>NC_140989.1:138219030-138945372 GCF_052327205.1 Somniosus microcephalus | reverse complement strand
ATCATTGGCCAGATTAAAGCACTGCGCCCCATTCCGGCACGGGTTTGGTTCACAGTAATCAATGTCCAGCTGTAATGTGTAAAAAGGGAAATAGTTTTAAGTTCTTCTAACCTACAGAGGACGGGGGGGGAAAGAGGGAGAGGGAGGGATTGGGATTAACAGGACTAACAAAGACAGCGCATTTATAATGCTTTCACTGCACTGCAGATAGCATCGGCCTATCGTCAGTTTGCACTGTTCTACTTCTGTGTTTCAAGTTATCTTGAAAGGCATCACGTTTTTTCTTCTTCATCCCAATTTGCCAGGCAGAAAAGGCTACAGTGGTTAAGGATCTCCCCATGGCTTAGCTGGTAAAGGCAACACAGAACGGAGCCATACAGACCACAAGGTCCCAGGCATGATGAACTAGTTAATCTCCAGCCAGCAGCTTGGGCACTGCAATTAACCTTTAGTGCCCTGGGTTGAGGGGGCGGAGGTGTGAAAGAAGAGAAAAATAAAAAATCAGCCAGAGTTCCTGATCAATAGTGAGTGACTTCTGGTGGAAAGGTGCACAAGATGCTGTGTGAAGACAGGCTTGGCTGTGAGCTCATCTCCCCTGCAACAAACTCGCTGTCTGAGGGTCACGCATGAAATACAATCACGTGGGGCCCCAGCACCCATGGGACCATGCTGCAGCAGGGATTAATGCCCAAGGGGTAGGGAGAAAGAGATTTTAAAAAAAAGAAAACTACACAGGGAATTTAAATTGTACTCGGTTTCTGAATTTTCATACTAAGCCACTGGCCAGTGTACAGCAGGCCTTAAGTGACTTAGAAATACACAGTGAATACCAGTAAAACAGATATCTATTGTGGTAGCCCAGTTATCCAGGGTATGCATTACACCCAATGCTCACCTGACAGAGGTTTCCAGAGAAACCGGCAGGGCACAGACATTGGAATCCATTGACTTCATCTTGGCAGTGACCTCCATTGAGGCAAGGGCTGCTTTCACATTCATTGATGTCTTTCTCACAGTCATCTCCTGCATAGCCAGGCAAACAGGTACAGCGATAATCATTAACTAAATCCTGGAAAAGAGAGAGAATCAGTCAGGCCAGTGCAAGCACATTTAACCCGTAAAATGGTCAGTCTTGAAGGGGTAAAATGAATTTTAAAAACACACATACAGCTCTAAGTAATTTGTCCAGCAGAGAAACGAGCTGAATTACTGGCAGACCACAAAGAGTTCTCCATGACTAGCTGGTGGTATTTGTAGTGCAAAATGCTGAAAAGATTTATCTCAATTCTACAAAGGTTAAATGGTGACCAAGCACTTGCCAGATAGATTTTGGTTACACTAAATACAAGTGCTTTAATAAATTTAAGTTAAATGCATCAGCTTGAATGATATTTAATTGAATTTCTGCAATAAAAAAAAAACTCTGCACATTAAAAAGCAAAGACGCACCTTGCAAGTTCCCCCATTTTGGCACTGCCCATGACAGTCATCAACATCTGTAACAAAACAATCAAAACCATGAGGGATAATGTTCGGTCAAATAATACAAAGATATAAAAAAACCTCAAAACTCCTATTGGAGACAGTTCTGTCATATTTTCTGCGCACTTTTAGATAAGCTGATTATGTTGAGGGTTGCCTGCAGTTACACCCAATATAGTTACTAAAACTTCTTACATTATCAGGAAGTGGTTACATTATGGCCCAGTGATTGATAAAACTATTATTTTCATGCTGGTACTTCAACTCCCTTTTTGAAAAACTTTGCTGATGTCTCCCTTCCCAGCAATATATTTTAGTAGCATTCGTTCCGCCGGCAATCAAATTTGAATTTTACAAACTGTACACTTCAAATCCAAAAACGTCCCCCCGCCCCCACATAAATAAAAATACTAACCTGAATCACAATTTTTGCTAGTCCATCCAGGCATGCAATCGCAGTAGTAGTCACCAATCAGGTTTCGACAGGAGTTTGCATTTGCACAAGGCTTTCCTTCACATTCATTGGCATCTGAGATAAGAAAGGAACTTTTTTTTTTAAAGTAATCAACAAGACATCATGTTAGAATAGCTGCTCTAAACAGATGGGGGGCTCATTCTTGTCACCAAAACAGAGTGCAAGTGTGTTATAATCAAGCTTTCATAGGCCATTTCATTATCTGGCTGCTGTCTTTTACCGTCAGCGAGCACAGCTTCAAATCTCAGGGCTCCCTCTCCAACTTAAGTTAGGCAATTTATCCATTCTCAGCCCAAGTCCTTGCGCGAAGCACAATGCGCTTCATAAAAGCAAGGAGCTTCATCACAAGGTGAGAGAGAACCAGTTGCGCTGAGTGTACAACTCTCAGCTTTTGCTTACTGACCGCCGGTAAGCATCCTCAGGGAACTCCCGGTCACACCATTCCATCGGTCGGTGTAAGCAGCCCACAAGGGGAGAAGGGAAATTTTGAGAAAAAGCAATTCACCTCCTATCTAAAATGCAAGACGCAGTTTAGACAGATGCACTGACACATGCCCAGTTACTAATTAATAGTAAGAAAAGCAGGATTAAACAATAAAAGGAGTTAATCAAGCATTTCCAAAGTCCAGTGAGACTCTGCTTGCCCCCGTTGTAGTCAGGCAGATTAAAGGATTGCAGAAGGAATGCAGCCAGCCCATTCTTTATGAGATCATCCCCATTCTAAATCCAGCTGTAAGACTCCTTGGTTTGTGAGAGTTGACATGACCGAGAAACGTGTGGCACCTTTCCCACAGGAACAAATACTAGTGCATGCTTCCCCTTCCAGTGATCGATTTTTTTCCCCCTTTATTAAAAGTACGATGGACTAGAAACAACAACCTTCACGCCCAAGTCTTTTGAAAAAGTCCACGGATGACAAACTAAAACAAGCATTAAAAAGGAGCAATTGTACTGGTTAAAATAATGGGTTTACTGTCAGCTCACTACATTAGCACAAACTTTACATTTTAAAAAATAGTTACCTAACTGGCACGTTTTGCCAGTCCACTGTTGTGGGCAAACACATTTAAAGCCATCTACCATATCTTGGCATGTACCACCATGGGCACAGGGGTTCAGAGCACAGTCATCAATATCTATACAAATAAAAGACAAGTGACAAAAATTTAGTGAGAAACAAAAGAAAATTCTACAACTGCATTGAAGTTTGACATCTGCCTTTTCCCTTTTGGATTTGGTCAGCCGCGCACCTTTAACTTGCTTCCAATTCATTCACTTATCATCACGACGCTAGCACAAATATTTACGCTTAATTAAATCTCAGCATAAAGTCGAAAGAACGACCCGCGTGTCTGTTTTTGCATCCTCCCTCTGCCCTTTGTAAGCACCAGGGTACTTACCGACAGTACAAGTTGGGCCAGTCCAGCCAGGGGCACACAGGCACTCAAACCCCACTGTGGTTTCAGAACAACTTCCTCCATGATGGCAGGGATCAGAGATGCAGGCATGTTCAGCTAGCGTGCAAAGAATATATCGATAAGCAATCAGCATTCTACTTTAGCTCATTACAAGTCATAACCCGAATCGATCATTTGCTTCCCCGTACCGCCTCTCCTCCTCCATAGCCTGGGCCACCGTAGTGCAGGTCTGTAAACGGGCAGTTTTTTTGGACGCAAATCCTATGTTCTCATTACCAGCCCATGATTTCAGTGTCAGGAAATCATCTTTTATGCCAAGCTGGCCTGATCAATGCACCATGATGTATTACTGACTTGAGCCAGAACAAGGATCTCCAGCTCCAACAATGCAGTCCTTTACACGTTTACTTAAAATTGAGAAATTTGTGTTTTATTAAAAATCATATTCTAACAGCATCTGTAGACGGTTAAAAAGATCCTCAAAAAAAATGCAGCAAGCTCTGCAAGTGCCTTGATAAAATGGGTTGATCATTGTGTTCTAACTTGGGGAATTGCCACAGAACATTAAACTTCTTAGAAACCCAAATACCACAAAAGAGCCTAAAGATTTGATCTATAAGTATTTGCCAGGCTTACAAACAAACTGGTAATAAATCCATCAGCAGAAAAAGGTACATCATAAAAGATAGAGAACACAAACTGATTTCACTACAGGCTAGCTTGTCTCTTTTCATACAGCAATTTGCTTATGAAGAATTAAAAAGTAATTGAATGAGAAACCTTAAGAGAATTCTTATAAGGCTTTCAGAAAAGCAGGAGTACCACTCAAGAACAGTACAAAACAATTATGCATGATAAAACCAAAAAATTCTAAAACAGGGATCCAATTTTTTCTCCTGCAAGTCTGGCCATTATTTTCAGCTTACATAAAAACTTAATCCTTAAGTAATGTGTCAACATTTTTTTTTTTTTTAATTTTTTTTTTATATAAACGATTGTTTTCTTTTCCTTTTGACAATGTTATCCCTTTCTCTTCCTGCAAGCACTGATTCCTTCCTTGAATACAGTTTCACAGGCACCAGGCAACCTCCAGTACCTTGCCCAAGTGACCATTAATTATGTGCTGGCCTTGACAATGTGTTGGTGGGCGATTTGCCTGCAGGAAACATGAGAGGTGAACCCAATTCTGTCCACAGAGTCACGTGTCCAGCTAGAGTTTTCTGGATGGTGGATCAAGAACAGGAATGCCGGGTGATTTTCCCCCGCCCCCAACCTGGAGGTGCCGAGGCCAACTGCAGTACATTACTACGGCCCCAGCTAAAGCCAACTGACTCAGCATAGACTGCAAATTGAACGAGACACTTTTCTGGATCTGTGCAGTCCAGCTACTCAATGGCTCAGCTAACTAGACCATCACAAGGGGCTCTGATAACTAAGAGTTTTATAGGAGAGTGCAAAGTCAGTTAGAATGTGGAACTCGCTACCACGGAGTAGTTGAGGCAAATAGCATTGATGCATTTAAGGGGAAGCTCGATAAACACGGAGCAAGGAATGAGGAGGATCTGTTGATGGGGTGAGATAAGAAGGGTGGGAGGAGGCTCGTGTGGAGCATAAACACTGGCATGGACCTATTGGGCCGAATGACCTGTTTGTGCTGGAAATACTTTGTAAGTCATCAAATCTTTAAACATAGCACTCACCTATTTCGCAGTTTTGCCCAGAATAGCCATCAGAGCAAGTACATTGGTACTTGTCAGGCCCAGTGTTGCTGCAGGTGCCACTATTCAAACAAGGCTGGTGAGTTCCACAGTAGTTCAAATCTGGAAATTCAGCACAAATATGAACATGTCTAGTTAGAAGCTATCCGTTTAAATTTACAGGAGATATGTAAAAAAAACTGCAGATGCTGGAAATGTTAAAAAAAATTTTTTTTTATGGAAATGGAGGTCAGTTAGCTACTGAACGGAAAAGATCGTTTTTTGGGTAAAGCCCCATCAGAACATTAACCTTTCATTCTCATTCACTTGCTGACTGGTCTGCTGTACATTTGTGGATTTTCCGTTTAAAAATTACTTCCTGGTGATTAATTACACAACCATTGCTTTACATTCAATTAAAAAAGTCATAGGAATTGTCACTGGGTACAAAGCAAATAAAAGTCAACCTTTTAATCCACTAAGTTTTACACATGTACAATATAATCATGGCACACTTAATGTACTGAATCCAAATTCTCAACTGCATTTCAGAGCACTAGCAACTCACCAATGTATCTATGGAGCTTAGCTTACCTTTGTTACAGAGCTGACCACCCCAGTTGGTTTCACAGAGACACTGCCATGGTTCGATGCAAGTTCCATGGACACATCCAGGATGAGGAATGCACTTATCGCAGTATACCCCACGCCAGCCATATTGGCACCTGTAAACATGAAAAACATTCACTAATTTTTTAATTTTTTTAAAAATTACAAATGCAAAACAATTCTTCAAATTTTCTGAAGAACAAAGTTTCTAAAAGGTATTCCTTTCTGCTTTGTTTATTGATGTTGTCGTTTCTTATAAATAAACATTAAGGCAGACTTTCCAAGGTCTGAAGCCAACTTTCACACAAAAGAGTAACTGTTCGGGCAGACACAGCATGGTTCTACCAAGTACAATATCATCTTATTTTCAGACGCAGCACAACGGAGTCACAGTAAGGGTGTGTGTCAAATCCTTCCTTAGAGAACATCAAATTCAGCTTCTATCCTGAATCACGAGACTCACTGAATAACAGACCGTCAAAATTTACTGTTCCGGTTAGCTGTTTTACACCTTCAACCATACAGTCTTAATTTTTTTTAAATCTAAAAGCACACACATGCTGAACCAGCAGGCCACTTATGAAAGCTTCAACTAGATGAAAAGCAAAAACTCTTGCTGGCATGCAGGACACCGCTTACTGCACAGAAATGTACCAACACAATGTTCAGCCACTTCCTTTGACCCTAAAATGACTGCTGGAAAGCAATTTACTTCTAACTATGATCTGTCCAACAGTAAAGGTTAAACGATCAGTCTGTTGTATTTTGGTAGCTGTCTTTCATTTCATTACTTTTTTTTCCCCCCCATACTCTGGCATTCCCTCCCTCCATATTCTTTTCCCAGTGTAGTAGAGGGGGGGGGGGGGGGGGAAAAGAGAGAAAATGAGTTTAAGTAGCTACAAAACTGAACTTCATACAGTTACAGCTGGATGTCTGGATACAAGTTTAACATTACAAGCCTCGACAGTAAGACAGTTAAAGCTGGAGCAGGCACACCAAGAATAGTACATCATATCCAAGACCTACAACACTGACTTATGGAAGCACTTGCAAAGCAAGAAAAGCAAGTGCCATATAGACTAGGAATCTTTTAAGCGCTAATTAGATTGTTGGCACCTAAAAACCGTCAGCCTTCGTGACTCCCATGTTATTTCCCTGGGAACCATAACAGAAAGTTAGTCTCCAAAATTGTCCATAACTTTACCCAGTTAAACCAAACATTACAAGTTACATTTTTGACTTTCCTCAATTATAGTTTATGCAGGGGGGGGTAAAAAGAGAATGAGGATTCTTAAATCAGATTGATTTTTTAAAAAGTTAACATAACGTTAAGACTTTTAGCAAGGGCCTCTACCCACAGCCTGCTAATTCTTTGCCGCTTTAAAAGCAAATCTAATGGGAAGCAAGGCATCTGTAAATAGTGAGTCGACATGGAATCAGGGCGAGAAGGCAATTAACCCGAAGCAGTGAATAAATCATTAAAAATAAACCTGTCCACACGAGTTAAACATGCATTTTGTTTTTTCCTGAAAAACAAAAATCATTCTGAACTGCTCATTATAGGATTTTAAAAAAACAAATCCATCCGTTAACTATCAGTAGCAAACTTCTGCAAAAAAATTCTAATTAAAGTACACAAGCACAGCCTTAAAATGAGCTGCAGGCTAATAAACATTTACAATCCCAAATTGTTAACTTTTCCCCCCCTACTTTACATTAGCAGCTAAACATCTTTGTAGAACGGTTATCTAAAATGAAACTGACAATATTAGAAATACGAGATTAGTTGCAATCTTTAAAAGATCAATGCCCAGTAAAAACTGCACTGCATTAATGAAAGTGACTTATTTATAAAATGGGGGTGGGGGGGGGGGGGGGAGGAAGAGAAAGGAGGGGGACTGAGAAAAAAAGGGACTATTGCTTCAAGCTTAGCTTTTACTAACCAACTCAAAAACGGCTTTAAAAAAGTCTCAAATTAAAAAGCCAAAGAAAATACTTTTCTAAAAAGGGAAATAACCCAGCATTAGGTATTAATCCAGAACAGTCCTTCCACAAAGGATTGCCCTGTTTTGTTTAATATACATCAGCAAGTTCTCATGGGAAATTCTTAACTATTTCCATTAGATTTGCACAGATGAGCAATCTTAACCTACCCAGCAGAATCTGAGCTGAAGTTAGCACAGCAGAGACAGTGAACCACTCAAGCACGAACTAAGCATTTTTAATTATTAAGTGGCTTCGCCAGTAATTGTATTAAAATGGAACCAGAAAGTCAACTTTAGAAATCTTTCAAACGCATAAACTTCAACTAGATCAGTATTAAAATGCTACATGCGGACATCAAATGTACAAAAAAAATAATTAAAGACACATTTCGGGAAAAGCAATGCTCAGTTCTGTAATCCAAAAATTGAACGCAAGGCCTAGTTTGCTCCGAATGCCTTCACACTTCCTAACCTACTAGATAGCAGGTCAGCCAGCTGTGGAATAAAATGGTGAACCCATTGTAAATGATACAAATGCTCAGTCTAGGGCTGCACAGCTATGCAAATTAACTGTGGGAAAGTTGCACCTTAAGTAAATAATCACCAGTGCATGTCCAGACAATGAGTGGGAGGTGAGCTGGTTTCAAAAAAAAAAGGGAGGCCCAGAACCTAGAAACAAAGCTCGCTATACTGGCTCGACTGCAGTAACCCCTGCTAGGCATGTTTATTCTGATGACAGCAGCACAAATCTATGTCAGCCTCTCCTGATACAGATCGCAACATCTGCGCCAGTCACTTTCATCAACAATGATGTTTTGATTTGATCCTAATGGCAATTAGCAAAAGTTAATAGAATTTAAGGATTTAAATTTAGGCCCAAATCTGTTCAGTTAACCTTCATCAGATTAAAAGCCTGCTGTACATACAATATTTGCACATCGAGAAGAGACAAGTATAATTCTTAGAATTATCTCTCTGCTTAACATGAGTCTCATGAGAGAATAATTAATGGAGAAATGGATGTTACATCTTAAGCAATTTGTACACTCACTTTTTGGACTAGTAAGTTAAGTGAAGCAAGTTATCCCACTCCTCCTTCACTTCACCCCTCCTCCAGCCAGCTCCTTCCTTTAGCTCCTCTCCATCTCCCCCTCACAGGCCTTTTAACATGGCAGTATCATACTTTCGTTAAATGTGACCGTAGTAAAATACGATTCCATTTCTATACTTCCTTAACTTAATCCACAATTGCGCTGTCAAATTTGCAAATGATAAGCAGCTACAACAGAGTCAAACATTAAAAGGAGAGCACTCGAAATTCTGCACTCGTCAGTTGCTGCTGACAAGATGCCATGCAGCCATTAACCTCCCAACACTTGAGTGCAACCGAGAGGAGCAGAGACTGATGCGGCTAATCCCATTTTAAAGAATGCTTTACTTCTGCTTAAGTATTTGCTATTCATGCGCTGGATGGGGAGGGGGGAGGGGGTGGGAAACAAGGAAAAATGAAGGGCAGAATGAGTAGAGGGGAGGGGGGCATGGAACCAAATTTAACTGGCTTACAGTTAGAGCAACTGCCGATTATCACCGTGTCAAGAGCAAGCAATGTAGAATCAACTCAAAGTCTCGAGGCAGCAGCCTCCCTTCCCTCAGGAGCACAGACCGTTAGAATACTCTGGGAATTGGTTTCTTCCTGCATTTATCATCTCTTGCTTGAATAATAAATGTTGGCACAGTTCCCAAAACCATTGTTCAATTACACAAAAAAAATTGCTTTTAAAACATCTAAACTGTAATTATACTTTTTTCTTTAAAATGCCAATTTAACTCTTGCAGCATTTACAAAGCTCATCAGAGCTTCATTGGTCTGTGGTAAACTTGTTGAGCAGTAATGCTTCCTGTTTGATGACACTTAAAAAAGGATGAATGAAAAACCATGTCAAATCTTTACACTCGTGTGCCTCAACTGACTTGGGAGTGGAATTCTTTGAAGCCTGTTCTTTGTCCCATTTCAAGATACAGGCACAGGCACGATGGGCTGAATGGCCACCTACTGTGCTGTATCATTCGATTCAGGTCCCATCTCCAAGAAAAAAATAATCAATACTGGAACCCAGGAGGTAGAACGAAACAACCATGTATTGAAAATTAATTTAGGGTGTTGAGCTAAATCCAGAATTGTATGATTCATTTAATAAAAGTTAAAATATCAGGTAAAAAATAGTTAATTGTGTACTCCGCTCTCAAACCTTAGGGCCAGGCAGATGGACTGAAATGACCTTTTATCAGCCCTGTATATTCCTACGTTTCCAAGTAAAACATTTTTTATTTATTTATTTTTAAGTCGTACAGGTTGAGTTTTTATTAGAAAGAACTTGTACGGCAACTTTCATATCCCGAGGATGCCCCCAAGTGTTTTGCTGCCAATAAATCACTTTTGAAATGTAGCCACTGATGTTTTGTAAGCAAACACAGCAGGCAATTTGCTCAAAGCAAGGTCCTACACAGATAGCAAACCGTTTTTTGTGCTGGTTGAGGGAACAAATATTGGCTAGGACACCAGGATAACTTCCTGTTCTTCAAAAAAGTGAAATGTCAACCTAGATTTGTGCGTTGAAATCCTGGAGTGGGGCTTGAACCCACAACTTTGACTCGGGGGGCCAGAATATTTCTACTGAGCCAAGTTGACAAGTGTAACAGCAAAAAAAACCTTATTTTTGGCATTTTAGTCGTTTCATTACTGTCATGTTGGAACTGTTTTCAATATGGTGCTATAACAGAAAACTCAGGAAGCCTGGAATTGTGTGGCCTGGCAGTGCTCAAAAGGCTATAAACAAAAAGGTTTCTGGAAGTAGTACAGCAAGATCGGTAAAGTTTTACATGGACTTCGGTCCTAAATCCTGGTGCGGGTCTTGGTTCAGAAAAAAATTGTTTTCTGAAAGCGCTAAAGAACTTCACACATTTGGGGGGGGGGGGGGGGAAATTGCACTTTTTCAATGTTACCAATTATTCCCACTCACATGTTTACAATAAATGCCCAGTGCTTTCAGAGGGACTAATGTGCTTACCTGCAGTCCCCAGGTACTTTGCAGGAACCATGTTCAGGACTGCAACCCTGACGACAGATAGCTGGAAAAGAAGGAGGGTATTACAATTCAACCAGTACATGGGCAACTCTTCAAACATTCACCTGGACATGGTTTAATCCCCACCAGTACTATAATCTGTGAACTCAAAGTATATTCTGCTTGAAAACAGCAAATGGGATTTAAATTCAAAGAACCACCAATACTAGAGCACTGAATTAACAGCATGCTTTATACACATTAGCTATTTCAGATCTGCATATCAAAGAAGAAATATCAGTTCAACAATTGCGTTATAATGGTTAAAGGATTTTTTTGGCTTTTAATTGATGAACACAATCTTTCTTTTCTGGTCTACACTAAATTCCTGGGATTTTTCCAAAAGAAAATTAATTTCTCCGCTCCAATGCCATCCTTTTCTCCTCTTGTATACAAGTCTAGTAGTAAGAAGTTAAAAAAGCCACCATCACAATTAAATCAATTTGAACAAATCATTGCAACAGGTCACATTAAAAGAAAAAACACTAACCTTTGTTACAGTCAAGTCCCATCCAGCCCTCCAAGCAGGTCTTGTTTCCATTGTGATCACAGGTATAGTGTCCAAAAAAGTCATCCCTTGGTCTGCAAAACTTGTTACATCCAAAGCCGTAGTAGTATTCGTCACACATCACTCTAATCTGGTATTCAAAGTGGGCGACAGCACCATTGTGGCGCAGAGTTTGCCACTGGTGACTGGGGTTGATCATCCCAGAATAGACAGCCTTCTCTATAGTGTCTCCTGGACCTATGTTGAAAACAAAAAAATTTCAATACTGTATACATATGTTGAAAATGGTTGCTTAATTCAACTCTTTAAAACTGCACCAATTCTCAGGTGATGCTGCTAAAGAATAACCACTCTCCAAATGATCTGATTGAATGGCGGAACAGGCTCAAGGGGCTGAATGGCCTTCTGTTCCTATGCTAGCCCTTTGTTTGTCTGAATCCCTAGCAAGAGCAGTAACTATCGTATGCATTACTGCTCCATTGAACAGGCTGCTGCACACAATGCTGGTTAATTTCTGTATTCTTATACTTGTACCAGTAATATTCAGCATTACACTTCCTTGCAGCTGTTTAAGAGTGCAAATGTCGACAGATAACTTGTTCTTCACGTCAAAAAACCCGACATTTGACATGCTTCTGATATTAAAGTGATCTCAATGTTTGGCTAAGTTTGTTCAAATTAACACCAAGCGTGATGTTGGGCGACATATACTGAATGACTACTCTACCCTACCGTGGATTGGCAGCAATAACATATCTGCAAACACTTGGAATTACACTTCTCCTGCACGGCAGACTTCTTGCCCTCTTAAGAAAAGGTTTCACACGGTGATCAGAATTTGTATGGTACATTGGCTCTTAGATGTTATCTATTATTAGCTGTCATTTCTGGCTTCAAAAAACAATCTTGGAACAGCGTCTCTTTAAATTATGCCGCCATAATATTTCACATCAGTCTGGCACATCATAGAGCTCTGTGGCATTTCACGGTGCCTTCCGAGTCCTACAACTGCCCGATTTAACGCTTCCCTTAAACCTGCTGCCGGCAGCACTTGGCTAGAATGTGAAAATTTATCATAAAACATCCAGAATATCTACACACAGTTAGAAAAAATGATAGCACTGAACTGTACTTCCCCAATCCAAGGTCAATTATGGCAGCAGCCAGCCCAACCTCTTGGTGTTAAAGAAAGATCAAATGGCAGAATAAACTACCATTTACCACCATCCTAGCAGCTTATACAAAAAAAAGCCAAATGATGAATAAATATTGGTATATTAATGTAATTTACTAATACTATGACAATTTTAATAACCAAGTTGAGCCTTAAGTTATTTTAAGCTCTAAAAAATTAAGTAATGGGGCATAGATCAGTGTAAATAGTTCATGAAGCAACTGCGACGTAGCATTTTAGATATTTTACTAACACAAAGCTAAGAGAGCAGTTGTGTAGGATAAACGGGAATACTCTGCAAAGGTGCATGGCAACACCCGATTTTAATTTTGAGAATGGTTTCAGTGCAGATTACCACTACAGTAGTTTGAGCAGTTTAATGTAATTAACTGAACTTGTGTTAGACCCATAATAAAGTATGCAGGCCCAGTTCAACTGAAACCAAACGTGTCAAACTGTTACAAGCCTAATATCCTTTCTCCAGCAGTTTTGATGCTTTGGGACATTAATAACGGGAACGGTTCTACCTTGTGATTATAAAGACCATTGTTCAAATAATCGTTACCTACCAAAGTGGTACTCGTTTATAGAAACACATCTACAACTAAAATTTCTTCCAACTAAAATTTCTTCCAAACAACTTCCACAGAGCTAATAAGCTGTCAGACTCCAAAAGATTTCAAAGGTTACTCCATTGCTCACTGGGTTAAACGCTGCAGGCCATTAATGTTATGTACGTTTATTACATCCCCACAGCACTGTGCTAAAACAATTCCGGATAACCAATATGGAAAAGTCAACCATCAAAACAATGATAATTCAACGGATTAAAACACAGGATCACCCAGGTAAACCACACATTTACAAAGAGTATTAACCCTTGGTTTCCTAAAGTATCACACCTTCCTTTTCCCTGAACAAGTCTAATTTCCAAAGTACACACACGCACAGACAGATCAGGGAAAATAACCAGATTATATATAGGGTGTGGCAAGAAAGTTATTTCCTGATCCTACATTTAAAGAACAATCTTGCATACCAAAGATACCCACCTGTTTAAAAAATGTAACCAAGGACTTTCTGGCCTAAGGTATTGTAAATACTATTAAACCCAATTTAAAAGTACAGCTGTTGAAATAAAGAACTAGAGGTTAACGGACAGATTTCCTGTTAGTTAACTCTGAGCACTTTGTGCAATAAATCCAGAAATCGATAGCCTTGCACTCGTACACCAAAAGCACTAGTTAACGCCAAAGAGGACCAAAAAGAAAATAGGTGTTTTACTAAGGCATAATCTGCAGTACCAGCCTGTTCCTTCTGTTAATGTACACCTTCAACAGAAAGAAAACATTCTAAAGCCCAGATCCACCATTTATATTTCTTGATCCAGTTAAGGTTTTTTTTGGCACCCAGCAGCTCAATAATAGAACAGCAACACATTTGCTTTGCTTCCTCTCTTTGCAACAACTAACCGTCAACCAGTTTTCAATCGATACCCCTACTTGGCTAGCACCAAAACGTGACCGTCTGGGCTGACCACCAACCCAGGGCTGTGATAATGGTGCACAAGTGTTGATCTAGTCGGTCAGCAAAAGGGTTCATACAAGAATCTAGAAATATTAAACTCATCTGTAGATTTTAAACTTGTCCGGATACAAGATTGCCTTAATTTGCACAACTGTACATCATAAACCTGCTATAGATGTGAGGTTAGCTTCCCTTCGTGTGATTACAAATCTCTCAACTGTGTAAAACAAATGCAAAGATATAAACTCTCACTTATCCAAAAAGTTTAGCAGGAATAGATATGTTGCTTTCCCCTCCCCCACCCTACCAATTTACACAGTGTAATGTAGGACAAATGCAGTACAAAATCAAACAATTAAAAAAAAAAATTCATGGCAGGTGAAGTCTTACTGCATCTCTAGTGAATGGGTGATTTGTCTCCGATGCTTTCGAATAGCAAACCTCTGCCTTTTATAACCCCAGTAATATCCATGAGCTCCCCGTCGCAAATAGGGTTCAGCTGCACTTCCAAGTCACAGTTTCACATGGGACCACATAGCACGAGAAATTGTTGAGGGCAGTTCAACAATCTGTAGTTAAAAATGCTTATGTTTCATCTAGTTTCTCTATCTACAACAGGTAAGTTACTCATTTCAGTTTGTAAGTATTTAAAAAATAAAAATCCAGGAAATCCTAAACTGGAGTCAAGTGTTAATACAGACAGTTGAGAATTTTGCAATAGCTAGAGGGAATGCAAGCCTCACATACATTACAGGTTTATGATATACAGTTGTGCATATTACTTCTGGTCAAGGCCATAGGCCTGCATGACCCCAACACCTGCCATTACCCATCAGCTGTATAAAAACATTTTCATAACCAAGTAAGGCGTGTTCCTCCCTACTGGCTTCCCCCTCCCCCCAGCCCACCTGTCAGCACACAGTCTGACACTGGGAATGGGCTAAGCTTAAGAAATGACCACAAGACTGCACCATCTCTTTAGGTTAATAATGTGGAATGAAGTGTCAGAACAAGGCCCAAGAGAGAGACAAATTGAGTTATTAGTGGGGGGGTGGGGAAAAAAAATCAAAACATACTCTACATTAGATAACAATTGGCTAAGAAACTATACCACAAATCCAGCCTCCAAACTGGAGAGATCTGGAAATGCCTACCTACATCTACACTTCCAAACGGAGCCTTCCTGGTTAAGTAAAAATGACATGATGTAACGTGTACTTACTGAGCATGCCATTTCTATTTATACTGTGCACAAATCTGTAACCGAAGTAGACTCAAACACTTACTGGTGTCATTATTGTAGTCACAGGCTTCCACAATCAAAGTATAGGACCTCTGCAAGACAAAAAACAAAATGCATGCATTAAAAATCAGGAAGCATAAAAGCAACATTCTTTTTTAAAAGCCCATTCATAAAAAGGTCCTTGCACCACCCTGATATTTGTAGTACTTTGCAGAGCCTAGCAGCACACTTAAAACAGTGATTAACTATCGAGCACATTCCTTCATGTTTGAGGTGGGCAGATTTAAAAAAAAAATTAAAATTGCATTTAGGCCTTTAAATGAAAAGGTTCTCATCACCTGTACAATCGGAAGTGGAAAGAAGATCAATTACATACCACCCTTCCCCCACACAAGTTAATTTAATCTTTCATTTCCACCTCTCCTCCTGCTCCCAAATATTTAACATTTAGCAGATTTTAAACCTCAAGACACTGTCAATTTGGTTTCTGTAGCACAATGGATGTCAAGAATGCTTTTTTTTGGGCTGCTGTTGTAAGTGAAGAACATTCTGAGGTGGAAGAGCTAAACCGAGCAATACAATCTCATGGGTTTTCTTCATTTCAGCACCCCTTTCAAAAAGCTTTGTCTGTCTTAGGCCATCACTGCTCCCACAAGTATCAAGTATCGAAGGGCAGATCTTATGAATCTCAGCAGAAGAAAGGAACATTTTCCTGTCTGCACAACAAAAGCTGGTGTGGAAAACCATCCTGGAACGAAACACACCTACTCGTCACATTTACACGCACAACACTATCCCATTGGAATTCTACAACACTAGGTCAGCACTGAACAGTAATACTAGGCAAGATGAAGTCTTGCCAGGCTACTAAAACACTCACCGCCGAATTTTGATAATAGAATTCAGAGCAAAGCATTTTATATATGGTAACCACCAGCTGTAACACTCAACTTAATTCCATAGTTTATAAAAATAAAACGGTTCAAGTTATTCCATAATCTGCTTTCACACAAGGACTAGTTAGGGCAGCAGTTTTTAAAGCTTTATTTTGCCCACTTAGAGAACCAATACGGTTCAATTTCCTAAATAACCATGAAGGTCAAAATGCTGACACCAATAGTCCAACCAACAAAGCCTCAACCTTTACAGTGAATACAATCACCATTTAAAAAAAAAACAAAGGTGTGATACAGTATTTTTGGATTGAGACCCAATTATATGCGTCATATTCAAAGCAGAGCGAAACTTCAGTTTCACTCACTGATAACTGTGGGAAAAAGCCTTTAACATGAACAAAACCAGGCAAGTCCAGACAAGTACCTCACGCCTCAATTTAAAAGACTCTCAACCTGCAGCCTCAAAATCACTCGTCAGATGATAGGATCATTACCTAATGTCAGCAAAAATCTGATTACGTATGGGAAGCAATTTGAAATCGGAGGTTTGCTTTCAAGTGTAGCAACAAAAAGTTTGGATCAATTAAGCCTCAAAGTAAACAACTCAAAAGTCAATGCAAGTGCAGCTTGATATCCAAGTTTTGCATTTTGAATGCCAGAAATGGGTACAGATTATGAAGTTGGGCATCACTGAATGTAGTGGTCAAGCGTTACCATGCCCTTAATCTGAAATCATAGAATTCAACACTATAGGTAACAACTTGCATTTATACAGCATCCTTAACGTTGTAAAACATCCCAAGGAGCTTCACAGCAGCATCAAACAGAATTTGACACCAAGCCATATTAGAAGAGGTGACCAAAAGCTTGGTCAAAGAGGTAGGTTTTAAGGAGTGTCTTAAAAGGAGAAGTGGAGAGGTGGAGAGGTTTAGGGTGGAATTCCAGAGTTTAGCACCTAGGCAACTGAAGGCACGGCTGCCAATGGTGAAGCGATTAAAATAGGGAATGAGCAAGATGCTAGAATTGTAGGGCTGGAGGAGGTTAGAGAGATGGGGAGGGGGCAAGACCATGGAAGGATTTGAAAACAAGGATGAGAATTTTAAAATCATGGCGTTACCAGACCGGGAGCCAATGTAGGCCAGCGAGCACAAGGGTGTTGGGACTTGGTGCAAGTTAGGACACTGGCAGTGAGTTTTAGATGAGCTCACGTTTATGGAGGGTAAAAGATGGGAGGCCGGCCAAGAGCGTGTTGGCTTGGTCAAGTCTACACGTACCAAAGGGCATGGATGAGCAAATGAGCTGAGGTAGGGGCAGAGTCAGGCGATGTTCGAGGTGGAAGTAGGCTGTCTCGGTGATGGCGTGGACGTGTGGTCGGAAGCTCATCTCAGGGTCAGATATGACACCAAGGTTGCTCAGACAATTGCCAGGGGATGGAGTTGGTGGCTAGAGACCGAATACAAACAAACGGATTAGTTAAAATCTGATGAAACTTACAGTAAATGATGGCTCAATTAGTAAGTGTAGTTAGTAGTGCAGACTCCAGCCACATAGAATAAGGTGGTCCCATGCTTGGTTCCCGGTTTGTGCTGAGCATTCAGTGGATCTCAGCCAAAGGGCAAGACAATTAAACTGCGGTGTGCCTGGACTGGGGAGATGGAAAGGCTCCTGATCACTATCTAGTGACCCGTGCTGGAACGTGTAAGAGCACGGGCATCAGTTGAAGCCACGATCTGGCTCAGCTGTGAAGTCGCCCACTGCCAAATAGCCCTCAAGTTGACACAGTCAACACTCGCCGTACAAGCCTGCACTTGAAGAACAAGCCACTTGGCAAAAGGTAGCAGGTGCCAATGGCCCTCCACCAGTTTCAGGAGGGAAAGGCACAGGGAATTACAAATAAATGATGTGGTTACTGTTCCACCCATTTAAATGGTGGAATAGTTATGCTTAGTATTTTAGATCCCCTTACAGGAGTAGCAAGTTTTTAAAAAAAAATGAATTCCAAATGTAGTTAAATAAAAGCTTCCAGGTTGCATTACCAGGTGGAATACTACAATGCACAAGGTGTCATAACTAAGACCACGTTAATGGTTTACCGTGGACAAACTAACTCAGTCATACTTTATTACTTAAACAGTCAATATTAAAACACACACAGCGCAGACTTTTCCCATTAAAATTTTCCCCTGATGATTCACTGCCAGGTTATCAGTACGGGATAGATATCAGTATGCCGTTTATTTTTCCCATGCTCAGACTTGACCTATGCTCATCACTGAATTAATGGACAGCTCAAAACAGTGCAGTTATTCAAACCAATATATCCTGCACAAAGAAATCATTCTGTCCATCATTATAATTACTCGGATTACTCTGGTACGCAGGCAAACCATGATCTACCCATATTAACCAAGAAAAATGTAACCCTTTGGGTAGTGACATCACTGAGTTACCTTTGCTCAAAAATCAGATACCATCTTTATAAAGACAAATACATGCATTTAGTGTTTATTTTTAAAATCATTGCCATAAATGCAGCCATTTAGATGCAATATAGTGTGTCAGTCCCTTTTGAAATATTCTAAAGGCTGAATGATAGATCTTTTATTTTCCAAAAAAGAACTATATTTACTACTATGCTGGAAACTGGCCCCACGCCCCTCTCCCACCACCAGCGCAAAGGTTTCACAACTTTAAGAAATGTTATTTGGAACAATTTGTTGGAAAGTTTTGATAATGCACCACACCACACCACCCCGCGCGCCCCCCACCCCCCAAATAATTTAATGATAAGTAACAGCATGGCTAGTTTGCGATGCACAATGGAACAGTTACCAAATAAATATGGTTCATGGGGCTGGGAGAATATATATATTTTAACTACATTTTAATCTACAATGGGGAGTGAACAAGACTTCCTAATCGACCATGGAATATACTGGTAGCATTACTATTAATTTCTCTGCCAGTAAGCTGTTCAAAGGATATGGGTTGGGCTATTAGCATTTAAACTGTAAATAAGAACAATTGCTTAAAGCTTTCTCCAACACTGGTTCTTGCCAAATATACTGCTCAATTAATCAAGGGGGAGGGTGGGGGCAGGTGGTGGGAAGAAAAAGAATTGGGAAAGAGAAAAAGTTTACCTTTCAAAAAGTTTTGCGAAACTGGAGGACAGAAAAGCAGTACTGAAAAGATCGGAGACAGGATCTACACTTAAAATATTAGCCTATCTTTTCAGATGCTGATGAATCTACTGTGCATTTCCAGCACATGCAGTTATTCCCCCCCACCTTATCAATACAACACATCTGTGTTTAAGTGCTTGACCAATTTCGAATATTTGTTTCCTTAAAAGAATCCTAGCTTTCACCAGGCAGCTTAATTAACCTAAAAATTTCATTACTACCACACATAACGGTCAGAATTTTGAGAGTTGAGTTCTGTAAACTAGGAGTGGAACTATACAATAATTCCAGGTTCACAATATTTTATGATTTTCAAATCAATTATATTTCTACTCCAGTTCCAAAGTGAGAAGAGGGATTATCCAGTTCAAAAAGAATGTAGAAAATCAGTCACTAATTGTTCAATGCCATTAAGGAGATATTCCAATGGGCTACAGGGACTATATAATAAAATACCGTAGAGATTTATCCAAGTCACGGTCAGAATCTTGGATCAAGCTCTTATGCGATGCTGCACTGCAAAAATAAAATCATAGAATCATAGACTGGCACAGCACAGGAGGCGGCCATTCGGCTCATCAAGTCTGCGCCGGCTCTTTCGAAGAGCAATCCAGTTAGTCCCACTCCCCACCCTTTCCCCATACCCCTGCAGTTTTTCTCCAAGTATTTATCCAATTCCCTTTTGAAGGCTGTTATTGAATCTGTTTCCACCACCCTATCAGGCAGAGCATTCCAAATCCTAACCACTCGTTGGGTAAAAAGGTTTTTCACGTCTCCTCTGGCTCTTTTGCCAATCACCGTAAATCTGTGCCCTCTGGCCCTTTAGCCACTAAACAGTTTCTCTTTATTTACTCTATCTAAACCCTTCATGATTTTGAACACCTCTATCAAATGGATACTAAAATGCAATGTTAAATTTTACATTCAAACATTCGCATTTAGCAGACTGGAGTGCATCTGTCAATTCCTACATTAAATTCCAACACACCCAAGGAATCAGCAGGCATTCAAGAACAGTAATTAGGCTGGGGGAATTAAAAGGCTAATTAGCAAAGTTAAAAAGGACTTTGAACTTACCATCTCTCACCTCCAAAAATGAACCTCGGAGAGGCCCATAGCCCTTCTACTAGTTATTTATCCCTTTAGTACAGTATTAAACAACAATTTTTTAAGATTTGCTTCTTCCAGCACAGTCAACAGTTAGGAAGTTTCATTTATACTGTGGAATAGTTTTATTTCATTTCATCTGAAATACCTAAATGTGCAAGGGCACGTCTAACTAACGGCTGACATCGTTAGATGCCCTGCCAGAGAAAAATTTGGCCCAATATCCTGCAAGACGAATAGCAGCATGGCTCGACTATACTCAGGCCACTTTAAGGGAGAGGAAGTGTCCAGATACAAAACTGAAAATTGCTCTTGTTTCAACAACCTGAGCTAAATTAATAACCTCTGGCTCCAGAACAGAAGGGAAACACTTCATTGCCACATTAAGTTGAGATGTAAAACAAATTAATGATATAAGCAGCTGCTGGCCTCTTTTCCTTCAAACATCAGTGGCCAAACTGGCAGCTGAAGGCCAGCACCCTTCTATTCCAGCAGCTGTCCTTCGGTTGCCGAACGATGAAAGACAAAAGTACCGCTATCCAAACTATGTGTGCAACATCCCATAAACTGGGCTGATGTCTGATCTGGCAAGCCTGTTGGAATAATTAGTATCCTGTGAATATATAATATGCTGAAGTTGCCATTATGTGAAGTTCTGGTGTGTCTGGAAGCTCAGCAATGCTGAGTCTACTGGTGCTTCCTGTTGCTTGTCCCGTATTAGCATTATTTCTGGATGGCTCCATTATATTCTGTAATCCTCAATGCAGTCAGTTTGCTTTTGCTATTGTTCTTGGTTAATATTAGCAATCCCCGCCTGTGTCTGGGTGGCCAGAACACCACTTCCTAGACTCAGAATACTGATAAGCCAAACGGGTTTTTTTTTTTTTTTTTAAAAAGGGAAAAAACACATACACACAATGCATAGCACAAGTTATGCCAACATTGACCTGATGTAAAAGCTATGCTCTTTGCATTTTCTAAGCTTGGCGAGAATAAAGCTTTTCCATTATTTCTAGTCAGTACTTGAGTTACTTTGGAGAAAAGCATCCCCATTGATAAATCTATTAAATGCACCAGTTATTGAGGGTGCAAGGTTAATAGAAGCAATACCTTGTAGTCAGCCAGGCGCATCAGTCAGGTTCATGAAGAGCAAGTCTGGACAAGAGGTCTAGTTACTTAGGGTAAAATTAAATAAATGGAGCAGTGCTTTAAAAAAAAAGACTTTGAACATGTATAAGCAATATTCTCTAGCCATTTCTATTCATCACCCTAACAAGCATGTTCCATGCCAGCCTTTTTATACACCACTAGAAATTGGCAGTCCTGGAGCTAGGGACCAATTTTATCCTCCAACTAACTGAACATTACTCCACACAAAATGGCTTCCAAAATAAATTGGCCATTTTCATTGACATGTTGTGGTTTCCTGATGGTTGCACCGTTTGTGGATAGTAAGCATTACTGCTGATACTAACACATTAAAAAGCCCCAACAGATTTTTCAGTTACACTGACTATTTTGTCAATAATGCCAAGAAGCAAAAGGGTCCCCATTACATTTGATCCACTACATTCTTTATTCAAGAGGAACACACACACACGACAAGATAGTATTGTCCAGCTCGTTGGCTCTAGGATCAAGTTCAGTACTTAGAAGTGGGCATTCATCGTATCTGTGAGAATGTGAAAATATACATGGTATTAAGCTGAAATCTGATCACAACTCCGGGGAGTGCATGACCAACTGGAATCAGAGTTTTCAAAAGTGTAGCAAGGTTCCCCCTCTCTATTCTGTTTAACAAGAACATTTCTGTTAAATTAGGCCATAAAACAATGTGCCCACTGGCATAAAGAGAGATCATTTAAATAAACTTCATCTACCTCAAAAGAGTGTGCTTTTTCTTTAAAAAAAAACCCATCCGGCATCTGAAGTTGATTACCATTCTTTGATTGTGCCAGAAGGCAGACTCAGTGCACTGACTGACTAGCCAGAGATTTCCCACACACTTTCACACAGAAAGTACCAGGTGCAGCCTCACTTACGCTGCCTGGAGACCACAACTGCATATCAAATCCATGGGAGTTCTAAAATGACAACAGCAAAGGGATTTTGCAATGCTGGAAACATTATAGCTCTGTTTAGTAGCTGCCCCAACTTCACCACATATTCTTTCCTTGGCAAATTACCATCATGTTGCTGAATGTTATCACTGCAAAGTGAATACATTAAAAAAAAATAAAACTCTTACAAATACACAGTTATAAACTTGAAAAAATAAACCGGATGGGTTTTCAAAAAGTTTGCCTTTTCTTGAAAATAAAGTTATTAATGTATTAAAATGCCAATCAGAACACATCATCTCAATAAAGCTGAACCAACTTTCAAATCAGTGCTTTAGTTCAATAGAAGTTTGTTATCTCAGCTTCTTGCGGATAACTGCTATCAATTGGCTAACCAACCAATGCCAAGACCATGCTTTAGTTTTCTAAACAAACTGAAATTTGATCCAGACATGCCAAAAGGGAAGAACTAACACTGATTATTCCCAGAGGGAACCCACTAACTTAAGCAGAACGAGTTCAAGACTTACACACATGAACTGCGTAAATCCAAGCTAAACTTTAATTACTCCCACCTTCTTGAATAGGATACACGTGGGTGCAACATAGCAGGGCTTCGACATACTGATCCCAGAATTTCACTTAGGTTTATTCACCAAACTGATTGTAACCAAACTCATTTCCAGCCTAACTACAATATATTAAGTTAATTCAGGAGTAAGACTGGAAATCACTGTTCTGCACCCTCCCTCAAAATGAAAGTCACCATAGGTTTTTAAAAGTTCCAAAACTCTGACCTGAAAAGCAAGTAAAGTGGGATAGCAAAGTTAACATTTTAGTTAGCATGCTTACAAGACACTATTTTGATGGTATTTTAAATTAACTTAAATACAAGGCAATGAGCCATAACAGTAGTTTGCATTATACAGTCAATAAGATCCAGGTATTTGAATTACAGCACCCAAAGATATATTACACATCTGACTATTGCACTCAGTTTAGTTTTCCTATTCCACCGTGCATTGCCATGACCATAGCCTGGTCATGCTTTTCTGAGCCGTTCTGCATCAACAGCAGGACACAGATTTACTGGGAGATAATGTGGGCTCCCCCCCCCACCCAACCATATGCAAGAAAGTTAAACTTACTAAACTACATTAGAACAGCCATGTATACAACCATGCTAACACTTGTCGCATCACTAAATAAATGGTGCAGGGTTTTAAACTCAGGTTTGACTTTTACATGCAGTTGTGTCAACTCCTTCCAATGCAGGTGCAGCTCTAGTGCGCACTAGTTATTCCTCTATGCTAGGCTGTTTCTATGTTTCCTAGCAACCCATTCAACCTTCCAATCATCTAAATGAATTTACAGCCCACCATCTCCACACCCATTACTCGCATTTCCCCGTCAAACCCAACACATCAGAACTGAGCTGTAAAACTATTTGTGCAAAAGTATCACCTTCCAATTTACTATTATATACAACTGTTCCAACATTCTTGACTTCTCACTCACCTACTGTGGTAAAATTTACATTTGCTTATTTGCCATAATGGCTGGAACTGCCAAGTACAAGCTCTCTGAATAAGCAAGCATGCAAGATGACAATGTCCAATTAGAGCTCACCTTTCAACACAAAGAGGGAAGAAAGGAAGTGTCAATAGTTGTAGTCAAGGCAACGCAGCTTTTTGAACCATATACCCCCAATTACAAGGAATGTGCTCCTTTGTATCAGGTCATCTATAATACTAAACCCATAACAAGGAACTAAAAAACCCCAATAGCAACAGAATGAAAGACCAGTACTCTGATTATTATGGAGGTCCAAGTGCAGGGGATGCAGTTAAACACGACATTTGGACATGGCTGCACTATGTATCACTGCACAACTTTACAGACAATACTTTCGTCTCCCTCTCGCCTCTCCACACTGCATATTCACATAAAGGCCATTCACTAATACTTCAATGACTGCTTACTTGACGAATACAGTACTAGTAAAGCTGACCAGGTGCTCGATAAGCCAACAAGCCAAAATATAACTCGTGAGAAACTCTGTCAACTGACTTATCAATCGCAAATTTCATTTTATCTTGTCTTTTATTAGGGGCCCGCACATAATCAAGATAATCCTCTCCTTTACAAGCTGCAACTCAACTGTCAGTCACAGTAACAGACCCATTGAAGGAAATTGCTACTTTTTGTAGTATTGTATGCTTCAGTGGGACGTCCTTTCATTTAACACTAGGGACATGGCAAGAACTTTCCTCCGATAGGGGAAAAAACCTGCAGTGCTGTAAACTGTGTTCAATTTCAAATTGTCCCACAAACTTGCACTTCCATTAGCAAAGTACAAATTCGGACCGATATACAGCACGATGCAAAATAGCCAGTAAATTAGAATTTGTAGACTCGCATCAATTGTAACAAGACCACAACTTTGTGCCACTCATCTGCCCATCAATCTTTTGTTCATTTAAAACCTTTCAAAAAGTGAAAAAGATAACTTTGATTACCCTAAATGGAAATAGAAAGACTACAATCAGCCACAATGCAAGATTAGCATCTATGTGCTCTCAATGTGTGTCATGGGGAACTGCCCATTACTATTCATGTGTATCGGAACATACAAATGAGTACTTATATTCACAAGAGCTGAATTCTGATTTTTTTTTTTTTTAAAACACAAATCAAACCCCTAACAGTTAGATTTAAAAGTGAAATTCCACCAATTTTCATGCTACAGGCATACTTTATATACATCCGCAGCATTACCACTGTAAATGTTTACCTATTGAACTAACAGCTTTCAGAAACTTCCATTGTCACAGCCTCCCTCACATGGAATCTGACTCAACAATTTCTTACTAAAAAAGATCAAAAAGCAAATTTACTTGGCCCTTTTTCCAGGTTTCAGTGATAAGAATAGTTTTAATTCCCTTGACTGAAATTAGATTGGAGGAATCCAATATGGTGTTGTAATAACAGACACCTACTTTTTATAAACTGTGGTAGATATGATGGAGTTACAATTTAAGTCTAAACAAACTTTTTTTTTTTTTTTAATTACACCACATTGGGGCCCCTACGCTTTAGTCCCACATCCCAATTAATCAAAACACACACCCTCGACCCAACACATTAAACGGAGAGGCTTGAAAAAAAATTAAAATCCAAAATATAAGTGCTGGGTACAGAGGTGAAAAAGCTTTGGGTGCATTGCATTTTGCAGCCACACCATACATCGAAATTCCACATCGGCTCAGCGGGAGAGGGTTTGCAGGTTAAGATGGCAATGAACACTCACTTTGCAAAACATTCTGCTCCTCCCTCTATCTCCCCCCACCAAAAAAATACACTGAACTGTGATAGAGAATGCACAACAGTCCTCTTTAAAAAGAAATACAACTGCATCTAGCTTTTGCTTTGCAGTCGGTGGCCCCACCAGTCAAACGTCGCCAATAAAACACACACACACACACAGCTGTTCGGTTTTAAGCAAGTGTAAAAAAAAAACTTGCTTCAAAACAAGTGTTAAACGTGTTTGAAAGCAAGTGTAGAAAGTGTAAAATTAAGCGTCAAAACTGCTTTAAAACAAGTCTTAAAACTGCTTGTAAACAAGTGTAAAAGGTGCTTTATAACAAGTAGGAAACTGCTTTAAAACATTAGAAACGGCCTTAAAAAGGGTTAAAACTGCTTGTAAACAAGCGTAAAAGGTGCTTGTAAACAAGTGTAAAAGGTGCAAGTTAAACGCGAGGTGGCACCAAGGTGAGCAGAGAGAGAAAGCCAGCCGGGGAGAGGGCTCCCAGTGTCTACGGCGGGCTCCCTGCCCCCGCCCGCGGTGCACGGGCTCCCTGCCCCCGCCTCTGCCCGCGGTGCACGGGCTCCCTGCCCCCGCCCGCGGTGCACGGGCTCCCTGCCTCTGCCCGCGGTGCACGGGCCCCCTGCCCCCGCCCGCGGTGCACGGGCCCCCTGCCCCCGCCCGCGGTGCACGGGCCCCCTGCCCCCGCCCGCGGTGCACGGGCCCCCTGCCCCCGCCCGCGGTGCACGGGCCCCCTGCCCCCGCCCGCGGTGCACGGGCCCCCTGCCCCCGCCCGCGGTGCACGGGCCCCCTGCCCCCGCCGCACGGGCCCCCTGCCCCCGCCGCACGGGCCCCCTGCCCCCGCCCGCGGTGCACGGGCTCCCTGCCCCCGCCCGCGGTGCACGGGCTCCCTGCCCCCGCCCGCGGTGCACGGGCTCCCTGCCCCCGCCCGCGGTGCACGGGCTCCCTGCCCCCGCCCGCGGTGCACGGGCTCCCTGCCCCCGCCCGCGGTGCACGGGCTCCCTGCCCCCGCCCGCGGTGCACGGGCTCCCTGCCCCCGCCCGCGGTGCACGGGCTCCCTGCCCCTGCCCGCGGTGCACGGGCTCCCTGCCCCCGCCCGCGGTGCACGGGCTCCCTGCCCCCGCCCGCGGTGCACGGGCTCCCTGCCCCCGCCCGCGGTGCACGGGCTCCCTGCCCCCGCCCGCGGTGCACGGGCTCCCTGCCCCTGCCCGCGGTGCACGGGCTGCCGGTTCCCGGGACTCACCGGCCATGCGAAGTTGAAGGGCAGCACGATCCTGCGCTCACTGCCGCTGCTGCCGCCGCCTTTCAGGTTAAAGGTATTGCCTCCGATGACCGGGGTGGAGGAGAAGCCGAAGCTGCACGGTCCGCCGGGGGAGACGCGGGACTGATACTCCTTCAGGCAGACTTTGAAGAAGGTGTCGCACTGGGCCCGCACACACTTGCGGTCCTGGGGATTCCTGCTGCTCCCTTCACAACAATTCCCATTCTGCAACTCGCCGTTAATGTTCTGCATAAAGTTTATCTGCAACTCGAACTGCCCCGATGCCAGGGATAGCTGGTGGTGGTGGAAAGAAAAAACAAAAAATAAGAAAATGCAATTGGAAATATATATAAATAAATTATCTAACGGAGTGGAGCAGTTAAACTATTGCAAAAATAGGGAGAAAGTAATCTTAAATAAGGAGCAAATTATTACAACTGCACAAGTTTGCAATTTGCAACAAAGTGTGTTAAAAAAAAGTGATTTATTTTTAAAATTACTACGAGAGGCGAATGATCCACACAAAACCTACCTGGGTCCGCAAGACGGTAAGCCAGAGAGCAGCAAAGAGTGAAATCCTTCTACAAACCATGCCCATGGCTTCGCCTTGCCTGCACTTGGATGAACTGAGGGTGGAGCGGGCCGCCGCACAGCAATATAGTCCACCGATTCTCGCATGCACGACTGGAGAAGACACTTGCTATATAAAAAAATTTTGAAAAGAAAGCGAATCATCAATGCAAAAAAAAAAGCCTCTTTTTTTTTTATTATTCTCCTTTTATTTTCCAAGAGCGACTCTTCGCCCCCTCCTCCCCCCCACCCCAAAAAAAATCTCCTCCTCGATCACACACAAACAAACCCCCCCCCCACCACACACATACACAAAAAAAAACAGCCGTCTACTGATAGTGACTGCTTCATCTAGACAAGGAGAGAGACAGACGTATGCGTTCATTAATATTCATTAGTGGGCTTGGGCAGGGGCACAGTCAACGCCCACTTTTTTTCCAGACCAGTCTTTTTGAGAGAAAAAAAAGTTGGTTTATTGGAATGGCAACAGACATAAAAATTGTGCCACAGATGGGGGATTTAAGCGTGAACATACCAAACAAAAGTGTGGTGGTTGGGGGTGCGGGGGAACTTTTAAAAAGAGGCTTCTACAAATACACATGGGAAATGCACATTATTATATATATATATATATGTATATGAATTATTGCTGCTCCCATAATAAAATCGACTCATTGTTTCTTCAGCATGAGTGTTGCTGCAGAAGCTTATGATTTTTTTTAAATGTTAAAGATAGTGAAATGAAAGTGATTTGCTGTCAAGTGTTGTTGCACGGCTTCTGCACACACAAAAAGGAATCGAGTTGCTGCTTTCCTCGTGTTGCACCTGTAGGCGTCTCCTCTCGCCCATGTGGCTGCTGTTGGTCGCTGTGTCAGAAAGCAGCGTGCAGACTGAACGCAAGAAGAGTTTATTGCGTTGCACTACCTTCCAAGTTCACGATAGATGAAGTCTAAATATTTTGCAAGAGGAAAAAAAGTTGTAGGTGCTTTTAGGGATATCAATCATGCAATTTACCTATCATCCCGGCATAAGTCTTGCTCAGAATGGTTAACAACAGTGCTTGACGAGGGCCTTTTCTTTGTCTAACAAATGCTGGAGTCAACTCACTGGTGAATCTAATCTATGTGAAGTAGTTAAAAAGCTTATTTGGTCCCAATCAACATTATTGATAAATAAGGCTGTGACTGTTTCCCTTTTCGCTTCTTATTGGAGGTCGTGTCAGAGACAATTCGGGTTTGCGAAACTGAAAGTTACCGAGCAAATCAATTATAATCGTCAATTATCTAAATTATTGCACCTTGTTCACATTTTTAAGTACCTGTTGCAGCTCACGTTTTGAACAGATCTGGTCAAAGTCATGATTTACAAGGGAACTGCCAATTTAAATCTTGATTAATGAATCTTTTCTGCATCACTCTGAAATGTTGAAGTAATATAGTTGATTTCAGATTAATTGCATAATATCAGCGTATCTTGTTAAAAATATAAATATTTTCAGTTTGCAAATTGTAAGGTTGGAAATCAGTCCTGCTCAGATGCTCAAGTACCTTATGAACATCAGTAGACTTCTGCCATTGACTTACTGACTTGACTCAGTTATTTTTTAATATGTAGTTTAAATTGAAGTTTTATTTAAAGAGATTTTCTATTACACTGTAGATGCAACATAACGTGCGAGAGTGTTGTAAAGCTAACAGTAATGAGGCATCTGTAGATATATTGAGTTTTTTCAGTAGTAGATTGCTAGAAAATAAACTAGTTAATCGTGGGAGCTTGTGTGCAAATTGGCTGCCACGTTTCCTACATTACAACAGTGACTACACTTCAAAAGTACTTCATTGGCTGTAAAGCACTTTGGGATGTCCTGTGGTCGTGAAAGGTGCTTTTTTTAAATATAGAGAGCATGAGTGATAGCTTGAAGTGATTACAGGACAGTAACTCCTCAAATTGGTTAAGATAATATCTCAAAACATAACCACTACTTCCTGTCCCAATACAGTTGCGACATTTCCTCAAGGCTTCTCTTCCTCTGCCTGCATGGTCACCTCCAGTGTGCCCCAGGGCTCCATGTTTGTTCCCTTCCTGTTCATCATCTAGATGCCACCTGCTCCTGAGTGACATCATCCACAAACACAGGAGCAGCTCCCACATATATAATGATGATGTGCAACTCTACCTCTCCGCCACCACCATTGAGTTGTTGCTATATTCTCTAACTGCTGGTCATGGATGAATTGAGAGTTCCTCCAGCTCAATATCAGCAGAACTGAACCCAGCCTATTTAGTTTGCAAAGGACTCGTATGGCTCTGACTTCATCAACATTCCTGCGCCCGGACCCGAAACCCCTCTCAGGAGCCGGCACCTCACAACTTGAGCCGTCTCCGGGAAATCCCCTCCATGCCTTTTCATTCTGCGCGGAGGGGTTTCCTGTATGGGCTGCTCTTGCACACCTTCCATTTTGCCATCCTCGTCTGCTGTCCGGACATGCCTTGGCGCACCATCTTGCCGTCCGGAGGAGGCAGGGGTCCCCAATGGAGGGCTCTCTATGCGGGAGTCCTCCCTTTATCTATTGGGGACTTGACCTGGAGGGTGTTGCACGGAGCAGTCCCGTCCAATAAATTATTAAGTCGGGTCACAGACTCCCAGGCTGCCTGCCTTTTCTGCGTCCTGGAGGAGTCCGTATTCCACATCTATGCAGAGTGTGAGAGGTTGCAGCCCCTCTTCCACTATTTGAAGGGGCTGCTCCTTGATTTTTGGTTGCACTTCAGTCCCACGCTCCTGATCTTTGGTCACCCAGTGCGGAGGGGAGCAGCCAGGTCAGGTGACCTCCTCGTGGGACTGCTCCTGGGCCTGGCCAAAGTGGCCATCATTTGGCTGCCACATTTCCTACATTACGACCCTGAGAAATGTATTTCTTGGCCATGCTCGCATTCCTGAAGTTCCTTCACTTGCTGCTCAGTGTCCCCTTTCAAAAGCCCTCTAAGATGTTTTCTACATGAGGACAGCTATGTAAGTTGTTTCATTACAGTGAAGCTTGAACACTTCACCTGCTGGCTATCATTGTGGTGGTACAATATTCTGGTTAAACTGTTATGGACTGAAGTTTGAAAATTAGCTAGGAGATGAGGTAGTATGCAGTATCAGATAAATGCTAGTATAGAAATACCAGATTTTTAATGATAAAAAATGTAAGTTTAGGTACACATTCCATACATATGCTGATGACACCAGCTTTACCTTGTGCTACCATACTCAGCTCCATGACTGCCACTGTGTCATCTAATTGACAGTCTGACATTAAGTCATAGGTGAATGAGACCAAAGCCTTTCTGTTTGGCCCAATTCTGTACCCCTTCCCAGGTGAGTAATCTTCACGTCCTGTTTGACCCAGAGGTGAGCTTCAACTCCACTGTTGCTGAACTCTATCACCAAAAGTGCCTATTTCACTTCTCCAACATCAGCCACCCCCGTGTCTATGTCAATCCCACTGCTGCTGAAATGCTCATCCGTGGTTGTCACTCTCAGGTATACCTCTCCCATACTTTCTTGGCTGGCCTCCCCAAGTCCACCCTACACAAACTCCAATTCAACTGAGAATTCCGCCACCCATATCTGATCCTGTACTAATTCCTGCTCACCTATCACCTCCACCCACCACTCGGTCTCCAGCCCTGATTTCAAAATTTTCATCATAATCATCAAATTTCTCCATGGCCTTGCTTCACCCTAACTCCGTAACATCCTCCAGCCCTACACCCCACTTTTCACCCACTGCTCTTCCAATTTGCCTCCCTCCACTGCACCATCAGTGGCTGAACCATCATACCCTGTACTCTGGAACTCCCTTCCCAAACCCGTCCTCAAAAACCTTCTCAAAACCTACCTCTTTGAGCTCATCTTCTATCGTCCCCCAACTCCTGCTCGATATCCAACACCCCCTTGCTTTGTGGCATGTATTGGGACATTACGATAGAATAATGCACCACTTAAATGAAAGATGTTGTAATGTAATAAGAATTTGTATTGTATGCAAGAATATATAAGTATATTTAGTATATAAGGGGCGATTTTAAACCTACCTACCCAGCGTAAACTGGGCAAGCGGGCAGTTACAATTAGTCAGTTAACTTACCAGCCGATGTCCTGCACCGATCCCACCATCTTCAATTTTAACCATGCTTTTCTGAACAGGTGGTAAGGATGCCCGCATGAAGCTGGCGGGGTCCTTCTTTAAATTGGACATCATCGGGCCCCAACTGCAATTTCAACTGTGGCCCGAGCGGGGAAAGCTGTTGTGGCTCTTCCACCAGCGGGAACAGGATCAGGAGAGGCCCAGACAGGTACTTTTTCAAAACATTTCTTGTGGGTCCTGGAAGAGCCAAGCTCCTCCCCTTCCACCTGTGAGAGCCTCCTGAAACCCCACTCCCCGCGACTTACCTCGTTGCCAGTGACTGTTCTTTTGGTGCTGGTCTCCTGCAGCCTGAAACTCCGCTTCTGCCCGTCAGCCAGCTGCCGGCTTCAGGTGGGCAACTTTCTGGCACAATGCAGATGAAGCCTGGGAGTTAAAATCACCCACGCCTGCCTGATTCCCACTCCTGGTTAACATCGGGGCTATATTTTATGTACTTCATACCATTAGTGTGTATGTGTGGATCCTTTTTTTTGTATATTTCCACATTTTTGATACCAAAAATATAAATCTGTAGAAAGAAAGACTTGCATTTATACAGTGCCTTTCATGACCACCGTACATTCCAAAGTGTTTTACAGCCAATGAATTACTTTTGAAGTGTAATCATTGTTGTAATGTAGGAAACACGGCAGCCAATTGCACACAGCAAGCTCCCACAAACAGTAATGTGATAATGACCAGATAATTTGTTTTAATGATGTTGATTGAGGGATAAATATTGGCCAAGACACCGGGGATAACTCCCCTACTCTTTAAAATAATGTCCTGCGATCTTTCACGTCTACCTGAGAGAGCAGACGGGGCCTCGGTTTAACATCTCATCTGAAATACGGCGCCTCTGACAGTGCAGCACTCCCTCAGTACTCCACTGGGAGTGTAAGCCTAGATTTTTGTGCTCAAGTCCCTGGAGTGGGACTTGAACCCATCACTTTCTGTATACAAAATCTATTTGAAGCACATCATATAAAGATCATAATCAGTGAACTAAGACAAATATTTTCAGATCTGAGATAGTCATTGTGAAAGTATGATTTTTATTTCCACTTGTATTTCTTCACTCACTCAATACCTAATATTTTAGGTTTCTCACGAATGAGCTTAAACAATGTATTTTGTAGCTGCCCTGATGGCCCAGCAGGTAAATGCACCACATGGTGTGGTAGCATGAGGCAATTAGAACAAAAAGGTCACAGGTTCGATCCTGAGTTAATTGATCTCAACACTGACAGGAAACGATGGGGGAATTTAAATTGGCTTCAATGTCCTGGGACCAGAGAGTGAAAAAAAATCAGCCAGTGTTTCCACTCATGATAATCATGCAGTGACATCAAGTGAAAACAGGACCGGACTTGGTTGTGATGCCTTTCATGGGAATAGCCTATTGACACTCAATACCTAAGTTCACACCACTTCAACAAGGTGACGTGTGAAACTGTACTCCACCATGACTCACTACTATCCCAGAGAGGATGGGCTGAAAATTGGGGGGAATGTAAACAGAATTTACATTACATTGTTATACATAATATTCTAATAAAATATGCAGCATAATATATTGATAACTCCCAGCTACTGTGGGGAAAAATATGTGAGAGGAAACTGCAGAGGCCACTTTGTACATGTAAGCTAGGAAAGTTTGTACCGTTAATAATACTGTAGTAGCCACGCTGCACATTATAGCACAAGATATGAATGAATATTTGCAACTCAAGCAAGCATCATAAAATAATGCAATTCAGGATTCTGTTATACTACAAGTTCTGGTTTGAGAGTGATACCTGCTTAGAGTGATGAAAGTTGGCAGTCCAGTGTTATGTTGCTGTCTCAGCTTTGGTCTTTGGCCAGAGTTCTGTGGATACCTGCATAGATCGGGGCACAGAGTTGTACTCACCAGCATCCTAATCTCAATTCAATTTTCAGGTTAGCAAAGAGCCAAAGGGATCATTGGCTCTCTCCTGACATTAGAAAGGTGAAAAATGAACTGTAAAAAAGCTTCTAGTTTGCTATTTCGATACATGGGAACTTTTCAAAGTTTGCTTTCCATTTGTTGCTTCCATACTGTATATATCAAAACAATGTGAATCTACCTTATTTAGATAGTCTCATACCACTTGCCTGATTTTGGCTTAGATAACATTTATGACCAGAATTAGACCACATATTTTATATTGATGCAATACCAAAATCACTTCACAACAACACAAACTGTGTAGTATAACTGTCTTACAAAAGGCACTAATTAACTGGAATTCAGTAGAATAGTTTTAGTTATTTGTGTGAACCCAGACAAATTCCCTTAAGTACTAATTAAACCTTTAGTTTTCTCTTTCTGAAGTTAATTATGCTTTCAAAGAAAGAAAGACTTGCATTTATATAGCACCTTTCACAACCACCGGACATCTTAAAGCACTTTACAGCCAATGAAGTACTTTTGAAGTGGAGTCACTGTTGTACTGTGGGAAACACGGCAGCCAATTTGCACACAGCACGCTCCCACAAACAGCAATGTGAAAATAGCCAGATAATCTGTTTTTGTTATGTTGGTTGAGGGAGAAATATTGGCCAGGACACCGAGGATAACTCCCCTGCTCTTCTTCGAAATAGTGCCATGGGATCTTTTACGCCCACCTGAGTGAGCAGATGTGGCCTCGGTTTAACATCTCATCCAAAAGATGGCACCCCCGACAGTGCAGCACTCCCTCAGCACTGCACTGGAGTGTCAGCTTAGATTTGATGTGCTCAAGTTCCTGGAGTGGGACTTTGAACCCACAACCTTCTGATTCAGAGGCAAGCGTGCTACCAACTGAGCCATGGCAGGAATACATTGAATATTTATTCAACCCAGTATACTAAAACACTATAAAAATTCAGAAGTCATTTAAAAGGTGATTAAGAATACATAACTTATAAGGCTTCCCAAGAAGGAGGTAAATTATACAAATGTTCAATTTTATAAGCATAATTAGAATTGATATTTTAAGTTTATTAGTGCACAATGCTTTTTGCCCACCCTTTCAGTTATAGTTTACATGTAAGTTTGTATATATGTGCATGTAAATATGTGTGTGTAAGAATAAGTAGATTGTGAAGGATATATGAAGAGTTGCAGGATATGATTAATATACTATTGGTGGGTCTAACCATAGTGCCCTCAGGATAACTCATAGAAGGTGAATTAGTAAGTTTAGCCTACTGGTGAAATGCAGATTGTATTTTCACAATGCATTCTCTGTATCTACCTATAGTAACCCCTGCGCTCCCTCCTTTGCCGCCCCCCCCCCCCAGTACACATATATGTATTATCTTTATTCTGCCTTTCTTCAACAATCTCACTTTGAATTGAAAGTTTCATTATATAATTTTACAGCAATCTGACTCAATTTCTGTACAAACAGATTTGACAAATAATGAAATTAATATGTTAAATTTAAATTCTAAATGGCAACTAAATGACACATTGATTGCAAAGTAGTTCTGGTGATATCAAGGTGAAATGGCTTTTTTACAATGTGCTCTGTTTTCTATTACAATAACCCAACACAATATAAAGCCGTGGCTCAGTGGGCAGCATTCTTGCCTTCTGAGCCAGAAGGTTGTGGGTTCAAGTCCCACTCCAGACACTTGAGCATAAAAATCTAGGCTGACACGCCAGTGCAGTACTGAGGGAGTGCTGCACTGTCGGAGGTGCTGTCTTTCAGATGAGATATTAAACCGAAGCCCCATCTACTCTCTCAGGTGAATGTAAAAGATCCCACGGCACTATTTAGAAGAAGAGCAGGGCAGTTATCCCTAGTGTCCTGGCTGATATTTATCCCTCAATCAACATCACTAAATCGATTATCTGGTCATTATCACATTGCTGTTTGTGGGAGCTTGCTGTGCACAAATTGGCTGCCATGTTTCTTACATTACAACAGTGACTACACATCAAAAGTACTTCATTGGCTGTAAAGCAGTTTGGGACATCCTGAGGTTGTAAAAGGCGCTATAGAAATGCAAGTCTTTCTTTAAAAGGTGGCATCATCAAACATTTTGCTTCCCAATAGAACAATTTAAAAAATCTAGGCCGAAATTCTCAAACAGTGGGACAATTGAACAAGTGATTTATTGAGGCAAAATCAAAATACTGCGGATGCTGGATATCCAAAATAAAAACAGAAAATGCTGGAAACACTCAGCAGGTCAGGCAGCCTCTGTGGCCATTATTGAGGCATTGGTGTTGTTGATTTACCTCTCGCAAGTTCTTGGCTAGCAGGTAGCAATACCTTATGGAGCAACACATTAAGTTACATGAAACATACAGTCTATGATACCTGTGGGTGACAATGTATGCTTTGCTTTGCAGCTCCTCTCCTCTCCCCTCCCCCTCTCTGTGATCACTCAGTGAATGCACGTGTGGACTGCTGAGCTCTTGAGTGGGAAGAGCCCAGATTACCTCAGGAGGATGCAGCAGGCAAAGCCATGTGTCCTCACCCATTCTCCCAGCTCAATCTTAAATGTTGTAAATGTGAATTTGAATAGAATCAAAAGAGAAGAAAATCGTTCCAATCAATATGTATGCAACCCGCCCAGAACAATAACTTTTCTTTCCCTCCCTCAAATTGGAACAGCTGCAATGCTCCATTTGCCCCTCATTTGCCATTGAAAGCCATGAACTTTATAGAGAGGGAGTGAAAGAGAGATAAGCCAAGTGAAAGTGTTGCTCTAATAATTGTTTGACATTTGTATGTAGTGACAGAAGGGAATTAATGAGAGCTTTGAATCCAAAGTTGGAGAAAGTCAATCTTATTATTGCTTGACTAGTCTTAGCATTTAAAAGACTTGTCGCGGGCGCAAGCTGGCTGGATCATTTCTTAAATCCAGAGTTTCTCTCCAGAAAATGCAAAAACATTTCCAAACGGGTGGCTTTTCGGAAGCTATGTAATTCAATAAGCTGTGATGTAAACGAAGACTTGATCAAAGTAAACTTTGCAAATGATGCAAACACAAAACAACAAACAACAATAAATAGGAAGAATGGAACTGTTGACAGAGGGTACCTGTCAAACGGGGTGAAGATAACTCAATGCTTTTACAGGCTGAGTACCTCACAGACAAGAAGACAAGTTTTAATAATGCGACAAAGCAAACTTTACATGTTATCTCGCACCGAAGTTTGCAGTGTTAATAAAAATGATTTGGGAAAGTTATCATCTGTTGCTTCTTGGATTTGCAATTGGGATGGATTGATTTTATAAATTGACGTAGTTTCTTTCAGCTCAGGACATGATTGTATTTGACTTTCCTAATAATATTCAGAAAATAAAATTAACACTGAATTTTAGTGCACAATTTTCAGCCAGTGCAAAATATGACAGACACGAATGATTCAACAGAGCCATGAACAATATACTACTGTATTGCCATGGGGGTGTTTTTTTTTAGTGAGAAACTTCCACAGGCACTACCTGTCGAGTTTCTACCGATGCACTTAATTCACGAGGGTCATCAGATCTGTTAAAATCCTCAGACATTAATGCTTCTAAAATCTCATCTCGAATGATGTTGTTATTCAATAGAATCATAGAAAGCTGTTGCAATAATCAAATCCAGCCTTTGTTTCAATTGCTGCTGCAATATAAATCTGAGCCATCTTTATTCCACTGTACCCAGTATAATACAGGGGAGCATCGCTATTGTACTGTTATTAGAGGGGCAAAGGATGAAAAAAGCTTTTGTGCATGTCTTTGTGTGCAGTGCAAAGGCGACTGAAAGTTGAATGATGAGGGCAGTGAAAGTTTGTATCTCCATATCTATAGGATCCTGTGTGGGTGTGTGTAGCAGACTGGTCAATAGGCAGTGGCCGTCACATTCCTAGACAAAGGGCAGGCTGTATCAGGAACCCTGTCTGCTGTGAGACGGATGGGGAAAATACATTGTTTATTTTCATCTAAAACTGCTGGGCTAGATAAGCAAGAAGGAGCACTGGCAAGAGAGCAAATGTTGTTAGTCTTACCATTATTCAGTACAAATACAATGATAAGGATAATAGATCTATACACAGTATGCACTTTCACATATCAATGGCATCAGATGTATTTATTGTTTGCACATATATCAGCATTTTGCCCTTCATAGACTGAGGGAAAGGTACAGATAGGATAGAAACACAAAATAATTGGAAGTACTATACACCATGCATAATAATAACTACTAAGGACTTTTGGATACCAAGACTTATCAATGTGAAAACCAATGACATATATACACAATGGGGGGAATGTTTGCAACTTTTTAAAGTATCTTTATGGGGGTCTTTTGGATAAGTTTCCCCATTTCTATATTTTTTTCATGCCCTGTCTCATGCCTACAGCTCAGAGGGCATGTGCCCAGGCGGGTGTCCAATACTCCCTGCAGCTTGCTGCCAAGATGTGCCTTAGACGCCACGTATGACTGTCTCATCCAGCTGTCCCTTCTTTTTCCGCTAGTAGGCACCTGTCCCCATGCTGTGACCACACTAATGTTAAGTTCTGCCAGCCTGCCCTTTTATCATTTCTGTGTGAAATTGCACCTAAGAGCAAAATCATGTGCAAACTGGGAGCAAATTTAGTATTTTGCCTCCCCTCTGTGTAGAACAGGTTGGTAAATATATATTGTTCAATCCAGTTCAGCAGATGGGATGAAAGTCTGTTCTCTATGAAGGCTGTAAGGTTTTTAAATACACAAAAGTGTTTGTGTAGTCTCAAACCAGTTTGAAGTGGGTGTGAGTTCATAACATGTAATTGCCCATAATTTAGACCTAATTACATGCTTCTCTCAGAGATGCCACATAAAGATGGCTGGTGTGGGAAAAAAATGTCACACAGGTCCCGTAAGGGTTATTCAACTGAAACTGGGATTAAGGGACATGTTTGCAGTATTGACAAGGAATCTGCATCTAACCACTGCTTTAACTATCTTGAAAGTGTTTGATGATGTGATTGGATACAGGTAGAATATTGTACCATTCCACAGCATTCATATCTCCCAATTTGGAAACTTCAAACTCTCTCCTCCCCCACACCTCCCATCCCCCCACTGCGCCACCCCCCCTCCCCCTCACCACCCTACCACCTTCTCCCACAAAACATAGAACGGTTCTGGGGCAACTTTGTGCCATTTTATTATTGACACACTGGTTGCATGTCTGCACATCATGTATTGAGGTAAGTGGCAATCATTCTTGTTTATTCAGAATCTTTTTCACAAACTAACTATTCTCTGGCCTAAACAATTAAGGAGGTTTAAATATTTGGCTCCAGTGTCTAATGGGCATTTTCTTTTGGAAGAATGCTATGGTCTAAAGTAGCATTGTCACACATATAAGACCCTGGTAAGACGCAATCTTTTCTGCACTTTGGAGACTTAGCGCTCAAGAGTGTTAACTTAGTGTTAAAGATTTAGGCAGGGAGGCAACAGTGTTAATTCTGCGACTTGAGGGTGGGGGTGGGGGGGTGATATCGATAACAAACAACAATTTTCTTTTTGTGGGGGAAGGGGTAACACATGTCATCCTCCCTAGTGGATACACAACAATAACAACCACAACTACTTGCATTTATGTAGCACCTTTAATGTAGTAAAACATCAAAATGCATGACAGGAACATTTTCAATAAGGAGATATTAGGACAGGGGAACTTTGTCATGGGGTAGCTTTTAAGGAGAAACTTAAAGGAGGAGAGAGTGGTACAGAGGCGGAGAGGTTTAGGGAGGTAATTCCAGAGCTTAAGGCCTAGGCAGCTGAAGCCATGGCCGCCAATGTTGGAGCGATTAAATTCGGGGTGCACCTAAAAGTTTGGTAGTAGAGAGATGAGTTTCAATAGGCCTAATGGCTTTTTATTGTCCTTGACATTTCTTCTGTTCATATGTTTTTGGTCCACAGTCAGTAGAGTGGACATTGCGGTGAAAAGGATGCTTGTCAATGTTGAGATGAGAAACCTGCACAATTTACAATCTTCTGTATTTGCATCTTGGGTAGTTGGGAACCCAAAAGGTTGCCTTGCACACTTAACAGTAACATTTATGTTTAAATTTTGGCTTCAAAGAACCGTTTTCAATATGTCTTTAGAGATGAATATATTAAAGTTACAAATTTTTCTCTCTTTAGATGAAGTATTACTTTTGCTATGCAACTAGTATTACTGCAGAACTGAAATAGTTTTTATATAAAATGACATTTCTTTTCCTTGTTTTGTGCTCAGCAAAGTGAGGGATGTTAGTGCTGGGGAAAGGAACGTCTTGTATTATCAAAGGGAAGTAACAGCATCAAACACCCCAGGTCAGGTATCATACAGCTACCTGCAGAGTATAGCTCCCTCTGCTCTATTCCAACAATGTGCCTCAGTCCCAACTCAGAAGCGCACCCCCCCCCCCCCCACCCCCACTGCACCAGTATGGCTATGAGACTATTCCCACTAGGATCTGGATTAAGACTGTCCAAGTACATTTCACACTTCATTGGCTGTAAAGCGCTTTGGGACATCCTGAGGTTGTGAGAAGCGCGATATACATGCAAGTTCTTTCTTTCTAGGACAGCCAGTAGACAAGGAGACTTTCATCCCGTCACTCAGGGCTGAAAGGCTAGTGTCTAACCCACATGGCATTCAGTTCCAAATGATAGTATTAACAGTGAGGTACTGTAATTTCATTTCTGAAATGGAGCGTGGATGCCTCTGTAGAAGTGGACTGTTTTTTGAATTGAACATTGTAATATTGCCTACGGTAATGGGACAGTTACAGACAAAAAAACTACATTTAAAAATAGTTGGGGAATTGCTCTGGTCACTGGGTAGCAAAATTGACATATATTATTTTTTAATGCAGTTATTATGTCGCTACACATAACAGTCAGATCACTGATTCCCCTAATATGGGGGAAACACCATGGGATAAATGTAACACAAAGAATTTTTCCCACTTTGTGTAGAATTCGCAAAATTGAACATTGTCCTATAAGGGTCTATTGGCAGAAAAGGCCTTAATTTTAAAGACTGTTTTAAAAGAAGCCCAGAAAAAGGGACACACAAAATGGCCACCAGACCCTGTGACCAGCTTTTGGGACACTTTAAAATGGTTCCTGCAGTCCCCAGACAGCTTTTGTGGATTCAGCCCACAGTAGGTTCTGGAAGGCAGTTTTAGGGAAAACGAAACCAGACAGAGCCCCATACATATAGATTGGATGCAGATCTGATCAGATCGGCCTGTAGATAAAGGCCATCTAAATGTTTACCCAGACAAAGGGGAACAGATTCAAGTTCGAAGAAGGACATTAAAGACAATACAGGGTCATTCCAGACCAGCGATGGCAGTTACCGGCCATCCCGAAGATACTTTAAAAACAAAGACTACCCCGCTGTGCTACAAGCCCGCCAAAAGTTAAACAAAGACTAACCTTGATTTGGCGGGAGATAAGGGCCTCCATGGAAAAGTATAACTGGAGTCCCGGGGTAGCCATCGGTAGGTTTTTTTTGCAGCTTTTAGCTTTTTGGGAGCTTTTGCAGCGTTTGCAGCGTTCGGTACGCTTAGCCTTGGGAAGGCTTGACATCGGAGAAGGTGGTTCGAAGAAGAAGAAGACGAGACCCGGGGTAGTCATCGGGAGATCATCGACAAAAACCCCGGGCCGTTGACGAGAAGAAGAGAGGAGACGAAACGCCCTACCGATCGGGTAGCCAGCGTTGAGCGCAGGAGCACGGAAAAATCGAGGCTGTGACCACCATCGTCATCTGCAGGAGCACCGAGAAGACAGCCGGTGGGTGAAACGATGGACGGCGAGTCCTGCTGACTTAAGGTGGCCGAGATGCCATCAGCCTGGGCAGCCCGCTGCGCCTACAGTCCACTGACCACGTGGAGACAGGACGCCTGAGAGGATCAAAACGCAGACTTCAAAACCTCTATGTTTCTAACTGGGATTGGTGAGCATGTTTCTGGCCCCTCGTAATCTAATCTAGCTAGGCTTAGGGGGTGGGCATTTTGGGTACAATTTAACAATGAATGTGCCATGTGTTTCCCTATTTCAGGATGAACCTTGTAAAACATAATATGCCTGTAGATATGTTGGTTAGTACCGTATAATGACCTGTTTTTCCCTCCCAATGACCTTATTGGCTGATATTCAATTTTTCCTCCATGCAATAAAATTTCATTTCGTTTCATTAAACTTGGCCTATAGAGTATTCTCTGCATTGCAGTTCCTGCCTCAAAGTCCAGAGTATAGAACCTAAGGGGTGAGTGGGTCGAACCACTCGGGGTATTACTGTGCAAGAGAGCGAGGCCTCTAGAGAGAGAAAGAGACCTCGGCGATTGAAAACCCCTTGCATTTGTGAAATGAGAAAAGTATTGCATTTATAATCTATACAGGGCAGATTATCTTCATGTATTTTCTGAAAATTATATCACTATAAACTGCATGTTTTCCTACATTACAACAGTGACTACACTTCAAAAAGTACTTAATTGGCTGTAAAGCACTTTGGGATGTTCGATGGTCGTGAAAGGCGCTACAGAAATGCAAGTCTTTTTTTCTTTGTGTTCTTCTGTAAGATTATACAATCATTTTGTATCTCTGATATCAGGACCTTCAAATGGGTTAATGTCCCTGGTAAAAATAGCAGACAAAGGAATTTCACATAAGATAGGTTTTTGAATGTTAATGGCCCAGAACTTCGGGTCTCCACGGGTGAGTACGCACGGGGTACTCACCCATAGGCCCAATGGAAGTGCCGGTTTCCTGCATGCGTGGGAAACCGGCATTTCCATTCCTCTGAACGAAGGGGTTCAGAGGTTGAACGCGTGCGCGGGAGAGGCTGCGCGTGCGCATCGAACTTCATTTTTTTCTGCAGGTTTTCCCGGGAGGGTAAGTCTCCAGAAGTTAGAAATGTTAAAAGCAGTCGCAAGGCCTGCTTTTTACAAGGTAAGTGGTGAATTAATTAAAATTAAAACATTTTTTCCACAGGTTTATTATTTTAAAATAATTTAAAGCAAGGTAAGTTTATTTTTAGCCCCGTTAGAAAATAAAAGTATTTTTTTCAAAAATTTAAATTATTGTTTAAAATAGTTATTTCATGTAATTTATAGTTTATTTTAAAAATGTGATTTAAAAAAAAAATTATTTGAAGATTTAGTGCTGTTTTGGGGCCGTAGTATTTATAAGCCTTGACAGCACTTCCTGTCAGACTTATGAATGGAGCATTCCCTGCTCCGATTGGCTCCCCATGGCCCACGTGATCCCAGGGGACGCATCGAACTAACTGCGCCCCTGGGATACACAAGCACTGCGCGCCAGCAGCTGGAGCAGGCCCCGGATCGGAATTCCACGGGGGCCCACAGCTCAACGGCCGGCGCGCAAGGTAAGTGCAGGTCGGGGGCTTGCACCCGCGGGAAGCCCCCGACCCAAATTTCTGGGCCATTATTTGCACAGTGTGATTTCAAGGCCCAAGTGTCCATTGTGATGTTCTCTCTTTGACATTCTGTAGCCATAGATCTTCAGTACCAAAGGCCCTGCACCTGCACCTGTAAATTTACATAAACAAATGGAATTGGGGTAAGGGATGGAAGAATGCTGTATGTAGTCACATAATAGTTGGTTAGGGAATTGGTATGGGGTTTATTTAGGGATACACCATTCATGCAAATTCTACTACCAAGAGACCTCAGGATTGCATCCACAATTTTAATTCACCACCTCTCACCATTCTAATTATACTTTATTGATCATATAGGCAATTTTTTTGGCACTGTCACTTTCCATTTAATCGATATATATCATACAGGTCTACTTTTGCAGTTCGGAAGGTCTGTCATATTATTTCATGAATAGGTTAATTTTCCTCTGTTCTTCATTCTGCGCTCCTTGCCAAGTGCTCAAAACTGTAGAACTCTATCTCCCTCAGTCTTTCCTTCCTCCATAATCTTTAGGCTTTTAAAACCCAGGCTGGGTGGTACCTGATCACTACTTCCTGATTTACTTTGTTTCCTCCCTTAATTTTTTACAGCTTTAGTGGTGCCCTGCCCTATGTGTTTCCATCTTTCTCCTTCGTTTCTCAAAACTCTGTTGCACAGGAATTCCTTTAAAACTACAGAGGAAAATCTAAAAGTGAAAACGCTATCCTGCCTTCATATTCTCAGAGGTTTTTACATACTGCATAATTTACAGGAAGTGGTTTATGGCAGTTGTCAAATTAGGGAAATGTCAGGCAAGGCTTTAGCACTGTTAAGCCATTGTTAAATACCATTAGTACTATAATTTGCAACATTAAAACAAAATTGAATTCTGTTTCCCCCTTTTGTTGGTAGTTTGTTTTTGCCACTTCACTGTGATAAGGGTGTTCGACAGTATTATAGGAACGTAAGAATGTACAGGACTGGAAAAGACTGTTGCAATCCATCTAGCCAATTTCAAAGATCAGAACATTTCAAACTATGCTCTAAATCTTATTCCCTTCATCTTCCATCACATCTTTTGCCCAAAAAATATCCAGCTCTCTTGAATTTATTGGTACTATTCACCTCTGTTACCTCGCCAGGGAGTCTGTTCCACACATTCACCACCTACTTGTGAAGTAAGTAAATCTAAACCGTTTACCTTTTCACTTCTAAATTTGCATCTGTGCCCTCCAGTTACAGAGTTTGTAGTTATGTTCAACAACTTATTAGGACTCGGTTTATCTATACCCCTTAGAAGATTGAAAACCACAACAAGTTCTGCACTAAGCCTTCTTTTCTCCAGCATAAACGTTCCCCATTTCCCTCATAGCTCAGATGCCTAACCCAAAGGGTCAGTAATTTGCCCTAATCTGTACCTTCTCTAAAGCCAGGATGGCCCCACTGTTGTATGGTGACCAGAATTTTACACAGTGCACCTGCTGGGGGTCACTAAGCCCCTGAGACATATGCTCTGTTCCTCTAGAGATTCACCTTAAAGTCTCGTTCGGCTTCTTTACTGCTGTTGCACGTTGCCTTGATGGTTTCAGCAAGCTTACCCACTGAACCTCCAAATATCTCTCCTTTGACTACCCTTCACCTTATATTCCCAGTGCTTGCTTCCCTTCCCAGTATCATCACCTTGTATTTATCCCCAACAAATGACATCTGCCACTCCTCAGCAGAATCCCTAATCAATTCATATTGCCTCTCTCCACATAGTCACTGTTAATTTGTAGCAACGTCCCTCCCCTTCCCAGTTTTATACCACCAGCAAACTGGATAGCTTTGTTTCTGTCCCGAGTTGTTTTTAGTGTTTCAGCTGCTGCCAATGTGATCAAATTGGATGGAGAAGTGCTATATAGCAAATAATTTGTCCCCTCCCCATCCCCCCAAAAATGTTGGGGTTCTGAATGGCCTATATGACAATCGTTTTGCTATTTCTCTAATGGTGACAACGGCTACTTTAACAACTGGCATTGTACATAGCTGTTCTTGCTCAGTATTTAGATGGCAGCGGCAACCCAAAAGAACAACTTGTGCATGCCACCGAGTAGACTAGAGTTTGTGCCACGCTGCTTCTAAACAGTACCAGCATCGATAGTAATTCAGATAATTGTAGCAAAAATAAAATGATGCCGTGGTTTGCTCATCAGCATTTAGCTGCACTTTTCAATATATATTTCAATAGATTGGCGCAGAACGATGTCTTAACGAAAGGTTATAATTTGCAGCAAGTTTATTATTGTTTTTTGCACGCCTTGCAAATTTGCTTCATGGCCATAGCTGTATTAATGGGATTCAGCGCCTATACCCGATGCATTGTTTTCTCTTCTTTGTATGGAACAATCTGTACACAAGAACATGGAAATCAGCTGTTGGAATATTTCCATCAGCATTGGCTAGCAATGTTTATGCTCCTACAACAGTTTTAAATGAAATCTGGGTAACAGTATGTTAAAATGAAACATGCCTGACTGAAAGATGTCCATTTATTAACTGCTGGTAGAAACATTAGCGGCCCAATGTATTCTAATGGCATTCAAACTATTCTAAAGTGTGCAGGGGGCTTTCCTGCATTGAAAGACTGAAATCAGTGAAGCAGAAAGATTTCCAGTGGGCGCTTCAAAGAGACATTCATGTCTGTGCAGCAAACTCATCCCAATAAATACAAACAATCCCGCAAATAGCTTAGTTGAGGTATGGGAAACATTGGAACTTTTCAACTCAAAAGTATGTTTAAACCAGGAAACCTCTTTCATTAATCAATTTTTGTTAACATTGCTGAATTACACACATCTCACAGCATTGCATATGTCTGGATGACAATTCTTTATTTAATTAAGTGAGACTTCATTCTCACATCCTTCCAGTAAACTGTTCTTGAGATTACTTTCCACGTTAGGTTGAGGTGTTATATGTTGCTTTTTTAATGAAACAATGGCATTGTCCTCAGCCTTATTATTTCCTTTTTTACCTTTTTTTGTTGGCAGACTTCTGTTACAGTTGGGGGAGCATTGTCCTAATATCCAAGGGACCTGCACTGGTCTGCTGCCAAACCCTACTTCCTACATTGTGTGCATATTCCTGTGGTAAACATATTTAAGGGAAAAATGTGTGTGCATTTCATGTGAGTAAACACAAAACAATTGCTGCTTTTTTTGCACAAGCTTATATGACTTGAGACATTTCTATGACAGCACTAGCAATTAAAAAGGGAGTGGTTGCAGTCTTCTGCCACAGAATGTTCCTACTTGCAGGTAATTCATGGCAGTTGACCCGTGATTTTCTCTGTAATTTGATATTCTTTTTGTGAAATAGAAGAGCTTGCTTGAAAGTTAATAAGACTTGGTTCTCTTCTCCCCCCACCAAATTATATACCTGTGAATGACAATAGCAACTCACGTTAGCACCCTGTTATACTACGATAACACATTCTTTCATACTATTGTAGAATGAAATACTGTTTACTGATCTTATAATGGTACCGTATTTAGATTGAGAAGCAAAGTCCAAAATGAATAATCAGTTTTACATTGTATGGACTGAAAATTAGTTGTTTTATTTGGTCTGAACATGTGTGTAGTGAGTAGATTTTATTTTAAATTAGTGTTCCAGCACATGGATTTGGTCTAACTACAGATATTAAACAATGCACCCTTGCAGCTTGTAAATTCCATTATGATATAGGTAACTCACCCCACCATTTGGGATCAATCTGCATTTCTTATCATTTTGAGATATAAACTTAAAGACCTATTCAAGTGTTCCAAAGTAATTTTTAGAACAGAGAAAGCATTGATAAGCATATAGTACTGCTCATAGCAGGCTAACATTAACTAATTGTCAGCAATTTTATAAGTCAAAACAGCATCCAGTTTGGAATAGCACCAGAAAATTCAGTACACATTTTGCAGTTAACTTGTGTATTTTTGACAATCAGTATGCAAGTTTCATAGTCCGGTGGTACTTAAATTGCTAAAGCCGTTGTCATATATTTAAGAAATTCAGCTCTAAATATTATTAGCCAGTGCTTATGTAGATTGAGTTGTACATTCAAGAGCAAGGGATGGTTACAAGGGAAAATCCGGAGAATTCAGGTGCGATCCACTTTGTATTAACACTGCTTACACAGACAAGGATTTAATTTGTTCCAGATTTGCTTGTAGCAGCTTTAGGTGCATGCATGTGTCATAATGGATTTGATATTGTGAAGTGCAGGCATAATGAATGGCCTGTAGGGATTCATACTCGTTGGCAGCATAGGCATGATGGGCCAAATGGCCTCCTTCTGTGCTGTATGATTCTATGAAACTAAAATCAACTAATTTCAAATAGAAAAAACAAGTATAGGAATTAAGAGAACTCTGCTCCATTGGAATGATGATGATTAATTCTGCCAATTGGAATTGCATCTGTGTGGTGGTGGTGGAGAGAGAAGCAAAAGATTATCAGAAGTAGAAATGTAAAAATAATACTGAATAAAAATAAAAGTTTCAACAGAAAGAAAGAACATTTTGGAATCTGAAGTTCAGCTGCTGCAAACATCATAACCTTTAATGTTTTCATAGGGTAAACACATCATAAAGATTAATCATTGTGTATAAAAAAAGGGCACTGTGTGTTAGTGTTATAAGAAAAGTTATTGGTGGCTTAATTTACATACAATTGGCTAATATTTGTTCTGGAAACCATAACTTAATTTTGTCAATACTGTAAGCTTTGATTATTTCAGAAGCAAAACTAATTAAGGTTCCATAATGTGACAATTGCACAACAAACAAAGCACCAGATTATAGAAAAGAATTTGATGAACACATAGGACAGCAACAGCTTGGGTTTATATAGTACGTTTAATGTAAAGGATGTCCCAGGACGCCTCACAGATAGGCATGTTGAAAACAAGATGCTGACCCAAGGAAGGAGAGATTGGTGGGGATGATTACATGCTTGGTCAAAGAGATGGGCTTTGAGGAGGTTTTTAAAGCAGAGAGGGAGATGGAGAGGCTTAGGGAGTGAATTCCAGAGAGTAAGACCCAGGCAACTGAAGGCTCTTGCCAATGGTGTGGCAAAGAGAGGTGACTGGCATCTGAGGAACATTGTTAGGGGATTATAGAGCTGGAGCAAGGGCTGAGACAACAGAGAGACTTAGACAAGGGTGAGGATATTAAATTTGAGGTGGTGAGATCCAGTCGGCAAGGGCAGGGGTGATTGGCAAGCAAAACCTAGTGTGGGCCAGATTGCATATAGCAGAGGTTTGGGCAACCTGCGGCGGGTGGAGGAGGGGAGGCCAGAATAAAGAGTGGTGGAGTATTCAGGCCTGGAGGTGACAAAGACATTTAAGGATTTCAGCGGTAGGAGGACTGAGGTATAACTGAAGGTGAGCAATGTTGCAGAGGTGAAAATATGTGGTCTTTGTGATGGAGAGGGTATTGCATTTCAAGCTCAGCTCATGGTTAAACAGGCCTCCAAGATTGCAAACAGTCTTGTTCAGCCCAAATCAGTAGCCAGGGGGATGGAGTCAGAGGCAAGAGCGTGGATTTTGTGGTGGGGGAAGAAGATAATAGCTTTGCTCTTCCAAATGTTGAGCTGGAGGACAGTAAGGCTCATTCAAGACTGGATGTTGGACAAGCAGACTTACAGCACAGAAGCAGATGAGGGTCAAGAGGGCTGATGGAAAGATAGAGCTGGGAGGAAGCTGCCCCATATCTGCTGATGACATCGTTGAGGGGCGGGTGTAGATGAAGAATGGGTAAGGTCAAAGATAGATCCTTGGGAACTCCAAAGGTAATAATGTGGGGGCGGGAAGATAAACCATTGTTTTAGATGCTCTAGCTAGATTCAGATAGGTAGGAGTGGAACTAAGTGAAGATAGACGCACAGAGCTGGTCACCAGATGAGAGGTGTTGGAGGGGGACTGTACGGTTGACTCTATTGAATATCCTAGCGTTGTCGAGAAGGGCAAAAAGGAATAATTCACCATGGCAACAGAAGATGTTGTTCGTGATTTTTATCGGGATGGTTTCAGTACGGTAAGAAGGGTGGAAGCTGGACTGGAGGAATTCAAACAGGGAGTTATAAATCCCTCCAGTTCAGCCATGAAGCAACCTTGAAAAATGATCCTATGCTACAGTTTTATGTTTGGTACAAAGAGCCAGCACAAGAATGATGGGCCGAATAGCCTCCTTCTGTGCTGTAAAATTCTATGGGTAATGGACAAACGTTTAATGTTTTTGTTTGAAATTCCTCTCTCTTTATATTACACATTAAGGACAAAAAAAGAAAATAGGAACTTTTTCTTTTAACTGAAAGGGTGGTCAGCATGTGGAACAGATTACCAGCACGGGTGGTGGAACAAGAAAGCTTAATGAGTTTCAAGAAGGAGCTAGACAGGTTCTTGTCAACAAATGGGATTGAGGGTCATTAGAAATTCACGAATGGAATACTGTGGATAGGTAGGCTAGAGGGGCCAAAGATCTTCTCCTGCCTGAAACTGTTATGTTACCATGCCCTTTATCTAACCATTCAGGTTCATGCCTCTACTAAAATAGCAGAGCGAGGAACTTCCGACGAGTGTGTTCAGTGTTCGTCTATTGGTATGCCATGGTTTATTTTCAAGGCCCAGAAGATGAAGGTAAATGGTATCTCATTTAAACAAATTATAAGTTTAAATGTTCTTTTCCTCCAAAAAAAAGTTCCTCCAGGATTTTAGGAAATAAAAGATAAATCTGGTGTCATGGTGGCTCAGTGTCCGTGTGAATCTTCATCGCTTTCAGTTTTTAATCCAGATTGAGGAAACATGAATTTTAAGCTTTTTATTTGGATGTTGCTGCAATAAGTGTGTACCTGCCTATAGATTATTCACTAGTCTCAGCAACAAAAAGGCACTGCCTTTGAGTATGAGCTGGGAATCATCTCAGTGGTGAGACACTTTGCACTCAGTTTATAGCACTATGGTTTCTGCACTGACTAAGCACAGACGGCACAGTTCAGAGCCTAATATACAATGTGGCTTTGCTGATCACAATACAGTGGTTTTCAATGTTTCCTGGGGAAACCACAAGTTCTGTTTGACCCATCTAATGGAAACATTCTTCCTTCTCGACAGCCTGCTCTCTCCCAGTTTGAATATAAAGCCCCTGATACTGAATTGAATGATAGTTCTTTTTTTGAAAGACCTGTTTTAACTGGATTCTGAGTCAGCGATGAACAGACCAATAATACCTTCAGTACACAACAGGATAATAAAAAGCTTGGAAAAATGGTAAACAAAGGCAAATCAATATAAATTCTTATATAACAATAGATTTAAGCAGATCGTTATTTGATAATTTGGTAATGTAAAGCCACTTCTGGTATTCATTTCCATTCACCCCTCTAAATATGAATACAATAAATTGCTTTTGGGATTTAACAATATGGACATATACATCCCTGCAACAAATGTATTACAGACCCAAAGAATATGACTTTCATGATTTATATTTGAAGCACATGCTGCTCAGGTGGCAGAATATGTTGCACGAGCAAAGAATAAAGCAGCAATGGACTTCCACTGTTGGGAATAACGGAACAGTGCAGTAATGTGATTATGGTAATGATCAACAAGTCATAGTCTGCTGCTTTTGTTAGCAGTAATTAACTTCTCGGAATGGCACAGGCAGCTTTCTCTGTGCTCTCACTGTGTGCATCAGATGGCCCTGCCTTTGTGTCCCAGTCTTCCATTTTCCCCGCAGGGACCACAGGCCTTCAAGTGCATGACTAAATGAATTCATTTCTGGAACAAAGATTCGATAGGGAATAGAGATTGATATCTTTTGTTTAGGACATTCAATACCATATACCAAGCCAATTACTTAAGCTGTTTCTGTCAGTCTCATTACTGCTCCTATTGAGGCATGCTCTAATGCTGGATCATTCCCTTCCAAGAATGTAGTGGAACAGATTAGAGGTTTAATGAGAAGGTTTCTATTGGGTATGACTTTTCTCCCCACCCCTGATCATTGCAGAATCTAGCAATCATACATAGGCAATGGGAAGGGGCTAAACTCAATCTTGCATGGACTGATCAAAGACAAGCTCAGGATTGCATGACTTTGTGACTTCTTATAAGCAGGGGACATACGTATATATCTTTTTGTAACAACAGTCTTATCAGCTGTTCCGCATCTGTTGAGAATCTGCGAACACGAGAGAAGATTTATGAAAGGAAATGGCTTATTGGCATTCATATGGTGGGATGTTTAAGTGTACTTTTAAATGTTACTGCCTTGATTTGGTGGTCAATTTCTCTCATGCTTCAAGAAGGTTTCTGTGTTTAGCAACAATCTGCGATGAATGATGTCAGCATGAGAGACGTGCAAACCGGGTGTTCTTTTGTATTGTAAAATACAAATGTGTGTCAACAAACTTAATAATAATTGATTTTCAGCCCTATTCGAGTAACAAAAGATACCTTTTACTTAAATGTGAGCTCAAATAAGATTATTGTTTTGTGGAGTGATATCAAAGCAGTAGGGCATGGTTAACATAACAACTACAAAGATAATTAATTGCGTGAAACACTATGTGACATCTTGATGTGATAAGGCGCTATATAAAGTCCAGTATTCCATTATATTATCGTATATACTGTATTGTGGATTACATAACACCTACTACAGTCATTATTGTTTCACACCACAGAACAATTGAACTCATCGAAGCAAAATCTCATGTCATTCCAATACAGTTCCATGAACACTCTTATAATTGTTATAATTAGCCAAGAAACCAAGGACTTGTGTTTTGAAATTATTAATAAACAAAAATCGCATAAAATGTTCACCTAGCATTTTTTTTTTCAGTTGAACTACATGTTCTTTTATTTTTAATCTATAAATATAAGGGTATGATCCCGTCATTGTATTGTTACAAGTAGTTTCTTTGAATAAATTATTAATACCTCCTGGAGGACTTTGAGAGAGATGGCTGTGTTACATTAAAAGACAAAATGTCGATTCAATAATTTAAATAGTCTGCTGATCCTCAAAAAACAATATTATCTCTTTGAGCTATCCCTTGGGAAAATGTTAATATTTCACTGGGTTTAACAAAATTCCTAACATATGTGTGTGGCAGAAAGCGGAAAGGGCTTTTGGAATCACAGGACACATGATGTTAGTTTATTATGTAATAGCATTAAATGAAAAATGGGAATCAATTTTCACAAACCATTTATGAGAGCTCGACGTTTAGTTGAAATATATTGGAAAATATCTGAAGTTAAAGAGGTAAAACATTTTCAGATCATCACAAGAGGTAGGTGGCTTGGAAACCTAACATTTAAATCATAGAAATCATAGAAGTTAACGGCACAGAAGGAGGTAACCAAATGCCACTTCCCAGCTCTTGGTCTGTAGCCTTGTAGGTTACAACACTTCAAGTGCATATCCAAGCACTTTTTAAATGTGGTGAGGGTTTCTGCCTCTACCACCCTCTCAGGAAGTGAGTTCCAGACCCCCACCGCCCTCTGGGTGAAAAAATTCTCAACTCCCCTCTAATCCTTCCACTAATTACTTTCAATCTATGCCCCCAGGTTATTGACCTCTCTGCTAAGGGAAATAGGTCCTTCCTATCCACGCTATCTAGGCCCCTCATAATTTTATACACCTCAATTAAGTCTCCCCTCAGCCTCCTGTGTTCCAAAGAAAACAACCCCAGCCTATCCGATCTTTCCTCATAGCTAAAATTCTCCAGTCCTGGCAACATCCTTGTATGACCTCTACTTTTTGTATATTACTGTAAAAAAATATATTAAAAAAAAATGAAGTTGCGTAACAAAAGAGAATAAAATGAATTTAAGTGAAGTTTTAGTTGCAATTTGAAAGTGTCGATTATTTTTGAGCAATATAGAATGTAGGCAGACAATGAATGCACAGTTCATTTTGCTTTGACATCAATAATCGGAATGAGCTTGGGATTTCAAGATTTATTCAAAGACTATTTACTCGGAATTGTGCTTCTAATCATGCTTTTCTTTTCTACCTCTGTCATCAGAGTCAGTTATTTCACGTTGAAATTGGAAATTGTGTGATCCCACACATAATGCTCAATTATATTCCATACTTTTTCTGATAACAAATAAAATTATGATCATACAACAAGTGCTTCAAAATCCTAGTAAAGGTTGGCAATAATGCACAACAGTTACCCAACACTATAAAGACCCTGTCGGGGACCCAGATGTTATAGTCAGGGGATATTAGAATGAGAGAGTTTTGTGTTTCATTATTCATGCATGTCTAAAAAGTCTGGACCCGAATTTCCGCACATGTTCTACCAATTTCCCACTGTACCTTTGCTGGGAGATCAGTGTTACCCCATGAAAAATTATTTTACACTATTTCTCCAGAAGCTTGGACAATCTCCTGCCAAAGCTATAACGGGAGATCGATAAAACCTCTATGGAAATTTAGGATTTGTAGTTTTGCAGAGGTCATGCTCAATCAGTATATATTTAATGAAAAGATACTGCATGAGACTAAGAGGGGATTTATTAAGCAGGGTTTTAAAATTATGAAAGGTTTTGATTGAGTGAATAGGGAAAGACTATTTCCTGTGCTTTGGGAGTTAATGATAAGTAGTCACACTTAAAATTGTCACCATGAGAGTGAGGAGCGAGTTTAGGAGAAATCTCTTTACACAGAGGGTTGTTGGTGCATGGAGTGCTTTGCCACAGGGAATGGTTGAAAGCAAGAATATTGCATCTTCGAAGGAAACTTTGATAAATATTTGTAGCAGAGGAGGATGCAGGGTTCTGGGGAACGAGGTGGTGGGATTAGTTTTGGATTGCTCTAGCAAAGAGCTGGCACAGGCACGATGGCCTGAATGGCCTCCATCTGTGCTGTAAATTTATATGGTATACATGATCATTCTGAATTCATCATTAACTTTGACAATTACGAAACATGTTTGGATAAGGGTGTAAGTGAGACTAAATTAGTGTTTGGGGCTCTGTGACAGAATGTAATGAATTGTAAAGTAATTATGTAATGTGCTTTAAAGCTTTGCTTGATTCTTAGCTTTAGGCAATTTAAGTTCCCCTCTTATGGTAATAGTTTGTCATCTTTAAATGCAGAGCAAAGACACTAATGAGGTCAGCAGAGGTTAAAAGAATGTGTCCTCAAGAGACGTTCCGTTATCCCTGGGGAAGAAGAGCACAGCAGCCTTGTTTTAGCTCCAAATGTTTGAGGTAGAGTTAGCAGACTGTTACCCAAGCACTGTTAGAATTCAATCACATTCACGGCTTTCCCATGGAAAGCACTACTGATGTTTTATTATACACATAGCCAAAAGCTACAGTCGTCATTTGCCAAGATGTCATCCACTGATGTACCACTGAGAGAGAGATGTGCAGAACTACTGTAAGGTTTTTTAATGCTCTATGATATGTGTCATATCCCAACAGGAAATACAGAGTCTGACAGCAACAGTGGATAAAAACCGTTCACTAATTCAATGGGCACAAACAAATTTTTTTTTAAAACACGTGGATAAATCCAAGAAATGGTAAAATATTGGAGAGCCAAATGGCTGTATGTGGACAGCTAACATGTAAAAGAAAACCTCATTTTTAAAAAAATCATTAGTTGTGTTTTTTGAGCCTTTATTTTAAATGTAAGAAAAATGTAACAGTACCATCTTTTTGATGTAAATAATGACAAACATGGCATCAAAATGATGAATAGTGCATCAAACTAACCAAATGCTTATATATACTGCCCCCTCCCCCCACCAGCACTGCTATCCCGATGGAGACCCCCCACCATCCTAACCACAGGAGGGTTTTGTTTACTGATGTGATGTTGATTTTATCGTATAAATTATGGCTTAAACGTCAGTATTTGCAGATGACAATTTGGAATGGATTTAGGTCTTGTTATTAAATGAAAAGTTTAAAAAAAGTAAATTAAATAAACAGGATCTATAACTCCCCCAGATGTTGTCAGATTACACTTGTTAGAAGTTTACTGCAGAAAATGTGAATGCAAGAGTTTAAAAATAATGAATAACATTTATTTACCATGCCCAAGAAACTGCTGGGCGGAGAGCTGAGGCCGGAGAGCTGGGAGCGGAGATCTGGGGGCGGAGAGCTGGGCCGGAGAGCTGGAAGAGGAGAGCTGGGGTGGAGAGCTGGGGGAAGGAGAGCTGGGGGCGGAGAGCTGGGGGGCGGAGAGCTGGGGGCCGGAGAGCTGGGGGCGGAGAGCTGGGGTGGAGAGCTGGGGGAAGGAGAGCTGGGGGCGGAGAGCTGGGCCGGAGAGCTGGAAGAGGAGAGCTGGGGTGGAGAGCTGGGGGCGGAGAGCTGGGGGAGGAGAGCTGGGGGGCGGAGAGCTGGGGGGCGGAGAGCTGGGTGGCGGAGAGCTGGGCCGGAGAGCTGGAAGAGGAGAGCTGGGGTGGAGAGCTGGGGGAAGGAGAGCTGGGGGCGGAGAGCTGGGGGAGGAGAGCTGGGGGGCGGAGAGCTGGGGGGCGGAGAGCTGGGTGGCGGCGAGCTGGGGGAGGAGAGCTGGGTGGCGGAGAGCTGGGCCGGAGAGCTGGAAGAGGAGAGCTGGGGTGGAGAGCTGGGGGAAGGAGAGCTGGGCCGGAGAGCTGGAAGAGGAGAGCTGGGGTGGAGAGCTGGGGGAAGGAGAGCTGGGCCGGAGAGCTGGAAGAGGAGAGCTGGGGTGGAGAGCTGGGGGAAGGAGAGCTGGGGTGGAGAGCTGGGGGAAGGAGAGCTGGGGGCGGAGAGCTGGGCCGGAGAGCTGGAAGAGGAGAGCTGGGGTGGAGAGCTGGGGGAAGGAGAGCTGGGGGCGGTGAGCTGGGGCGGAGAGCTGGGGCGGAGAGCTGAGGGAGGAGAGCTGGGGGCGGAGAGCTGGGGGCGGAGAGCTGGGGGGCGGAGAGCTGGGGGGCGGAGAGCTGGGGGGCGGAGAGCTGGGGGGCGGAGAGCTGGGGGCCGGAGAGCTGGGGGAAGGAGAGCTGGGGGCGGAGAGCTGGGCCGGAGAGCTGGAAGAGGAGAGCTGGGGCGGAGAGCTGGGGCGGAGAGCTGGGGGAGGAGAGCTGGGGGCGGAGAGCTGGGGGGCGGAGAGCTGGGGGGCGGAGAGCTGGGGGGCGGAGAGCTGGGGGGCGGAGAGCTGGGGGCAGAGAGCTGGGTGGTGGAGAGCTGGGCCGGAGAGCTGGGGTGGAGAGCTGGGGTGGAGAGCTGGGGGAAGGAGAGCTGGGGGCGGAGAGCGGGGGCGGAGAGCTGGGGGGCGGAGAGCTGGGGGTGGAGAGCTGGGGGCGGAGAGCTGGGCCGGAGAGCTGGAAGAGGAGAGCTGGGGTGGAGAGCTGGGGGAAGGAGAGCTGGGGGCGGAGAGCTGGGCCGGAGAGCTGGGGCAGAGAGCTGGGGCGGAGAGCTGGGGGAGGAGAGCTGGGGGGGCGGAGAGCTGGGGGCGGAGAGCTGGGTGGCAGAGAGCTGGGGGGCAGAGAGCTGGGGGCGGAGAGCTGGGGGAGGAGAGCTGGGGGGCGGAGAGCTGGGGGCAGGAGAGCTGGGGGCAGGAGAGCTGGGGGGCGGAGAGCTGGGGGCGGAGAGCTGGGGGCGGAGAGCTGGGGGCGGAGAGCTGGGGGCGGAGAGCTGGGGGGCGGAGAGCTGGGGGCGGAGAGCTGGGGCGGAGAGCTGGGGCGGAGAGCTGGGGGGGCGGAGAGCTGGGGGCGGAGAGCTGGGGGGCGGAGAGCTGGGGGCGGAGAGCTGGGGGAGGAGAGCTGGGGGGCGGAGAGCTGGGGGGCGGAGAGCTGGGGGCGGAGAGCTGGGCTGGAGAGCTGGGGGAGGAGAGCTGGGGGGCGGAGAGCTGGGGGGGCGGAGAGCTGGGGGCGGAGAGCTGGGGGGCAGAGAGCTGGGGGCGGAAAGCTGGGGGAGGAGAGCTGGGGGGCAGAGAGCTGGGGGGCGGAGAGCTGGGGGCAGAGAGCTGGGTGGTGGAGAGCTGGGCCAGAGAGCTGGAAGAGGAGAGCTGGGGTGGAGAGCTGGGGGAAGGAGAGCTGGGGGCGGAGAGCTGGGGGCGGAGAGCTGGGTGGCGGAGAGCTGGGGGCGGAGAGCTGGGGCGGAGAGCTGGGGGAGGAGAGCTGGGGGGCGGAGAGCTGGGGGGCGGAGAGCTGGGTGGCGGAGAGCTGGGGGCAGAGAGCTGGGGGGCGGAGAGCTGGGGGAGGAGAGCTGGGGCGGAGAGCTGGGGGGCGGAGAGCTGGGGGGCGGAGAGCTGGGGGGCGGAGAGCTGGGGGCGGAGAGCTGGGTGGCGGAGAGCTGGGTGGCGGAGAGCTGGGGGGCGGAGAGCTGGGGGTGGAGAGCTGGGGGGTGGAGGGCTGGGGGCGGAGAGCTGGGGGCGGAGAGCTGGGTGGCGGAGAGCTGGGGGGCGGAGAGCTGGGGGGCGGAGAGCTGGGGGCGGAGAGCTGGGTGGTGGAGAGCTGTGGGCGGAGAGCTGGGCCAGAGAGCTGGGGTGGGCATTCATTTAAAGGGTACAGAAAGGTAATGTATTTTTTATGCCATATTACTGGACCTATTTTTGTTCTTTTTTTTTACACTTGGCATCTCGGCTTCGATGAGCCTCTGTGTTAGCTGTTCTTTATTTATTTTTCATCCCCAGCACCATTACTTGTACCAATGGATTTCCCAATGGGAATTCTTCAAGCTGATGTGTTTTGGAACATAAGAACAGGAGTGGGCTATTCAGCCCCTCGAGCCTGTTCCGCCATTCAGTGAGATCATGGCTGATCTGTATCATAACTCCATCCACGTGCCTTGGCTCCATATCCTTTTATACCCTTGGCTAGCAATAATCTATTGATCGCAGATTTAACATTATTAATTGAGCTAGCATCTACTGCTTTTTGTGGGAGATAGTTCCATACTTCTACCACCCTTTGCATGAAGAAATGTTTCCTATCTTCTCTCCTGACTATCCTGGCTCTGATTTTATGGCTATGTCCCCTTGTCCTAGATTCCCCTACCAACGGAAAAAGTTTGGAAGAAGAGGAGGGGTGCCAGGTCTGCAAGGTGCTCTGGTGCCCTCCCACCAGCATCCGCACCACCACATCTGGAGACAGAGGTGAAATGAACTCAGTTTAGCAGACATAGTGCTGGTGGAGGCTCTTCTTCCCAAAGTAAGCAGTGCCAGCAGATCCCTGATATGTCAATGCGTGACTAACGTTATACTGAATGGTTCTTCAGTCCCAATCGCAGCATGTCTTATTGTACATGGTACTTGTATGAAAGACTGCACGCCAAGGTGATCCAAGAGCCAGAATTGCCTGATGGTTGGCATCTGCCACCCGGCAAGATCTCACCAAGCATTTCCGCAGTCCCTGGTACATTTACAGGCTTGGATTCATGGTCAACTCTTTTCTCAGGATCTAGGTCAGCAGCGAGGCAAATGCAGAGTGGTGCCATCTGTTGCAAGACTTCCTGTGACTACCATACAGCGTAGGGCTGGCACATACAGCGACAGTAACAGTCAGTTGTGGCCTGAAGCTTGACTACACCTCCTCATGGGCGTTCTCCGACCCTGACCAACAGGCATTGTACCGTGCAGTGACACTGAGGGAAAATCTTCTGACGAGCATCACATTCACTTCAACAATCATCAAAAAGGAGGTTGAGTGCTGGGGTACTCTGTCACTTGCCCCTAGGGGTTCCCTTTCCCTTCACTTTTGTCTGTCTCTTGTGTCAGCCGTGGCTCAGTTGGTAGCACACTCACCTCTGAGTCAGAAAGTTGTGGGTTTAAGTCCCACTCCAGGGACTGGCACACATAAAGCTCAGCTGACACTCCAGTACAGTACTGAGGGCTTGCTGCACTGTCGGAGGCGCTGTCTTTCAGTTGGAACGTTAAACCGAGGCCCCGTCTGCTCTCCCAGGCGGACGTAAAAGATCCCATGACACTATTTCGATGAAGAGCAGGGGAATTATCCCGGTTCCTACATAAGAACATAAGAAGTAGGAGCAGGAGTAGGCCATATGGCCCCTCGGGCCTGCTCTGCCATTCAATAGGATCATGGCTGATCCGAACTTAGACTCACGTCCACTTCCCTGCCCTCGCCCCGTAACCCCTTATTCCCTTATCAGCTAGGAAACTGTCTATCTCCGTTTTAAATTTATTTAATGTCGCAGCTTCCACAACTCTCTGAGGTAGCAAACTCCATAGATTTACCACCCTCTGAGTGAAGACGTTTCTCCTCATCTCAGTTTTGAAAGGGCAGCCCCTTATTCTAAGATTATGCCCCCTAGTTCTAGTCTCACCCATCAGTGGAAACATCCTCACCGCATCCACCCGATCAAGCCCCCACACAATCTTATATGTTTTGATAAGATCGCCTCTCATTCTGCTGAATTCCAATGAGTAGAGGCCCAACCTACTCAACCTTTCCTCATAAGTCAACCCCCTCATCTTCAGAATCAACCGAGTGAACCTTCTCTGAACTGCCTCGAGAGCAAGTATATCTTTTTTTAAATATGGAAACCAAAACTGTATGCAGTATTCCAGGTGTGGCCTCACCAGTACCCTGTACAACTGCAGCAAGACTTCCCTGCTTTTATACTCCATCCCCCTTGCAATAAGAGCCAAGATTCCATTGGCCTTCCTGATCACCTGCTGTACCTGCATACTAACCTTCTGTGTTTCATGCACCAGGAACCCCAGATCCCTTTGTACTGTAGCACTTTGCAGTTTCTCTCCATTTAGATAATAACTTGCTCTTTGATTTTTTCTGCCAAAGTGCATAACCTCACACTTTCCAACATTATATTCCATCTGCCAATTTTTTGCCCACTCACCCAGCCTGTCTATGTCCTTTTGCAGGTTTTTTATGTCCTCCTCACTCACTGCTTTCCCTCCTATCTTTGTATCGTCGGCAAACTTGGATATGTTGCACTCGGTCCCTTCCTCCAAATCGTTAATATAGATTGTAAAGAGTTGGGGTCCCAGCACTGACCCCTGCGGAACACCACTAGTTACTGATTGCCAAGCCGAGAATGAACCATTTATCCCAACTCTCTGTTTTCTGTTAGATAGCCAATCTTCCACCCATGCCAATACATTGCCCCCAATCCCGTGATTTTTTATCTTATGCAGTAATCTTTTGTGTGGCACCTTGTCAAATGCCTTTTGGAAGTCCAAATACACCACATCCACTGGTTCCCCTTTATCCACTCTGTTTGTTACGTCCTCAAAGAATTCAAGCAAATTTGTCAAACATGACTTCCCCTTCGTAAAACCAAGCTGACTCTGTCCGATTAAATTATGCTTATCCAAATGTCCTGTTACTGCTTCCTTAATAATGGACTCCAACATTTTACCAACCACAGATGTTAGGCTAACTGGTCTATAATTTCCAGCCTTTTGCCTGCCTCCCTTTTTAAATAAGGGCGTTACATTAGCAGTTTTCCAATCTGCTGGGACCTTTCCTGAATCCAGGGAGTTTTGGAAAATTACCACCAATGCATCCACAATCCCTACCGCTACTTCTCTCAAGACCCTAGGATGTAAGCCATCAGGTCCAGGGGATTTATCCGCCTTTAGTCCCATTATCTTACCGAGTACCACCTCCTTAGTGATTTTAACCGTGTTCAGCTACTCCCCCCCTATAGCCCCCTGTTTGTCCAGTGTTGGGATATTTTTTGTGTCCTCTACTGTAAAGACTGATTCAAAATATTTGTTCAGCGTTTCTGCCATCTCCATGTTCCCCACCACTAATTTCCTGGTCTCGTCCTCTAAGGGACCAACATTCACTTTAGCCACCCTTTTTCTTTTTATATAACTGCAGAAACTCTTGCTATCTGTTTTTATATTTTTTGCTAGTTTACTTTCATAATCTATCTTCCCTTTCTTAATTAATCTTTTAGTTATTCTTTGCTGGCTTTTAAATGCTTCCCAAACTTCTATCCTCCCACTAGATTTGGCTACTTTATATGCCCTTGTTTTTAGTCGGATACTATCCTTTATTACTTTACTTAGCCACAGATGGCTGTCTTTTCTTTTACGCCCCTGGCCAATATTTATCCCTAAACCAACATAACAAAAACAGATTCACATTATCACATTGCTGTTTGTGGGAGCTTGCTGTGCGCAAATTGGCTGCCGCGTTTCCCACATTACAACAGTAACTACACTTCAAAAAGTACTTCATTGGCTGAAAGCGCTTTGAGATGTCCGATGGTCGTGAAAGGTGCTATATAAATGCAAGTCTTTCTTTTTTCTTTTTTAATCCACTACTCCATCAGTCTTTGCAAAGGCTACTATTGGGCCAAGATTCCTTTTGAGGTCTTCCAAAGGTTTTCAGAATTTCTGTTCCCTATCATGACACTCCACTTTTGTTGGCCTCACCCCTATAAATTTCATTGGCATGCAATTTTCCTCTCTCACCACCAGTGTCCTCCCTAGGTAAGCCTGACTCTGTACTTGCTGCCGTCAATGATGATGCAAATGAGCGTACACCATAGTGTTATGTACTTTAGTGCTTGACTTTTCAGGTGGAATTTGCAGCAGTTCTTACCCATTTACAACTGACTTGCACTGATAGACAATAATTGGCTGCAGCTTTCACTTTTAGTTTGGAAGTCACTTTTCAAAAAGGAAATCAGGAACCTTTTGAAAACCTTACCTGACATTTAACCACAGAAAGAAAAGTTGTGGCTATGAGGTCATTTAAATATATAATTTTATAAATCAAAGTGATTAATAATATATTTTATATAATACACAGAACCTTATTGTATAAATTAATAACTGAGGTAACGTGAATGGTAAATGGAATATTATCCAAAACTCTTATCTCCTGTTCATTATTAGCACTGAGGGACAATACAGGCAGTTGGACTACAATGAATACGTGTGACTCCTTAATATATAATTCCAGCCATGAAATTGATTCTACATTTAAACTTTGATTTTTTTTTTATACAAAGTTTCTACTCTCTGGACTCGGGCTGGGATTTGGTTCCACATGTGCTGGTACTTTGCCCAAAAGGCCATTCTTTATGTGTGGGATTAGACATTAAGGCCTAGAAATTCAGTTGTTTGCACCAGCCGCTAGCGCCTTAGGAGGAGGAGAAGTGGGGTGCTAAGCAGCTAGTGCCCGGGCGCAGCGCGATCTGCGCCTCTCGCGAACTTCAGTTAAGATTTAGCGGCGGCGCAAAACATTTGCGCGCGCTCAGCTGTGCGCGCAGATCCTGACATCATTTCATGGTGCAACGCCCTTTGTGCGCCCCAAACCGGAAATTCAGTGGCGCCGGCCTATTGTGCGCCTGGCGCCCCTAGCGACTGGTAGAGGGGAACGGTTCCCAGTCGCTGCGGGGCGCGGGGGGCGCTAATTAAAGGGGACTCCTCCTGCAGTATAAATGGCAGCCATTTTGCACCACTCCTTCTTTGTGAGAGACGGATCTTTGGAGAGAGACAAAGGTAGAGAGCTTTCTGGTTTGGCTCAACACTCGCACAGGTACTTGTGGCTTCAGGCCACAGCTTTGCACTTGTCTTTAACTTCAGAGTCATAGCATTGATTGGAAACATATAATGGGGGCTGCAATGGGTGGAAACGTTGGGCTTCTCCATTGCATTCAAAGGGCTCAGAGACACCATGAGAGATTGCCAGTCATGGCCAGACGGAGAAGAGGCAACAGGCGTCGGCAAAGGAGGCCTTACCCACCCAGGGTATACCGCCAGCAGTTCTCATATCTGAACATGTCTGAGGAGCAGTGTGTTCGGAGGCTGCGATTCAGAAGGGCGGTGGTCACTGAGATCTGCCACCTGCTTCGCGGAGATCTGCAGCCACAGCTGAGGAGCAGGACGTCTCTGTCGGTGGCAGTGAAGGTGATGGTGGCTCTCAACTTCTATGCCACCGGCTCCTTCCAATCCGCTACTGGGGACATTTCCAACATCTCCCAGTTTGCGGTACATTGCTGCATCCGCCAGGTGACCAATGCCCTTTTCAGAAGGAGACGTCAGTTCATCTCCTTCCCCATGACCGTTGACAAGCAGCAACAGCGTGCAATGGGCTTTGCAGCATTAGTGGGCTTCCCCATGGTGCAGGGCGCCATTGACTGCACGCATGTGGCTTTGCGGGCACCTCTAGAGAATGCCGAGGATTACCGCAACCGGAAGGGCTACCATTCGCTCAACGTGCAGTTGGTGTGTGACCACAGGCAGCTCATCCTAGCTGTCAATGCCCGCTTTCCAGGCAGCAGCCACGATGCCTTCATCCTGTGCCAGACTTCTGTGGCAGACATGTTCGAGGCCCAGCCTCACCCACGAGGATGGCTTCTCGGGGACAAAGGCTATCCTTTGTGCACCTGGCTGATGACCCCACTCCGTGCGCCCAGCACCCCTGCTGAAGAGGGACACAATGAGAGCCATCAAGCAACCAGGAACATCAGTGAGCAAACAATCGGCATGCTGAAGCAACGGTTCCGCTGTCTGGATCGTTCCGGGGGAGCCCTACAGTACTCGCCTGAGCGAGTCTCCCATTTCGTTGTTGTGTGCTGCATGCTGCACAACCTGGCTATCCGCAGGACTCAGCCACTGCCAGCAGACATTGGAGGATCACCAGAGGAGGAGGAGGAGGAGGAGGAGGAGGACCAGCACAGGAGGGAGGCAGAAAGTGCAAGGGCCGCCTGTCGGCGGCTTATTGCAAGTCGGTTCTAGGCCCCCTTTCAGGGAATGGCTTGTGCCAATGGCAGAAGATGAATGTAGCCGCTCCACAAGCCCTCAGCCGAGCAGGGCAACCAGGACTTCCAAAAGAAAGCATGGACAGTGCGATTTAAGAACATTTTTTACTATGATACCTCTGTGCCCTTCCCATATGACAAACTAATGGAGAGAAACCCCCCCCCCAAAAACACAAATACACCAGTCTCGGCCTTTACAAGTAAAACAAATATACCAGTCTCGGCCTTTAAATATGAAACAAATACACCAGTCTCGGCCTTTAAATATGAAACAAATACACCAGTCTCAGCCTTTAAATATGAAACAAATACACCAGTCTCGGCCTTTACAAGTAAAACAAATATACCAGTCTCGGCCTTTAAATATGAAACAAATACACCAGTCTCGGCCTTTAAATATGAAACAAATACACCAGTCTCGGCTTTTATATATGAAACAAATACACCAGTCTCGGCTTTTATAAGTAAAACAAAACATTTGGCCACACCTTCTACTTTTTCCCCTGCGAGGGTGATCCGTTTCGCTTCCGTGACTGGCCCCTACCCGCCCTGCAGCTCCTCCTCAATGGGACCCCAGAGGCTGCAGCAAGGCTGGGGGAAGGCTGCTGAGGGTCAGATGGTGAGACGGCAGATGCCCTTGGGGGTCGGCCTGGACCAGCTCTGGGCCTGGAGGGGCTGGCTGCTGACTGCTCCAACTCTGCTTGGGCGGCAGCAGTCTGTCCAACAGCTGGTGGCAGCTGCAATGGAGGAGTGACAGTGTTGGCTGCAGGAATGCTGCCAACCTGACAGATCACAGGCACTCCCTGGTCGGTTGAGACATTGGCACTCGCACGGGCCAGCACTGCAGCATGCGCAGCAATCTGCTGAGGCACAGACTGCTGGGCTGCTGCGGCACAGCGAGTGCCCCGGCGATGCCTGGCCGATCCAGCGAGTGTGGCAGCAGTTAGTGCCCGTGTGGCCCTGGTCTGTGTCTGCATGACAGCAGCCAGTGAATGCACGGCATGACTGAGCACTTGGCTAGAAGCCGCCTGTGTAGCAGCGAAGTCCTGCTGACTCCTAGCCTGTGCTGCCGCGATGTCCTGCAGACTCCTGGCCTGTGCTGCACTGAATTGTTGCAGACTCCTGGCCTGTGCTGCCCCGAATTCCTGCACACTCCTTGCCAGTGACTCTATGGAGTCAGGCATCCTTGCCACTGCAGCCATGAGCTCAGTGTGCCTGCGCTCAGCCTGGGTGCCCATTTCCGCTAGGAGCCGCACCTCCTCTGCGCTCACCGTAGCAGGACTGGAGGCCGCACTCACTCTCCGGGGAGAAGGCCGCCGAGCTTCCCCACCCCTCCCGCGTTGCTGCAGCCCGCTGGTCCCCGGAGCTTCACTATCCTCTGACCCTTCCCCCCTGCTCCCTCCAGGGAAGACGTGTCACCATCATGGCCATGGGCTGCCTCGGCTGAGGGTGTCCCTGATGGGCTGGCTTCCTCTTCCTCCTCCTCTATGTCTGACTCGGACACAGTGCCAGCTTGAGGGGCCGCCTCCTCACCTGGCGAGTCACCATCTGAAAGCAGGGAGGCACAAGAGTTGCTTTAGAGTGAGGACAGGGCAGCAGCGAGGGAGGCATGAGTGCTGCTGTGCACTGCATTGGTTCGATAGTGGCAAAGGATGCTGGTGTGAGGCGCAAGTGGAAAGGGAGAGGTCAAAAAGATGATGACCTTACCATTGGTGCCCAGAACAGTGTCAGCATCTCCAGTGGCGACGGGGCCACTCAGCCGGCCTGCCATGATCCGCTCCACTCGCTGCTCGAGGTCGCTCAGCTGTTTCAGGTCAGGACGGCCTCCCCCGGTCTGTCGCTGCTGCCTTCTGTTATGCGCCAGCTTGGCCTGCAAGAGAAAGGACCGCCTCTAAGTACAGTGTCAAGCCCTGATCTTGCCCGCACTGCCTCCCATGTTCGATTAGCCCTGACAGTGTCAAGCCCTGATCTTGCCTGCACTGCCTCCCATGGTCGAAAAGCCCTGACAGTGTCTAAAGTCCTGATTACGCAAGTGCTTTTCATGACAGTCCCATAGCTGCTGGGTGAGGGCTGGCCATTAGGGCTTTCAGACCTGTTTGGCCATAAAGTGAGGTGCACATGCAGGGATGAGGAGGATACTGGAAAGGGTACTCACCCTGACAACCCGAGTGAGGTCGATGAATTTTTTCCGGCACTGGGTTGGTGTCCTGCCAACCACGCTGTTGGACGTGACCCTGTTTGCCACATCCCTCCATGCTTTCCGATATTCGGCGGGCAGCGGCCTCCTGCCACCCTCAGGGAAGAGGATATGGCGCCTGCGGTCCACTGCACCAACCAGCAGCCTCAGGTCACCCTCGCCGAAGCGCTGCGCTCTCTCCCTGGCCTTCTCCATTCTCCTGGGCGTGGAGCTGTTCCAGAAGCAGTGTTCAGGCCTTGCCTTAGGGCTGTAGTGTGCAGGGCGTGGCAGCCAAGCAATTCCACCCTCCCCCTTTAAGTGCTGACCGGCGCCTGACTGTCTGGCCTCAATGAGCAACTCGCCGCACCTGCGCTGTGCCCGCCTTCGGTGTTTGCGCCCCGGATCGCCGGCTTAGCGCCTAATGATAGTCGTGCATCGCCTGCTTTAGCGCAGCAGCAACCTCTTGGGGCGATGCAACTGAATATCGGCGAAGGTGGCGCTAAGTTGCGCCGGGCGCAAAAGTTAGTGAACGCCATGCTGTAGCACCCCAAACATGGCTATACTGAATTTCTAGGCCTAAATTTGGACATAGGTTATTTGACAGTGGAGAAATTCACAGATGAGCCTGATTTTAGTCATTCCGTGATGCCGACATATTTGCCCTTTCCAGCACTGACAGCAGTCAGGAGTAGGAACATTGGCTGATTTTTCTCACCTTGATCCAGGGACATCAAGGTAGACTTTAGCATCTAACCCTGCCCTATCTGAGGTCAATGGACTCAGCGTAGAAGTAGGGAGTGAAGCTGGGTCCTTCCTGGTCTGTATGACCCAGTATCACATTTGGTTGAACAAATTAGTCATATTAATAATAATTTAATTAATAATTAAAATATGAATATTTCTTGATGTGTTAGCTGTGGCTAAGTGGGTAGCACCCTCACATCTAAGTCTGAAGGTTGCGAGTTCAAGTCCCACTCCAGAGACTTGAGCACATAATCTAGCTGACACTCTATTGCAGTACTGAGGGAGTGCTGCACTGCCGGAGGTGCCATCTTACGGATGAGACATTAAACCAAGACCCCGTTTGCCCTCTCAGGTGGATATAAGTGATCCCATGGCACTATTTCGAAGAAGAGCAGGGGAGTTCTCCCTTGTGTCCTGGCCAATGTTTATCCTTCAAACAACATCAGTAAAAACTGATTATCTGGCCCTTTTCACATTGCTGTTTGTGGGAGCTTGCTGTGCTCAAATTGACTGCTGCATTTCCTACATTATAACAGTGACTACACTTCAAAAGTTCTTCATTGGTTATAAAGCGCTTCGGGACGTCCTGAGGTTGTGAAAGGCGCTATATAAATGCAAGTCTTTCTTTCTTTTCCTATTTCAGATATAGAATTTTACACTGTGGCACTTTTTGAAATGTACTTTTTACTGATTGACTTCATTAATTATCCAAATAAGAGCCTATTCCTTAATGTAACTTGAGGTGCTAGTATGAATGCCTACCTCACATCTGTGTGCCTTCAAATTAAGACACAAAAGGGCCAATAACCCCATTTTCTTTCTAATAGTATGTATGGATGCTGTGAAATTTGTTAATTATCAAGCAAACCACTATTCTTCTCATTAGAAGGCCCACTAAATATTAAATACACCATAACACAAAATGGTATTTGAATGGATACTGCCCATTGCTTATCCTTGATACTGAAGGATTCGTTTTAGATAAAAGTAATTCAATATGAGAAAGGGTATGCACTTTTTAAATCAAATCAAAAAAACGAAACTACAAATATTTTTTGTTGGCCTGGACACACTGAATTATATTCACATAACATTTTTGTAAACAAAATGTAGATGGGGATAAGTATTATTAAATTGCAAAATGTGAACTCATCATTGCTTTATCCTGTTGGTCAGCAGTGCTGCTTTCCCAGGATTAATCAGAAAATGGGTAATTGTAGTACTGGGAGGAAGCAATGCTAACTCAATAAAGAATCAATTGGGAGAACTGTTTCCCCTGAGGATATTGGATCACCATGGTGAGAATGTTCCATCAGAATGGTTCCAGTTTTTGTTTACTTGGGAAATTATAAAGATCACATGAATAACCCTGTGAACAGAAGCCACAATTGATAACTAGGTCGTGGTGTGGTTATTCTACCAGAATTTACAATCATCAGTTACTTAACAAACCAATGTGCCTAATAATTCATGGAGTGTTATATGCTCGTAACTGGCAACTAATGATTACATGAAACGTTACAGATTCGTAACTGTTAATTGTGGCCGTCATTTTTTTTCTGTCCTTTACGTTTTATTTGGAAGTCATAAAGTAAGAAGGTAGCTTTTTTGTCTGTTCAGAAATACCCCTTTTAAATATATGAGCCTAGAAATTACTGTTGACGAACACTTAATGAGTTGTGAATTCCTTTAGGCTTATTTTCGGGCCTGAAATGGGTGCCACGCACGAAGCGGCACGCCCCAACCGGGAGGCCCGAGGCCAGCCCGAAATTAAGCCTCGAGCCTCATTGACATTATTTGGGTAGCTGTTGGCACCAGTTGCACCTTGCCCATTTTAAGATGATGAATTTCTGTCCGCTTGCTTTGCCGGCAGTGATCCGAAGGTGAGTCTCAGATGTTTGAGTGTGGAATCGCAATGGGGGGGAGGGGAGCGGGGGGAAGGATGATGGGCGATCGGGATACTGTAGAGCTAGGGGAGCATTCCTGCTGCTACTGGCTCCACTGGGACGATTTAAAAAAAATAAATGACTAAACAAACCTTTTGGTGGCGGCCATTGCTTAAACCGTAGCTCCTGCTCCACTCTGCAATGTCCAATTTGGTAGAGGGAACCTAAAACTGGCATTAGGCCCCTCATTTATTTATGTAAGAGGTCAGATGCCTGTTTTAGGCAGTCACCCCTGATGTAAAAAAACTACTAGGCACTTGGTCTGAGTGTTAAACAAGGCTTTAATCAACTGTTTTTCAACATGGAGATCTAGTTGTGTCCTTCACTAGTTCCTGTTAAAGAATGTCCTGAGCAAGCTAGGCCCATGCCCGAGTATTTATACTCTCCCTGGACAGCGCCACCAGCAGGCTGCCCAGTATTATTTCATAAGTCATTTCCACATGAATGACAAGATTCATGTCAACCCCCTTGAAAAATAGTCTGACCCAATATCAAGTTGGGCGTCTTTCAGGTGTCCGTTGGGTGTGGGCCGTTGGTCCCTGAAATTGGCACTCATTGCACCAGTTTGAGGGTGAATGTCTACCACAATGAGTTGGTAAGACATTCTTCAGGCTGTTTTAGTGGAGACATTAGCCTCGATATTAACGGGGAGGCAGGAAGGGTCCAAGGGTGCCCGATAAATGTGACGAACCCGGCAAGGCCAGGGACATGGAAGCCCTGGGGATTTTTAATGGCAGGGCCTCATTTAAATAACTCTTCGCTGATTCCTGCCTGAAACCTGGCCAGATTGACAGTCTGGACGGCAGATGGGATTAGGAATTTAGTGGCAGGAGGCCACAGCTGGGGACACGTGGGGACTTTTTGTTTTAGGGAACACTAACTTGAATGTTACACAATATGCTACTAGATCGGCTTCTGATAGGGAACCTCGTTCACTGGGAGCAGCCTTAAACAGCTCTGTTAATGATCTAGCAGGCAAGCGAACTAAGCCTCCTCTAGAACTAAGCTGCACAAACCATAAAATCCAGGGTGTAATTCATTGGTCTGTGCCGCGTTGGCTGATTTCAGCCTTGACAGCTATTGGGATGGTGGGGTTCTTGGCTGTTGTGCGCTGGCCACTGACTTCTGCTGGAAAATGCAATTGTGTGTTGGGTGAGGATGGGGCTCAGCTGTGGAGCTCGCCCTTTCAATAGATGGGCCTGCCAACTATCTCACTGTCTAGGCTCACATGTGAAGCATTGGCCACAAGGGTGATGGACTGGAGGGCTGCAAGGAATTAGTGCATTCAGGAGGGGAGAGTAAATGAACAAAATATGCAATGGGATGATACTAAAAGCAATGTGGTATCAATTAAATAACTCAACCTAATTGTATTCCAATTGTGGTGCTAATAGTAGACTTGTCAATAATATTTTATTTTTAGCTGTGCTACCAAAATACTGATTCTACTCTGTCTTCCCATCCTACTATTCTTGCACCATGCTCTGGAAGAGGGCGTGTAGATGGACACACTAACTGTATACATGTAGTGCATAAACCAACAACAGAATGCTATTGTTTCTTCTCTATCCTCTCTAGCAGTAGGCCATCTACTGCTGCCATAAAACAGGCAGTACACAACCATATTGCATTAACTGTATTTTGAGCGTAAAATCTAGGCTGACACTCCAGTGCAGTGCTGAGGGAATGCTGCACTGTCGGAGGTGCCGTCTTTCAGATGAGATGTTAAACCGAGGCCCCGTCTGCTCTCTCAGGTGGACGTAAAAGACCCTATGGCACTATTTTGAAGAAGAGCAGGGGAGTTATCCCTGGTGTCCTGGCCAATATTTATCCCTCAACCAACATCACTAAAACAAATTATAAATGAAACTTCTTTCTTTTTTTCTTTAGCAATAGATGATGAAAGGAGTACTATCATTGCTAGAATAGGAATCTAGTTCAGCATCTGAAGTGGTTCAAACTCCATTTTCCACTTGGGAAATATATATAAAAGTCAGGAAATGGTTTGGAACGATCACTCCCCTGTGCTCAGCACAGAACATGGCGGGACGTGCCAGAAATACATGTAAATCAAAAATTACATGTGCATCTGTCAGCACTTTCAGTCACGTTGTCACACCTAAGACAACTTTGTTTAGAATTTATTGTGTACCAGATTGCATTTTCTTCAAAGGCAAGTGTCTGCTTTCATTGTGCTTTCCAGATACAGACACAGAAAGAGTGCTCACATCAACCCAGTAGCTACTTTTAGATTAAAACAAACGTTTTTCCCCTGTCATGTTACAAATAATTGGAAAGATAACGGACACCTTTAAGAGTTCTGATTTTTTTTTACGTTAGATTTTGAAAAAAAATATGCCTCAATATTATTATACTTATCTGCAATCTGCTTATAAAAATACAAATTTCTGAAGCATGTGATTGTCTTTTGTTTGACTTGCAGACTTTTCAAGGAAAGAACAAAGACCTTATTGGCTTAGCTGACGGGAACAGTCATATCTCTTACTAATCAACCTCTTCCTTTTATGTGCAGCAAGTGTCAATGAGGTGGAAAAGTGCCCTACTCCCAGCTGGAGAGCTGCCGTTACTCAAAGAGCCCTATGCAGATTCCGACAGCTTTCTATCTCTTGCAGTATTTAGGTCGTAGCCTAGAATATGTACAGAGTACATCCCGCAGGGTAGTGTCCCAATGCTGTTGAATAAGCAAGTGTCTGCATCTCTACAGGGCCCCAGCAAGGGATGCCATGACACCATCAGGAAACCATGATTTATTATCTGAGAAATTCACCATCAATCTGAGTGGAGTTCACAGAGTCAAGTTCCCTAATGTGAAATAAGATTCCTTTATTTCTCATACAAGCATGAAAATTCAGTCCAACTGAGAACGTTTAGTTCTCAGTACTTAGTCACTTGTGCTGAAGATTACCACACTCTTTCACCATCCCTTTACCTGCAAACCCCAATTGACTTTCTCAGGTTTCTCTTAATTAATGTCAATCTTGTGAAAATGAAAACCGCACATGCAAACAATCTGCGACAAATGGGATCTTCATTTTAAGTAGGATAGTCCTGAGAATAGGCAGCAAGTGCATATTGGCCTGAACTAAGGACGGTTAGTAGCTTCTGCAGTGCTGCTGGTTGGATTTGAAAGATCATTAAGAAAGAAGTTGCATATTAAAGTAGGAATAACAACACAAGAAAAACATTTCCAACTAATGAAAGACTTCAGATTGCTTCCAGTTTGGAGTCAGCAACAGTGAAACCCAGAACCCTTTGTATGTCACAGTAACAGTGGCATATGAGATTGTGTAAACAAATGACAAAGTACATTATGGGAATCGTACTCTCGGTATCACCACATCTCTTGGAAAGATATAATTGCGTGTTCACATAACTTCAATTAATCTCCTTCTAGACTGTCAATAGTCTAAATCAGGCCAAAACATTATTTTTGCCAGGAGACACTGTAGGGAAAAGGAACTTGGGTGGGATTTCCAGTCTGACCAGTTCAATAACTACAATAGTAAATTTGAAGCTTGCCTGTGTAACAGTTTTCTTTCTGGACACAAAATGAAATAAATTTGAAGACGTATTGTAATTATGTTCCTTGCAGAAAAGTGGTTCGCTTTACTTTACTTATTTTTTAGGGGAGCACCCGTGATATCTGTGGCTCTGAGGGAGTTGTTTAAATGAAGTTAGGAAATCTTTATAAATGTTTGTTTGGAAATGCAGTGCCCTGAGGCCCGACTCCAGAAAATTGCTACATAAATTCTTATGCAGGCAACATGCATCCACTTGACTTATGCCAGGCCTGTCATCTTCTCCGTAATTTATGCTGGGGTTTTAAGACCTGGTTTGTCTTGTGTGATTTTTTTTTCGTGTTTGTGTTGTTAGCTGCAATGGCAGTCTTATCTAACCAAAAGCATATTTTCAGAATACAGTATTAAAACACTTAATAGAGGCCTTTAAGATTATGAAAGGGTTTAATGGAGTAGACATAGAGAAAATGTTTCCACTTGCGGGCGAGACCAGAACTAGGGGCCATAAATATAAGATAGTCACTGATAAATCCAATAGGGAATTCAGGAGAAACTTCTTTACCCAGAGAGTGGTTAGAATGTGGAACTCCCTCAACAGGGAGTGGTTGAAGCGAATAGTATAGATGCATTTAAATGGAAGCTAGATAAACACATGAGGGAGAAAGGAATAGAAGGATATGTTGATGGAGTTAGATGAAGAAGGGTGCGAGGAGGCTCGTGTGGAGCGTAACACCGGCATGGACCTGTTGGGCCGAATGGCCTGTTTCTGTGCTGGAAATACTATTTAATACTATGTAAAATTATCCTTCATATTACACAACAATCTGCAGACTCAACAATTAAATTGTATTTAATAAAATTAGTATGACTGTGGTATGGGCGCTACAATTAATCTCAGCACCCCCAAGCTAGAAGAAGCAAAATAAAATGAAATTAGCCAGGCTTCCCACTGTTGAATACACTCCAGTGACTTCCGCTGTTTTCCTTCACATGGTTAAATAACCCATGAACAGTCACAAAAGACCCACGCATGAAAAGTGGCAAATTGGGGTGGGGATGTGGTGGTGAAGTACCAGATGGCTAGTGTCAGCTGTGGCTCAATGGGTAGCACTCTTGCCTCTGAGTCAGAAGGTTGTGAGTTCATAGTCCCTCTCCAGAGACTTGAGCATCAAAACCTAGACTGACACTTGTAGTGTATGTACTTTGCAGAAGGAACTATATTCTGCAGCCCCTGTATACTGCAGTACCAGTAGTGACCACCACTATATATAAGCCTGTGTAGTAACTTTTGCATAGTAGCTCCAGTTTGTCTCCACTCAGTATAGACCTGTTATAACCAACTCCTGCAGTCTGTGTCTCAATTACACACGGACATAATACTGGCGACGAGCAGATCCGAACTTACCTACAGTCTGCACCACCTCATGGGGATCCATCCCTGAAGCAAAGTTGTCAGAGGTCGAGGCCAGAAGGAAGAAAGAAAAAAAAAAATAAAACAAGCAGAAGAAACGGGCGTCGACCGTCGGCAACCGCCTCTGATTCATCGGCGTTTTGACACGGGGATTTGAAAAATGTTATCGCTGCAGCAGAACAACCCATGACCAGAAGGACTGCTGGTCCAAGGACAAAATATGCAGGCAATGCGGAAAGATGGGACACATTGCACGAGTTTGCAGGTCTGGGAAGAAGACTAACGACCACAAAAAGGCTACTAAGGAACAGTACAGGAAAGTACAAAAGATGACGGACAGTAGTTACAAAGACCAGATGAGCGATAGTGAATCCGGGAACAAGAGACTAAGCTGTCTCAAACTTCACAACGTAATCGCAAAAGAGGATCACCAAACCATTTGGATCACCCTCACGATAGCAGGATCCCAAGTCAAAATGGAATTGGATACAGGATCAGCTCTAACCGTCATGAATCGACGAGACTACGAACGGCTATTCTCACACATACCCTTGAAAGAGACATCCATTGTCTTGAAGACGTATATGGGGCAAAAAGTATACCCCAGAGGGAAAATAAGGGTGCCTGTCGAATACAACGGCAAGGAAATACAGAAATTGTATCTGTACATACTGCAAGATGGTGGACCATCGTTATTGGGACGTGAATGGATCAGAAAGATAAGTTTAGACTGGCCCTCCATTCAGGCACTGATGGTGGCTGGTAAAAAGGATGACGACGTCACACCTGGTCGATTGTCAAAAATCTTAGCTAACGCCAAAGAGGTATTTCAACAAGAACTGGGAACTCTTAAAGGCGTAACCGCCTCGATAAAAATAGAAGAGAATGCAATTCCCAAGTTTTTCAAAGCAAGACCGGTACCATATGCAATTTGCCCAGCCGTCGAGGCAGAGCTGGAGAATCTGGAGAATGCAGACGTGTTATCTAAGGTAGACTGGAGCGAGTGGGCGACACCCATCGTTCCTGTCATGAAGAAAACGTTAAACAATAAGTCTGAGGAGCCAAGGAAGGTTCGCATCTGTGGGGACTTCAAGGTGGCGGTGAACCCAGTCCTTCACACAGTACAATATCCTCTCCCGAGGATAGAAGATATTTTCGCCTCACTATCTGGAGGGAAGCGTTTTACAAAAATTGACCTAGCACAAGCATATTTGCAGATGGAGGTTGAAGAATCCTCTAAGAAGTATCTCACGATAAACACTCACAAAGGTCTTTACCAGTATAATTGACTGGTATTCGGAGTAGCATCAGCTCCGGCGATATGGCAAAGAGCGATGGAACAAGTCCTGCAAGGGATTCCGAGGACTCAGTGTTACTTGAACGACATCCTAGTGACAGGTGAAGATGACAGTGAACACCTTGCCAACCTAGAGCAGGTGCTCACTAGACTAAGAGAACATTGCCTACGAGCCAATCGCCCCAAGTGCGAGTTTTTTAAGAAACAGATATCGTATTGTGGCCACGTGATTGATGAAGAGGGGTTACATAAGTCCCCTGACAAAATTGAAGCGGTAGTTAAGGCTCCAGTGCCTGAAAATGTGTCGCAACTGAGGTCATTCCTCGGATTGGTGAATTACTACCATAAGTTTTTGCCGAATTTGTCCACAATTCTGCACCCACTGAACGCCCTACTACAAACTGGAGTAGCATGGAAATGGAGCGATGAATGTAAGCGGGCCTTTCAGAAGAGTAAAGACCTAATCACTTCAAGAGAAGTATTGGCTCACTACAACCCATCACTACCGATAAGACTGGCGTGTGATGCATCTCCCTACGGCATTGGAGCGGTACTGTCACATAAATTCCTTGATGGTTCAGAGAGGCCGATAGCTTTTGCGTCATGCTCGTTAACTTCAGCCGAGCGTAACTACGCCCAGATTGACAGAGAGGCCCTCAGCCTGGTGTGGGGGGTGAAGAAGTTCAATCACTACCTGCACGGTCAGAAATTTACTCTACTAACTGATCATCAACCTCTTGTCTCCATTTTCAACCCTCAGAAGGGCGTCCCGATAATGACAGCACATAACATAAGAACATAAGAAATAGGAGCAGGAGTAGGCCAATCGGCCCCTCGAGCCTGCTCCACCATTCAATAAGATCATGGCTGATCTGATCCTAACCTCAAATCTTCTATCACTCTGCGTCCACCCGAACCCATGTGATCTCCTGGGAGAGGCGAAAAACCAGATAAAGATCCAATGGTCAATTTGGGAGAAAAAAATCTGGGAAATTCCTCTCTGACCCATCTAGGCGATCGAAATTCTTCCAGGAGATCACTCTGTCCCTATATTTTCTACAGTACTTACCTTCTGTAAAGGCGATCTCCACCCCAGCCAGGAACAGGAATAAAACCATCTCCTGAAATCTAACACAGAATTAGAACACAGTAGGAGCAGAACCAGGCTACACGGCCCCTGGGCCCACTCCACTACCCACAGGGCCATGACCATTCCGAACCTAGACTCATGTCCAATTTCCTGCCCGCTCCCCGTAACCCTTAATTCCCTTTACTTCTAGGAAACTATCTATTTCTGTTTTAAATTTATTTAATGATGTAGCTTCCACAGCTTTCTGGGGCAGCAAATTCCACAAACCTACCACCCTCTGAGTGAAGAAGTTTCTCCTCATCTCAGTTTTGAAAGAGCAGCCCCTTATTTTAAGATTATGCCCCCTAGTTCTAGTTTCACCCTTCATTGGAAACATCCTCACCGCATCCACCCGATCAAGCCCCTTCACAATCTTATATGTTTCAATAAGATCGCCTCTCATTCTTCTGAACTCCAATGAGTAGAGTCCCAATCTACTCAACCTCTCCTCATATGACCACCCCCTCATCCCGGGGATTAACCGAGTGAACCTTCTTTGTACTGACTCGAGAGCAAGTATGTCTTTTCTTAAGTATGGACACCAAAACTGTATGCAGTATTCCAGGTGCGGTCTCACCAATACCTTGTACAACTGAAGCAATACCTCCCTGTTTTTATATTCCATCCCCCTAGCAATAAAAGCCAACATTCCATTGGCCTTCTTGATCACTTGCTGCACCTGCATACTAACTTTTTGAGTTTCGTGCACCAGGACCCCCAGATCCCTTTGTACTACAGTACTTTCCAGTTTCTTGCCATTAAGATAATAACTTGCTCTATGATTTTTCCTGCCAAAGTGCATAACCTCACACTTTTCAGTATTGTATTCCATCTGCCAAATCTCTGCCCACTTACTTAGCCTGTCTATGTCCCTTTGCAGGTTTTTTATGTCCTCCTCACTCACTACTTTCCGTCCCATCTTTGTATCATCTGCAAACTTTGATATGTTACACTCGGTCCCCTCCTCCAAATCGTTAATATAGATTGTAAAGAGTTGGGGACCCAGCACTGACCCCTGCGGAACACCACTAGTTACTGGTTGCCAATCTGAGAATGAACCATTTATCCCAACTCTCTGCTTTCTGTTAGAGAGCCAATCCTCTATCCATGCCAGAATATTACCCCCAATCCCGTGATTTTTTATCTTGAGCAATAATCTTTTGTGTGGCACCTTGTCAAATGCCTTTTTGGAAGTCTAAATACACTACGTTCACTGGTTCCCCTTTATCCACCCTGTATGTTAGTTCCTCAAAAAACTCAAGCAAATTTGTCAAACATGACTTCCCCTTCATGAAACCATGCTGAGTTTGTCCTATTAAATTATGTTTATCCAAATGTCCCGTTACTGTCTCCTTAATAATGTACTCTAACATTTTACCAACCACAGATGTTAGGCTAACAGGTCTATAGTTTCCAGCCTTCTGCCTACTACCCTTTTTAAATAAGGGTGTTACATTAGCAGTTTTCCAATCTGTCGGGACCTTTGCTGAGTCCAGTGAGTTTTGGAAAATTATTACCAATGCATCCACAATCCCTACTGCCACTTCCCTCAAGACCCTAGGATGCAAGCCATCAGGTCCAGGGGATTTATCCGCCTTGAGTCCCATTATTTTACCAAGTACCACTTCCTTAGTGATTTTAATCGTATTTAGTTCCTCCCCCCCTAGAGCCCCCTGTTTGTCCAGTGTTGGGATATTCTTAGTGTCCTCAAATGTAAAGACTGATACAAAATAATTGTTCAGTGTTTTTACCATCTCCATGTTTCCCACCATTAATTTCCCGGTCTCATCCTCTAAGGGACCAACATTTACTTTAGCCACCCTTTTTCTTTTTATATAACTATAGAAACCTTTGCTGCCTGTTTTTATATTTTTTGCTAATTTACTTTCATAATCTATCTTCCCTTTCTTAATCAATCTTTTAGTTATTTTTTGCTGTCTTTTAAAGACTTCCCAATCTTCCATCCTCCCACTAGATTTGGCTACCTTATATGCCCTTGTTTTTAGTCGGATACTATCCTTAATTACTTTACTTAGCCACGGATGGCTATCTTTTCTTTTACACCCTTTTTTCCTCAGTGGAATATTTTTTTTTTGGAAGTTGTAAAATAACTCCTTAAATGTACACCACTGATCATGTACCGTCTTACCCTTTAGTCGATTTTCCCAGTCCACTCTACTCAATTCCACTCTCATACCTTCATAGTCTCCTTTATTCAAGCTCAGCATGCTTGTTTGAGATCCAACCTTCTCACCCTCTAATTGAATATGGAATTCAACCATGTTATGGTCACTCATTCCAAGGGGATCCTTTACTAGGACATTTTTAATTAATCCTGTCTCATTACACACGACCAAATCTAAGGTTGCTTGCCCCCTGGTCGGTTCAGTTACATACTGCTCAAGAAACCCATCCCTAATACACTCAATGAACTCATCCTGAAGGCTGCTCTGCCCAATTTGATTTGTCCAGTTAATATGATAACTAAAATCCCCCATAATTATAGCTGTTCCCTTATTACAAGCCTCAACTATTTCCTGATTAATACTCCGTCCAACAGAGCTGCAACTGTTCGGAGGCCTATAGACTACACCCACTAGTGTTTTTTTCCCCTTATTATTCCTTATCTCCACCCAAACTGTTTCACTATCCTGCTCCTTTGACCCAATATCATTTCTCCGTATTATAGTGATTCCCTCCTTTATTAACATAGCCACCCCACCTCCTCTCCCTTCCTGCCTGTCCTTCCTGATTGTTAAATAACCTGGTATGTTTAATTCTCAGTCATGGTCACCCTGCAGCCATGTTTCTGTAATGGCCACAAGATCATACCCATATGTCGTTATTTGTGCCGTTAACTCATTCATTTTGTTACGAATGCTACGTGCATTCAGATAAAGAACTTTCAAATATGTTTTGTAACACTTAGTTCCTGTTTTTTCCTTTTTTAGTACTTTACTTTTTACTCCATACCTTCTGTCCCTTCCTGACACGTTCTGTTTTTTAATTCCCCCACTGCTACCTAAGTCTATGACCTTCTCTGTTGTCATTTCTATTATTTGCTCTCGAGAAACCTCCCCCCCACTAATTAGTTTAAAGCCCTCTCTACAGCCCTAGTTATATGATTCGCCAGGACTCTAGTCCCAGCACTGGCCAAGTGGAGTCCGTCCCAACAGAACAGCTCCCTCCTGTCCCAGTACTGGTGCCAGTGTCCCAAGAAGCAAAACCCATTTCTCCCACACCAGTCTTTGAGCCACGCATTTAACTCTTTAATTTTATTTATCCTAGCCAAATTCGCTCATGGCTCAGGTAATAACCCAGAGATTATTACCCTTGAGGTTCTGTTTTTTAATTTGACAACAGCTACAGAGGTGGTCCCTTTTCCTAGGGGCACGCCAATATGACATCGAGTACAAAGGAACTAAACAGCATGTGAATGCTGATTGATTGTCGCGCCTACCGTTGCCGACGGTGGAAGAAGCACCTGCAGTGGATCCAGTGGAGATATTCCACTCGACCATAGTCGAATGTCTCCCTGTGATGAATGCAAACATAGAAAAGGAAACACGAAAGGACCCGACACTCTCCTGGGTCTATGATTTAACGGTGAAGGGATGGCCAGCACATGGCGAACCACTGTTGCCAGCATTCTCGCCGAGAAGAGAACAGCTGTCAGTGTGCAGAGGAACCTTGATGTGTGGATCCAGAGTAGTAATTCCACCCAAATTGAAGGATAGAGTGCTCAATGAGCTTCATGAGGGTCATCTGGGAGAGGTAAAAATGAAGAACTTAGCCAGAGCGTTTGTGTGGTGGCCGGGAATTGATAGAGAAATCGAAGAGATGACCAAGAGCTGTACAGGATGCCAGAAGGTCCAAAACGCCCCACCACAAGCCCCTCTACATCCATGGGAGTGGCCCTCATCTCCATGGCAAAGGGTGCACATTGATTTTGCTGGTCCATTTATGGACTCGTTGTTTTTAATTGCGGTGGATGCACATTCAAAGAGGCCAGAGGTAATAAAAATGTCCTCAACCACCACAGAAAAAACTATCACAGTCTTACGAACCATATTCACCAGAAATGGGCTGCCTGAACAGATTTGCTCCGACAATGGACCACAGTTTGTGTCTGAAGAGTTCCGGAGGTTCTTAAAGAACAATGGTGTTAAGCATTACACATCCGCCCCATATCATCCAGCCACCAATGGATTGGCTGAGAGCTTCGTTCAAACATTCAAGAAGGCTATCAAGGCAATGTGTAATGAAGACATACCCCCTACAACACAAGGTGGATAACTTCTTGTTTGCCTACCGGAATGCGACACATGCGGTTACCGACCAAACTCCAGCCATGATGTTCTTCAATCGAAGACTACGATGCCGCTTGGATTTGGTTAAGCCAAACATCAGAAGAGATGTGGAGAACAGGCAGTTTCAGAATATGAATGAAAGGCCGACCAGGAGTTTTAAGATAGGTCAACCAGTTTTGGCCTGGGACTACCGCACAGAGAAATGGCAGCCAGGAACGATCTGTACACGGCAAGGACCTCTAATGTATACCGTGGACGTTGGAGAGAGCATTGTAAGACGCCATGCTGACCAGATCCTAGAGTCACTGGAAAACGTCAATTCCACACCACGATCCGATACACCTGGTGATGAAACCGAAGTACCAATTGCATCTACCTCAGAATCGGTGATATTGGAAGCAGATGAACCAAACAACGACGTTGATCCCGAATCAACTTTGCCAGAAGAACCTGATACCCCAAAGAGGCGTTATCCAGACAGAATCAGGAAGCCTCCTCAAAGACTGAACTTATAATTGCTTAATTTCAGCTAATGTATCTAGCAACTGTAATTGTAAATATGTTATTTAATTATTAATCGAATGTTATGTACTGTTTAGCTAAAAGGGGAGGAATTGTAGTGTATGTACTTTGCAGAAGGAACTATATTCTGCAGCCCCTGTATACTGCAGTACCAGTAGTGACCACCCCTGTATATAAGCCTGTGTAGTAACTTTTGCATAGTAGTTCCAGTTTGTCTCCACTCAGTAAAGATCTGTTATAACCAACTCCTGCAGTCCGTGTCTCAATTACACACGGACATAATAACACTCCAGTGCTGTACTGAAGGAGAGCGGCACCGTCGGAGGTACCGTCTTTCGGATGAGATGTTAAACCGAGGCCCCATCGCTCTCTCGGGTGGACATAAAAGATCCCATGGCACTATTTCAAAGAAGAGCAGGGGAGTTATCCCCGGTATCCTGGCCAATATTTATCCCTCAATCAACATCACAAAAAAACAGATTATCAAGTCAATATCACATTGCTGTTTGTGGGAGCTTGCTGTGTGAATATTGGCTGCAGCGTTTCCTACATTACAACAGTGACGATACTTCAAAAGTACTTCATTGGCTGAAAGCGCTTTGGGATGTCCTGAGGTAGTGAAAGGCACTACATAAATGCAAATCTTTCTTTTTTCTGACTGCCTTGGAACCACTTCCCAATATTAGTCAGCTTCTTTAAGAGAGAAAATGAGAGGGAAAAAAAACACTGTTAAAATAAAGTATGCCTGAAGTACGTGGGTACAAGTAATCTTGGTTATGAAGCCCCTTTAAAATTAAAAAGGCTTCAGGAGAGAAGGGGGGAGCATTTTCTGAAAAAAATACTGTTTTAGTTGGTGCAGGAGTTAAGATGTTTCGGGGTGATTTTGTGAATGGAGGCGGGGCTGCTGCTATTTGTCGGGTTTCTGTCCCGCCTCCATCGAGTTGTGGCCAACCCATGCTATTTTCCCTTGATTGACCTTGTTAAGCCCACCCAGCGGGTTTAGCTGGCCAATTAAGGGAAAGCCGGTTGCAGAGCATGTCAACGTATGATGTGTCATCTGTCAAAAATTTTTGACAAATGAATTGTCATCGTTTGACAGCTCTGTGAAGCTGTCAAACACTGACAATCTCTACAGTTTGATGGGGTCTTGCATACAGGACCTCATCAACCTTCTTTCTTTTACAGAATTGAGATGTTTGTTGCATCTGAGAATGCAACGGACAGCTCTCATCTGCAACACGGAGGTGCGAGACTCTCCGTATAGAAACCGACTGAAGCCTGCAGGAAGAAACAAAGGTAAGTACACTTTTAAAAACACTTAGGACTTACCTCAGATACTCACCTCTACACTCTTGCACCCATCACTTACCTTCACACCACACTTTTGCACCCCCCTAACCCCCGCACCTCGACCCAACCCCCGCAGACCCAGTACTCGCCTCGCTGACCTGATGGGTTTTGGAGCCTTCGGGAAGCCCGCACTTGTGAGGGCAAAAAGGGGATAATCCTATTTTCTGCCTGTTAACTACCTGTTAACAGGCAGTTAATAAGCTTTAATCCCTTCCCGCCTCCAAGGAGACGGGACCTGGCGCGGGACGGCAACCCGCCTCCTGGGAAAATGGCATGGAGGGGGGTTGGGATTCTGCCATTTTCCCGGCAGTCCCGCCTCCTCAGGGCTGAGAAAGTATGTTGATTGGAGTTACAAGACTGACATGCAATATTACCAGTTTGTTCTGTGAGCGGAGTTTCATTACTTCTCAGGTGTACGTTTTCATTAGTTATTTAATGCTAGTGTGAAAAATCCTTTTGGCGGAGGAGGGAATATGAAGCAAAGTAATCAATAAAAGCTTAAAAAAATCTGATCAAAATGGACTTTAGTCAATATGCAGCTAATGGCTATGGATATATTTCACTGAAAGAAAGACTTGCATTTATGCAGCTCCTTTCACAACTTCAGGACATCCCAAAGTGGTTTACAGCCAATGAAGGACTTTTTGAAGTGTAGTCACTGTTGTAGTGTAGGAAACGTGGCAGCCAATTTGTGCACAGCAAGCTCCCACAATGACCAGATAATCTGTTTTAGTGATGTTGATTGAGGGATAAATATTGGCCAGGACACCAGGAATAACTACCCTGTTCTTCTTTGAAATAGTGCCATGGGATCTTTTACATCCACCTTAGAGAGCAGACGGGGCCTCATTTGAAAGTCTCACCCAAAAGACAGTGCAGTGCAGCACTCCCTCAGTACTGCACTGGAGTGTCAGCCTAGAGTTTTTGTGTTCAAGTCTCTGGAGTGGAACAATGAACCCACAACGTTCTGACTCAGAGGCGAGAGTGCTACCAACTGTGCCACGGCTCCAGGTTTGTGTGACCACAAGGTAATGTGTGTTATGTTAGAGGACACATGATGCCAATTCACTTCAAGCCAACTATCTTGGGTAAGTCTTGATCTTAATGACATTTTTTCCTACACTCTTCTCTTAGAGGGACCCCCTTACTGGGGTAAGGTCCATGGGTGTCAGCTTTTCTTCAGTCCCTCTCCCATTTTTGATGGTGAATACCAGCAGACTATTTGGTGTTGGAGAGAATGTCTCAGCTGAAGCCCCAGAGGATGACATCTTCAACTGGGCTTTCTCATAAATTTAGTTCTGGATTTCCCAGGAGCCCAGATCATAACCAGGCCCAAGTCTACAAATTAGTTAAAATTTCAGTCAGTTTTAAATGTTTGCAATTATTCAGATAACTTAGTTCAATTATTAGTTACAACTTTTAAAAGATTAGAGTTATTTCAACTTAATAAACTTCAGTATTTTTGAAATGGACTATTGTCTTTGTTGTGGAATGTGATTCTCAAATCTGATTGGTCCCTCCTAATCATGTGACCGACAATACCATGTGACCACAGTTGACCAACCAGAACTGCCAGAATATGGAATACAACACTGATGCAATCCTACATTCATACAGTTTGGACCAGTTCTCCAAGCAGCTATACATTAATGAGTCAGCTTTGGCTGACAATGCGAGGCCAGCTTATTATGGTATTTTGATGGCACTCCCAATACAGAGTGCTTGGCATGCTGGGAACACTGGGAGCAAGTTACAGGCCAGCATTTTGGATTCTAGCACCAGCAGAATTTTCTGTGGGGGTGGGGTGGGAGAGGGCAGAGGCAGTGGGGCAGAGGGGCAGAGGTGGTTGTTGCCTTGGTGGTAGGGGGAGCAGAGTTAGTTGGCCCAGGAACACATTTGGTGGAGAACAGGGAACTTTTTTCTTTTTGTTATACTGCAAAAAAGGGTGCTGTGTGGCGGGGTGCTGCTTAGGCATTATGGGGAGACCCCTAACTTGATGGAGCCTGAAGGAGCCTTGTGTCTCAGGCCTCTACGCCCAATAAGCGATAGAATACTCTCCACTTGCCTGGATGAGTGCAGCTCCAACAACACTCAAGAAGCTCAGCACCATCCAGGACAAAGTAACCCACTTGATTGGCACCCCATCCTTCACCGCTTAAACATTCACTCCCTTCACCACCAATGCACCGTGGCTGCAGTGTGTACCAACTACAAGATGCACTGCAGCAACTTGCCAAGGCTTCTTCGACAGCACCTCCCAAACCAGCGACCTCTACCACCTAGAAGGACAAGGGCAGCAGGTGCATGGGAACACCACCACCTCCAAGTTCCCCTCCAAGTCACACACCATCCCGACTTGGAAGTATATCACCATTCCTTCATTGTCACTGGGTCAAAATCCTGGAACTCCCTACCTACCAGCACTGTGGGAGTACGTTCATCAAATGGACTGCAGCAGTTCAAGAAGGCGGCTCACCACCACCTCCTCAAGGGCATTTAGGGATGGGCAATAAATGCTGGCTTTGCCAGCGATGCCCACATCCCGTGAATTAAAAAAAAACCTGCCAATGCGTTAATATTCTGCCATTTTTTATTGTAATAAAATTCCTGACTTATCAGCTGCATTTCTTGTTTTGGGGCAGAAGAAGACCACTGATTCATCTAGCCTATCTTTTCAAGCCTCCTCTCTGGTTTCTTAACTTGATTCTGTAACTAATAGCCCTGTATCCCCTGTACAAACAGGAATTTAGCCACCCTTTTTTAAAAACCAGCCAAGAGTTTCTGTTCCGTTACCCCCACTGGTAGTCAGTTTTCCAAGTCTACCATCTTACTAAAAAAAAGTCGGCTTGATATACTTTTTTTCTTCTTTGAGGCCTTTAACTTTAAGCTGTCTTCCTCGTCCTTATTATCCTGTGCCTGACACATCATCCTTTTCTCCAGAATCACAATCTTTCCCCGTAATGCAACCTTCTAAGTTCAGGAATCAGCCTCGTAGCTCTCCTCTGGACTCATTTCAATAATTCTACAACTTTCATGTAATACAGGAAGCAAAACTGAAAACATTACTTCACAATGCAAGGCCAGGTACAGGATATAGAGGCACTGGAGAAGGTGCAGAACAGGCTGAGGCTCTTTTCTCTAGAAAAGAGAAGACTGAGGGGTGACCCGATAGAGTCAAGATTGTGAAAGGGTTTGATAGGCTAGACATAAAGAAAATGTTTTCACTTGTGGGTGAGACCAGAACTAGGAACCATCATATAAGATAGTCACTAATAAATCCAATAGGGAATTCAGGAGAAAATTCTTTACCCAGAGAGTAGTTAGATTGTGGAACTCACTGCCACAAGGAGTAGTTGAGGAGACTAGCATAGATGCATTTAAGGGGAAGCTAGATAAATACATGAGGGAGAAAGAAATGGAAAGTTATGTTGATGGGGTTAGATGAAGAAGGGTGGGAGGAGGCTTGTGTACATTATAAACACCAGCATGGACCTGTTGGGCCGAATGGCCTATTTCTGTGCTGTAAATACTTTGTAATACTATGTATTTGTACAATTTCAACATCACCTCCTTTGATTTATAAGTCACATCCTTAGCTATATGTCTCAACATTTTATTTGCTTTATTGGCCGCTTTTGTCGCTGGTTTTCATGACCTATCCATCTTAAGTCACAGATCTCGTTCCTATGCTGTTATCTCAAGCATGTTATCATATTCCACATTCTCACTTCTACCTAATCTCATGATCTGTGCTCACAGGCCTTAAATAGGTTAATTATCTGTGTAGGTGTTATCTGAGGAGGATTACATTAGCCAGTTTAAAGATTTCTGCAGGAACTAGGTTTGCTCAGATGTAGCAAGTAAACAGATTCTTAATTATGTCAATGAGTAGCTTTTTCTGCACTGGCGCACATTGCCTCCAAGCAACCTAAGCTGACAATGCTATAACCATGTGCTCATAACAGCTTCCTTTTCCTCAGATTACATTTCTAAAAGTTTACTTTCGGTAAATATTGGGGGCACTTTTCGATTCGCACCTAAATCGGGCAGCCGATGAGTAAGGGGAGGGGGGACTCCACTACACCCGCCTGATGATAGCGATGTGAGGCCTGACCATGAATATCAGCGAGCTGCCAGGGCAGGAGTCGATTAACGTTGGGCCGGGTGGGGAGGCAATTGTGGGAGAAGCACGGAGAGACCAATGGCAGGCAGGAAGATACATACTCTTTCTGGCCCCCAAAAAGACATTGGCAAAGCCTTTTTTAAATAATTTTTTTTGAGGGGCCTGCAGCGGTCCCTTTAAGGGCTGTCGGTTCTGCTGCTCAGCGTTCAGTTCCACTTAGTGGCGTGCGCTCTGCCCAGTGGAAGACCAAAATTGTGGTCCTTAAATATGGTATCAAACCCTGGTTCGCATATTGAAAGTGGGCTCCTGCATGCTCCAAACCTCAACAACAGCAAGGGTAATGAAAAATACAAATCTAAATGGCAACACTTGACACTTGCAGTACGAATCACAAACCTGAACCATTGACCTTGACGGAAACACAAATGTGAAAACGTAAATGTTACAAAGGAGATTGCATCTATTATATGCAGAGTATTTGAAAGCAGTGACACCATGTCAGAATTCCAATAATAGTATCAATCACTCTGTGGCTTATGATCTCATGAGTACCCTTTGATTATGTTGCTGCTTTGTAATTCAATACATAATTAAGTTTACCACCATTCAAGTTAAAAATGAATGCCTTTTTTTATGTCCATAGACTGTCTATGGGAGCCAAACAAGGAACATGTAGTAGCAAGAAATATGCTATAGAAAGGATAATTTGTGGTTTCTCTATAAACAAAAGAATCATAAATAATTCATTTCTTTTTCTCTTTCCATACCAATTTTCTCCCCTTCTTTTCCTGAAGGTGTTGCTTTCATCCTGGGTACCAGGCACCTTCCAATACCTTGCTCAAGTGACCGTAATGTCAATAGGCTTTTCAATCGTGGGGTTAGAACAGCCAAGCCTCATTTTGTCCTCACATGGCAGTTCCAACTGGGGTCACTGCACAGCAATCAGGATTCCCCCCTTCCCTACCTTCTCTGTCCCAGGTACCAATTGTAGCATCCTCACTGCCATCCTGGTTGAGATCAGTTAGCGCAGCACAGAATGAGAATTGAACCCGGGATCTTTTAGTGATGTGTTTGGTTCAGCTCACTAGTTAAGTTCACTGAGCCATATTATTTTACACCAGAGATGGAGACTTTTCTTTATTTTGCATCGTTACACAGTATTGTAATGCTATCTCCCAAGAGCTATACCACTGGTCCTCCTTACAATGGCTCCAGTCAATTAGTCCAAAATTTATCACTGTTTTCCAATCCAGGAAATTTCTCTACGAACATGCAGTCTGCATTTTCCACCAACTGTGAATCAAGAGGAAGTGTCTAGTTTGAGAAAAATATTACATTCTGAATATCAAATGTATGTCTCTAATTAATGGGTGAATTTGAAGAAAACAGATGGCTGGAGGTTGACAAATTATTGGGTCAGCGCCAGATCCCGGACAATTATTAAAGATCCCATGAAACTGTAGGAATTGATGAATTCCTAACTAATAACTGAGGTCGCCTCAGGAGATCAATCAAACAGGTCTTTAATGTAAAACTAAACGAGTTCAAACAGTTTGATGAGATCGATACAGGAGAGCCACGAAAACAGGTCTTAACAAGGTGGAGATTCCACGAGGACTGCCTGGGCAGTCACATGGTTTGCGATGTGACGTCATCGCGTTTGCCCGCATTTTCCCGCGCTCTTAAAGGGGCCACGCCCCGTGCATACAAACACTATATACAAAACAAAGTAATGTCTAACACACTGGTACCGGCTTAGGCTGGTGGTAGAACATCGTTAAAGGGAATTATATACAGTTGCCCAGAGTCATTCAGTGGCTCCGCCACATGCGCCCCCCCAGAATTCGCTTTAACGGACAAAGTCAAGCGGTGAGGGGGTCTGATGAGCCTGTCAGAACAACTCCTGTACTCCTGAGGCGGAGGCTGTTGGGCGGCTGGCGGTCTGGCGGGCGGTTGCACTTGGTCTACCGTAACGGCGATGGGTGGCCGACCTCGTCTCGGCGGTTGTGCTGTCTCGACGGGGTGGTCGAGGTCCAGATGTGCCGGCTTTAATCGATCGACTGAAATGTGGTCCGGTTTACCACTGACATCTACCGTGAAGGTTTTGTCCCCTGCCTCCAACACGCGGAAGGGACCAGTATATGGGGCCTTGAGTGGATCCCTATGAGCATCGTGGTGAATAAAGACGTATTCTGCCTTGAGAAGCTCCGTTGGAACGTGCGAACTCTGCAGCCCGTGGTGCGAAGTGGGCACCAGCGCGAAACATCTGGCCGCCTCTTGGTGACTAGTAAGCTGGTCAGATGCGGACCAAGGCTTTGTCGATTCTGGTAGGAAATCCCCTGGGACTCGCAGCGGTTGACCGTACACCAGCTCCGCGGATGACGAGTGAAGGCCTTCTTTGGGGGCCGTGCGAAAGCCCAACAGGACCCACGGTAGCTTGTCTGCCCATCCAGCATCCTGGAGGCTGGCCCTCAGGGCGGCTTTCAGCGACCGGTGGAAACGTTCACAGAGACCATTCGCCTGTGGGTGGTAGGCTGTGGTGCGGTGTAATTTGACACCGAGTCCTTGGGCCACTGCATTCCAGAGTTCAGAGGAAAACTGTGGTCCCCTGTCTGAAGAAATATCAGCGGGCACTCCGAAACGGGCGAGCCAGGTGGAAATGAACGCCCTGGCCACGTCCGCCGAAGTAGTGGATGATAGGGGAACCGCCTCTGGCCATCTGGTGGTGCGGTCAACCATGGTCAGGATGTGTGAAAAACCATGCGAGGGTGGGAGTGGACCCACCAGGTCCACATTGACATGGTCAAAGCGTCGCTCCGGACCTGTGAAGGTGGCCAACGGAGCTTTGATGTGACGCTGTACTTTGGCTTTTTGGCAGACCACGCAGGTGTTGGTCCAGTCGCGGACATCCTTGTGCATGCCGTGCCATACGAATTTCGTTGACATCAGCTTCTGAGAGGCCTTCATTCCTGGGTGTGACAACCCATGTATGGCGTCGAACACTTTGCGGCGCCAGATGGCTGGTACGACAGGGCGAGGGTCCCGTACGGAGACGTCACACAAGAGCGTGGTACCTGCCACATGGAACTTGGCGTCGGCCAACTGGAGGCCAGTGACGGTGGTTCTGTAGGCCTGGACTTCTGGGTCCGAGGCTTGATCCGCTGCCATGAGGGCGTAATCGATGCCTAAATGAACCGTATTGATGGTCGCGCGGGAGAGGCAGTCGGCCACCAGGTTGTCCTTACCGGCCACATGCTGTGTATCCGTGGTGAACTCGGATATGTAGGTCAGTTGACGTTGCTGTCGGGATGACCACGGTTCGGCGGTCTTGGCCATGGCGAAGGTGAGCGGCTTATGGTCCACGAAGGCGGTGAAGGGACGTCCTTCCAGGAGGAAGCGAAAACGGCGGATGGCCAGAAAAAGAGTGAGCAACTCCCGGTCGAACGTGCTATACGCTCTCTCGTTCTGCCGTAGTTGACGGCTGAAGAATGCCAACAGCTGCCACGTCCCATTCACCCACTGCTCTTGCACGGCGCCGATTGCGTAGTCTGACGCGTCGATGGTGAGGGCGATGGTGGCTCCTGGCAGCGGGTGCGCCAGCATAGTCGCATTGGCCAAGGTGCTTTTGGTGTCGGCGAACGCCCGGGCCATGTCAACTGTCCAGTCTACCGTATCTTTGCCAGTCTTGCCCCTGAGGGCCTTGTACAGGGGCTGCATGAGTAGTGCTGCCTTAGGCACGAAACGGTGGTAAAAATTTACCATGCCTAGGAATTCCTGCAGGGCCTTAATGGTTTGCGGGCATGGAAAAGACGTCACCGCCTCTACCTTCGCTTGTAAAGGAACCGGTCCCTCTGAAGTGATGCGATGCCCCAGGAAATCAATTTGTTGCAGGCCAAACTGACACTTGGCTGGGTTGATAATCAGGCCGTGTTGGCTGAGATGTCGAAAAAGGGTGCGAAGGTGACAGATGTGTTCTTCTTTAGTGGGACTGGCAATGAGAATATCATCCGGGTAGACGAAGAGGAACTTGAGGTCCCGCAGCACGGAGTCCATCAGGCGTTGGAAAGCCTGGGCGGCGTTCTTTAACCCAAACGGCATTCTTAAAAACTCAAAAAGGCCGAATGGGGTGATGACTGCAGTCTTCTGGACGTCTTGGGGATGAACGGGGACCTGGTGGTAGCCCCGGATGAGGTCGACTTTCGAGAAGACAGTGTTCCCTGCCAAATGGGCGGAGAAATCCTGGATGTGGGGGATCGGGTACTGATCAGGAGTGGTGGCGTCGTTTAGGCGTCGATAGTCGCCGCATGGCCGCCATCTGCCGCCAGGCTTCGGGACGATGTGGAGGCGTGAAGACCAGGGACTATTCGACCGGCGAATAATCCTTAACCGCTCCATGGTCGCGAACTCCGCTTTTGCGACCGCCAGCTTGCCAGGTTCCAGGCGCTGGGCCCACGCGTAGACCGGGGGGTCGTTGGTGGTGATGTGGTGTTCCACACCATGTTTCGTGGCTGTGGAGGAGAGCGTGGGTCTGGTCAGGTCGGGGAATTCGCCGAGCATGCGAGCGAACTCATCCGGAGTTGGAAAAGCACAGGCGACGGTGCGCAACGTAGTGTTACTGCGGTAACAAGGGATAGAATGAAAAGTTGCCGCGTTGATCAACCGCCGGTTCCTCACGTCAACCAGGAGACTGTTGGCACACAGGAAATCCGCGCCGAGAATGGGTTGCGAAACCTTGGCCGTCACAAACTCCCAGTAAAAACGTTGGCCCCCGAAACACAACTGCACCCGCCGTCTGCCGAAGGTCCAAATCGCTCCGCCATTGGCCGCTTCAAGGGCGAGGCCGTGAATCCCGGTCTGCACATCAAGGGTGGATGCGGGTAATATGCTGCACTGCGCCCCAGTGTCGCACAGAAAACAACGACCGGAGAGAGTATCGGTGATAAACAGCAACTTGCCCGCGTTGCCGATCGCCATCACGGCCGCGGGGCGCCCATTAGACCCATTCCTCGATGGTCGTAGTTTTTTTGGGGGGGAAGCTGCAGGGAGGGCGGCAACGTCTCGCTTTTATGCTGAACTGCGTAGAAACACAGCCCAGCAGGCTGACGAGCTGGGGCGGCGTCTGTGGGGATGGGCGCCTCGTGGCAGCGCAGTTCTACTGAGTAACCGCGAAAATTTTGTCCGCCTCTGCCGCGAGTGCTGCGCAGTCCTCAACTTCGGATCTGGCCAGGGCGGCTTGCACTTGTTTCGGTAGCTGGCTGAGGAATATTGCACGGAATAGGAAGCATTCCAGTTCAGAGCCAAGGAGTGTGAGCATTTGGCTCATCAACTCCGAAGGCTTGGAATCCCCGAGCCCGGGCATAGCGAGCAATCGACGGGCGCGCTCCGCTTTAGTGAGCCCGAAAACTTGCAGCAACCGCGCCTTGAGGGTTTCATACTTGCACTCCATTGGAGGGTTCTCGAGGAGGCTGACGATCCGCGAGGCGGTAGAGCTGTCGAGTGCGGAGACCACATAGAGATATTTGGTCTGATTCACAGCGATGTCCCTCAGGGCGAATTGGGCCTCGACCTGAATGAACCACGAGGTCGCTTGCTGCTCCCAGAACTGCGGTAACTTCAGCGAAACGGCGTTGGCCTCCATGCTGTGTCCTTTTTGTGAAAAACGTTCACAAAAAACGGGGTCACCAATGTAGGCATTGACGAATTCCTAACTAACAACTGAGGTCGACTCAGGAGATCAATCAAACAGGTCTTTAATGTAAAACTAAACGAGCTCAAACAGTTTGATGAGATCGATACAGGAGAGCCACGAAAACAGGTCTTAACAAGATGGAGATTCCACGAGGACTGCTTGGGCAGTCACGTGGTTTGCGACGTGACGTCATCGCGTTTGCCCGCGTTTTCCCGCGCTCTTAAAGGGGCCACGCCCCTTGCATACAAACACTATATACAAAACAAAGTAATGTCTAACACACTGGTACCGGCTTAGGCTGGTGTTAGAACATCGTTAAAGGGAATTATGTACAGTTGCCCAGAGTCATTCAGTGGCTCCGCCACAAAACAATGTTTTTAGTTTGGAGCAGGAGGGGGAGCAGTATTATATAAAACATACAGAGGGTTGGTATTTTATGTTAATATTCAGTGAAATACAACAATTCACAACTTTCATTTATATATCACCTTTAATGTAGTGTAGAACATACCAAATAAGAGTCCAGATTAAGCAGTGTGACTTATATTATACAGTAGCACTGCAGGGGTGAGTCCTATAGTAAGCAACACACTGCAGTATGAGTCATGTCATGAAGTATGTGTTGTCATAGAGATTGCTAACAGCTTCACTACTGATTTTTGTAACACAATGTACAGTTTATGACTGTGTCTGTCTTGGCTTAATGGTAGCAGACTTGCTTTTGAATCACAAGGTTCTGAGTTTGAACCCCACTCCAGAGACTTGAGTGTGTAATCCAGCCTGGCACTTTAGTGCAGTGCCGAGGGAGCATTTTTAGATGTGAGGTTAAACTGCCTACCTTCTCAAGTGGATGGAAAAGATCCCATGGTACTAATCAAAGAAGAGCAGGGGAGTTCGCCTGATGTGCTGGCCAACACATCTGCCTTGACCAACACTACCAAAACAGATTAACTGATTGACATTTCATTGGTGTATGTGGGACCTTGCTGTGTGCTAATTGGCTGCTGTATTTGCCAACAAAACAACAGTGGCTACATTTCAAAGGTAATTCATTGGCTGTAAAGCACGCTGGGACATTCTGAGGAGGTGACATGCAATCAGCCATGAACTAATTGAATGGTAGAACAGGCTCGAGGGGCTGAATGGCCTACTCCTGTTCCTAACTTCTTTCTTTCTTTGTATAGTATGTAAAATAACAAATTCAGGAGCGCTTCCAACCAGAACGAAATTCCGAATCTGAAAGCAGTTCAGCATCAATCCAATAGCTTATGATGTCATCTGAACCCCTTGATATGTTACTAACTCAGGGCAAAAGGGCACAGCTTTTTTAGCTGAGAGCGTTGGATGCAGAATGCATGTTAACAGTTCAGGCCAAATTATGTAAAGAAAGAACTTGCATTTATATAATGTCTTTCACAACCTCAGGACATCCTAAAGCGCTTTACTGCCAATGAAGTAATTTTGAAATGTAATCACTGTTGTAATGTAGGAAATGTGACAGCCAGGTCCCACAATGTGATAATGACCAGATAATCCGTTTTAGTGATGTTGGTTGAGGGATAAATATTGGCCAGGACACTGGGGAGAATTTCCCCTACTCTTCTTTGAAAAGTGCACTAAGGGGGCAGATAGAACTCTGGTTTAACATCTCATCTCAGCCCCTCTGACAACGCAGCACCAGAGTGTCAGCCTGAATCTTATGTGCTATATATTTCTGGAGCAGGACTTGAACCCACAACGGTCTGATTCAGAGGCGAGAGTGCTACCCACTGAGCCACAGTCATTGACTCATGTGAGCTTAATGTCCTTTGCTGACCACCATGACACCTGGTGCTTAGAGGGAGAAAATTGCTTCTGCAAGCAAAAAGTCTATAATATTATAGGGAAGATCACCGGCTGAAGTCTTTCTTGAGGACATAATACAGCTCAGCATTTGCATCCGATATTGAAAAATGCCCAAACCATGGCTTTTGCAGTTTTTTGGCTAGGGGTCATAGTCTTAGAATAAGGGGTCGGCCATTTAAGACTGAGATGAGGAAGAATTTCTTCACTCAGAGGGTTGTGAATCTTTGGAATTCTCTACCACAGAGGGCTGTGGATGCTCAGTCGTTGAGTATATTCATGACAGAGACCGATATATTTTTAGACACTTGGAATCAAGGGATATGGGGATCGGGTGGGAAAGTGGAGTTGAGGTAGAAGATCAGCCATGATCTTATTGAATGGTGGAGCAGGCTCAAGGGGCTGAATAGCCTACTCCTGCTCCTAATTCTTATGTTCTTATCTTATGCGTTATCCTATGTCTATCGCTACCAAATTAGAAAAAGCCATATGAGCTCCGTCACCACTTTTTCTATTATAGTTGAAAGAATTTCCATTATCTCAATATTAACACTTGGTTTCATTTATAATCATTTTCTTCCTACTTCTCTCTGTCAGTAAAGGTTGGTTGATTCATTCATGGCTTCCCTGCTATCAGTGGTTAACCATCTGAGTTCTCCCTGGTGTCCTGGCCAAAATTTATCCCTCAACCAACATCACTAAAAAAGAGATTATCTGGTCATTATTACATTGCTGATTGTGGGACCTTGCAGTGTGAAAATTGGCTGCCACATTTCCTACATTACAACATGGTTAACTCCTTGGACTTTACACATGTTTGCATGAAGCCTGGAGCTGCCCAGTGTTGTTGGAAGTCAGATATTGGAGTGACTCCAGGGTTCTGTTTATGCAGCTGCAATTCTGGGTTTAATCCACAGTTAGTTGTGATAGACTTTGTGCCTGGACTGCATTGAGAACGAGCTTCAGTACTATATACACAAAGTTTCCTTGTCTGAGAGAAACACTAAAGTAAAATGCTCTGAGGAAATGGAACTTAAAACAAAAACACTTAAACAATTGTCTGCAAACTTTGGTTCAGTGCCTCATTATAAATCATTATATTACTCTCTACCCTCTGGGAAGATCTTTTGCCTTTGATATCAAAGATGATGATAACTGGTTACTCTTGATAGTGTGGGATTCCCAAGTAGATGTGTAAGAGCACTGTATCACCCTGACTAACCTGCCTCCTGCTTTTCATTCTTAGTGGAGTTAGTGGGCGGGTTTACCAATTGTGATACCACCCAACAAAAAGGAATACATGAGATATTAGCTGATAAGAGAAACAATGATGGTCCCCCCACCCCCCAATTTTAATAGTTATTTTTTCTCTTCCTGGGGTTCTTGGCACCACACACTATCTTCTGGTCAAATGGCCATGTCCCAGCCTTCTTCCAATGCACCTCTGTAATGGTCCACTAGGAGGTGCACAAGAGCAGTGTAGGTTGATGCTCCCTCCAATCTCCTATCCCGTCCTGTATGGGAAGTGCCTTCCCTTGCCAGTGAGTGATGGGCTTTGTCTATGCAATGCCACTTCAAAAATAAAACATGAAATCCAATGTTTACAGAATTTTGACTTACTACCACTTTTTGGCACACTGTTTTTATTAAATGTTTCTTACAAGAATTGACTTGTCAAATATCTCCAAGTATTACTGTATTTGAATATTCTTATGTCTGATTATGCACTGACTTTGATGGAATTTCTCCTCCCATAACAGTTCTATTCAAAGGATACAGTCTGGTAAATTTATGTGTGGAGGGTGTCCTTTAAAAAGAGATGTGATTTGAAGTAAGTTTTCCTGAAAGTACCAATTACAGCGACCTGAATGATGTTCAGCCACATAAGCCTGGCGAATAGCCATTGGCACTGAAACATTCATCTGATCGGTTCATCTTAACCCCAGTTCATATGGGGAACCCAATTCACAGCTGGTGTGATTGTTGTCAAGTATCATTCTGTCTTCATTTACTTATAACTTTCTCCCCCCCCCTCTGCCCGCAGGCCCCCACCCCCCACCTCCCACCACCCGCAAATGATTTTTCTCTGGACACCGTATCATTCATTTTCAAATATTTCGAATGGTTTCAGATACATAAAGAACAAAACTAAACAGAATCCTAACCTCAGGGCTACATTTATGTAAACAATTTCATTTCAGCTAGGCATAGGCTTTGCTGTCCATTGTTAGACATAGAGAAACAAAGGGCAGGCGATGACTAACTATATCAGCTTGTGGTGCCTTCAGACTGAGAGGTCAGCTCAGTAACCCAGGGTGGATACAGTTTCCCACACTCGCACTGTTGCATATTCCCCTTAAGCTATCTGGTTCTTTATCCTGTATCGTGAGGAGTTGCTCTTATCAGTTTACAGCTGTTCTAGAGAAGTGAGATTGACCACTAAAAGGGTGATTATCAAGAAAGGCTCAGGTCTTGACACCTTCAACAGAAGAAAACGAACTGGGATTGAAAGCACAGTAAATGGCAAATAAAACAGCAGAATGCCGAATGGGAAAGATCTGACAAAATGCCAAGAGCTGGAAAATGAATATCAGAACTATGGCCCTAAATATGAAAAGCATTTTTTCTATACGTCAAGACAGGAAATATCTTTCTGCATTTTGCCCTCTGCATTTCCAAACCATTTACAAGATGCTTATTGTATCAAATAAAGCCTCCTCAAGGAATATTAGGTTATAAGTTTTTCTTAGGTTGTAGCGCAAAACGGGTGATAGTGAATCGGCAGCCACTGAAGACAATGGAAATGATAATTGTGTGGAGTGCAAAATACACTGTCGATTCGCTATTGCCCGTTTGGGCTACAGCCCATTGTGAATTTATACCCCATTATCTAAATTCACTTTTGTATGGCTCTCTCCTATTTGAGTTCTCCCGTAGCGTTGCTATTTGGACTAACCACTCAACCCCTGTATCCTTCTCTCCCTCTTGTTCACTTGCCTCACCTCACATCACCCTTACCCCTCTGTCCAATCCCCACTTGTTCCCTCTAAGGTTGGATGCCATGAGGTGGAGGCCCCCTCATCCTCAGTCAGTTTACCTCCTCTGCTCTCCCTCCTTTCCATATCCTGCAAAGAGGCTTTGTTTGCTTTTAAAATTCAACTTGTTCCCCCTACCAATAATCAAATTAGAATGAGGAAATAAACTGCCTGACTGCTTTTCTGTCTATTTATGTTTTTCTCTCTGTCACTTTCTCCCTCTTTGTTTCATTGGGGGTAATTTTACAGCGATGGCATAAATCAGGTAATATTGGATTGTCTGTCCATTTTACATCCTGCTCGATTTTCCTCTCCATTGACATAGGTGTAATGGCACAGAGCCTGGGCTGGTAGATGATAGTTCAACTGCAGACACTAATACAGTAAGGTAATTATGCAGAGCATAAGGACATGACTATATGGGAAAATAGTGACAAAATAAATAAACACATTAGCCTAGGGAATGGAAAAAATGATGCTTCAAAGTTCCATAAATGAAAGCTAGGGGTGTAAGGAATAAAATGGCAGACCTAGAGGTCCTTGCTGGAGAGGGGGCTATGGATACAGATTACTTCGTAGAGATAGTAAAGACAAACCGGGAGTGAGTATAGCTTTTACTGTAAAAGAAAGCTTGATTATTATGGAAATCGACTTATCTGGTCCAGGTGCAGATAAGGTAGACATCCTCTGGAAAAGAATAGGGAGGAGGCAAATTCTGGGCATCATCTGGCATGGACCACCAAGGTCAGTAGGAGAGAATGGACCAAGAACGTTGCAGTCAAATAAGGGAAGTGTGTACAGGAACAGATACAACTGTTGCTGGTGACTTCAATTTGCCAGAGACTGGTTGGGAAATCTATTCCTATGATGCAATCAGAATGAAAACATGACCCTGGCACAATATTAGCTTAGAAATAGGAGTAGCTCACAAGGATTGGAAAGCAACACCAATCTTTAAAAAAGAAAGGGGCATACAGATGACCTAGGAACTACAGGCCAGAGAGCCTAACATCTGTTGTGGGTAAAATATTAGAAGGCAACATGAAACACCACAACAGCTATGGTATGATAAGAGGGAGACAGCATGGATTTATGGGAGGGAAGTCTTGCCGCAACAACTTACTGGAATTTTTGAGGAAATGGTGGACCTGTTGACAATGGGAATTCTGTGGATGTGATATATTTAAATTTCAGCTAATCTTCTGATGCTGTACCACATAAATGGTTAGACTACAAGATAGGAAGTCATGGGATAGGTGATAAGCTTCTGTTGTTGATTGAAAATTGGCTAAACCAGAGAAAGGACAGGGTGGTTGTTAATAGAGCTGCATCAAACTGGCAATGAGTGCACTAACAGAGGACCATAAACATCAGTACTGGATCCTTGCTCTTCACCTTGTGCACAAAGGTTCGGGAGCTGGGAACATAAATGCTGTTGAAGTTTGCAGATGATGCTAAATTGTGTATGGGGAGGGAGAGCACAATAATAAACAGGCAAACCAAATAGAAAGGGATCTGGGTAGGTTGTGAAGGTGGGCTTGTGAATGACAAATGGCATTTAATGTGGACAAATGCAAGGTAATGAGACTAGGGAAGGGAAATAGACAGAGGGGATATTAATTCATTATTAAAGAAGAATTGAACAGATATTTGAGGGAGTAGACAACTGAGAGGTTTTAATTTTTTGGGACACTCCCAGATGGACTGCATAGTCTTCTGGTCCTGTAGTTGCATAAATAGTAATTGGATGTGTAGCCATGTGAATTGTGGAAAAGACTTTAAAGCTTTGAGTAGCATGGTGGATAGAAATGGATCTGGTGATGCAGTATGTTAGTAAACTGCTGTACAATCTCATTGAATTTTAGATAATGGATTCTGCCCCATGATACCTCAAACAATGAGTTTCCAATCAATCATGGTCTGAGGAGATACTTAGCAGGTGTCAGATGCTGTTATTCATAGAATCATAGACATTTATGGCACAGAAGGAGGCCATTCGGCCCATCGTGTCTGTGCCGTCTGAAAAAGAGCTACCCAGGCTAATCTCACTTTCCAGCTTTTGGTCCATAGCCTTGTAGGTTACAGCACTTCAAGTGCACATCCAAGTACTTTTAAATGCAATGAGTGTTCCCGCCTCTACCACCCTTTCAGGCAGTGAGTTCCAAACCCCCACCACCCTCTGAGTGAAAAAAGTTCACCTCCACTCCCCTCTGATTCTTTCTACCAATTCCTTTAAATCTATGCCACTTGGTTATTGACCTCTCTGTTAAGGGAAATAGGTCCTTCCTATCCACTCTAACTGGGCCCCTCATAATTTTATACGCCTCAATTAAATCTCCCCTCAGCCTCCTCTGTTCCAAAGAAAACACCCCCAGCCGATCCAATCTTTCCTCATAGCTAAAATTCTCCAGTCCTGGCAAAATCCTCATCAATCCCCTCTGTACTCTCTCTAGTGCAATCACATCCTTCCTCTAATGTGGTGACCAGAACTGTACACAGTACTCTAGCTGCGGCCTAACTAGTGTTTTATACAGTTCAAGCATAGCCTCCCTGCTCTTATATTCTATGCCTTGGCTAATAAGGGATAGTCTCCTGTAAGCCTTCTTAACCAGGATAGTATCTCATATGCCTTCTTAACCAATTGATGGAGGGTCTGGGGATAAATCACTTTCTTGCACTTGGTTGAGAAATAGCGAATTTTCATTTACAAGAACACGTCATGGTTGAAAATGATATCAGAACAAACATTTTTCTTACCTTTCAAAATGATTTTTCTGGTACTTTGGAATTTATATTTTAACTCCTAAACTGTTTCATTGGTGAATTTGAATGTTTATTAAATCCAGGATGCATTGCATTAAAAAGAAACTATAATACAGAGGAAAACTAAAATTAAAACCAAATTTTAAAAAGTGGTTTTGGAGATAAAGGGAAAAGAAAAGAGTATTTATACCATCAGATTTTGAGATTTCATACTATGCTGCCACAGGGGAACCCTGGTGTAATTATATGTTAAAAATGCTACTATTGAGCTAAACCTAGTCCTCAAGGGGTTAAATTCACAGGACAGCAAGGCTGGGAGATTAGATTAAGAATAACAACCAGCGTGCTGGATACAATGAAAGATAGTTCAACTTCTAGTGATCTTTCATACTCATTGCTGCTGTGACAACTCTATTCATTTGAACTCACCAGAGGTCATTGCTAAGGTATGCTATTGCATTCCGCTCTTACATTACATCATATTACATAGAAGTTAGAACAATGAAACAGACCATTCAGCCCGACCAGTCCGTGCTAATGTTTATCCTCCATACAAGCAGTAGTCCCAATCCCGTGTGCCTGCCATGTTCCTATTCCTTTCGTCCCCTTGCCTTCAACCACCTATCTAACCTATCCTTAAAAGTTGACACCTCAGAAATGAACTTGGCTTCAAAGCTTCACTTTAGCAAGTTGTAAACTTTGGTGTGGTTTAACAGTTATTAGAGAATGTTAATTGCTGAGGTAGTGTAGGCCAGTTAGTGAATGTAATTAGAGGCTAGCTCTGGCAAAGGAAAACCCAAATGTTACATTTACCCTCAGCAGTTTAAATGAGCACTTAAAGCACATGCTTCCCTTTAGATTTTATCTTCTGAATCATAGTCTGCAAATGTCTTGTTGATAGTTGCAAGCTTGTTTTCAACTGCATTTAACCTGACCTCTTCATATTTATCATAGTCCAGGTATGCTTACATACAGCCCTTTCTTTAGGAAGGCAACAGTTTTCTTTGGAATATTAATCCTGGAATTATAAAGATGCTTAATGGTTTAAAGGAAGAAAGCACTTGTATTTATACAATGCCTTTTACATCCTCAGGCTGTCCCAAAGCGCTTTACAGCCAATTAAGGACTTTTGAAGTGTCGTCACTGTTGTAATACAGAGAAACATAGCAGTCAATTTGCACAGAGCAAAGTCCCACAAAAAGCAATGAGATAAATGACCAGATTATTTTAGTGGTCTTGTTTGAGGAATAAATATTGGCCAGGACACTAGGATGAACACCCCTGTTCTTCAAAATAGTGCAATGGGATCTTTTACGTCCACCTGATGGAGCAGACAGGGCCTCGGTTTAACGTCACATCTGAAGGACGGTAACTCTGATAGTGCAGTGCTCCCTCAATACTGCACTGAGTTGTCTGCCAAGATTATGTGCTCAAGTCTCTGGAGTGGGGCTTTAACACATGACCTTTTGAATCAGAGGTGAGACTATTACCTCTGAGCCAGGCTGATTTTAAAATAATAAACAAATGCAAACTTATTGGTATTTGTGAGATTGTTGTGGATGAAATGTAAACTGAACATACAATTATAGTGGAGGTACCCTTATGAAAAAACATGTGGAGAATATTCAAGGTAGTCTTTTATTGTTGCATTAATAAATGGCAAATATTTTAAAATAGTTTTAGTTTTAGTGTAAAAAACTCTACCATCATACTCATCGGCCTTATAATTACCCAAGGGAATGTCTAGCAAGAAAGATGCTGAATTGCCTATTGCACAGTTATAGTTTTATTCAAATTTAAGCATCAAGATCCGTTTACAATAACATATGCAGCTGCATTTAGATAGTTAATATAGTAAGCAATACTTCAATTTGCTAAACAAAACCCTTGTGATCAAGGAAGTTTGAACATTGATCATTTTACAATGGATTTACATTGATATGATAACAAACAATGTGGGTCATATGACTCACTCTGCTTTGACCATGACACAATCACAATGCACAAATTATGTCAGGTGACCATATGAAACTATCATAAGCACATCAGAAATTAAAGGATGAGAAAAGATTCTGCAGTCCGTTTGATCAGTCACAAAATTTATTACCTTTCAATCATCCAGTCCCTGAAATATCTAACCAATTTTCTTTTAGAAACATAGAAACATAGAAGATAGGAGCAGGAGTAGACCATTCGGCCCCTCAAGCCTGTTCCGCCATTTAATAAGATCATGGCTGATCATCCAAATTCAGTACCCTGTCCCTGCTTTCGCCCCATTAATTCCTTTGTCCTCCTTTGCTGAATCCTAAACTGCTCCCAATCCTCAGGTTTGCTGCTTTTTCTGGCCAATTTATATGTCTTCTCCTTGGATCTTATGCTATCCCTAATTTTCCTTGTTAGCCACGGTTGAGTCACCTTTTTTGCTTTATTTTTATGCCAGACAGGGATGAACAAATTCTGTAGTTCATCCATGCGATCTTTAAATGTTTGCCATTGCCTACCCTTTAAGTAACGTTCCCCAATCCATCCTAGCCAACTTGCACCTCATACCATTGTAGTTCCTTTATTTAAAGGAAAGACCCTAGTCTCTGAGTCAACTACTTCACTCTCCATCTTAATGAAGAATTCTATCATATTATGATCGCTCCTCCCCAAGGGGCCTTGCACAACAAGATTGCTAATTAATCCTTTCTCATTACATAATACCCAGTCTAAATGGCCTGATCTCTAGTTAGTTCCTTGACATATTGGTCCAGGAAACCATCCTGTGTACACACTAGGAATTCCTCCTCCACAGTATTTGTGAAGGAATAGCCATATTCAGAAAAATACTCCATCCTATGAACAGGATTTTGATTTATTAAAACATGACATACTGGGGGAGAAATTCAGTTGTTTGCGCCACCCGTTAGCGCCTTAAGAGGGCGATAAGTGGGGCGCGAGGCGGCTAGCGCCTGGGCGCGCCGAGACCTGCGCCTCTCGTGAAATTGAGTGGACATTTAGCGGTGGCGCAATACTGCAACGCCCGCTCAGCTGTGCGCGCAGCTCCTGATGTCATTTCATGGTGCAACGCCCTTGGGGCGCCCCGAACCGGAAATTCAGTGGCGACCCCCTCCTTTCCACCTGGCGCTCCCAGCGACTGGTTGACTGGAACGGTTCCCAGTCGCTGTGGGGCTGGGGGGGGCACTATTTAAAGGGGGCTCTTCCTGGCTTCTTTGTGGTAGCCATTTTTGGGCCACTACTTCTGTGAGAGAGAGAGAGATTTGCAGAGAGACAAAGGGAGAGAGGTTTCTGCATTGAGTCAGCGCTCGCACAGGTACTTCTGGCTTGGGCCCAGAACTTTGTAGTTGGTTTGCTTTTTCACTGGCATAACCTTGAGTGGCCACATACTATGGGGGCTGCAATGGGTGGAAACATTGGGCTTCTCCATTACATTGAGAGGGCTCAGAGCCACCGAGAGAGAGTGCCAATCATGGCCAGATGGAGGAGGGCCAACAGGTGTCGGCACACGAGACCTTACCGTCCCAGGGTTTTCCGCCAACAGTTCTCATACCTCAACATGTCTGAGGAGCAGTGTTTTCGGAGGCTGCGATTCAGCAGGGAGGTGGTCACTGAGCTCTGCCACCTGCTTCAGCCAGATCTGCAGCCTCAACTGAGGAGCAGGACGTCTCTGTCGGTGGCAGTGAAGGTGACAGTGGCTCTCAACTTCTATGCCACCGGCTCCTTCCAATCCGCTACTGGGGACATTGCCAATATCTCCCAGTTCGCGGTGCATTGCTGCATTCGTCAAGTCACGAATGCCCTCTTTAAAAGGAGACGTCAGTACATCACCTTCCCCATGACCCTGGACAAGCAGCAAGAGCGCGCAATGGGATTTGCAAGAATAGCGGGCTTCCCCATGGTCCAGGGCGCCATTGACTGCACGCATGTGGCTTTGCGGCGTCGCAAGAGAATGCCGAGGATTACCGCAACCAGAAGGGGTTCCATTTGTTGAACGTCCAGTTGGTGTGTGACCACAGACAGCTGATACTCGCTGTCAATGCCCGCTTTCCAGGCAGCAGCCACGACACCTTCATCCTGCGCCAGACTTCTGTGGCAGACCTTTTCGAAGCCCCGGCTCACCCAGGAGGCTGGCTTCTCGGGGACAAGGGCTATCCTCTGTGCACCTGGCTGATGACCCCGCTCCGTGCGCCCAGCACCCCTGCTGAAGAACGATACAATGAGAGCCATCAAGTGACCAGGAGCATCACTGAGCACACAATCGGCGTGCTCAAGCAACGGTTCCGCTGTCTGGACCATTCCAGGGAGCCCTTCAGTACTCACCTGAGCGAGTCTCCCATTTCGTTTTAGTGTGTTGCATGCTGCATAACCTGGCAATCCTCAGGACTCAGCCACTGCCACCAGACATTGGAGCACCAGCAGAGGAGGAGGAGGAGCACCAAGACGGGAGGGAGGCACAAAGTGCAAGGGCCGTCCGTCAGCGGCTTATTGCAAGTCAGTTCTAGGCCCCCTCTGAGGGAATGGCTTCTACCATTGAAAGAACATGAATGGAACCGTTCCGCAACCCCTAAGCCAGTCAAGGCAACAAATAGTTCAAAGAGCAAACATGCACATTCTGAATAAAGACACTTCTTTATTTAACAAATTGTGTGCCCTTCCTGCATGACAAAGTAACAGAGAGAAACCCCCAAAAAAGCAGTCAGACACATAACTGGCTCTCACAACCTGGAGACAATGAACAAAACAGTAACCAAAAAATGACCATGATCCTCAGCCTTCAATAAAACATTTAACAGCATTTTGCCACACCTTCTACTTTTTTCCCTTCAAGGGTGATCTGCTTCGCTTGCGAGATTCGCCCCTTCCCACCCTGCAGCTCCTCCACAATGGGACCCCAGTGGCTGCAGCAAGGCTGGGGGAAGGCTGCTGAGTGTCAGAAACTGAGTTGGCAGATGCCCTTGAGGGACGGCCTGGACCAGCTCTGGGCCTGGAGGGCCCGGCTGCTGACTGCTCCAACTTTGCATGGGCAGCAGCAGTCTGTCCTACAGGTGGTGGCAGCTGCAGTGGAGAATTGACAGTGTTGGCAGCAGGAATGCTGCCATCCTGACAGAGGACAGGCACTCCCTGGTCAGACGACACACTGGCACTCCCACGGGGCAGCACTGCAGCATGTGGAGCAATCTGCTGAAGCACAGAATGCTGGCCTGCTGCGGCGCGGCGAGGGCCCCGGCGATTTGTGCCCGATCCAGCGAGGGTGGCAGCAGTCAGTGCTCGTGTGGCCTCAATCTGCGTCTGCATCAGACCAGCCACTGACTGCATTACACCACTAAGCACTTGCGTGGAAGCCGCCTGTGCTGCCTGTGCTGCGCCGAAGTCCTGGAGACTTCTTGCCTGTGCTGCGCCGAAGTCCTGCCGACTCCTTGCCAGTGCTACGCCAAAGTCCTGGACACTCCTTGCCAGTGACTCAATGGGTTCGGGCATCCTTACCACTGCAGCCATGAGCTCAGTGTGCCTGTGCTCCGCCTGGGCGCTCATTTCAGCGAGGAGCCGCACCTCTTCTGCGCTCACTGTAGCAGGACTTGAGGCCAGACTCTCCCTCTGGGGAGAAGGCCGCCGAGCTTCCCTACCACCCCCCGCGTTGCTGCAGCCCCCCAGAGCTTCACCCCCCTCAGACCATTCCCCTCTGCTCACCTCCAGGGAAGACGTGTCCCCATTATGGCCATGGGCTGCCTCGGCTGAGGGTGGCACTGATGGTCCAGCTTCCTCCTCATCGTCGCCTTCAGAGTCACTCACAGTGGCAGCTTGAGGACCCGCCTCCTCACCTGGGGAATCAGCATCTGAAAGCAGGGAGGTACAAGAGTGGCTTTAGCGTGAGGACAGGGCGGCAGCGAGGGAGGCATGAGTGCTGCAATGCACTGTATTGGTTCGATAATGGCAAAGGATGCTGGTGTGAGGCACAAGTGGAAGGAGAGTGGTCAAAAAGGTGATCACCTTACCATTGCTGTCCAGACCGGGATCGGCATCTCCAGTGGCGACGGGGCCAATCATCCGGCCTGCCACAATCCGCTGGACTCACTGCTCCAGATCAGTGAGGGCTTGAAGGTGAGGCCCGCCTTCCCTGGTCCATTACTGCTGCCTCCTGTTATGGGCCAGCTTGCCCTGCAAGGGAAAGGATGGGCTCTGAGTACAGTGTGAAGCCCTGATCTTGGCTGCACTGCCTCCCATGGTGGAATAGCCATTACAGTGTGAAGCCCTGATCTTGGCTGCACTGCCTCCCATGGTGGAATAGCCCTTACAGCGTGAAGCCCTGATCTTGGCTGCACTGCCTCCCATGGTCGAATAGCCCTTACAGTGTGTAAAGTGCTGAATGTGCGTGTGAGTTTCATGAAAGGCCCATAGGTGTTGGATGAGGGCTGGGCATTGGGGCTTTCAGGACCCTTTGGCCATAAAGTGAGGTGCACATGCAGGGATGAAGAGGATACTGAAAAGGGTACTCACCCTGACGACCTGAGTGAGGTCGTTGAACTTCTTCCTGCATTGCACAGGGGTCCTAGGCACCATGCTGCTGGAGGTCACTCTGTGAGCCACCTCCCTCCAAGCTTTGCGATAGTCGTTGGGCAGCGGCCTCCTGCCACTGTCCGGGAACAGGATAGATCGCCTGCGCTCCACCGCGCCAACCAGAACCTGCAAGGCCCCCTCACCGAACCGCTGCGCTCGCTCCCTGGCCCTCTCCATGGTCCTAGGTGTTAGAATGTGGCAGCAGGTCTGTCCAGGCCGAGAATCAGGGCTCCGATGCGCAGGGTGTGGCTGCAATCCAAGATCGAACCTCCCCTTTAAGAGCTGACCGGCGCCAGCGTGTCTGCGTGCAATCGCTAACTGGCCGCACCTGCACTGCGCCCGCCCTCGGTGGTAGCGCCTCGTTTCTCCGGCTTAGCGCCTTAAGACAGTCGTGCAGCGCTTGTTTTAGCGCTCCAAGCACCTCCTGGGGCGAAGCAGGTCAATTTAGCAGTAGGTGGTGATAATTTGCGCCGGGCACTAAATTTTGTGCCCGCTCGAGTATTATGCCCCAAACGTAGCGATACTGAATTTCTCCCCCACTGCGTCTGGAAGTCTGAGGCCGAGAAATTCAGTTGTTAGTGCCAACCGCTAGCGCCTTAGGAGGAGGAGAAGTGGGGCGCTAAGCGGCTAGCGCTCGGGCACGGCGCGATCTGCGCCTCTCACGAACTTCACTCAAGATTTAGCGACGGCGCAAAACCGCAGCACCCGCTCAGCTGTGTGCGCAGATCCTGACGTCATTTCATGGTGCAACGCCCTTGGTGCGTCCCGAACCAGAACTTCAGTGGTGCTGCCCTTCTGTGTGCCTGGCGCCCCCAGCGACTGGTAGAGGGGAACGGTTCCCAGTCACTGCGGGGCGTGGGGGGCGCTAATTAAAGGGGACTCCTCCTGCATTATAAGTGGCAGCCATTTTGTTCCACTCCTTCTTTGTGAGAGACGGATATGTGGAGAGAGACAAAGGGAGAGAGCTTTCTGGTTTGACTCAGCGCTAGCACAGGTACTTGTGGCTTCAGGCCAGAGCTTTGCACTTGCATTTAACTTTCAGTGCCATAGCCTTAATTCGAAACATATAATGGGGGCTGCAATGGGTGGAAACGTTGGCTTGCTGCATTGCATTCAAAGGGCTCAGAGATGCCGTGAGAGAGTGCCAGTCATGGCCAGATGGAGAAGGGCCAACAGGCGTCTGCACAGGAGGCCTTACCCACCCAGGGTATACCGCCAGCAATTCTCATATCTGAACATGTCTAAGGAGCAGTGTGTTCGGAGGCTGCGATTCAGAATGGAGGTGGTCACTGAGATCTGCCACCTGCTTCGCAGAGATCTGCAGCCACAGCTGAGGAGCAGGACGTCTCTGTTGGCGGCAGTGAAGGTGACGGTGGCTCTCAACTTCTATGCCACCGGCTCCTTCCAATCCGCTACTGGGGACATTGCCAACATCTCCCAGTTCATGGTACATTGCTGCATCCGCCAGGTGACCAATGCCCTTTTCAGAAGGAGACATCAGTACATCTCCTTCCCCATGACAAGCAGCAAGAGCGTGCAATGCGATTTGGAGGAATAGCGGGCTTCCCCATGGTCCAGGGCGCCATTGACTGCACGCATGTGGCTTTGCGGGCACCTCTACAGAATGCCGAGGATTACTGCAACCGAAAGGGCTACCATTCGCTCAACGTCCAGTTGTTGTGTGACCACAGGCAGCTCATACTAGCTGTCAATGCCTGCTTTCCAGGCAGCAGCCACGATGCCTTCATCCTGCGCCAGACTTCTGCGGCAGACATTTTCGAAGCCCAGGCTCACCCACGAGGATGGCTTCTCGGGGATAAAGGCTATCCTTTGTGCACCTGGCTGATGACCCCGCTCCATGCGCCCAGCACCCCTGCTGAAGAGCGATACAATGACAGCCATCAAGCAACCAGGAACATCATTGAGCACACAATCGGCATGCTCAAGCAACAGTTCCGCTGTCTGGATCGTTCCGGAGGAGCCCTACAGTACTCGCCTGAGCGAGTCTCCCATTTCGTTGTAGTGTGCTGCATGCTGCACAACCTGGCTATCCTCAGGACTCAGCCACTGCCAGCAGGCATTGGAGCACCACCAGAGGAGGAGGGGGAGGAGGAGCACCAAGATGGGAGGGAGGCACAAAGTGCAAGGGCCGTCCATCGGCGACTTATTGCAACTTGGTTCTAGGCCCCCTCTCAGGGAATGGCTTGTGCCAATGAAAGAAGATGAATGGAGCCACTCCGCAAGCCCTCAGCCGGTCAAGGCAACAAATAGCTCAAAATGCAAACATGGACAATGTGATTAAAGAACATTTTTTACTATGCAAACTCTGTGCCCTTCCCGCATGACAAACGAATTCAGATAATCCCCCCAAAAAACAGTCAGAGACATAACTGGCTCTCACAACCTTCAGAAAATGAAAAAAACAGTTAAACAAAAATGACCATGATCCTCGGCCTTTATAAAAAACAAACACAATAGTCTCGGCTTTCATAAAAAACAAACACAACTGTCTCGGCCTTCATATATAAAAAAACACAACAGTCTCGGCCTTCAAAAATAAAAAAACCTTCTTGGCCTTCATATATGTAAAAAAAACATTTGGCCACACCTTCTACTTTTTCCCGTGAGGGTGATCCACCTCACTTCCGCGAGTGGCCCCTTCCCGCCCTGCAGCTCCTCCTCAAAGGGACCCCAGTGGCTGCAGCAAAGCTGGGGGAAGGCTGCTGAGGGTCAGATGGTGAAACGGCAGATGCCCTTGGGGGACGGCCTGGACCAGCTCTGGGCCTGGAGGGCCCGGCTGCTGACTGCTCCAACTCTGCTTGGGCGGCAGCAGTCTGCCCTATGGGTGGTGGCAGCTGCAGTGGAGGAGTGACAGTGTTGGCTGCAGGAATGCTGCAAACTTGACAGAGCACAGGCACTCCCTGGTCGGCTGATACACTGGCACTCGCACGGGCCAGCACTGCAGCATGTGCAGCAATCTGCTGAAGCACAGAATGCTGGGCTGCTGCGGCGCGGCGAGGGCCCCGTCGATGCCTGGCCGATCCAGCGAGAGTGGCAGCAGTTAGTGCCCGTGTGGCCCTGGTCTGTGTCTGCATCACACCAGCCAGTGAATGCACGGCACGACTGAGCACTTGGCTGGAAGCTGCCTGTGATGCAGCAAAGTCCTGCTGACTCCTAGCCTGTGCTGCCGCGAAGTCCTGCAGACTCCTTGCCTGTGCTGCACTGAATTCTTGCAGACTCCTGGCCTGTGCTGCACTGAATTCTTGCAGACTCCTGGCCTGTGCTGCCCCGAATTCCTGAGCACTCCTTGCCAGTGATTCTATGGAGTCAGGCATCCTTGCCACTGCAGCCATGAGCTCAGTGTGCCTGCACTTAGCCTGGGCGCCCATTTCAGCAAGGAGCCACACCTCCTCTGCGCTCACCATAGCAGCACTCGAGGCCAGACTCTCCCTCCGGGGAGAAGGCCGCCGAGCTTCCCCACCCCTCCCGCGTTGCTGCAGCCCGCTGGGCCCCGGAGCTTCACTCTCCTCAGACCCTTCCCCCCTGCTCCCCTCCAGGGAAGACGTGCCCCCATCATGGCCATGGGCTGCCTCGGCTGAGGGTGGCACTGATGGGCCGGCTTCCTCTTCCTCCTCCTCGAATTCAGTATCAGACACAGTGCCAGCTTGAGGGCCCGCCTCCTCACCTGGCGATTTAGCATCTGAAAGCAGGGAGGCACAAGAGTTGCTTTAGAGTGAGGACAGGGCGGCAGCGAGGGAGGCATGAGTGCTGCTATGCACTGCATTGGTTCGATAGTGGCAAAGGATGCTGGTGTGAGGCACAAGTGGAAAGAGAGAGGTCAAAAAGGTGATGACTTTGCCATTGCTGCCCAGAACGGGGTCGGCATCTCCACTGGCGACGGGGCCAACCATAATACGCTCCACACGCTGCTCCAGGTCGCTGAGCTCTTTGAGGTCAGGACGGCCTCCCCCGGTCCATCGCTGCTGCCTGCGTTTGTGGGCCAGCTTTCCCTGCAAGAGAAAGGACGGCCTCTAAGTACAGTGTCAAGCCCTGATCTTGCTTGCACTGCCTCCCATGGTGGAATAGCCCTGACAGTGTCAAGCTCTCATCTTGCCTGCACTGCCTCCTATGGTGGAATAGCCCTGACAGTGTCAAGCCCTCATCTTGCCTGCACTGCCTCCCATGGTGGAATAGCCCTGACAGTGTCAAGCCCTCATCTTGCCTGCACTGCCTCCCATGGTGGAATAGCCCTGACAGTGTCAAGCCCTCATCTTGCCTGCACTGCCTCCCATGGTGGAATAGCCCTGACCGTGTCAAGCCCTGATCTTGCCTGCACTGCCTCCCATGGTGGAATAGCCCTGACAGGGTCAAGCCCTGGTCTTGCCTGCACTGCCTCCCATGGTGGAATAGCCCTGACAGTGTGTAAAGTGCTGAATGTGCAAGTGATTTTCATGAGAGTCCCATAGCTGCTGGATGAGGGCTGGGCATTGGGGCTTTCAGGTCCCTTTGGCCATAAAGTGAGGTGCCCATGCAGGGATGAGGAGGATACTGGAAAGGGTACTCACCCTGACAACCCGAGTGAGGTCGTTGAACTTTTTTCTGCATTACACAGGAGTCGTGGCAACCATGCTGTTCGAGGTCACCCTGTTTGCCACCTCCCTCCAGGCTTTTCTATACTCGCTGGGCAGCGGCCTCCTGCCACTATCAGGGAAGAGGACAAGTTCCCTGTGCTCCACTTCGCCAACCAGTAGCTTCAGGGCACCCTCGCTGAAGCGCTGCGCTCGCTCCCTAGCCTTCTCCATAGTCGTGGGCGTTGAACTGTTGAAGCAGCTATGTCCAGGCCTTGATTCAGGGCTGCAGTGTGCAGGGCGTGGCAGCCAAACAAATCCACCCTCCCCCTTTAAGAGCTGACCGGCGCCAGCGTGTCTGCCTTCAATCAGCAACTCGCCGCACCTGCGCTGCGCCCGCCCTCGGTGGTAGCGCCACGGCTTGCCGGCTTAGCGCCTTATGATAGTCGTGCATCACCTGCTTTAGTGCAGCAGCAACTTCTTGGGGCGATGCAACTGAATATCAGCGAAGGTGGCGCTAAGTTGCGCCGGGCGCTAAATTTAGCGAACGCCCGGCTGTAGTGCCCCAAACGTGGCTATACTGAATTTCTAGGCCTGGGAGCCTTAACAATCAAAAGATGTAAATAGCATACAGGCTTTTGAGATAAGATAGGTTGTTGACACTGAAACAATAGCCCTATTGAAGTAGCAGGTTGGAGCTTCCAGGAAGTCTGCAGTTTGGAAAGAACACAATAGCTATACCCAGTTTAAGTGTTATAAACCAACACTTCGGAAAGAAACACAGAACATTAAAGAAGCATGTGCCTTTGTAAAAATGACATCAAATGAAACATGGAGACACGAGTCTGTGGTACAACCAACTGAGGCAAATAAGAATTGCATAGATCACCGTAGTTGAGGTGTTTTTAATTTACACATTGTAAAAAGAATTGCACAGAATGCCTTCATAAAAATAACATCAAATGAAACACGGGAGTCAACAGCCAACACATTGTTTTTGTGTTGAACTTGGAACACCTGGGAGACATGAAGTCTGTGGTACAACCAGTTGAGGGGTTCTAAATGCAAAAGATACAAACAGGAGACTTTGATAAAAATGACATAAAATAGGACCACTGCTGTCACATTGTTTTTATGATAAGCTTCAGATACCTACACAGCAGGCATAATTCTGCAAGCTACAAGCTGAACTGACTGTAAGAATAGAAGGAGTTAACAGAAAAATGACTAGAGATAATTAGCTTACATCAGCAGCAAACTTCAAAGGATATACCCCTGCAGAAAGAGTATAAATATAGAACTTTCAAATGGGAAGGGAGATTCACTGAAAGGGGCAAAGCGATTCTCACGCTTCAGAGGCAGGCTCTGTAAGTTTTTAACTCTTTGAGTCTTGGGTATCAAAGGTATTTGATTTTGGTGGATATTCTGGAATAAGACTAAGAAATGTAAAAATGTAACGAAGTTAAAATTTGAGAATAAGGATCTGTGATAAGAATTGTAAGCTATTTGTATTTGGAACTGTTAAAGTTGCAATTGAATCACCAGCTGTAAACTACATGTCGGTTCTTTAATAAATCTATATTGTTTTAGAATTGTCTCACATAGTACTTCTGTATCAAACTCGCGAACTCAATCTCTGTGCACTCTTTGGTAAGGAGTTGCAGAATTCTGGAGGAGTTTTCCGGACCCTCATAATATCCGGAAGGTTACAGTCTAGTTAAACTTATTAAAAGTGCTATCTGGAGGATGGTAACATCTTCAGGTCGTTCCTTTCTTTTAGGGGGAGATAGTCTGAAACTTTAGACCCAATTAAGCATCTTTAGGATTCGGCTACCTCTAACTTTAGTTGAGAGTGAACGGCTGGGGAATACGACTGATCTGGGGTAGCCCGAAAGGGGCTAGGACTAGTAGCAATCCTTTCATATTGTTACTAATTTGGTTAGCCCAATCTATATGTAGATTAAAGTCACCCATGATAACGACTGTGTCCTTTTTGCACACGTCTCTAATTTCCCGTTTAATGCTATCCCCAACCTCAGCATTACTGTTTGGGGGTCTGTATACAACTCCCACTAACGTTTTCTGACCCTTGGTATTTCTTAGCTCTGCCCATACAGATTCTACATCATCAGAGCTAATATCCTTCCTTACTATTGTGTTAATCTCCTCTTTAACCAGCAATGCTATCCCACCTCCTTTTCCTTTTTTCCTGTCCTTCCTGAATATTGAATACCCCTGGATGTTGAATTCCCAGCCTTGGTCACCCTGGAGTCATGTCTCCGTAATCCCAATTATATCATCTCCGTTTACATCTATTTGCGCAGCTAATTCATCCACCTTATTAGGAATGCTCCTCGCATTAAGACACAAAGCCTTCAGGCTTGATTTTTGAACACTCTTAGTCCTTTTAGAATTATTATTTGCTGTAGCCCTGTTTGATTTACACCCTTGATTTCACTGCCTTCCACTTTTGCTTTTCTCCTTCCTGTCTTCTGTTTCTATCCTTGCTTCCCTTTCCTCTGTCTCCTTGCACAGGTTCCCAACCCCCTGCCATTTGTTTAAACCATCCCCAACAGCACTAGCAAACATTCCCCCTAGGACATCAGTGCCGGTCCTGCCCAGGTGCAAACCATCCAGTTTGTACTGGTCCCACCTCCCCCAGAACCGGTTCCAATGTCCCAGGAATTTGAATCCCTCCCCCTTGCACCATTCCTCTAGCCAAGTATTCATCTGAAATATCCTTTTATTTCTACTCTGACATGCACGTGGCACTGGTAGCAATCCAGAAATTACTACCTTTGAGGTCCTATTTTTTAATTTACCTCCTAACTCCCTATATTCAGCTTTTAGGACCTCATCCCATTTTTTACCTATATTGTTGGGACCTATATGCACCACGACAACTGGCTGTTCACCCTCCCCCTCCAGAATGCCCTGCAGCCACTCCGAGACATCCTTGACCCTTGCATCGGGGAGGCAACATACCATCCTGGAGTCTTGTTTGCGGCAGCAGAAATGCCTATCTATTCCCCTTACAAGAGAATCCCCTATCACTATAGCTCTCCCGCTCTTTTTCCTCCTGTCCTGTGCAGCAGAACCACCCATGGTGCCAGGAAGCTGGCTGCTGCTGCCTTCCCCTGATAAGCCATCTCCCTCAACAATATCCAAAGTGGTATATTTGTTTGAGAGGGGGATGGCCACAGGGGACCCCTGCACTACCTGTCTGCGCCTACTACTCTGCCTGGTGGTCACCCATTCCCTTCCTGCCTGTGCAGCCTTTACCTGCGGTGTGACCAACTCATTAAACGTGCTATCCATGATGTCCTCAGCATCACGAATGCTCCAGTATATATCCATTCGCAGCTCCAGTGTCACAATGTCGTCTGCCAGTAGCTGCAGCTGGATACACTTCCCGCACACATGGTCGTCAGGGGCACAGGAAGTGTCCCTGATTTTCCACATAGTGCAGGAGGAGCATGCCACAGGGCCGAGCTGTGCTGTCATGACTTACCCTTTAATTAATTCAAATTAAATTAAATCAAATCAATACCACCAATTACACTACAATTAAATGATATACTCAAGGGCCCTTGTTTCCTAGCACTCTCCGCTACACAACAGAGACCGTACAAACTATAACCACAAAAATTAAGACATTCTAAACTTTATAAACTATTAACCTTAACTGTCAAACTATAGAGTAGTATAAATACTCACCTGGCTGTACTCACCCAATCAGCTGCTTCCCCTTTGTGTTTTTCCACACTATTTACCTCAACTGCCAACCTCTTAATGAATCTAAACTGTGTGTGTATCTTCTGCCTTCTAACCTTGAATCTATGCCCCCTGGTTCTAGAGCTGGTGGTAATCTCAAACACATAATTCTAGATCAATTTATCTATTCTTTTATGAATCTTGAATAATATCTCCCTTATGCCTTCTCTTATCCAGAATAAACAACCCTAGGTGAACATAAGAACATAAGCAATAGGAGCAGAAGTAGGCCATTCGGCCCTTCGAGCCTGCTCCACCATTCAATAAGATAATGGCTGATCTTCTACCTCATCTCCACTTTCCTGCCCGATCCCCATATCCCTTGATTCTCTTAATATTCAAAAATCTATTGATCTCTGTCTTGAATATACTCAACGACTGAGCCTTCACAGCCCTCTGGAGTAGAGAATTCCAAAGATTCGCAATCCTCTAAGTGAAGAAATTTCTCCTCACCTCAGTCCTAAATGGCCGACCCCTTATTCTGAGACTTTGACCCCTGGTTTTAGACTCCCCAGCCAGGGGAAACATCCTCCCTGCATCTAACCTATCAAGCCCTATAATAATTTTGTATGTTTCAATGAGATCACCTCTCATTCTTCTAAACTTTAGAGAATATAGGCCTAGTCTACTCAATCTGTCCTCATAGGACAATCCTGCCATCCCAGGAACCAGTCTGGTGAACCTCGTTGAACTCCCTCTATGGCAAGTATATCCTTCCTTAGGTAAGGAGACCAAAATTATACACAATATACTCCAGGTGTGGTCTCACCAGGGCCTTACATAATTGCAGTAAGATGTCTTTACTCTTATACTCAAATCCTCTTGTAATAAAGGCCAACATACCATTTGCTTTCCTAATTGCTTGCTGTACCTGCATGTTAACTTTCAGTGATTCGTGTACAAGGACACCCAGGTCCCTCTGAACACCAACATTTCCCAATCTCTCACCTTTTAAAAAATACACTGCTTTTCTATTTTTCCTACCAAAGTGGATAACTTCACATTTCTCCACATGATATTCCATTTGCCATGTTCTTGCCCACTCACTTAACCTGTCTATATCCCCTTGAAGCCACTTTGCATCCTCCTCACAACTTACATTCCCACCCAGGTGCTTTCGTCTATCCTTGTAGCTCAGTTGCCTTAAGCTAGGTATCCATTTGGCTGCCAAATATCCTTTTTGTAGAACAGTGACCAGAATTGTACACAGTTTTCTAGGCGTGGCTGCACTAATGCCATGTTGGGACTCATTATCACCCCTTTGCGTATTGTACCCTATCCCTCCGGCTATACATCCCAAGGTCCACTTAACTTAACTTACTGCTGATACACACTTGTTGTTGGTTTCAGTGAGTTATCCACCAACACCACCACATGCCTCTCCTGAGTTGCACCCTGAAGCCCAGAGCCATTTAGTTTATACACTCAGTGGTAGAATGCAGTGGTGGGGAGGGGGGTGGTCTCTTGATCTATTGCTGTAACTTTAGTGGAAAATTGGCAGATGCCCTGGAGAAACAATGCCAGAGGCTTTCTACGCGACTTCTCCGTGGTTTCTGCTGATCCTCTGCCAACATTATGGGAACACCACCACCTCCAAGTTCCCTCCAAGTCACACACCATCCTGACTTTGAAATATATTGCCATTCCTTCATCAGCGCTGGGCTAAAATCCTGAAACGCAACAAAGTATTTATTTATTGGTGATTTAAGCACAAAATATAGAATAAGGAAACATTAGACTGGATTTTGTCATTGGAGAGCTTTTGGAGGCGGGACTCCCACTTGTCAGGTTTTAGTCCCGCCTCCATCGACTTGTGGCTAACCCACGCTATTTTACCTTGATTGACCTTGTTAAGCCCGCCCAGCGGGCTTAACAAGGTCAATCAAGGGAAAATAGCTTTTGACAGATGAAATGTCATCGTTTGACAGCTCTGTGAAACTGTCAAACACTGAGGGCTGGATTTTCATTGAGGAGTCGGGTAGGAGGCGGGACTACAACTTTCGGGGTTGTAGTCCTGCCTCCATCGAGTTCTAGCCAACCCATGCGATTTAGACTTGATTGACCTTGTTGAGCCCGCCCAGCGGGCTCAGCAGGCCAATTAAGGGCCACCCGGCAACAGGTGACGTCACAGATTGATATTTCATCTGTCAAGACCTTTTGACAGATGAAATATCAGCGTTTCACAGCTGTTTGAAGCTGTCAAACACTGACAATCTGTACTACAAGTTAATTCCTTCCTCTCAGGATGAATTAGAGATCTCCCCGGAACAGAAAGCTGAATGCTGCAATTTTTGACAGCTCGCAGCCATTCTGCTTTCTGTGCCGGTGAGATGAGGGACTCCCGAGACCTGAAGGAAGGAAGGCTGTAAAGGTAAGTAAAGGTTAGTAGAACTTCTTTAAACACTTTACACACACCAAACACACTTACCTTTGCACTCATGCACCCATCACTCACCTGAACACAGGACATTTCGACCCCTCCAAGCCCTTCATCCCGACGGTCCGCCTGCTCTAACTTGGTGTGGTTTGGAGCCATCGCAAATGCCACACTTCAACATAAAAAATAGGGATTAGGCTAAAATCTACCTGTTAACTACTTGTTAATTGGCACTAATCCCCTTCCTGCCTCGGGGAGGCGGGTCCCAGTGTGGGGCGGGTACCCGCCTCCTTTGAAACTGGCATGGAGGCGGGTTGGGTGCGGGATGGGGTCGGAACCCCCGATTTTGGGATTTTAACCCCCCGCATGCCTCCAATCCCGCCTCCACGGCCCAATGAAAATCCTGCCCTGACAATCTGTCTTCTAAGTTGAATCTTTACTCAAGACTCAATTAGAAAGCCTTCCTGAGCAGAAAGCAGAAGGCTACAGCTTTTTGACAGTTCAGCGGCCATTCTGCTTTCTGTGCCAGTGAGCTGAGGGACTCCCATGACCTGAAGGGAGGAAGCCTGCAGGAAGAAGTAAAGGTAAATAAAACTTATTAAAACACTTTACACACACCTCACACACTTACCTCTGCACACATGCACCCATTACTCACCTGCACACCGGGCATCTCGGCCCCTCCAACCCCCGCAGACCAATGGCACGCCTCGCTGACCCTGACCAGGTTCGGGGACGTCGGAAAGCCCACACTTCAGGGCTCAAAATAGGGATTCTCCAAAAAACTGCCTGTTAACTACCTGTTAACAGGCAGTTAATTGACACTAATCCCCTTCCTGCCTCCAGGAGACGGGACCTGGCGCGGGTCGGGTACCCGCCTCCTGGGAAGATGGCACCGAGGTGGGTTGGGGGCGGGATGGGCACCCGCCCCCAAATTCTGCCATTTTCCTGGCAGTCCCTCCTCCAAACCCGCCTCCCCAGGGCTGGCAAAATCGCCCCCACTATCTTTATAGGAAAGCTATACCATATACATTCAATGAAAATAAAGTTTATACAAGAATTGTTTGAAATGACCTGACTAAAGCTGTATTATTAGAGATAGTACACCCACATTCTTATTCTAATTCTTTCATGGGAGATTTTGATAAATTAATTTGTTGTACACACAGTTTTTATGTTGATGTATAAAATGTTAATAAACCTTTTGTGAACCCAAATATCTGTTCAAGCAAAATGACAATGAATGTATTTTCTATTTAACACCAACAATAACAATCTGCATTTATACGGCACATAGAAAAACGTCCCAAGGCACTTCACAGAAATGTAATCAGGAAAAAATCGACACTGAGCCAAAGAAGGAGTGTTAAGTCTGTGTGTTCCAGTTGTATTAAGATTAATTACTGACACAGACTACAAGAATAAAGCTTCAACAGGTCTTTACTAGTTGGAGGTCAGGACTATACTAAATACAATATCACTACACAGTACTTATATACCGGTGGTCACCACCGGTATTACGTATACAGCAGCCAGAGAAAGTAGTACATCTCTTAAGGTGGAACAGGCTTAAGTTCTCTTAAGGTGGAATAGGTTACATACACCACAATCCTCCCTTTTTAGCTTAACAGTCATATCCCCATTTAACATAACATAATAACATATATACATATATAACTTCAGGTATAAACAGTTCAAAGGTTCAGTCTCTCAGGAGGCCTTCTGATTCAGTTTGGATAACGCCTTTCAGTGGTCTCTGATTCTTGTTGCTGAGGTGACTCTTCTTGTTGGTTTCCTATGTATTGGACGTCATCATCAGGTACAGTCCCTGCCGAGGTAGATGCTTCAGGTTCATTAACGTCTTCCACAGTTGTCTCTGTTGCAACCATGGGTTCGACCCTTGCTCTTGATTCTACCAGTTGATCCGCATGACGCCTTATCACATTGTTACCAATATCTACTGTGTACATCAGAGGTCCTTGTCTGGCCCGAATTGTTCCGGACTGCCATTTTTCGTTTCCATAGCCCCTTGCCAACACTGGTTGTCCTACGTCGAAACTTCGAGTGGACTTGTTATTAATATGCCGGAACTGTTTGTTTTCCACTTCCCTCCGCACATTTGGTTTTAACAAGTCCAAACTGGACCGCAACCTCCTGTTATAAAACATCATGGCAGGACTTTGGTTAGTCACTGCATGAGCGGCGTTTCGATATGCCATTAGGAAATTGTCCACCTTGTGTTGTAACGGAATCTGATCATCGTTCATGGCCTTTATTGCCTTTTTGAATGTTTGGACAAATCTCTCGGCCAACCCGTTTGTCGCCGGATGATATGGGGCAGAGGTATAATGTTTCACCCCATTCTTCTTTAAGAATTTTTGGAATTCTTCCGACACGAACTGTGGTCCGTTGTCCGAACATATCTGTTCTGGCAATCCGTTCCTTGCGAATATTGTTCTTAACACCGCAATTGTCTTTTCTGAAGTAGTGGTATTCATCTTGATCACTTCTGGCCATTTGGAATGTGCGTCCACCGCAATTAGGAACATGGAGTCCATGAATGGACCAGCAAAGTCAATATGTACGCGTTGCCATGGGGCTGAAGGCCATTCCCATGGATGTAGCGGTGCGATCGGAGGTGCATTTTGCACTTTTTGGCACACAGCGCAGCTTTTTGTCAACTCCTCTATCTGTTGGTCAATGCCCGGCCACCATACATAAGCCCTAGCAAGACTTTTCATCTTAACTCCCCCCAGATGACCTTCATGCAGTTCCTTTAGAACTCTTTCCCGTAACTTGGGAGGAATAATCACTCTTGTCCCGTACATCAAAGTACCATGGCAGACGAACAGCTGGTCTCGCCTTGCCGAGAATGCCGGTAACAGAGGATCACCATGTGTTGGCCATCCCTTCACTGTCACCTCGTAAACTCGGGACTGTGTCGGGTCGTTCCTGGTTTCTCTTTCAATACTTGCATTGGTGACTGGTAAACACTCGATGATGGTCGAATGAAATAACTCAACAGGGTCAACTTTCGTCGTCTCTTCCGCTTCAGGTAGTGGCAGGCGCGACAGCCCATCAGCATTGCCATGCTGCTTTGTACCTTTGAATTCTATTTGATATTGATGTGCCCCTAGGAAAAGGGACCATCTCTGGAGCCGCTGTGCTGTCATCACCGAAACACCCTTCTTAGGGTTAAAAATGGATACCAACGGCTGATGGTCTGTCAGAAGTGTGAATTTTTGGCCCTGCAGGTAATGATTAAACTTCTTCACTCCCCATACAAGGCTGAGAGCCTCCCTATCGATCTGCGCATAGTTGCGCTCAGCGGAGGTCAATGATCTGGATGCAAACGCTGTAGTGTATGTATCCGTCTACCTTTAAGAAAACCATTGTATGTAACCGTTCACCTTTAAGAGAACTATTTTAGGTGTGGCACTACTTTGTTGGCTTCTGTATACTGTAATACTGACGGTGACCACACCGGTATATAAGTGCTGTGTCAGGATTTATTTGGCAGATTCGCCCTGACCTTCGAATAGTAAAGTCCTGTTTTAAGTTACTCTGGTAGTCTGTGTATTAATTAACTAAACAACCCACAGACTTTACAGTGGCGACGAGTCCGATCGTACCCTGCGGCAACAATACTTCTGAAGCAGTTAACGAGCGTCGAGAAGAGGCAACCGCCCTCGTCATTCTGCTGGGAGAAAACTCGAGTCTGCAGAGCTGGAAAGGAGGAAGAATTCAGAGACAAAGACTTCCATCAGCAACAGGCACTGATTGTCCCTTCTGCCATGGTGAGGAGTGAGCCGATCAGCACGAGAAGCAAGCCGGCCACGGTGACTGTGAGTAAGGGAAAAGTAAAAAGAATAACCGGAGGATAAGGGCGGTGCACTCGACCACGGTCGAGGGGGAAAGGAGCCGGACAGAAGTCGGGCCCAGAGGCGCTGAGACTGGGGCAGCGTGGAGCAAGGAAGCCGCGGTACAGACAGGCTGGGGACGCAACGGCGTCGTGAGACAGCTAGACCGCGACCGGCGAAAAAGGCCGGGCAGCGACCGAAGCCATGAAGCGCTGTGACCGGGAGCGTAGGCGCGGGAAGATATAAAAACTCAGCCGCAACCGGGGAGGGAAGCACCGGACTGCGAGAGGGCTGGGAGGCGCGATTGGGAGCCGAGCGAGCGGGAGAGGCAGAGCCGACCAAGGGAGACTGAGCGAGAGCCAGTCCAGCGGCTGAAACTGTTCGCCGTCAACGGGGTGTACCCAGCGCCGGTAGAGCCGAGCAAGCGGGAGAGAGACAGAGCCCGAGCAAGGGGAACTGAGCGACAGCCAGCCCAGCGGCTGAAACTGTTCGCCGTCAACGGGGTGTACCCAGAGCCGGTTGCCCTGCCGAGAAAAGGGAAAGCACTGAAGCCGACGCGCAGGCTGTGAACCTGAAAGCCAGCGGCCGTCGCCAGGGGGGAAAGTGTACCCCTCCCGCTAGGGAAGAAACGCGGGAAGCCGCCATTAGGCGGGGAAGAAGACAGAAGCGGGAAACCGCCATTGAAGTGGGCGGGGAGAGAAGATAAGCGCGGGAAACCGCCATTTTCGCGTGAACCGCCATCTTGGAAAAAAAAATAAAAGAAAATTTAAAGAAATAATTCGTGGTGTTATCAGGAAGAGAGGAAGATGCCTAAGCGTGGTAACATCAACGATTTTAATTCCGAGGTAGAAGACTGGGCCACATATGTGGAACGCATTGAGATCTATTGTGAGGCCAATAAAATAGAAGAAGATGACAAAGCTATAACCTTGCTAAACTCGATGGGCGCGAAGACATACGGGCTCTTGAAGCATCTACTAGCACCAGCTAAACCGGCGGATCAGACTTTCGATGATATTGTGACTGTTCTGAAGGATCACTTGAACCCCACACCGTTGATGTTGGCGGAACGATTCAAATTCTATGCGAGAACGCAAAGGAAAGACGAAAGCAACGCAGAATACTTGGTCGAACTGCGTAGACTAGCGAAACACTGCCAGTTTGGAGGGAATCTGACAGAGGCATTGCAAGACAATTTCGTGTGCGGGTTGTCAAAGGAAGGAACGCAAAAGCGACTACTCGAAGAGAACGACCTTACACTTGACAGGGCTGTCCTTATTGCAGCATCGCACGAAGCCGCAGCGAAGGGAACTGCGGAAATGCAGCTAAAGGCAGCGGCACTCAGTGTGGATCAAATTACCTTGAGTACAACAAAATGCTATCGTTGTGGGAAGACAACACACGACCAGAACCAATGCTGGTTTAAGAACCAGGAATGTAGGAAATGTGGCAAACTGGGTCACATAGCTAAGGTATGCCGGTCAGGGAAGAAGACCAACAACCAAAGGAAGCCATCACAGGAAAAGTACAACAAGGTACACAAGGTGGCTGAGAAGAGTTCAGACGAACAGAATTCGGACTCAGACCCAAACGGCCAGGAGCTGGGCAGTCTGAGAATTCACAATGTGAGTAAGGAAGCTGACCTACAAACTATCTGGGTCATGCTAAAAATAGCTGGAGTCCAAGTGAAAATGGAGTTGGACACTGGATCAGCTCTATCAGTCATAAATCGAAGGGATTACCACCGGCTATTCTCACATATACCCTTAAGAAATACCAAGTTCGTATTGCAGACATACACGGGGCATAAAGTATACCCCATGGGGAAGATAAGAGTCAAGGTGAGAGATGGGGGTAAAGAACACCCAAGAATGAACTTATACGTACTACCTGAGGGAGGACCACCACTTCTGGGACGGGAGTGGATCAAGAAAATAGACATGGAATGGCACTATCTAAAAGCCATAACGAGTGAGGACTCGGTGCAGACAATCAGCTCAGATTCTGAAACGGATGACGATAAGACCAACCCAAATATGAAAGACAAGGTTAAAATGGACTTGCCGACTAAGGTTGGAAGAACGAAGGCATGCATAAAGGCTTATGCTCCAGAGAAGAACAAAGTTTCAGAACAGAACTCCACCGAACAACGACAACATAGTTTGACAGAGAATTCTGAGTCTGTTCAGTTTACGGACATATCCATGACTGACGAACACCGAGCTCGGACTCAACTTTATTTCAAATTACGACAGCAAGTAGAACAAGTGAGTTACCGTCTCGAACAAGAGATGAAAACAATGAAAAAGTTCTATGACACCGAATGGGAGAATCTGGAAAGACAACAGAAGCAGCTAGCTCAAGCAGAGAGCGACCATAGAGCCATTGTGACCAATTACCGATCACATCTCCCTTATGCTGTTCAGGAGTTAGAATATTTGCAGGAAGGAGCAAATGAAGAGGAATCTTCAGGAAGCCAGGATTTTATTCCCGTTCTTCTCTACGACTCCTTACAAGCAGAGTTTGAGAAGTTGAAGGAACAGTATGAACAGGCCCAGGCTACAATCCTGGAGGGGATTAACTCGGCAACCTCCGAAAAGCTAGTTTCAGTAGAAGCATATGAGCAACTAAAGGTTGAACATGAGCAAGAAGTCCAAAGGCTGCAGGAAATTCTTGATGAGCTCAAGGCCAAGACAGACTCATCGGTAGAAGTTCCATCCATAGATGAGAAATTAGAGGTGAAAGACATGGCAGAACATGAAAGACAAGATATCCAAGAACTCATAAAAATATTGAAGGAAACCCAAGACAAATATGAGGTGGCAATGACCGAGGTTCAACAACTTGAAGAACAGATTCAACTGGGAATCCTTTCAGTGGAAGAAAAGGGAACTGTAAGAAACACAGAGACTGTAAGAATGGCCCCTGAACATGAGCTAGAGAGCATCAAGGCGCAACTTCTCCGAGCGCTGAAAGCCAAAGTACAAGAGGAAAAGAAGGTGAAAGCATTGGAGGAAAAGGTAGATGAAATGGAGAAGAATCTGATCCACAGTGTTCCCGTGGAAGAGTTAACGGTCAGCCAACTCCTTCATATGCTGAGGGACAAGACTCTGCAATGAGAACAATCTGAGCACGAGCTTCAATCTTCAAAGGGAAGGAGTTCGGAGCTCTCAAAAGTTATGGAAATAGCTGAGGTTGCAACACAGATTTTACTGGGATGCCAAAAGTACGCTGAATCACGCCTATGTGAACAACAGAATGTTGAAACAGCTGCTCCAGTAGAAGGATTGAATAGCCCGATCAATCAATCCCCGATGGAAGGGGAAGTGTTGAAATCACAAATGAGGTCATTAGTGAAGGATTTGCAGGAAACCCAGGAAGAGCGGGATGAATATGAACGCATGAAGAAGTCTCTTCAGGAAAGATGTCTAGGGAGGGAACAACAGTCGGCTAACATCCAGTTGGGTAAGGAAGAAGTAGCAGGCCCTCTCGCTAGACTAGTTCAGGACGACACCGAATATTACCATGACCTGTTGAGTGACACGGAATATTACGAGGACTTGGTTTGCCCAGCTTGTGATGAAAACTCCCAAAGTGCAGAAATCAGGATGAAGCACTTAAAGTCTAAGGAACATAGTGAGATGGTGGCGCTACAGCTGGCAGCTGATAAGGGAGCCCCGAGAGTCTCCAAGAAGCAGAAAAGAAAAAGACGAAGCAGAAGGTGATAACCATCTAAATCATTATCACTTCTACCAGATCATGTACGTGGGCCCTACGAAGGGAGCCAAATCAGTTGGTAAGTAGGAAAAATTACCAAGGCAGTCCAGCTGTTTGTAAAAGTCAGCACTGCTGGTTCAGCAGGACGGAAGTTCAAGCTGTTAAGTCAAGGGAAAGACTATTGGATGAGTCACGCTAGCAATGTGAACCGGCTACACCACAGAGATGTTGTTCGGACCGAGTCAAGACCAGAGACTGAATCTGTGAACTGTTCCCGCAGAGACTGAATCTGTAAACTGTTTCCCGCATAGATTATACCTGTGAATTGTTTTACATGAAGTTGAATACATGTTATGTTTAATGGGGGACTAAGTATGTTGTAAGCTAAAAAGGGAGGATTGTAGTGTATGTATCCATCTACCTTTAAGAAAACCATTGTATGTAACCGTTCACCTTTAAGAGAACTATTTTAGGTGTGGCACTACTTTGTTGGCTTCTGTATACTGTAATACCGACGGTGACCACACCGGTATATAAGTGCTGTGTCAGAATTTATTTGGCAGATTCGCCCTGACCTTCGAATAGTAAAGTCCTGTTTTAAGTTACTCTGGTAGTCTGTGTATTAATTAACTAAACAACCCACAGACTTTACAAACGCGACTGGCCTTTCCGTGCCATTTGGCAACTTGTGTGAGAGTACTGCCCCAATACCATATGGAGAAGCATCACAAGCCAACCAAATAGACAGTGTCGGGTTGAAGTGAGCCAACACTTCCTCTGAGGTGATCAATTCTTTGCTTTTGCGAAATGCCTTCTTACAGTTTTCGCTCCATTCCCATGGTACCCCCTTCTGTAAAAGAGCGTTCAGCGGGTGCAGTACCGTGGATAGATTCGATAGAAACTTATGGTAATAGTTAATCAATCCCAGAAACGACCTCAACTGAGAGACATTATCCAGAGCGGGAGCCTTTACAACTGCCTCTATCTTGTCAGGAGACTTATGAAGCCCCTCCCGGTCAATGACATGACCACAGTACGAGATCCGCTTCTGAAAGAACTCACGTTTCTGCCGATTAGCTCTAAGTCCATACTCTTTCAGTCTGTTGAGCACCAGTTCCAAGTTTGCGAGGTGTTCTTCATCACCATCACCTGTAATCAGAATATCGTCCAGGTAACATTGTGTGCCTGGAATTCCCTGTAATACCTGCTCCATGGCCCTCTGCCAAATTGCCGGAGCTGATGCCACTCCAAAAACCAGCCTATTATACCGGTACAAACCTCTATGCGTGTTGATCGTGAGGTACTGGCGTGACTCTTCTTCAACCTCCATCTGCAAGTACGCCTGCGCCAGGTCTATCTTGGTGAAGTGTTTCCCGCCAGACAACGAAGCAAAAATATCCTCAATCCGCGGAAGCGGATACTGCACCGTGTGAAGCATCGGATTAACGGTGATCTTGAAATCTCCACAGATGCGAACCTTCCCTGGTTCTCCTGGCTTGTTGCTCGAAGGACGTTTCATAACGGGAACAATGGGCGTAGCCCACTCACTCCAATCTACCTTAGACAGTACACCTGAACGTTCTAGCGCTTCCAGTTCCGCTTCTACAGTAGGTCGTATTGCATAGGGTACCGATGTGGCTTTGAAAAATTTTGGTTGTGCATGTTCATCAATCTTGATGTTTGCCGTAATTCCTTTCAGTGTTCCCAGTCCTTGCTGGAACACCTCTTTAGCATCATCCAATATTTTGGACAATCGTTTAGGTTTGACATCTGTTTCCCCGGAATCTACCGTTAGTGCTTTTAAGGAGTGCCAGTCCATATTCATTTTCCTAATCCACTCCCGTCCCAGTAGTGGTGGACCTCCTTCAGGTAGCACATATAAGTCCATTACTTGGCTTTCTTCGCCCTTGTGGACCACTTTTACCTCTATCTTTCCGATGGGGTACACTCTTTGCCCCGTGTATGTTTTCAATATAATCTCCGTATCCCGTAGGGGAATATGTTGGAATAACCTTTTGTAATCTTTCTTATTCATGACCGTCAATGCCGATCCAGTGTCCAATTCCATCTTTACTTGGACTCCTGCTATCTGAAGAGTGACCCAAATTGTCTGGAGATCTGCATCCTTACCAACGTTGTGTACTCTTAAGCTACCCAGTTCATTACTGCTAGCATCTGAATCTGACTTCTCTTCGTTCGAACTGGTCTTTGTCACCTTCTGCACCTTTATGTATTTTCCTTGCGGTGACTTTTTGTTGCTGGTCTTCTTTCCTGACCGGCATACTTTAGCTATGTGGCCAAGCCTGCCACACGTTCTGCATTCTTGGTTTTTAAACCAACACTGGTTCTGATCGTGTGTTGTCTTTCCACAACAATAACATTTTACAGTACTCAAACCCAATTTATTTGTACTGAGTTCCGGTGACCGTAGCTGCATTACTGCCGTGCCTCTCGCTGCGACTTCGTGTGCTGCTGCCATAGTGACCGCTTTCTCAAGCGTCAGCTCATTCTCCTCGAGCAGTCGCTTTTGCGTATCTTCTTTTAATAATCCACACACAAATTTATCTCTTAGCGCGTCTGTTAGTCCCGTTCCAAACTGACAGTACTTTGCTAGCTTACGCAATTCCATTAAATATTCAGCATTGCTTTCATCCTTCAGCTGCCTTCTGCTGTAAAATTTAAATCGTTCCGCTAGCATCAGCGGCGTGGGGTTTAGATGATTTTTCAGGACAGTAACAATCTCCTCGAACGTCTTATCCGCCGGTTCATCTGGTGATAAAAGGTATTTCAATTGCCCATATGTCTTCGCACCCATTAAGTTCAATAAAGTTAGTGCTTTCTCTGCATCTGGGATTTTATTTGCTTTACAATAATTTTGTATGCGTTCTACATACATGGCCCAATCTTCGATGTCGCTATCAAAGGTATTAATGTTCCCATGTTTAGGCATCGTTGCAATTATTATTTTTTTATTTTTATTTTATCCCAAGATGGCGGCTTCCCGCTCTTGTCTTCGTCCTCCGCCTACAAAATGGCGGTTTTCCCGCGCTTGGCAGTCTTCACCCACTGGCTGCAATGGCGTTTGGCGTGCCGCTGCTGCTCCCCTTTCCCAGCGGTTAGTAACTTCCCCGACGCTGTCACCGCTTCACCGCGGCTCCCTCGGGCATTCACGCTTCCCCGATGTCGCGCCTCACAGCCCTTCTTGCAGCCCGGCTATTAGTACCGGCTGCGTTCGCCTTCACCGCGGCTCTCGCGCCTTCAGTCGCCCCAGACGCTGTACCTTTTTGGCCCGAAAGCGGCCCGGCCCTTATCACCAGCCACGATCGATGTCCTCGCACTGCGCCTTTCAGCCCGAATGCGGCCCGGCCCTTATCTCTGGTCGCGATCGATCTCACCGCCCTTATTTCTCCGTCTTCCTCCCCCCGTCTGTACAGCCAACGCGGCCGACTTTCTGCTCGCGTCGCTGACCAGCTTACCCACCACCGAGGTAGAAAGAAGATAGCTGACTGCCGCTGATGGAGGCTTCGAGTTCAGGATGTCTTCTGCACTCCGGGTTCTCGATGCCTGCCGTGTCTTCCAGCAGGGTGATGAGGGTGGATGCCTCTCTTCGACGCCCGTTCTGTGGACGAAACCGCCGTGGATATAAACTGCCGCAGGGTAAGAATCGGACTCGTCGCCACTGTTAAGTCTGTGTGTTCCAGTTGTATTAAGATTAATTACTGACACAGACTACAAGAATAAAGTTTCAACAGGTCTTTACTAGTTGGAGGTCAGGACTATACTAAATACAATATCACTACACAGTACTTATATACCGGTGGTCACCACCGGTATTACGTATACAGCAGCCAGAGAAAGTAGTACATCTCTTAAGGTGGAACAGGCTTAAGTTCTCTTAAGGTGGAACAGGTTACATACACCACAAGGAGGTATTAGGAAGGGTGACTAAAAGCTTGTTCAAAGAGGTGGAATTTAAGGAAGTTCTCGCAGAGGGTTAGGGAGGGAATTCCAGAGTGTAGGGCCTAGACGGCTGAAGGTATGGCTGCCAATGGTGGGGCGAAGGGAGTGAGGAATGCACAAGAGGCCAAGAGGTGGAGGAGCGTGAGCTCTTGGAGTGTTGTGGGGCTGGAGAAGATTACAGAGATAGAGAGTGGGCGAGGCCATTAGGGATTTGACACAAAGATCAGAATTAATATTTTTAATTTTAACATGCTCTATTAGCATATGTTGGCAATGTTCAAAGTCCTGAAGGTTCTCAAAAAACATTAATTACAGATTCCATACCTATTCACGTCCTACCAACAGTTTACACCTGTTAGTATTAGAAATACTTATCCAGCTATTTGGTAATATGGAATATCCACTGACCTCTTGGGGTGGGAAGAGGGGGATGTGAGGGTTGGGGCAGGAGGTGCAGTATTTCTGTGGTGACTGGAGGAACATTCCTGCTCTGCCTGGCCATGCAAAAATAAACACAGTCTTCCCTCTGGGATCCTCTTGGGCTGGACATGACTCAGGGGTGTGCGTCAGCAGGAATGGGCCAGTGTGTCATTCCCTGACATTTTTGGGCTGGCACTGTCCCATTTCCGCTGGGCGGGAGGCCTCAAAATCTACCCCCATATGCCAGCTTTTACCATTTCGACTTACTTTTCTTCCTCTTCTGCATTACCCTCCCCCCACAATCCCCCACCTCCACCAGCACAGACACCGCCTATTATTTTTCTGTCTGATAGACAGGGCTGTCAACATTTGTAGTTGTGAGTCAGCCACACAAGGGTGGTGTCACCCTACGCCAAAGTGTTATCTGTCTTTTGCTCAGCTGCCACAGATAGGGTGGGGTGATGGGGATGACCTGGAATCTGAAAGTGAGACAGGGTGGTGATAGTGGTGTGCAGTAATTTTTTTTTTTGAACACATTCCAAGCCCATGATAAAATCTGCAAACCAAATCAACAGTGCAACAGGATCTAATGAATATCATCAACAGCTTCAGATGTGCCAATAAACACGGTGTTAGTAGGTTGCATGTGAACCGACTCAATGTGAAATGTCTGTGCTGAATTATCTGCAAATCAGTCACTATTCTTTTATTAGTTGATCTCTTGTGGCATTGCTCCTGGATAGTCATAGATCTGGAGCGCATTGGTGATGTTTAGCTGCTAACCAGGGCTATTACCCCTTTAAGGCCACTGCTCTGAATAAGCAAACCACGTAACTGCAGCTGGCTTATAATCTGCTGAGGTTAACGAGCGGTTAGTTGCAACTGGCGGTAAATGTCAAGCTTCTGGTTAATCACTGGCTTTCTTTATAGGATCATAGAATGATACAGCACAGAAGGAGGCCATTCAGCCCATTTTGCTCTTTGAAAGAGCTATCCAATTAGTCCCACTCATGTACCCTTTCCCGGTAGCCCTGCAAATTTTTCCTCTTCAATTACTTACCCAAATCCTTTTTGAATGTTACTATTGAATGTGCTTCCACTGCCCTTTAAGGCAGTTCATTCCAGATCATAACCACTCATTACATAAAAACTTCTCCTCAGCTCACCTCTGGGTCTTTTGCTAATTACCTTAAATTTGTGTCCTCTGGTTGCCAACCTTTTGCCACTGGACACAGTTTCTCCTTTTTTACTCTATTTAAACACCTCTATTAAATCTCCCCTTAACCTTCTCTGCTCTAAGGAGGATAACCCAGCTTCTCCAGTCTCTCCACATAACTGAAGTCCCATGTCCCTTTATATTTTAAGATAGTTTTGCATCTGCAATGGGATGTGACATCTATTGTTAGACCTATGTGGGTCAATAATGCATGCTTGTGCTCTCTGATAGTGCTGAGGTGCCATAGTTGCTGCCTCACCACATTATCTAGGACAGAAGCCTGAGGCCTGTAGTGCTCCCATGGTACACAGAGTGGTATCATGCAGTGGTTGGGCTGCCAACCCTCCAGGATTGCCCTGGAGTCTCCAGGAATCAAAGACTAACTTTCAGGATACTTCTGCAAACAACCCAGGAGAAAAATCATAAGGGCATTAAAAAAAATTGTGCTTTTTAAAACAAAATATTCTTTGAATGCTTTGGTTTATTAGTTAGAAAAATATTGGACATGACTGACAGTCAAGAATCATCCAATCGAGCAACAAAGGGGCTGATTTTCCGATTTGCGGGGAATTGTCGGGTTCCCCAAATGTTGGGGTTCCCACACGAATCTAAATGGGTCTGCCACATCGATGCAATTTTCCCTCAATTGACCAATTCATTTCCAGCGTGTGGGAACCCTTGCTAATTGACTATTTCCAGTCAGAAAGCCCCACAGTATGATGTCATCATTCGTGGTGCTTTCAAGGTCCACAGCAAGAACTGCATCCTCTGAAGGCTTCCAAACGAACCATACAGGATGGCAGAGGAGCCTGCAGCAGCTGTGGCCAGTGCCAGACCCCGAGCTGCCTCCAAATTCGACGAGGCTTCACTGCAGGCATTATTGGATGGGGTTAGGGCCCACAGGGAGGTCCTCTTCCCTAGGTCAGGGAGGAAGAGGCCTCCCACTGAGACCAAGGCTGCATGGATGCAGGTGTCAGCAGATGTCAACTCGCTGGGTGTCACCAGAAGAACCTTGGCATTACATCTCTAACTCCTTCCTTTACTCCCCCACAGTACCATCCAGAGCCCCCGTCCCCACTGTGGAGGAGGAAGAGACTGTGCAGCCAGACTCCTCAGAGGAAGCTCCAACCTCTGCGGGCACAGCGTCAACAGAAGTAAGCGCACCCAGCACCAGCGCAGACACTCACACCTCGGGGGGACCTTCGGGACATAGATTAGTGTTGTCACCTGGTGTTTCACAGCTCACAAGTGAGCATCAGCAGATTGTGGAGTCAGGGACAGCAGTGGAGGGTCCTCGTCGAAGGGTGCAGGACTCTGCCAGCTCAGCTCAGCTGCATGTCGACCCTCTGCCTCTGGGTCCATCCATAAGATCAGAGGTGATGGAATTCCATGCACAGATGCAGGAGTCTCTGGCAGGTTTTGTTTCTAGGGTCGCTGCAAGTGTGGAGCAAATGGAGGAGTCCATAGCGAAGATGAGCTGAGCCTTTGCATAGTCATTGGCGCATGAACACATCACCATGGAAAGGTTGGCACCCTCCATGGAGGAGATAAGTCGCGAGGGTATGGAAAACATGGTGAGTGTTCATAATAGAATGACATCTCTTGAGGAGCGATGGGCATCTATTGAACAGAGAAACCAAATCTTCATGGAAGTCCTTCTGAGTAGGACTGCCAGTGCAGATACGGGTCCCCATGGCCCCCTGATGCGCAGCAAGGTGCTCTCAAGCCACATCCAAGCGCTGGCCCCTTCTGGCATGTGCAGCTTCAGGTGACTGAGCAGTAGCCTGGCGCTCCTGCTGCTGATGCTGCTGTTCCTGGTTCTGCTGCTGACGCCTCTGCTGCTGGAGATCCTCTAATGGCATGAAGGGAAGGGAAAAAAGGCCTCCCATACTTCTGGTAGATGCCTCCGTTGAGGAAGCGCTGAGTGAGGGTGCCGAGCGGTGCTTCCCAGGAGCTCACACTGGGGAAGTGTGTGAGGCTCCAACCTTCCACAGCTGTGCCTAAGCCTTGAACAAGTTGCCCCAAGCCTGAAACAACAAGGTCTTGCAACCTACAAATGCTGTCTGATTAAATCTCTTCTTTCCTGATTGACCTGCAGCTGAAAGTAAGCCGATATTGTTCACGCCAGGTTTCATCAGCGGTGTTCCCACCAGGCGTGTTTAGTGTGGGAAAAGGCTGAAAGTAGCAAGGGCCCCTTAAAATGGCATTATAGATGCCAATTATTGGTGATTAGGGTGCCTAAAGACCAGTCCCGCCTGCTGCGGGCAGGACTGATTCGGGTTGGATTGAAACGCTGGGGTGAAAGTTGGACGGGGCGGGGAATCAGGCGGGGGGGGGGTCGCGACCCCCTAATTTTGCGATTTTCCCCCCCCAACACGCCTGAAATCCTGCCTGACGGCTCCAGGAAAATTGACCCCAAAGAGTCTGTTCGCTTTCCAATTGGCGAAGGAAGGCGGGGCACTGCGAATATAGACATGTCAGGTGACCAATGACAGGAGTGTTGGGGCGGGGCGGTTGGCGGCAGGAGGTCATGTGATGAAACCTCCGTGAATATGTCCAACCAGAGTTGGTAACCCTGTGCAGTGGGGAAGCGCCTGTGCTGCTGAGTGCTTGTACACAAGTCTTATTAAGGTCTCAGGTTTTGTGTAAAAATATTTAGAGGTGCATGGCACCATAATGTTGTGTATGCATCAGTTCTGCTATTTTTTTTGTGCCCATTTGGAACAAGTGCAAGGGAATGGGCACAGCAATTCCTAAAGTGGCAAAGGCTTTTTTTTTCATCAATGATTATACATTGGCCCAGAAATTGGTGTCGGGGGCTTCCCGCGGGTGCAAGCCGCCGACCTACACTTACATAGCGCGCCGACAGTTGAAGCCTGGCCCTGTGTGGATTTCCTGTCAGTGGCCCGGTTCAGCTCCCGGCGCGCTGTGCTTGCGTGATCCAGCGGCGTAGTTAGTTCGATGAGCCGGCTGGGATCACGTGAGCACTGGACAACCAATCGGAGGTTGCAAAAGTTCATTCATGAGTTTGATAGTAAGAACTGTCAAACTCATGAAAACTCCGGGTGCCAAAACAGTACTTAAACTTCAAATAAAAGTTAAAAAAACATCCCACTAATTAAATGAACTATTAATAACTGTAAAAAACTAATTTAAACAATTATTCAAATTTTTGAAAAAAATAATTTTTTAACAAATCGGGTCTAAAAATACACTTACCTTAATGTAAAGTCTTTAAAAATAATAAACCTGTGGAAAAAAAATTCTAACTTTAATTGATAGACCACTTACCTTTTAAAACTAAGTACTTACGTCTGCTTTTTCCTCGTGTAAAAACTGGAGGCCTTATCGCACGGGCAACCCTGTAAAAAAAAAGGAATTTCAGCGCGCACGTGCAGACTCCTGCGCGCACGCATTCCACCTCTGAACCCCTTGGTTCAGAGGAAAGGAAATGCCGGTTTTCCGCGCATGCGCTGTGCATGCTGAAAACCGGCACTTCCATCGGGCCCACACGTGGGTACACGGTGCTTACTCACGCGTTGGGACCCGAATTACTGGGCCATTATATTTGAAAACAGCGTTGCTGTTATGTCCACTTTGCTAGCCATCAAACGGGAGTCAGTGTACGTGCTGCTTCAAACTTTCCCACAGACTTTTGCTTTATCCCTTGACAATGGCTTCTTTTTACTCTGTCACACCCACCCTTCCACCCCTTCACTTTTTAGCCTATCGCACCACCCTGCACCCTCACCTTTTTTGGCCTCTTCCCCTAGCAGCCTTTGGAAAGGCTGATGAATATAGAAAGAAAAAATAAAGGATGAAAAAAAATTAACAGATATTGGCCTAGAAATTGAGTGGGGTTAGCGCCCATTTTGAGGCGCTAGAGGGCCTAGCGCCGCAAGTACAGCCGATTGAGAAATTCACTTGGGCGCTGCCATCAGCGTTAGCCGGTTGCGCTGCGCCGGCACCGATGACGTCATCGGTGTGCGCAGCGTCCCGGTTGCCGTGGCAACACGCCCGAACGCCGAAATTGAGTTGCGGCCGCCTCGCCCGTGGCAGCCGCAACCAACGATTTTTCAAAAGTTCGCTACGGGTCTTAGCGCCGGTGCATTAAGGTCGCGCGGCGGCCAGCCGCTTTCCCGGCGGCCACCTGCCCACACCTCCCTCCCCGGACTCCTCCAACACCCCCCCGCGGCACAGATGCGTGTGGGCCGCGAGCCCGGCACTTCTCCGAGGTGCCGGGCTCATTTTTCTCCACAGATCAACGGCCAGCGGTCGGGTGCAGGTAGCTCCTCCTTAACGGAAGGAGGAGGCCTGCACTTCCCCAGCCTGCCGCACCGCATCGGGTGCCGCAGCGGCGGATTAGCGCCGCAATGCGGCAGTCAGCGCCCATTGCGAGGCGCTGACACCCTCCAGTAGCGCCGGCAGCCGTCTGGGCGCGGCGCTACTGAATTTTTGGCGCGCGCAGGGGGACTTAGCGCCGGCGCTAAATTTCCGGCGCTAAAGCCCTGGCGCGGCGCCAACTCAATTTCTAGGCCATTAACATTTTAAAAGTATTCCACCGGCAATGCTCCCACTTTAACTTTAAGCGACCATATCCCATTTATTTTTCCCAGCAGTCCTTAAATGGCATTTGGTTGCTTTCCATTATCTGGTCTCTCCATAAAGCACTCCCAATGTGTCATGTGTTATGTAGCAATAGTGCATAGAGTTTATTTAAATCAGCTGACCTCATAGAAGCAACCAGCACCCGATATGTAACCTTAGTGTGTGACGTCTGGAATATGCTGAACATGAACACACACGTATATGCACACATACACACCAGTAGATCTCCCATGGCATCGTTTGTGGTGAGTCAGAGGTTACATTGTTGTGTTAGAGTGTGGGAAGGGCTCATGACTGCAATGCAACAATTGGAAAGAAGTTTGTAGGTAAATCCCCAGTGTCAGTGAAGTAAGAGATTTAAAAAAAAAGAAAATGCTAGAGAAAAATAGCAGACACATCGTGTTTGACTAACTTGATTGAGTTCTTTGATGAAGTAACGGAGAGGGTTGACGAGGGTAGTGTGGTTGATGTTATGTATATGGACTTTCAAAAGGTATTTGATAAAGTACTGTGGTGTTGCCACATTGGGGAAACACTGTGTGTATGTAGATAAACCTGTATGATCCTCTTTTAACTGCTGTATTCCCCTCCCCCCGCAAGACAGTTGCAAGCTGAGAGGAATAAGGCACGTTCAGACTTGCCTGCTGCTGAGAGAAGGAAAACCAATCAGGTTCCAGCAGGTGACCAATCCGTGAGTCATCACAGGTTCGCGGGCTTCACGAATTCAGTACTGTATTGTGAGAGTTGGAGTAAAGACCTATTTCTTGTAGCTCGCTGTGTTGCCTATTTCTTTACGCGGGAAACCGTAGTCCCCCACATTGGTGACCCCGAATGTCGGCGGCCGAAGCCCCCGACTCACGCAGCCCTACAGAGGCCAGCAACGACCCGATGGCAACCAGCAGCAGCCTGATGTCGGCCGGTGCCGCGTCCTTGAAGCTCCCCACCTTTTGGGAACACCAAGCACCAGCTTGGTTTGCACACTCGGAGGCCCAATTCACCCTTCGCAGGGTTCAAGACGATGAAGAAAGGTACCTCCACGTAGTCTCAGCACTAGCAAGCTCTACCGCCGCCGAAGTTCTCGACCTGCTGGGGAACCCACCACAGACCGGCAAGTACTCAACCATTAAGGGCCGCTTGCTGCAGGCTTACGGCCTGTCCAGGGAGGAGAGGGCCCGCAGGCTTCTCTCACTACCAGGCCTCGGCGATTCTACCCCGACCCAGTTGATGAGCCAGATGCTTGCGCTCCTGGGCTCTGAACCGCAGTGCTTCTTGTTTCGGGCCCTTTTCCTCAGCCTGCTTCCTCAGCAGGTACAGACTGCCCTCGCGGGGTCCCCAATCATGGACTGCATACAACTGGCAGCCGCCGCAGACAAAGTCTTCGCCGTCACCCAACTCGGCTGTGCAGCCGCGAGGCTCCCCGACACCACCGAGCGTGCGCCGCCACGCCAGGCCGCAGAACTATGCTACTACCACGCGCGTTTCGGCCACAAGGCCCAACGCTGCAGAGCACCCTGCTCTTTTGATCAAACCAAGATGGCCGCCCGGCCCAACGCACCAGCCCCGCGCCGCCGCCTAGGCCCGCTCGACCGCACCCCCGCCGCCACGATGGCCATCGGCACCGCAGGTAAACTGCTGTACATAACCGACTCTCTTTCAGGGTGCAGATTCCTTTGCGACACCGGAGCCCAATGCAGCATAATTCCTGCCTCCCAGCTCGACATCCAGGCAGGCCGCAGTGGCCCACCCCTCGTGGCGGCAAATGGCGCAGCCATCGCTACTTTCGGAAAGCGACGGGCCGAGGTTTGTTTCAACGGCCAGCGATTTACGTGGGATTTTGTGATGGCCTCGGTGGCACATCCCTTGCTGGGCGCCGATTTTCTTTGCGCCCACGGACTCCTGGTCAACGTCCGCGACAGGCGCCTGATCGATGCAGCAACTTTCGCTTCACTGGCCTGCCAGCAGAGCAACAGTCCGGCCCTCATCGGGTCCTGCTCCGCCCCGGCGCATGACGACTACACCCGCCTACTCGCAGATTTCCCGAGGCTCACACAACCGACCTTCTCAGCCGTGGCAGCCAAGCATGGGGTCGAGCACCACATCACCACTACGGGACCACCAGTGTTCGCTCGAGCCAGACGCCTGGACCCAGCCAAGATGGCGGTGGCCAAGGAAGAATTTGCCACGATGGAAAAACTGGGCATCATCCGCCGCTCGAACAGCCCTTGGTCGTCCCCCCTCCACATTGTGCCCAAGCCGGGCGGTGGCTGGCGCCCCTGTGGCGACTACAGATGGCTCAACAACGCCACCATGCCTGATAGATACCCCATTCCACACATCCAAGACTTCTCGGCACACCTAGCAGGAAAGTCCGTCTTTTCCAAGGTTGACCTGATTCGCGGCTACCATCAGGTCCCCGTCCACCACGCAGACGTCCAGAAGACGGCGGTCATCACCCCCTTCGGACTGTTCGAGTTCCTGCGCATGCCCTTTGGGCTTAAGAACGCCGCACAGGCCTTCCAACGGCTCATGGACTCCGTCTTACGGGACCTGAGCTTCCTGTTCGTCTATCTGGACTATATCCTCGTGGCCAGCACCAGCAAGGCCCAGCACATCGCGCATTTGCGCTCCCTTTTCCAGCGCCTCAGCCAACACGGGCTAATCGTCAACCCGGCCAAATGCCAGTTCAGAGCAGCCCAAATTGACTTTCTCGGCCACAGAATCTCGCCAAGGGGAGCCATTCCCCTACCTTCCAAGGTGCAGGCGGTGGCGGACTTTCCCCAGCCCACCTCGGTCAAGGCGCTGCAGGAATTTTTGGGGATGGTCAATTTCTATCACCGGTTTGTGCCCAAGGCCGCCGCACTCATGCGCCCCCCTCTACGAAGCCACCAGGGGCAAAACGGGCAAAGAGCGACTCACCTGGTCCAGCGAGATGGCGACAGCCTTCCACCAGACCAAAAGCGCCTTGGCCAACGCCACACTACTGGCCCACCCCATCCCGGGCGCCAAGACCGCCCTCACCACGGACGCCTCGGATTACGCCGTCGGCGCCGTCCAGCAACAGTGGGTCGAAGGCGCGTGGCAGCCACTGGCATTTTTCAGCCGACAGCTGCGCAAGAACGAGCAGGCCTACAGCACGTTCGACAGAGAGCTCCTGGCCCTGTTCCTGGCAATCCGGCACTTCCGTTTCCTCCTGGAAGGCCGGCCGTTCACCGCATTCGTGGACCACAAGCCGCTCAGTTTCGCCATGGCCAAAGTAACCGAACCCTGGTCCGCATGCCAACAGCGCCAACTCAACTTCATCTCGGAGTTCACCACGGACATCCGTCACATCGCCGGCAAGGACAATTTGGTGGCCGACTGCCTCTCAAGACCCTCGCTCCACGCAGTGCACCTGGGCGTCGACTACGCCAGCATGGCGAGAGACCAGGCCGCCGACGCGGAGATCCAGGCCCTCAGGACGTCAACTACCAGCCTCACCCTGGCCGACATCCACTTCCACGCAACCGGCACAACCCTCTTGTGCGACGTCTCAGTCCCCTCGCCTAGGCTGGTCGTCCCATCCGCCTGGCGCAAGCGAGTTTTCGACATCATCCACGGCCTCTCACATCCAGGGATGCGTGCGTCTCAGAAACTTATGTCCGCCAAGTTCGTCTGGCCTAGACTCCACAAGGATGTGAGAGACTGGACCAACACATGCGTGGCGTGTCAGCGCGCTAAGGTCCAGCAGCACACCAAGGTGCTATTGGAGTGTTTCCCGGTGCCCGAGAGGCGTTTCGACCACGTCCACGTCGATCTGGTAGGCCCCTTGCCACCGTCGCACGGTTTTACACACGTGCTCACGATCGTCGACCGCACCACCAGATGGCCCGAGGTGGTTCCCCTCGCCTCCACCACCACGACCGACGTCGCGCGAACATTTGTCTCGACATGGGTGGCCCGGTTCGGCGTGCCGACCGACATATCCTCGGACAGAGGCCCCCAGTTCACCTCCCACTTGTGGAATGCCATCACCGCCGGCCTCGGCACCAAGTTGCACAGGACAACAGCCTACCACCCGCAGGCCAACGGGCTCTGCGAGCGCTTTCATCGTTCTTTGAAAGCCTCCCTCCGCGCCAGCCTGGCCGACACCAGCTGGATCGACAAACTACCCTGGGTTCTCCTGGGATTGCGCACCGCGCCCAAAGAGGACCTCCGCGCCTCCGCGGCCGAGATGGTCTACGGCCAACCACTCAGAGTACCAGGCGACTTCCTCCCCCTGACAACGGAGCCGTGGTCAGCCGCCAGACAGCTTTCCCTGCACCAGGACGCGGCCCAGCAATTCCGTCCAGTGCCCACTTCGCAACACGGCCCGCAGCCGTCCTACGTGCCTCGAGACTTACGACATGCGGAGTTCGTCTTCGTGTGCCGGGACGCGCACAGAGGCCCGCTGCAGGCACCATACACCGGCCCCTTCCCAGTATTGGAGACGGGGGACAAAGCTTTTCTTATCGACGTCGGCGGGAAGCCGGACCTTATTTCAGTAGACCGCCTCAAACCGGCGCACCTGGACCTCAGCTTCCCGTTTCGGCCGGCTCTTCCCCCACGGCGGGGCAGACCTCCCGTGTTGGCGGCGGCCCCACAAGAGGACCAAGACACACTAGAATCTTACTTCCCGGCCGCCGCCCCACCTTCGCTGGCAGCCCGTCCAGCCAGCCCACCGGCAGACCAGCCACCAGACCAGCCGACGAACCAACCGGCCGACCTCCCAGACAGCCCTCCTCACACGCCAGATGGCTATTACAGCCGCTACGGCCGCTTGGTCAAACCTCCGCAGAGACTGACTTTTACAGTTAACGAGGATTCTGGGGTAGCGTATGTGACGTTGCCACATTGGGGAAACACTGTGTGTATGTAGATAAACCTGTATAATCCTCTTTTAACTGCTGTATTCCACTCCCCCCGCAAGACAGTTGCAAGCTGAGAGGAATAAGGCACGTTCAGACTTGCCTGCTGCTGAGAGAAGGAAAACCAATCAGGTTCCAGCAGGTGACCAATCCGTGAGTCATCACAGGTTCGCGGGCTTCACGAATTCAGTACTGTATTGTGAGAGTTGGAGTAAAGACCTATTTCTTGTAGCTCGCTGTGTTGCCTATTTCTTTACGCGGGAGACCGTAGTCCCCCACAGTACCACATAATAGACTTGTTAGCAAAATTGAAGCCCATGGGATTAAAGGGACAGAGGCAGCATGGATACAAAATTGGCAAAGGGACAGAAAGCAGAGAGTAGCAGTGAACAGTTGTATTTCAGACTGGAGGGAAATATACAGTGGTGTTCCCTCAGGGGTCAGTATTAGGACCACTGCTCTTTTTGATATATGTTAATGACCTTGACTTGGGTATACAGGGCACAATTTTAAAGTTTGCAGATGACATGAAACTCGGAAATGTAGTAAACAGTGAGGAGGATAGTAACAGACTTCAGGGGGGCATAGACAGACTGGTAAAATGGGCAGATGCATGGCAGATGAAATTTAATGCAGAGAAGTATGAAGTGATGCATTTTGCTAGGAAGAATAAGGAGAGGCAATATAAACTAAATGGTACAATTTTAAAGAGGATGCAGGAACATGGGGCTGTGCGTACACAAGTCTTTGAAGGTGGCAGGACCAGTTAAGACAGCTGTTAAAGGCACATGGAATCCATGGCTTTATAAACAGAGGCATCGAGTACAAAAGCAAGGAAGTTATGCTAAACTTTTATAAAACACTGGTTATGCCCCAGCTGGAGTATTTTGGCCAGTTCTGGGCACCACATTTTAGGAAGGATGTCAAGGTCTTAGAGAAGGTTCGGCGGAGATTCACTAGGATGGTACCAAGGATGAAAGACTTCAGTTACGTGGAGAGACTGCACAAGCTGAGGCTGTTCTCCTTAGAGCAGAGAAGGTTAAGGGGAGATTTAATAAAGCTGTTCAAAATCATGAATGGTTTTGATAAGAGTAAATAAGGAGAAACTGTTTCCAATGGCAGATGGGTCAGTAACCAGAGGATATAGATTTAAGGTAATTGACAAAATAACCAGAGGCGACATGAGGAAAAAAAAAGACGCAGGATGTTGTTATGATCTAGAATGCACTGCCTGAAAGGTCGGTAGAAGCAGATTCGATAATAATTTTCAAAAGGGAATTGGATAAATACTTGAAGGGGAAACATTTGCAGGGCTATGGGGAAAGAGCAGGGGAGTGGGACTAATTGGAGAGCTCTTTCAAAGAGCTGGCACAGGCACGCTGGGCCAAAAGGCCTCCTTCTGTGCTGTATCATTCGATTCATTCCAATCTCTTTCTGTCTCTTTCAGCTATTCTCCAAAGTAAAAAAAACTTGAGAATCGTTTTCCTGTCAAACCTGAACTCAAAAAAAAATTCTAAAGCTTATGTTCCAGCTTGTTTTGAACTCATTTAAAAAAACAAACTCATAATTACTGTTATAGCTGAAGGAAAGAGAGGCTTTGAAGCATTTCACTGAGAAAATCATACTGATGCATGCTAGGAGGTTCTGCACAGTGCACATGCGCATTGAAAGATCCTGCAAATTGTATGTACAGATGTGTTTTTTTTACCTTTCTTCAGCTGACAGAGTGGTAACTCTGAGCGGAATAACAACTCCAACCATAGACCTTTGAGATAGGCTGAAGCCTCTGAGTAAAACTGCTCTTGAAAGACAGTGAATTGCACAAAATGTAATTTTATAGGTCATTTTAATTATGGTTTTGTCAACAAAGTAATTTGTTGTCTTTATTATGCTACAAGCCTTATTTTTAACATTAAAAATGTCAGTTACTGAGAAAAATAGTTTGATGGTTTCCAATTTCTGCTTTTTTTGGGTAAATTTTCTATACCTGTTTTAGAGTGTTCTGATTTTCTGTGGGCAGCAAAACAAGATTCAAAAAATATCTTGTCTGAGTTGTTTGATTCACTTTCCGTTTTTGTATTGGTAGATTTTCCTTGTGACACCAGCGAGACCCGACTATAATTTTAACTCAGGCCTGGGCAGGGAATCGACCTGGAGTTAAAATCAGGGCAGCGACATCCCCCTTCGTCTGTCTGTCTGTATGCCTATCTCTCTCAGTGAGTTCTCTTTAAAGTAAAGATAGGAAATTGAAAATAGATTTCCTGTCAAACCCTACCTTGAAAAATGTTCTAAAGTTCGTGTTCAAGCTGGTCGGCCCCAATTTTAACTCAAGGTCGATTCCCTGCTCAGACCTGAGTTAAAATTACAGTTGGGTCACAATGATGTCATCGGGCCACAACATGCATATGTAAAGAAGGACCCTGTTGGCTCTGGGCCCGTGTCCTTGCTGCCTGCTCAGGAGAGCAGGTTAAAATTGCAGATGCTGCGATCATGGCGGCTTTCGGACAGGTAAGAGCCAGGACGATTTTAACTGCCCACCCGCCAGGTTTCTGCTGAGCGAGTAGGGTTAAAATCCTCCGAGAAAAGACACCTCAATTCATTACCTAATAAGTGTTGGGAGATTCGTCAATGTGCTCATGCCCAGACTGTAGCTCTCCTGGAATTAAATGCACAGGTGTCGTTCTTAATTACCTTCGGCTGACAGATTGCTAATTCAGGGAAGAATATGAACTCAAATCCAAATCAGTTGCAAAAGGTTGAGACATCAGAGTATAAATGTTAGTCAAAGACACAAAAGACAACTTTATATTTAAGTTTAATGCTATTATTGCAAAATATATTTTTCTGTCTTTATTATGCTACAGACTTTATTTTCAACATTTTTTCCTTCTGTGTATACAAGTGGCCAAAGAAAAAAAATGGCAGCCAAAACATTTTTGTAAAGAATATTTGGAATGATTTTGATAGTTCAATTTGTGCTTCTTTTTATTGGTCGATCTCCTTCACAACTTTTAAGAGTTCTGATTCATTGTTCTTTTAGGAATATGAAGTTTGAGCCACTTAGGTGAAAATGAGACACATAAATTTGATTGAGTTACACTGTGATACTGAAGTGTAACATTAGAAAGAAACACAGATTTGTATTTGCTCGCCTTCTTTCTGTCCTTTAATTGTGCACTTTGACTTGTGACTTGTTTCCTCTCTGCCATGTGTAGCGAATGCTCACCAAACCTAACATCCCAAACAATGCTGTGCAAAATATTTGCCTGCATGTGCGTGCTCTCTCATGATGGGATTCTGTGTGCATGCAAAACGAACAATGTACTGCCAAGTCTGGAGCTGCTCTGCATTGAATATGGACACTGTTTGAAAGGACCTCTCCTCATTTCCTCGGCTTGGCTCTTCTCTCCCCCCTCTTATCCACCTGCAGGAGCTGCACTTAATTTAAGGGGTTTATTCCCTAACCATCCAAACTCCACTCCCCTAGCACCATGCAGGCTTCACTGAAATTGGGGCACTTCTAAACATTCTCATTCTGTAACCTCACTGATATTTGTGACTTGGTGCAAACACTCACTCTTTGATTGGACTATGGAAGCTGGGGAATGCTGTAAGGGTTCCTCATTATTGACTTTAACAAGCACAAATTATTTGTTTTTACAACATTTTTGCTAATTTGCATTGACGCCGTTTGGAAAGTGAGCTATAACCGGCACAGTGTTAAAAACGGACAAATAAGCCTGTGAATTCCGTGAGGGTTATCCAGATCTCCCGACTTACCTTTAACACGAGGGCAGTAGAATCCCCAGAGAAATAGCGTGATTGGCTGAAAACAGTGGAATTTCCACACCATAGCTTTGTTCGCATGCTCCACTAATGTTAAACCGCCTTTTACTCACATATAGGCCTAGAAATTCAGTCGCGTTTGCACCCACTTATTGGCTATAGAGTGGTTTGCGCCGGAAGTTTTTTAGCGCCCGAAATTCAGTTGGTCCCTAACATCGGCGTTAGCCGGTAGCGCTGCGCCGGCACCGATGATGTCATCGGTGTGCGCAGCGCCCCGGTTCCAATGCTATTCCGTGCTGATGGCCAAATTCAGTTGCGGCCGCCTCGCCCGTAGCGGCCGCAAACAGCGTTTGAAAAACGGTGCCTTGCAGCTCCGAGAGGCCGGCGCATAAAGGTGGAGGGGCGGCCGGCCGCTTTCCCGGCGGCCGCCTGGCCGCACCTCCCTCCCCGGTCTCCTGCACCACCCCCCTGCGGCATTGGTATCTGACTCCCGCGAGCCCGGCACTTCTCCGTGGTGCCGGGCTCATTTGCCGGGGGAATCCAGCGGCGATCTCACGGCTGCAGGCAGCTCCTCCTTAAGAGAAGGAGGAGGCCTGCAGCACCCCAGCCTGCCGCACCGCATCGGGTGCCGCAGCGGCAGCTGGACGCCTGAAACTGACTTTCATCGCCCCAAACGAGGCGGCCAAACCCTGCAATAGCGCCCGCCTCCGTCTTGGGGCGGCGCAACTGAATTTCAGGCGGGCGCTACGGGAATCCGGGCGAGCGCAAAATTTCGGGCACTAAAGACCTGGCGCGGCGATACCGAATTTTTAGCCCATACTTTTTTAATAAAAATGTTCACATTTTTACAATTACCTGATTTTTTAAAGTCACCACATTATGGGTACATTTTCATTGGGCGTGCTAAAGGTGAAAAATTACTATCATGTGAGAAGATGTAAAATTCACGATTGTCAAAACTTACATTTCCCTCTTCCCCAATGGTTTAGTTGGTAAGTGTTCTGGCAAGGGTGGAACTGAACAAATTGAGCCATGGTGATGAAAAGGGTTCCAGATATAGCACCCAGCCTGTACGGACTTCTCCAATCTCAACTGGTCAGTGGTAGGGCCACTACAGTTACTTTAAAAAAAAATCATTCTTGGGATGTGGACATGGCCAACATGGCCAGTATTTATTGTCCATCCCTTCTTGTGCTGAGAAAGGGGCCTTCATTGAACCGCTGCAAGTTATTCTTTGTAGCAGTTTGATACAACCAAGTGGCTAGCTAGGCCACACTTCAGAGGGCAGTTACGAGTCAACCACAATGGCATGGGACAGGAGACACATTTTGGCCAAACAGGGTAAAGAGGGCAGCTTTGTTTCCCTAAAGGGGATTAGTGAACCAGTTAAGTTTTTACAACAATTCGACAGCTTCATGGTCACCTTTCCTGATACCAGCTTTTTAAAACGGAATTCAAATTCTCAAACTGGTGGGATTTGTACTCTAGATTACTTTTCCAGTAACATAACCATTACACTACCATGCACTTCAGTTATATGAGGTTATCGTCTACAGCTTACTGTTGATTGGGATCCATGACCTCTGCTTTGAAACTTACCTGCTGTATATCCGTAAAAGGAATGTTCAAATAAAACAGTTTTGACTAGAAAATGAATCCTGTGTGAGTAATTGTAACAAATTGTAATGTTGGTTTGGTACCACCCTGAAAGCTCAGTCTCCAGAAGAGACCGTATCATCAAGATTCATCTCAGACAACTTTGAAGTTGTTTAGGTCAGGATTAAGATCTTTAGTTATTATATATATATATGTAATGTGTGTGTGTGGAGCAGTCTCTGTTACAAGAGAGATGTTGCAGAAAGGATTTTGAGTACCGTCATGACAAAAAGACAAAGGTCATCTGGGAATTACAGTAGTAGTTGATGTAACTGTAGACAGTTCCGCCACATTTTGCGTTCACAACAGAAATGTTACCTTATCTCTCAGTACATTAGGGTCACTGGTAGCCTCAAGTAAAATATAATCAAAGTGCTTTGTAACATGGAGCCATCCTAATACATAGGAAAATGGTCCAGATTGTTATTTTCCTGCCATAATTGGTTCTGTTAGTCCAAGTTGTTGTCTTTTAGTCATTTATTTCACTTTGTGGTTATAATGTACTATATTGATATTAACTTTGATTTTGCTTATTTGACAAGAACTTACTTGCCTGACATTAAATTTAGGATTAATCATTAAATGTAACTACAACTTCCTCCAGCCTAATATCAGCAAGGCTGAAGCCATTTTTTTTGTCTGCCATCAGAGATTTCACTCCCTTGATACTGATTCCAATAACCTCCATAGACATTTTATCAAGCTGAACCAGGCTGTTCAGAATTTTTACGTTAAATCTCATCTTTAAATCCCACATCCTAGCTATCATTGAGATTGCTTTACATCTTTGAGAAGAAGTTTTATTGTCCAATCAGACAACTGGACCACTCTGTGGCCCACTCCACTCCTAGACAGGTTTTGAGTAAACAAGCTTTCTGTTTTGCAGTGTTAAAAGTAATCCATGCCTGCCCCTTTAACTGCTGCAGCCTTTTAAATCCTGCAGCAGCATGTGATTTCCCACTGACCAATCAGCAAGCACAAGAGGGAATCTTCATACCTGCAGCTCGACCAAATTATTTAAATTAGGCCAACGCTGGAAATTTGAGCCGGGTCGCTGCACTATGGCTGGGGAGGGTTCAAAATGCCCAATTGGAAATTCTAGGCTAGGGTTGCTTGAAAATAGAAAGTATATTGGAAATTACTTCCATTGTTTTATCCTAACCATGAAAAACTAGACTTTAATTTGTGGTTTGTGACAGTCAAGGAAAGAAAAACTGCTGGGGAAAATGTGTAATTTTCAGTCTTTTTTAACCACAATGTAAGAAATGGGAACTAATAAGGAAAGTTAAAGCTGTTCAGGAGACAAATGCTGTGCCATCTCTCTTTGATCGTGTGCATGGAGAGAAAGTCGCTGTCTGCTGCTCTGACTCAGAGAGAGACATTGGCATTGATTTCAGTCTCCGTAACACCCTACAAAAGTGAACAAATGGGAGGTTATGGAGTGGAAATGTGAATGATGCAATTGTCTGCCCTTGAAAATGAATGACACAGGAAGTTCCCACCAGAAACAGGCGGGGGCTTTATTGTGATATGATAATACGTCGGAAGTGATCTCATTCAAATATCAATGGCATTTTCCATTCTTTAAACCAGAAGTGCACTGCTTCTTAATTCCTTCCATCTGAATTGGGGATTCAGGGTTGCTAGGCTACACTTTTGAATACAACATTATTTCAAGGGACAGCCAGTAAGTCTCAGTTGTGCTTTCAATTTGATTTTTGGTACTTTCACTAATGTTTTTTAGTAAACTCTGTGGTTTATAGCACACAGTTTGGTGCACACATCTTTCCTAACGAGCTATTCCTTGGGACAATGGAAGTCCCAATGGAAATCCCTTTATATTTGTGCTATTTGGACAAAGAAGAGGTGGAGGAACCAGAGGGATGCCATACCAGACAGATTGCATTGTAGGAGGATTGTGCCTACCTGCCATTACACTCCCAACTGCATATGTAGTTAAGGGGGAACTTAACAGAAAGAAACAAAGACTTGCATTTATATAACGCCTTTCACAACCTCAGGATGCCCCAAAGCGCTTTACAGTTGATGAAGTAATTGGAGCACTCGGAGGAGGAAGGCAATGAACTCTAGATTGCAGACGGCATAGAGGAGAAGGAGTAGGCTGAAGCTGTAGTTGTTGAACCACTTTTGACAGCTGCTAACCCATTCAGCAGGCTCTCATTGATGAAACCTTCCCTTAATTACATCCGCCACCCACTGCATGAACAGTCCTTCCTACATCTTCATCATGACCTCAACAACCATGCATTTGCCTATTTTACCTCCACTTCCTCTTAAACAGACAGACTCCATACTTATACTGATGGAGTCACTGCAGGGCATATGGGAGGCTAAGAATGTACTTGAGCGCAGGAGGTGGTCACCCGGCAGCTACTGAGAGATACCATACTGATACAGTATCCATTATGGCAACAAGGACACTCTCTGAGCACAGTACACCCTCAGAGCAACCAATTTTTCCCCATACTACATGTGAACTGTGTGCATTGCTGTGCATGCCACCCTGGTGCTTCCCCTTGCTGATAGTGTGTGACTGATGTGTTCTTCTGTGCAGTACCGAGGGAGAGCTATAGTGGCAGAAGTGCTGCATTCTCAGATGTGCCGTCTTTTGGGTGAGACAGTAAACGAAGGCCCATCTGTCTGCTCAGGTGGACATAAAAGATCCCATGACACTATTCAAATAAGAGTAGGGAGTTCTCCCCTGGTTCAGGCCAACATTCCACCCGCAACCAAAAGCAGACTATCTGGCCACTCAGTCACTTAATCTTTGTAAAGCGCTTTGCGACATCCTGAGATTAAAGGTCTAAGGGGCATAGTCTCAGGATAAGAGGTCGGCCAGTTAGGACTGAGATGAGGAGAAATTTCTTCACTCAGAGGGTTGTGAATCTTTGGAATTCTCTACCCCAGAGGGCTGTGGATGCTTAGTCGTTGAGTATATTCAAGGATGAGATCAATAGATTTTTGGATTCTAAGGAATCAAGGGAAAAGGGGATAGGGTGGGAAAGTGGAGTTGAGCTAGAAGATCAGCCATATGGTCCACTCCTGCTTCTATTTCTTACATTTTTATGTTCTTGTTGTGCGCAAAGTGACTGCACTTCAAAAGTAATCCAGTGGTTGTAAAGCACTATTAGATGTACTGAAAATGTGATACAGTGCCGTAACAATGGAGTGTATGAAGTAGTTTAGCTGCTCTGTGTCCAAGGTGGCCCTCAACCTTTGTAAGGATTTGAGATGGCAAGCTGCAGGCACCACTACTTTGGTAGCTGTAGGGTCAGCTTGACCACTGCTTGCTTTTTCACACATGGGCAGTCATCAGAGGCGGCTGGTGGGAGGGCCCGGCTGTGTTGTCATCCTGAGAGACAGCAACATCATCTGTATCCATTTCACACCTACACCGGCTATTGAGCGTCATTTCACATTACCCACTGATCTTCGAAACGGCAGACTCACTGCCATCAATGAAATTATTAAAGCACCTATTAAAGGTGCTCACTAAGTGATCCCCAAGCCTCCCCAAGGAAGAGGAGGAGGAGAGAGAGCCTGTTGGCAAGGCCTCTATGGCGATAGTCTTGAGCAGTCATGAGAATTGCCAAAGTTGGCCTTAGGGCCTCTGCCCCAGAGTTACACTGCAGATTTTGGTGGAGTTACCAATTGCTGCATATTTGGTGCAGGTGCAGGTGGGGGACCCCTCCACACAAGCCAATATCTGCAGAAAGTTATCTGGCACAATCCACAATGGCTGCAGCAACCTTTCATGCTCAGAAAGCATCCTTCTTTGAAAAGCAAGTTCCCTGAGGTCCAGATCCCTGCCCTTATCAGTTGAGGGGAGTCATGCAGGCCTCCTACCCCTCTTGTGCCCAACCACCACCACCTGCTCCTGCTCATTCATGCACTTTATTTCACCCAATGCACTTTTCTCAGCTCCCTCTCTAACTTACCCCATGCTGCTTTGCAGGGTTAGAGTTGGGTTGGTGTATACCATGAGGTGGTTAATTGGACCTCTGCTCACCTTCATGTGGCATAGCTAAAGGAAGAGAAGAGGAGCAAGCGCCACAAATGCTGTCTTAATGACAGCTCTTGAGATGTTGCGTTCCATTAATTAACTAATACGGAAGCACATTTAGCATGTGCTTTGAGACAAATGGCAAATAACATTTAAATGGTTTTCCAAAAATTAATTCATAAATACATTCTAGACCTTCAGGGATCGAAACAAATGTTTAAAAAAAAAATTCCCAAATGGTTACCAGCTTGTAGGGACATGACATTATTTAGCAATCAAAAATACAGACGCCTTTTGTAAATGATCAGCTGAATTATATTCTGTAGAGTGTGCAGGCTTTGATGCATTAATTGTCTCTGTGCCTTGAAGCAACTGTTTTAGTTATTCCATTCCATTACACAAAAGCTAATTAAAAATGATTTTTTTAGGGAGTACTGTTGTGTTGTGCCAGAATTCTGAAGAAAACTGGAAAGCAAATAGCCGTGCATGTCAAAATAAAGGCCGAGTTATTTTTATTTTTTTTAAAAAGCATTCAGCTCTCGGTTATGGTATACAAATAGCTTCCAAGTGCTTGAGGAATAGGGCATTGTGTAACATGGTGGTCATGACAGACAGGCTTTCTTTGATTAAATAACAAGACACTGGCGCCTGGGTCTGCAGTACATCACTCTCTGGTCCTTCCTTGTAGCTCCCAGTGAAAGAGATTCACCACAGGAAATGGAGGAGGCAGGATCACTTAAAAGGATTTGCCTCATTTTTAATTAACAGATTTTGCAGCGTTGATTAAGTTTAGCCGAACTAATTTGAGAATGCCTCATTAAATGGGGAGACTCCTTCATCTCTAATCGCAAATATTCTGGCCAAAGCTCATCATGTATGTCATTACATAGAATTGCATAGAATATACAGCACAGAAACAGACCATTCGGCCCAACCAGTCCATGCCGGTGTTTATGCTCCACTCGAGCCTCCTCCCGTCTTTCCTCATCTAACTCTAGCAGCATAACCCTCTGTTCCCTTTTCCCTCATATGCTTATCTAGCTTCCCCTGAACTGCATCCATACTATTCGCCTCAACTACTCCCTGTGGTAGCGAGTTCCACGTTACCACCACTCTCTGGTTAAAGAAGTTTCTTCTGAATTCCCTATTTGATTTCTTGGTGACTATTTTATATTAATGGCCTCTAGTTTTGCTCTTCCCCATTAGTTGGTGATTCTCTATTAAATAGTTTATTGATCTGTTGTTCACCGATTTATATCACTAAATATGATCTTGTATCTAGGAACAACAGGAAAAAATCAACCAAACTGCAACAGAATAAACAATGTAGTAGTTATTATATAAAATGGCTCAGCTGGTAAAGGCAGTACTGGGCTCTCCTGTGCAGGTGCCACATTCAGTCATGGGCCTGTGCCACGCTAGCTGATCTCAGTCTGGTAGTGGTATTGATACAACACCCTAGGGTAGGGAGGGGAAACATCAGCAGGGTCCTGGCTCCTGATCACTCTCTAGTCAGCCCATTCGAAAGTATACATGTTTGGGCACTGGGTGAGGACAAGATTGGCTTTAGGGGTGACACCCCCATGGTTGAATAGCATTATCAATCTTCACTGTCTAGATACACACATGAAGATTGGCTGCTTGGGCGAGGCACCAGAGACCAGAGTCAACATCTTCAGTTGGGGGTAAAAATCGTAAAACAGAAACAGAAATAAATGGGCCAGAAATTCGGGTCCCCGCAGGTGAGTACGCGCTGGGTACTCACGCGTAGGCCCAACGAAAGTGCCGGTTTTTTGCATGCACTGCGCATGCATGGGAAACCGGAACTTCCGTTCCCTTAAAGGAAGGGGTTCAAAAGGAAGGGGTTCAAAGGTCGAACGTGTGCGCCGGAGAGGCAGCGCGTACGCCTGGAACTTCCGTTTTCTTTGCAGCTTTCTCCGGGAGGGTAAGTCTCCGACAGTTACACTTTTAAAAAACAGTTGCAAGGTCTGCTTTTAACAAGGTAAGTGGTGAATTAAGTAAAATGAAAACATTTTTCCCACAGGTTTATTATTTTTAAATACTTTAAAGAAAGGTAAGTTTATTTTTAGCCCTGTTAGAAACTGTAATTAATTTTTTCAAAAATTTAGATTATTGTTTAAAATAGTTATTTTATGTAATTTATAGTTATTTTAAAAATGTGATTTAAAAAAAACATTATTTGAAGTTTTAGTGATGTTTTGGGGCTGAATTGTATTCATAGTTCCTGTCAAATCTATGAATACAGATTCCCTGCTACCATTGGCTCTCCATGGCCCATGTGATCCCAGGGGACGCTTCGAACTAACTGCGCCCCTGGGATACGCCCCTGGGATGGGTTCCTTGAGCAGTATGTTACTGAACTAACCAGGGGGCAGGCAATCTTAGATCTGGTCCTGTGTAATGAGACAGGATTAATAAAAAATGTCCTAGTAAAGGATCCCCTTGGAATGAGTGACCATAACATGGTTGAATTCCAAATTCAGTTGGAGGGTGAGAGAGTTGGATCTCAAACCAGTGTACTAAGCTTAAATAAAGGAGACTATGAAGGTATGAGAGCAGAGTTGACTAAAGTGGACTGGGAAAATAGATTAAGGTGTAAGACGGTACATGAGCAGTGGTGTACCTTCAAGGAGATACTTCACAACTTTCAAGAAAAATATATTGCACTGAGGAAAAAGGGGCTTAAAAGAAAAGACAGCCATCCGTGGCTAAGTAAAGTAATAAAGGATAGTATCCGACTGAAAACAAGGGCATATAAAGTAGCCAAATCTAGTGGGAGGATAGAAGATTGGGAAGCATTTAAAAGCCAGCAAAGATTAACTAAAAGATTAATTAAGAAAGGGAAGATAGAGTATGAAAGTAAATTAGCAAAAAATATAAAAACAGATAGCAAGAGTTTCTACAGTTATATAAAAAGAAAAAGGGTGGCTAAAGTGAATGTTGGTCCCTTAGAGGACAAGACCAGGAAATTAGTGGTGGGGAACATGGAGATGGCAGAAACGCTGAACAAATATTTTGTATCAGTCTTTATAGTAGAGGACACTAAAAATATCCCAGCACTGGACAAACGGGGCTATAGGGGGGGAGGAGCTAAACACGATTAAAATCACTAAGGAGATGGTACTCGGTAAGGTAATGGGACTTAAGGCGGATAAATCCCCTGGACCTGATGGCTTACATCCTAGGGTTTTGAGAGAAGTAGCGATAGGGATTGTGGATGCATTGGTGGTAATTTTCCAAAACTCTCTGGATTCAGGAAAGGTCCCAGCAGATTGGAAAACTGCTAATGTAACGCCCTTATTTAAAAAGGGAGGTAGACAAAAGGCTGGAAACTATAGACCAGTTAGCCTAACATCTGTGGTTGGTAAAATGTTGGAGTCCATTATTAAGAAAGTAGTAACAGGACATTTGGATAAACATAATTTAATCGGACAGAGTCAGCATGGTTTTATGAAGGGGAAGTCATGTTTGACAAATTTGCTTGAATTCTTTGACGATGTAACAAACAGGGTGGATAAAGGGGAACCAGTGGATGTGGTGTATTTGGACTTCCAAAAGGCATTTGACAAGATGCCACACAAAAGATTACTGCACAAGATAAAAAATCACGGGATTGGGGGTAATATACTGGCATGGGTGGAAGATTGGCTATCTAACAGAAAACAGAGAGTTAGGATAAATGGTTCATTCTTGGGTTGGCAATCAGTAACTAGTGGTGTTCCGCAGGGGTCAGTGCTGGGACCCCAACTCTTTACAATCTATATTAACGATTTGGAGGAGGGGACCAGGTGCAACATATCCAAGTTTGCCGACGATACAAAGATGGGAGGGAAAGCAGTGAGTGAGGAGGACATAAAAAACCTGCAAAAGGACATAGACAGGCTAAGTGAGTGGGCAGAAATTTGGCAGATGGAATATAATGTTGGAAAGTGTGAGGTTATGCACTTTGGCAGAAAAAATCAAAGAGCAAGTTATTATCTAAATGGAGAGAAACTGCAAAGTGCTACAGTACAAAGGGATCTGGGGGTCCTGGTACATGAAACACAGAAGGTTGGTATGCAGGTACAGCAGGTGATCAGGAAGGCCAATGGAATCTTGGCTCTTATTGCAAGGGGGATGGAGTATAAAAGCAGGGAAGTCTTGCTTCAGTTATACAGGGTACTGGTGAGGCCACACCTGGAATATTGCGTACAGTTTTGGTTTCCATATTTAAAAAAAGATATACTTGCTCTCGAGGCAGTTCAGAGAAGGTTCACTCAGTTGATTCCGGAGATGAGGGGTTTGACTTATGAGGAAAGGTTGAGTAGGTTGGGCCTCTACTCATTGGAATTCAGAAGAATGAGAGGCGATCTTATCGAAACATATAAGATTGTGAGGGGCCTTGATCGGGTGGATGCGGGGAGGATGTTTCCACTGATGGGTGAGACTAGAACTAGGGGGCATAATCTTAGAATAAGGGGCTGCCATTTCAAAACTGAGATGAGGAGAAACTTCTTCACTCAGAGGGTAGTAAATCTATGGAATTTGCTACCTCAGAGAGCTGTGGAAGCTGCGACATTAAATAAATTTAAAAAGGAGATAGACAGTTTCCTAGCTGATAAGGGAATTAGGGGTTTCGGGGAGCAGGCAGGGAAGTGGACGTGAGTCTAGGTTCGGATCAGCCATGATCCTATTGAATGGCGGAGCAGGCCCGAGGGGCCGTATGGCCTACTCCTGCTCTTACTTCTTATGTTCTTATGTTCTTATGTTCACTGCGCGCCGGCAGTTGGAGGAGGCCCAGGATCGGAATCCCACGTGGGCCCACAGCACAACGGCCGGAGCGCTAGGTAAGTGCAGGTCGGAGGCTTGCACCCACGGGAAGCCTCCGACCCGAATTTCTGGGCCAAATTACTTGCAATGTTCTGAGGTCTGTCCCCTCGCCACAGAGGAGAGACAACCAAATGGTTTCTGTACCTCTGTCTGTAACAGAAAAGTTGGGCCTTGTCAGTGTGAGATTTTGTCTATCGTGTTAATGCTCTGCAGTTCTCAGACTCTTGCCTAAGACAAGGAAACGAGGTTAAGTATGTATCAACAAACAGGCCAGTGCCAGACCATGGGGAGCCCTAATAAATGACACTGCTTTGGCTTCCTGAATTAGTGTCAGAGATTAAACAGACTGACTGGGCAGACATTGTCCACAAATACAACTCTTCCATACTCATGGCTCACCACAACATGGTGAATGACTATTTAAACCAACAGTATGTCTTACAAAGACATTTTGGGGGAAAAATTCAGTTGGTAGCGCCACCCATTAGCACCTTACGAGGGCGCTAAGTGGGGCGCAAACCAACTAGCGCCCGGGCGCAGTGATATCTGCACCTCTCGCGAAATTGACCGGACATTTTGCGGCGGCGCTAGACAATACCGCCCGATCTCCTGCGCATGCAGATCTTGACGTCATTTGAGAGTGTGACGCCCTTGGGGCGTCCCGGACCAGAAATTCAGTGGCGCCCCCCTCCTTTCTGCCTGACACTACCAACGACAGGTTGACTGAAACGCTTCCCAGTTGCTGTGGGGCTGGGGGGGGGCGCTATTTAAACGGGGCCTCTTCCTGGCTTTTGTGTGGTAGCCATTTTTGCACCACTCATTCTGAGAGAGAGAGAGAGATTGGCAGAGAGACAAAAGAGAGAAAGAGAGACTTCTGCATTGAGTCAACGCTGTCTGAGGTAGTTTTGGCTTCTGACCATAACTTTGCAGGTACTTTGCTTTTTGACCTTAATAACTTTGATTGGCCAGATACTATGGGGATTGCAATGAATGGGAACGTCGTCCTTCTCCATCACATTCAGAGGGCACAGAGACGCAGAGAGAGAATGGCAGTCATGGCCAGGCGGAGGAGGGTTAACAGGCCTCGGTACAGGAGCCCTTACCCTCCCAGGGTTTCTCGCCAACAGTTCTCCTACATTAGTATGTCTGAGGAGCACTGTTTGCGAAGGCTGCGATTCAGCAAGGAGGTGGTCATTGATCTGTGCCATCTGCTTCAGCCAGATCTGCAGCCTCAACTGAGGAGCAGGACGTCTCTGTCGGTGGCAGTGAAGATAACAGTGGCTCTCAACTTTTATGCCACCGGCTCATTTCAATCAGCTACTGGGGACATCGCCAATATCTCCCAGTTCACGGTGCATTGCTGCATCCGTCAGGTAACAAATGCCCTCTTTAAAAGGAGATGAGAGTACATCTCTTTCCCCATCACCCCGGACAAGCAGCAAGAACGCACAACGGGCTTTGCTAGGATAGCGGGCTTCCCCATGGTGCAGGGCGCCATTGACTGCACACATTTGGCTTTGAGGGCGCCGCAAGAGAATGCCGAGGATTTCCGCAACTGGAAGGGCTTCCATTCCTTAAACGTCCAGTTGGTCTGTGACCACAGACAGCTGATACTCGCTGTCAATGCCCACTTTCCAGGCAGCAGCCACGATGCCTTCTTCCTGCGCCAGACTTCTGTGGCAGGCCTTTTCCAGGCACCGCATCACCCAGGAGGTTGGCTTCTCGGGGACAAGGGATATCCTCTGTGCACCTGGCTGATGACACCGCTCCATTCACCCAGCACCACTGCTGAGCTACGATACAAAGAGAGCCATCAAGCTACCAGGAACATCGTTGAGCACACAATCGGCGTGCTCAAGCAACGGTTCCACTGTCTGGACCATTCTGGAGGAACCCTGCAGTACTCGCCTGAGCGAGTCTCCCACTTCGTTGTTGTGTGCTGCATGCTGCATAACCTTGCAATCCTCAGGACCCAGCCAATGCCAGCAGACATTGGAGCACCACCAGAGGAGGAGGAGGAGGAGGAGGAGGAAGATGAGGAGGATGATCATCAGCAGCACCAAGGCGGGAGGGAAGCACAAAGTGGAAGGACTGCCCGTCAAAGGCTCATAGCAAGTCGCTTCTAGGCTCCCTCTGAGGGAATGGCTTCTGCCATTCAAACAACCTGAATGAAACCATCCCGCAACCCCTAAGCTGGTCAAGGCAACAATGAGTGCAAAGACCAAATATGCACATTTTGAATACAGACAATTCTTTATTTCACAAACTGTGTCTCATTTCCGCATGACAAAGTAATAGAAAGAAACACAAAAAAAAACAGTCATTCACATAACTGGCTCTCGCAACCTGGAGACAATGTCCAAAACAGTAATAAAAATTTGACCACGAACCTCGGCCTTCAATAAAACAATGAAAGACATTTTGTCACACCTCCTACTTTTTGCCCTTCGAGGGTGATCTGCTTCCCTTGCGAAATTGCCCCCTTCCCACCCTGCAGCTCCTCCATGATGGGACCCCAGTGGCTGGAGCAAGGCTGGGGGAAGGCTGCTGAGTGTCAGAAACTGAGACTGCAGATGCCCTTGAGGGACGGCCTGGACCAGCTCTGGGCCTGGAGGGCCCGGCTGCTGACTGCTCCAACTCTGCATGGGCGGCAGCAGTCTGTCCTACAGGTGGTGGCAACTGCAGTGGAGAAGTGACAGTGGTGGCAGCAGGAATGCTGTCATCTTGAGAGATGACAGCAACTCCCTGCTCGACCGACACACTGGCACTCCCACGGGGCAGCACTTCAGCATCCGGAGCAATCTGATGGAGCAGAGATTGCTGGCCTGCTGCAGCGCGGTGAGAGCCCCAGGGAAATCTGCCCAATCCAGCGAGGGTGGCAGCAGTCAGTGCTTGCGTGGCCTCAATCTGCGTCTGCATGAGACCAGCCACTGACTGCATTGCAGCACTTAGCATTTGCGTGGCAGCCGCCTGTGCTACAGTGAAGTACTCCACACTCCTTGACAGTGATTCAATGGATTCGGGCATCCTTGCCACTGCAGCCATGAGCTCAGTGTGCCTTTGCTTCGCCTGAGCGTTCATTTCAGCGAGGACCCGCTCCTCATCTGCATCCAGTGCAGCAGGACTCGAGGCCATACTCTCCATCCGGGGAGAAGGCCCCCGAGCTTCCCTAACCCCCTCGCATTGCTGCAGCCCGCTGGATCCTGGAGCTTCACCCTCATCAGACCATTCCCCCCTGCTCCCCTCCAGGGAAGGCGTGTTCCCAGTATGGGCATGGGCTGCCTCGATAGAGGGTGGCGCTGATGGTCTGGCTTCCTCTTCCTCCTCGCCTTCAGCTTCACTCTCACTGGCAGCTTGAGGGCCCGTCTCCTCACCTGGTGAATCACCATCTGAAAGCAGGGAGGTACAAGAGTGGCTTTAGCATGAGGACAGGGTGGCAGCAAGGGAGGCATGAGTGCAGCAATTTAGTGATTTGGATTGAAAGTGTCAAAGGCTGCTGTTGTGAGGTACAAGTGGAAGGAGGGAGGACAAGAAGGTGATGACCTTACCATTGCTATCCAGAACGGGGTCGGCGTCTCCAGTGGCGACAGGACCAATCACCCGGCTTGCCACAATCCTGTGGATGCACTGCTCAAGATCGCTGAGGGCTTGAAGGTGAGGCCGCCCTCCACCAGTCCGTTGCTGCTGTCTCCTATTATGAGACAGCTTGGCCTGCAAGAAAAAGGACAGCGCCTGAGTAAATATGCAGCCATGATCTTGCCTGAAATGCCTCCCATGGTTGAATAGCCCTTACTGTATGCAGCCATGATCTTGCCTGAAATGCCTCCCATGGTTGAATAGCCCTTACTGTATGCAAAGTGTGGAATGTGCGTGTGTGTTTCATGAAAGGGCCATAGGTGTTGGACGAGTGTTAGGCATTGGGGCTTTCAAGACCCTCTGGCCATAAAGTGAGGTGGAGATGGAGGGATGAAGAGGTTTTGAAAAAAAGGCACTCACCCTGACGACACGAGTGAGGTCGTTGAACTTTTTCCTACATTGCACATGGGTCCTAGGCACCATGCTGCTTGAGTACACTCTCTGAGTCACCTCCCTCCACACTTTCCTGTACTCGCTTGGCAAAGGCCTCCTGCCACTCTCTGGGTACAGAATGGATCTTCTGCGCTCCACCCCGCGAACCAGAGCCTCCAAAGCCCGCTCGCAGAAGCGCTGCACTCGTTCCCTGGCCCTTTCCATAGTGTCTGGCTGCTAGATTTAGCTACAGGTCTGCCCAGGCCGAGATTCAAAGCTCCACTGAGCAGGGTGTGGCTGCAGAGCAAGTTCGACCCACCCCTTTAAGTGTGTCTATGTTCAATCGCTAACTGACAGCACCTGCGCTGCGCCTGCCCTCTGAGGTAGTGCCTCGCTCCTCGGCCTTAGCGCGTTAAGAGAGTTGCGTAGCGCCTGATTTAGCGCTCCAATCACCTCCAGGGGCGATAAAAGCCAAGTTTGCTGTCGGAGGCGATAATTAGCACCAGGCGCTAATCTTTGCGCCCGGCCGATAATTGTGCCCCAAATGGGGCGATACCAAATTTCTCCCCCTTTTATGTTTGTGAAATCAGTCGCCCTCTTCAACATGGTCTGAACTCTGAGAGGGTGGGAAGAGGGAGGGGCAGTACCCTACAAACTCAAATCACATTCATAAGAGTTGCCATTTTTTAGACTGATGGTCAAATGAGTTTATAAAATTGCTCACAATGGTGAGGGTACAAACTGGGAGTAAGGAGGGAAGGACAGGTAGTATTTAATCTCTTAAAGGGTAATAAACTTAGAATCATAGAATCATACAGCACAGAAGGAGGCCATTCGGCCCATTGTGTCTGTGCCAGCTCCCTAAAGGAGCTGTCAATTAGTCCCATTACCATGTAAATACTTCCTTTTTAAGTAGAGATCCAATTCCCTTTTGAAAGTAACTATTGAATCTCCCTTTCAGGCAGTGAATTACATAACGTATGACTTACGGAATAAGTTATCACAAAACGCCATTGAAGTAGACACTTTGGGGTAGAAATTGGTAATGAGCCAATGGCATCCTGCAGTTGGGAGGCATGAAGCCAGCCTGAGATTGGGTTCGGGCCTCAGTTTGATCATTTAGGCAAGGTACCGATGCCTATCACATCCCTAGAGGCAGCTCACCTATTTGAAGCAGGTGAATTTCGAGCCACTTGCCTCGCCAGCAAGTGGGGGTTGGGCCGTGGTGCGGGGCAGGTGGAGAGAGAACAATGGGAGGGGAGCTGATGGCAGGACCAGCAGCGACCCTCAGGAGTGCTGTGGAGCTGGGAGGAGCACCACTGAGTACATCAACTGTAAAAAAAAATACTTCTTTGGTGGCGACCTCTTGCTAGGCCACATCCATGCCCAAAAAACCTGAGCGAAGCAGGCCTAATGGAGCAAATCCCACTACCCCTTTACAGGTCTTCTTACCTGGGTTTGTTGAAACTGCAGCAGAAAGGCAGGGAATTTGTTTGGTTTCTCAAGCCACACCTCCCACCCACCCCTATGACTCATTGTCTTTTAAATGTAGCAGACTGGTCTTATGTTGGGTGCCTGAGGTCCTCTGCTGGGTGGGGAGCTGGTGAGGGGCGGGGGGAGGGTTTGAGGGAGGAAACATTGCTGGTTTTAGGGGTGGGGATCTGGTGGTAGACAGATTTCCCTTCCCCCTCAGCTGCTAGACTGGCTGGTTTGGGACAGTTTTGCTGAGGAAAACATAGTCCGAAAAGTCCTGTGATCTTACCTGTTTTGCTAGCCATTTTCTGGGGGCTTCTTTGCAAGTCTTATTCCTTTTCTCTTACCAAAATGAGGAGGCTGCAGGAAATGGCAGCATGGCCTCAGACACTTCAAGGGCATTGTGTCAAGTACGCCACCTGCACATATAGATATGTGAAGAGAAAAAGATTGGTGCAGTCAGAATCAGGGGAATTTACAATGGGGAACAAAGAAATGGCTGACCAATTAAATACATATTTTGGTTCTGTCTTCACAAAGGAGGACACAAATAACCTCCCAGAGATTTCGGGGAACATAGAGTCTGATGAAAGGGAGGAACTAAAAGAAATCAGTGTTTGTAGGGAAATGGTGGTAGGGAAATTGATGGGATTGAAGGCAGATAAACCCCCAGGGCCTGATAATCTACATCCTAGGGTACTTAAGGAAGTGGCCCTAGAAATAGTAGATGCATTGCTGATCATCTTCCAACATTCAATGGAATCTGGAACAGTACCCATAGATTGGAGGGTAGCTAATGTTACCCCACTATTCAAAAAAGGTGGTAGAGAGAAAACGGGGAATTACAGACCGGTAAGCCTGACATCGGTAGTGGGGAAAATGCTAGAGTCCATTATAAAAGATGTAATAGCAGAGCACTTGGAAAACAGTGACAGGATTGGACAAAGTCAACATGGATTTACAAAAGGTAAATCGTGCTTGACTAATCTGTAATTTTTTGAGGATGTAACTGGTAAAATAGATAAGGGAGAACCAGTGGATGTGGTGTATTTGGACTTTCAGAAGGCTTTCGATAAGGTCCCGCATAAGAGATTAGCGTGTAAAGTTAGGGCACATGGGATTGGGGGCAAGGTATTGACTTGGATAGAGAACTGGTTGGCAGACAGGAAGCAAAGAGTTGGAATAAACGGGTCTTTTTCCGAGTGGCAGGCAGTGACTAGTGGGTTACTGCAGGGATCGGTCCTTGGACCCCAGCTATTCACAATATATATTAATGATCTAGACGAGGGAACTAGATGTAATATCTCCAAATTTGCAGACGACACAAAGCTAGGTGGGCGTGTGCGCTGTGAGGAGGATGCCGAGCAACTCCAGGATGATTTGGACAGGTTGGGTGATTGGGCAAAAGCATGGCAGATGCAGTATAACGTGGATAAATGTGAGGTTATCCACTTTGGTGGCAAAAGCAGGAAGGCAGCTTATTATCTGAACGGCAATAGATTGGGAGAAGGGGAAGTGCAACGAGACCTGGGCGTCCTTGTGCACCAATCGTTGAAGGTAAGCATGCAGGTGCAGCAGGTGGTTAAGAAGGCAAATGGTATGTTGGCCTTCATTGCGAGAGGGTTTGAGTACAGGAACAAGGATGTCTTGCTGCAGTTGTACAGGGCCTTGGTGAGACCACATCTTGAGTATTGTGTGCAGTTTTGGTCGCCTTATCTGAGGAAGGATGTTCTTGCCATGGAAGGAGTTCAGCGAAGATTCACCAGGCTGATACCTGGGAAGGCAGGAATGACGTATGAGGAGAGATTGGGTCAATTGGGCTTGTACTCGCTGGAGTTTAGAAGAATGAGAGGGGATCTCATTGAAACTTATAAAATTCTGACAGGACTGGACAGACTAGATGCAGGAAGGATGTTCCCGATGGTCGGGGAGTCCAGAACCAGGGGTCACAGTCTAAGGATAAGGGGTAGGCCATTTAGGACAGAAATGAGGAGGAATTTCTTCACCCAGAGAGTGGTGAACCTGTGGAATTCTCTACCACAGAAGGCAGTAGAGGCCAATTCATTAAATATATTCAAGAAGGAGTTGGATATATTTCTTAAGGCTAAAGGGATCAAGGGGTACGGGGAGAAAGCAGGGACCGGGTGTGATAAAAATAATAACTTCCGGGAAGTTATGTCATCACTTCCTGTGAACTGTGAACTGTGAACTATGAACTATGAACTGTGTACATACCTCACTTCCTGTCATGTGTCACTTCCTGTTGGACTGGTATAAATACTGGTCTGTTCAGTATTGTAAGAGGCTTCTACCAGAGGCATGGTAAAGACCTCTCTTGTATATAGCTTACTTTAAAGTTACTTGATGGTAAGCCTCCTTTTTCTTACATCAATTTAAGTAACTTATAAACACACTATACCATCCCATCGGAAATGGGCAGGTAGAGAGGTATAACGGTATCATCTGGAATTCCGTACGTCTCGCTTTAAGATCTCGGGGCCTACCAGACCAGCAATGGGAAACAGTGCTTCCGGATGCATTGCACTCTATACGGTCCCTGCTTTCTACAGCCACAAATACTACACCTCATGAGCGGTTCTTTGGATTCCAGCGTCGCTCATCTCATGGGACATCACTCCCGTCATGGCTAACTACTCCTGGACCTGTATTACTCCGAAGATACGTTCGGACGTCTAAAAATGACCCTCTTGTAGACGAGGTCGAACTAACCGATGCCAACCCCACCTATGCAAACATACGATATTCCGACGGCCGAGAATCTACCGTATCATTACGGGATCTGGCTCCCTGCCCACCAGGACCTAGTGGGACATCGGGTGATGGCATTTCACCAGGAAACTCTTGGGACCTATCGGGTACCCCTCTCCAGGATCCTGATCGGACACCAACTAGCTTGGTGCCGGTAGAACCCCGTGCTCAAGGTTGCGACCCTCCCAGTACCACGCATGAAAGTACTGGTCTGCCACAGACCAGCTCTGCACCTCCCTCTGAACAGAGGCAGTCTGACTTTGAACCTATTGGGGCTCGTACACGAAGCCATGATCTCCCCGACCCTTCACAGGGCAATCCAGGCCACACGGACTCTGGCCAATGGCCAACCGCATGTAAGCGGACCAGCGACCCTCTACGACGGGAATCCAAACGGGTGCGACTCTTCCTTGTTCGGCGGCTGTGGACCAAAAGGTAGACCACAGCCTCCTAAACCTGCAGGAGGGAAGAATGTGATAAAAATAATAACTTCCGGGAAGTTATGTCATCACTTCCTGTGAACTGTGAACTGTGAACTATGAACTATGAACTGTGTACATACCTCACTTCCTGTCATGTGTCACTTCCTGTTGGACTGGTATAAATACTGGTCTGTTCAGTATTGTAAGAGGCTTCTACCAGAGGCATGGTAAAGACCTCTCTTGTATATAGCTTACTTTAAAGTTACTTGATGGTAAGCCTCCTTTTTCTTACATCACCGGGTACTGAATTTTGATGATCAGCCTTGATCGCATTGAATGGCGGAGCAGGCTCGAGGGTCCGAATGGCCTACTCCTGCTCCTATCTTCTATGTTTCTATGCCTCAAGCACCAGCCCAGGCGTTACTATCCTGGAGAATGTAGTTAGTGATTTTAAGGAATGAGCACCAGTTGCAGCACAACTCGCAAAAGAGGAGGAGCAAGTGGAGTTGGCAGGAGAGGAGGAAGATGGATCTGGCTATATTGCTGTGGGCAACAGGATTGTCATCCAATTGGGGCAGCCTTCAAACAGCCATTAGTATGGGAGCAGAAGGCATTTTTTTACATCTTTTGAGGCTACTTATGTGCAGTCTGCCGTTGGAGAATGTGCAGCAGAGCACTTTTGACATCAGTGCAGTGTTGTTGGAGGGATTTACACAAATGTGGAGTACCATGGCATGAGTGACATTTTCAAAATCATCTGCAGGTTGCTCCAAAGCAGTGATGAAACAGGTGCAGAAGATTGTTCTTGAACGAACAATTATCCTATTGTTGCATTCTTTTACAGCCTGCTCTCCTGTCCACTCCAAAAAAATGGAAAATACCATGCTGTTGGACCATATCAATCAGGCTAAAATGTGTAGTCAAATTTATTTACAAGAATTATAATAGCACAGAAGCAAAATAATACAGCGAATAATCAGAAATACACTACAGTACTTGCCTTATACAATATTTTAAACTGTCGCAAAAATAATAAACGGCCTAAAACTATTTCAACTGTAATGAATGTAATATGGGTATTACAACTCCATGTTACAACTTCAGTGGCTGTGGCACGTTGTGGGATGTCCTGAGATTATGAAAGGCGCTATGTAAACACAAGTTCTTTCTTTCTGTTCTATGGCTTTCCTTGAAGTGGTATCTGGCTTCTATGAAAAATGCCCCAGATCAATTAAACCTTTCCCACTAGGAACACAAACATCTTCTGAATCAATATTGCCATTCAGATAGATAATAACCAATGACTCCTTGATTATTGGTTTTGTTATCTTTTGACACTTGAATTGCATATGAAGTAGCTTAGTTCTGAGAACTCATAGGGGGTTATTTTCATTCAGAAGTCGGGAAGGAGGCGGGAGTACAACTTTCGGGGTTGTAGTCCCGCCTTCATCGAGATGCGGCCAATCCACGTGATTTTAACTTGATTGACCTTGTTGAGCCCACCCAGCGGGCTCAGCAGGCCAATTAAGGGCCACCCGGCAACTGGTGACGTCACAGACTGAAATTTCATCTGTCAAGACGTTTTGACAGATGAAATATCAGTGTTTCACAGCTGTTTGAAGCTGTCAAACACTGACAGTCTTACTTATAACCTGAGTCCTTCTACACAGACTCAGTTAGAAATCTCTCCGGCACAGAAAGCTGCAGGCTGTCACTTTTGACAGATCGCAGCCATTCTGCTTTCTGTGCCAGTTAGATGATGGACTCCCGAAACCTAGAGGAAGGAAGGCTGAAAAGGTAAGTACAGGTAATTTAAACTTCTTTACACACTTTAGACACACCAAACACACTTACCTTTGCACTCATGCACCCATCACTCACCTGAACACTGACATCTCGACCCCTCCAAGTCCTTCAACCCGACGGCCCGACTCCTCTAACTTGGTGTGGTTTGGAGCTGTCGGGAATCCCACAGTTCAAGCTTTAAAATAGGGATTAGGCTAAAAACTGCCTGTTAACTACCTGTTAACAGGCAGTTAATTGGCACTAATCCCTTCCCGCCTCGGGTAGGCGGCTCCCAGTGCGGGGCGGGTACCCGCCTCCTTTGAAACTTACATGGAGGCGGGTTGGGGGCAGGATGGTGTCGGGACCCCCGAATTCGGGACTTTAACCCCCCGCATGCCTCCAATCCCGACTCCACGGGTCAATGAAAATCGACCCCATAATGTCCAATAGGTGTCTGAAAGGTTTGCTTTCATTTAACATTTCAAAGACATGTGAGAGTTTCTGATGCAATTACCTTATGAATGTTTTGAGGACTGAAGCCACTGTCTTCGGTCCTAATCAAAATCACAGTTCCCAAGCCATTGACTCCATCCATCTCCCTGGTCACTGTCTGAGGCTGAACCAGCTTGGTGTCCTATTTGACCGTGAGATGAGTTTCTGACCACATACCCGCTCCATCACCAAGGCACCTACTTCCATCTCCACAACATTGCCCGACCTCGCCCCTGCTTCAGCTCCTCCGCTGCTGGAACCTTCAACCATGCCTTTGTTACCTCTAGACTTGACTATCCTAATACTCTTCTGGCTGGCCTCCCATTTTTCACCCTCCATAAATTTGGACTCCTCCTGCCCGTATCCTAACTCCCGTTCACCCCTGTGCTTGCTGACCTACCTTGGCTCCCGATCTGGCAACGCCTCAATTTTAAAATTCTCATTCTTGTTTTCAAATCCCTCTGTGGCCTCGCCCCTCCCTATCTCTGTAACCTGCTCCAACCCTACAACCCTCTGAGATCTCTGCGCTCCTCCAATTCTGGCCTCTTGTGCATCCCCGATTTTAATTGCTCCACCATTGGCGGCCGTGCCTTCAGCTGCCTCGGCCCTAAGCTCTGGAATTCCCTCCCTAAACCGCTCTGCCTCTCTACCTCTCTCTCCTCCTTTAAGACACTCCTTATAACCTAGCTCTTTGACCAAGCTTTTGATCATCTGTCCGAATATCTCCTCATATGGCTCGGTGTCAAATTTTGTTTGATAATGCTCCTGTGAAGCGCCTTGGGACGTTTTACTACATTAAAGGTTCTATATAAATGCAAGTTGTTGTTGTTGTTGGAATGGGAGTGATTCTAGCAACCCAGTTGTGGGCAGAGGAGGAGGAGATAGAAGAGGTGTGGGAACAGCAAAGAGAACATGCTGGAGCTGCAGCAACTCCAGCCAGAGCACCATATAATGGAAGGGGGAGTTGCTCGCAGATGACCTTACCCTCCACATGGGGCCTACAGACCCAGAATCAAGTACCAGGTGCTCACAAAGGAGCAATGTGTCTGGATGCTCTGGTTATCTCATCAGACTGTTGCTAACCTGTGCAGCCACCTGGTAGAGAAGCTGCGGCCTTCTGTACCAACATCGCGTGCACTGGCTCAGTCTGGGGGTGTTTGTCCTACAGGATACTGAGTAAATGGGGGGTAATTTTTAACTTTGTGCAATAGTGATAGCAAATCAGCAGTACGTTTTATGTCGTCCCCCAATTTATCACCCATTTTACACTATCGCACAAAGTCAAAATTACCCGCAATGTCCCTTCGACAGAATGACCATTAACTGCATTTGGATAAATGTTGATATTGCTTTTGTGTGGTCAATAAAATGTTACAATATGTAATGCTCTGCATGGAACATATACATCAAAGCAGAAGCACTTGAATAGCAACATCAACAAAATGACTGGGTACCAAATAATTAAAATCATTTAACTACTGGGTATCTTTCGAGGCACATTGTGCAATGTGGAGGCCTGGGAGCAAGTTCCTTGTCAATCCTTTTGGCCAGAATATGATACAATCCACAATGCCACTGTGGGGGTTAACAACAGCATCAACAATAACAACTTGCATTTATATAGCGCCTTTAACGTAGTAAAACATCCCAAGGCGCTTCTTCTTCTTAGGCAGTCCCTCGGAACCGAGGATGACTTGCTTCCACATTAAAAATGAGTTTGCAGGTGACTGATGAGTCCAATGCGGGACCTACAGTCTCTATCACAGGTGGGGCAGACGGTGGTTGAAGGGGCGGGTGGGTGGGGTGCTTGGGTTGACGTGCGCTGCCTGCGCTTGGCTTCTGCTTGCCCCCGGCGAAGAGACTCGAGGTGTTCGGCGCCTTCCCGGATGCTTCTCCTCCACTTTGTGCGGTCTCGGGCCAGGGATTCCCAGGTGTTGGTGGGGATGTTACACTTTTTCAAGGAGGCTTTGAGGGTGTCCTTGAAGCGTTTCCTCTGCCCACCTGGGGCTCTCTTGCCGTGCCGGAGCTCCGAGCAGAGCGCTTGTTTTGGGAGTCTCGTATCAGGCATGCGGACAATGTGACCCGTCCATCGGAGCTGATCGAGCGTGGTCAAAGCTTCGATTCTGGGGATGTTGACCTGAGCAAGAACACTGACGTTGGTGCGCCTATCCTGCCAATGGATTTGCAGGATCTTGCGGAGGCAGCATTGGTGGTACCTCTCCAGTGCTTTGAGGTAACTGCTGTACATTGTAGTGTATGTAACCGTTCCACCTTGAAGAGAACTATTGTATGTAACCGTCCACCTTTAAGAGAACTATTTTAAGGGTTGCACTACTTTATCTTGGCTGCTGTATACTGTAATACCGGCGGTGACCACACCGGTATATAAGTGCTGTGTAATGATTTATTGGGCAGTTCCGCCCTGACCTTCGAATAGTAAAGTCCTGTTAAAGTTTACTCTTGTGGTCTGTGTATTAATTCGCAATATAACACACAGACTTAACAGTGGCAACGAGTTCGATCTTACCCTGCGGCAGAGATACATTCAAGGCAGTTTAACAGGCGTCGAGAAGAAGCATCCGCCCTCGTCATTCTGCTGAGAGAAGACTCGAGTCTGCAGAGCAAAGGAAGAAGGAAGAATTCTGACACGAAGCCTTCCATCAGCAACAGGCAGTGATCGTCCCTTCTATCACGGTGGTGAGTGAGCCGATCAGCGACGAGAAGCAAGTCGACCACGTTGACTGTGAGTAGGGGAGAAAAAAAAAAAAAAAACGGAGGATATAAGGGCGGAGAACTCGACCACGGCCGGGGAAAGGAGCCGGACAGAAGTCGGGGCCAGAGGCGCTGAGACTGGGGCAGCGTAGGGCACGGAAGCCGCGGTGCAGGCAAATGCAGCCGGTGTGAGAGACCGGGCTACAAGCGGGAACGCAGCCGGTGTGAGAGACCGGGCTACAAGCGGGAACGCAGCCGGTGTGAGAGACCGGGCTACAAGCGGGCTGGGAGATGCAACAGCGTCGAGAGACAGCTCGACCGCGACCGGTGAAAAAGGCCTGTGACCGGGATCGTAAGGCGCGGGAGGAAATTTTAAAAAAGAACCGCGGAGAACTCAGCCGCAACCGGTGGGGGGAAAGGACCGGACTGCGAGAGGGACTGGGAGGCACGATTGAAAACCGCTGAGGGAGAGACAGAGCCCGAGCGAGCGGGAGAGACAGAGCCCGAGCGAGCGGGAGAGCGAGGGAGACCGAGTGAGCGAGGGAGAATGAGACCGAGCGAGCGAGGGAGAACGAGACCGAGCGAGGGAGACCGAGCGCGGGAAACCGCCATTTTTGGAGGCGGGGAAGAAGACAAGAGCGGGAAACCGCCATTTTGAAAGTAGGCGGGGAAGAAGACAAGCGCGGGAAACCGCCATTTTGAAAGTAGGCGGGGAAGAAGACAAGCGCGGGAAACCGACATTTTTACCATTTTTGAAATAAAAAAGGTTAAAGAAAAAAATTCGTTGTTGTTTCTCAAAAAGATTGTGAAGATGCCTAAGCGTGGTAACATCAACGATTTCGATCCCGATGTGGAAGATTGGGCAACGTATGTAGAACGCATAGAGATATATTGTAAGGCAAATAAAATATCAAATGATGATAAAGCACTAACCTTACTAAACTCAATGGGTGCGAAGACATACGGGCTATTGAAGCATCTTCTATCACCAGCTAAACCGACGGATCAGACTTTCGCTAATATTGTTGCTGTCCTGAAGGATCATTTGAACCCCACACCGCTGATGTTAGCGGAACGGTTTAAATTTTATGCGAGAACGCAACTGAAAGAGGAAAGCAACGCGGAGTACTTGGTTGAACTGCGTAGACTAGCGAAATACTGTCAGTTTGGGGAAAATCTGACAGAGGCACTGAGAGACAAGTTCGTGTGTGGGTTGTTGAAGGAAGGAACACAAAAGCGACTGCTCGAAGAGAACGATCTTACACTTGATAAGGCTGTCCTTATTGCAGCATCGCATGAAGCTGCAGCGAGAGGCACTGCGGAAATGCAGCTGAAGGCAACGGTACTCAGCGTGGATCAAATGGCTTCGGGTACAACGAAATGTTATCGTTGTGGGAAGACAACAAACGATCAGAACCAATGCTGGTTTAAAAACCAGGAGTGTAGAAAATGTGGCAAGCTTGGTCACATAGCTAAAGTGTGCCGGTCAGGAAAGAAGACCAGCAACAAAAAAAAGTCACCGCAGGAAAAGTGCAGCAAGGTACACAAGGTGGCTGAGAAGAGTTCGGATGAACAGAATTCGGATTCAGACTCCAACAGCAAGGAACTGGGTAGTCTGAGAATTCACAATGTGAGTAAGGAAGCTGACCGACAAACTATCTGGGTCACACTGCAGATAGCAGGAGTCCACGTGAAGATGGACTTGGACACCGGATCGGCGTTGACGGTCATGAATAAACAAGATTACAAAAAGTTATTCACACATATTCCCCTACGGGATACGAAGATAGTATTGCAAACATACACGGGGCAAAGAGTATACCCCATCGGAAAGATAAAAGTCAAGGTGCGACACAAGGGCAAAGAACACCAAGGAATGGACTTATATGTACTACCTGAGGGAAGTCCACCACTTCTGGGACGGGAGTGGATCAGGAAAATAAATATGGACTGGCACTCCCTAAAAGCAATAACGGTAGATTCCGGAAAGAAAAATGTCAAACCTGCACGATTGTCCAGAATATTGGATGAGGGCATATGCAACAGTGACAGGGACAAAGCAGAGAGTGAGAACTCGGTGAAGACAATCAGCTCAGACTCTGGAACTGATGATGGTAAGACCAGCCCATGTGCGAAAGACAAGTCTAAAATGGACTTGCAGACTAATGATGGAAAAACAAAGGAGTGCATAAATGCTTCAGAAGAGAACAAAGTATCAGAACAGATTCCCACTGAACAACAACAACATAGTTTGACAGAGAGTTCTGAGTCTGTCCAGTCTACAGACATGCACATTTCTGAGGAACACCGGGCTCGAACTCAACTCAATTTCAAACTACAACAGCAATTGGAACAAATGATTCACCGTTTTGAGCAAGAGATGAATGCAAAGAAAAAGTTCTTTGACACAGAGTGGGAGAATCTGGAAAGACAGCTGAAGCAGCTGATTGAGAAAATGGAGCAGGAACACACAAACCGTCTGCGCGAGGAGGCCAAACGAATCAAAGCTGAGCAAGAAAGGGAATATGTCGAATTCATCGATCAGTTGAAAGCTAAGAAGAAAGAGCACCCTTTTGTGAGCAGTGTCAGCAGTAATAAGCCACTCAGGGAATTGGGGGCAGAGGCAAAAACTGAAGATGCTGCAGAGATCAAGTTTGTTGCTGAAGGTGCTACTTCCAGAGCTTTGCTTTGAATTAAAGAATTGCCAGTTAAAATTGTGAAACCCTTGAGAGAGAAGATTAACATGGAGAAACATCGTGTCATTTTCGAATGCAAGGTTTCCAGGTCAAATGCTGCTGTCAAGTGGTATTACAAAGACAAAGAGATTCATCCCAGTAATAAATATGAGATTGTGAGTGAAGATGTGTACAGGAAGCTCGTTATTAATAATGTCGCTTTTGAAGATGAAGGCAACTACATGTGCGACGCCATAGATGACCAAAGCACAGCAAAGTTATATGTAGAAGAGCAATCAATTGCCATCATTAAACCCATAGGTAATGTGGGAGTGTCAGAGCCAAGTGACGCCATTTTCGAGTGTGAGCTTTCAGTTGCTGACGTGAAGTCTCCAAAATGGATACTAAATGGTAAAATTCTTCATGCTTCTGAAGATGTGGACATTGAGCATCGTGACACTATTCGTCGTCTCACTCTGAAAAAAACAACTTGTAAGATGACCGGCTTGCTGCAATTTATTGCAGGGAAATCAAAATCTGAGGCAAGGCTGACTATTAAAGAGCCTCCGTCAAAGGTAGTCAAAGAACTACAGAACATTACAGTGGAAGAGAAGCATTCTGCTACTTTGAGCTGTGAGTTTACACTTACTCCCAAGATGGTCAGATGGTACAAAGACCAGAGCTTAATCGAATCTTCTGACCGTTACAAATTTAAACAAAATAAGAATGTGATAGAACTTACCATTACAAATCTCACACCCAAAGACTCTGGTAAATATAGCTGCAAATCAAGTAATGCACAGACCGCAGCCACACTCACAATTGAAGCTCCAAAAATAGAAATAATAAACCATTTGGAGGACGTAGATACTGAGGAGGACAGCAATCTAGTATATTCATGTGAGTTGTCCCGTGATGATGAAGATGATGACTCATCTGAACCATTATCACCCCTTCCAGGTCACGCACGTGGTCCCTCTGAACTGAGCCAAATCAGTCTGGAAGTAGGAAAATTTCCCAAGGTACTCGAGCCTTTAGAAGTCAGCAAGGCGGGTTCTGAAGTTACGAAAGTTCAAGCTGTTAAGTCCAGTGAAGGACTATCGGATGAGTCACCCCAGCAACGTGAACCTATTACACCACCGAGAACTACTACACCACCGAGGCGTTATCCGGACCGAGTCAGGAAGCGCAGGAGGCGCCTCCGCAGAGGCTGAATCTGTGAACTGTTTCCCGTAGAGACTGAATCTGTGAACTGTTTTTACATGAAGTTGGATATATATGTTATGATGTTATGTTTAATGGGGAATAGGTATATTGTAAGCTAAAAAGGGAGGATTGTAGTGTATGTAACCGTTCCACCTTTAAGAGAACTATTGTATGTAACCGTCCACCTTTAAGAGAACTATTTTAAGGGTTGCACTACTTTATCTTGGCTGCTGTATACTGTAATACCGGCGGTGACCACACCGGTATATAAGTGCTGTGTAATGATTTATTGGGCAGTTCCGCCCTGACCTTCGAACAGTAAAGTCCTGTTAAAGTTTACTCTTGTGGTCTGTGTATTAATTCGCAATATAACACACAGACTTAACATACATGGTCCATGTCTCTGAGGCACACAGCAGGGCGGGTATCACTGCTGCTCTGTAGACTATGAGCTTAGTTTTTTTTAAATTCATTGATGGGATGTGGGCGTGGCTGGCTAGGCCTGCATTTAGTGCCCATCCCTAATTGCCCTTGGGAAGATGGTGGTGAGCCGCCTTCTTGAACCGCTGCAGTCCATATGGTGTAGGTACACCCACAATGCTGTTAAGAAGGGAGTTCCAGGATTTTGGCCCAGCGACAGTGAAGGAACGGCGATACAGGTCCAAGTCATGATGGTGTGTGGCTTGGAGGGGAACTTGTAGGTGGTGATGTTCCCATGCGTCTGCTGCCCTTGTCCTTCTAAGTGGTAGAGGTCGCGGGTTTGGAAGGTGCTGTTGAAGGAGCTTTAGCGAGTTGCTGCAGTGCATCTTGTAGATGGTACACACTGCAGCCACAGTGCGCCGGTGGTGGAGGGAGTGAATGTTGAAGGTGGTGGATGGAGTGCCAATCAAGCGGGCTGCTTTATCCTGAATGGTGTCGAGCTTCTTGAGTGTTGTTGGAGCTGCACTCATCCAGGCAAGTGGAGAGTATTCCATCTCACTCCTGACTTGTGCCTTGTAGATGGTGGAAAGGCTTTGGGGAGTCAGGAGGTGAGACACTCGCCGCAGAATTCCCAGCCTCTGGCCTGCTCTTGTAGCCACAGTATTTATATGGCTGGTCCAGTTCAGTTTCTGATCAATGGTAACCCCCAGGATGTTGATAGTGGGGGATTCAGCGATGGTAATGCCATTGAATGTCAAGGGGAGATGGGTAGAGTCTCGCTTGTTGGAGATGGTCATTGCCTGGCACTTGTGTGGTGCGAATGTTACTTGCCACTTGTCAGCCCAAGTCTGAATGTTGTCCAGGTCTTGCTGCATATGGACACGGACTGCATCAGTATCTGCCGAGTCTCGAATGGTGCTGAACAGTGTGCAATCATCAGCGAACATCCCCACTTAGTGCCAGGTTTGAGGTCCTGGTCTTCAAACACTCTCTTCCTCAGGCGACCGAAGGCTGCACTGGCACACTGAAGGTGGTAGCAAACAAAATTTGACACCGAGCCACAAAAGGAGATATTAGGGCAGATGACGGTAGGTTTTAAGGACCGTCTTAAAGGAGGAGAGAGAGGCAGAGAGGCGACGAGGTTTATGGAGGGAATTCCAGAGCTGAGGGTCTTGGCAGCTGAAAGCACCGTCGCCAATGGTCGAGCGATTAAAATTGCGAATGCCCAAGAGGCTAGAATTGGAGGAGTGCAGGGATCTCACAGAGTTGTAGGGCAGGAGGAGATTACAGAAAGAGACAATAATTTTCCTTTCAAAATGGAGCTAATATTTTTGTTTTAAATATAATATTTGAACAAATATCACTGTATAAACTTTGAAATGCACAAGTTGACTAAAAATAGGAGAGAATTTCCATTCGTACCTTAATGCTGTAGGAAGATCTTTTCCTCATAAATATGATGGCCCCTGAAGGAGTCACTTATCAAAGAACATAAATAATGATAGATAAGAAAACCTCAGGAATTTGTCTGGGTCCTATTCTGTTGAAGACACCTTTTTACTGGATTAAGAGATTTGGAAAAGAGCAAAAGGCATTTTCATGTGAAGTAAGGGTTTAAACAGCTTCTGCTAATCCAAGAGCAGAGCTGTGCTCTCAACTTTTGCCTCAACATAAGTGGTGTAAATTCAGTAAATTATCATGCACTTAGACATTCCAGCAACTTTCATTCCTCTTCACTTTGGGATTTGGTGCTACATCAGCATTAAAAAAGCTGAAGAAATCTTATCAAAATGATGACAGTGTGAAGGATTCCGAACCTAGATTTCAAATTTTCAGATCTAAAAAGATGTGGAATCACCTGGATGTGTTTATCTGAGTCCAATGGCGACCTATAGCAAATTCTTTCAAATCTTTTGGAAAGAGAAGTTAATTCAAATGATGGTGTGAGTGCGTATGTGTGTGTAGCTAGGAGCATTGTCGATCCCAATGCATTAGCAAGTAACATAGTATTTGTACCAATTAAATGGCAGAGAAAAAGATTACAGGTCAAAGTGACCTGTAACTATATGGACTTTGGAAGGCTTTGTTCCCCAGTTCTTTGTTCTTTCCTCCTTGCTTTTAAGCCTCAGTAAGAATATGTAATCTTAACCACTAACCATATAATTTAAAGAAACTCGTTATATTTCTTTAGCTAATAACAAAATGTGGCTGCAAATATTGGTTTGCTTGGTATGCGGAAGAAGACAGTGATATCATGCTATTGCCTTCGTATTTTGTGCAAGATTCCACACAGCGCAATGATAGTCCGGGATATGGCTTTACAGTCAGCACGTTTATAATTGCACATTAAAATCATTTACAAGATCCCAGGATAGCTCAGTTGGTAAGTGTACTGAGTTATCGAACTGAGCCATAAAGACCAGGTTTAATCGTTAGTTTTTGGCGAGTTTGTAAATCCTTTCTAACACTCTCTCCTTCTTTAAGTTGCTCCTTAAAACCTACCTCTTTGACCAAGCTTTTGGTCATCTGCCCTAATATCTCTTTAGGTGGCTTGGTGTCAAATTTTAAGTTTCGGTAAAAAGCATAACATCCCCTATGCATGGCTGATAACATCTGTCAAAAATTGCCTGTTCCTAACTCCAGCCTGCTGCCCCTTCCATGAGGAAATGAGTTGCTTTAAGGTGCAAAAATCTTCATCAAGGTCATCCTGAAATCTAAAAAAAAATCATTAGCATTCGACTAACTTTAAGAGGATCTAACACTTAACTCTACCTGCTAGCCGAGTGTAATAGGAGTATCTGTAATGATCATGAGGACAGAGTTGAGATTGAGATGGAGCTGATTGTTTCTTTAGCTGTACAATGGTTGAAGTACTGATGGATTCCTTTATCAAGCCATGACAGTAAATAAAAGTCAAGCGAGAAGGGGCGTTACACTTTATAGTTTTGCTGAGTGACTGGAAAGTAGCAGGGATTAAATAAACTATATTGCTTACTCAGGAGTCTGTCTGTACTGGCTATTTTCACTTCTATTGGTGCTGGAATGTGTTATTTCAGGAGATCTGCTTTTACTGCCCATTTTGTCTTTCTACATAATTATTTTATTTATTTAATTTTTTAATCATTCATGGGATGTGGGCATCGCTGGCAAGGCCAGCATTTATCTCCCATCCTTAATTGTCCTTGAGAAGGTGGTGTGCACAAGGTGCCTTTAGAGACCAGCTGACCTTTGACCTCTCACAATGAAGGAGACAGCTATTCCACCTGGAGACGAGGCACGTTGCCGTAATCATTTTTAAAACTGAAATATTAAAGCAAAAGATATGTAATATGTATCAAGTCATAGCGTGAAAAGGCCTGCCTCCGATTAATGCTTTCATCAAACATTAAGCTGTGTGTTTTGTCATGGTCCCGCTGCTCATGCTCAGGACTGGTTGGGGTCCAGTGCTTGAAATCTTACTGGTAAACCAGTCTTGCAGTAAAGCAGCACAGAACCACTCCCCACTCCCTCGATCGCTGTCTAAATACAGCCGAGAATGGTGGGCACCTAGAAGGTGAATAATACTGAAGTGAAACAAGCCAGCATCATGATTTTTAAGGTGCTCTGTTTGACATGTCTATGGATTTGTCTCTCAGTAATGCCTGACACTCAAATAAACCAAATACACAAGTGATGAGTTGCCTCTATCCTGGGCCAGGCCATTAAGTGAGGCATCTGGGAGAAGTAAATGTCTCTTAGAGAGGGATGTTACAGTGTCAAATTTCCATGGAATGATAACCGTGGGAAAAGGAAAAGAAGGAAAGGAGCATCTTAGGCCATGTAAAAAAAAACCTTACTCAATTTGAGACTGCTCCAGTCTCAGGAATTTAACATAACATTAGACAAACAATGGAATTGAAACAAGTGCCAAATGGGGGACAGGCAGACAGACTTTAGGTGAGGACAGTACGTGCATGGCTGAAATGCTTAAAATCCACCAACAATATCAAAGGCTACGACAGCATAACATAAATCTCATTGTGGCCTTGTGCTGGTCTAGTTTTTGGGCACAATAATCTTGCATTCTTTTTATGTCAATACTTATCTATTATCTTCACAGAATACTATTTCTTGACTATATTGCTGCTTCCTTCTTACTTTAGGTTTAATTTCTTCTGTGTGATATTTTTTAGCACTATTCTAACTCAGTTGTTATTCCAGTTAAATTAAACATTTTCCAAGAAATCGCCTGGCATTGTCACTGTATGTGGGTAGAGAGAGGCAGAACTAGCGTTTAAGTACGAGTGAATATATTGTGCTGTATAAATGTAAAGCTACGGCTGGAGAAGTTCTAAAATGGCTGCCGGATTCCAGTGAATTTGGTTTGCAAAAGATGGGTCTTTTCTTTGGCTTCCAACCATATTAATGTATTAAAGAATCCAGGAAGACCTTGTTCTTATGATGTGAACAATATTCACTTGTGGATCATTCAAACTGGAATAAGAATCTCAGAAATGCAGTCAAGTCTACAGTACCAATATGCACAATTTTTATGCCTATCCAGAATTTACTTTGCATTCCCAGCATTTCAAAGACAAAAGGGACAATTAAGTCTATTGCTTGACAGAGAGACAGTGGCCTCAACCACAGGGTCACCCTGAGAGAAACAGAACCCAAACCAATGCTGGAATGCGGTGGAGACTGTTGGTAACAAGAGTCTCTGTATTAATTGCTAGTGGACCAAATTACAGACTCAAAAGACCTGATTATTTTCTGCGGTCATTGTACAAAACGCTGTGTTGTTTTGTAATTTTTCTCTACATAAATCAAGTTGGTTAATTCAGAATCTGAGCCCAGTTCGAGTGTCGTGTGTTGATAAGATCATCTTCCAGAGTGGCTTGCTGAGAAATGAAGGGCAGAAAGAAATAGTGATCTAGGATTGTACGAGCCTGAAGGTGTACAAGGTCTCTGAAGGGGCCACAGGACTGCAGCTTCTGGTTCATGGAGAACTGGCTGTGGGCTTAAAGGACATGTTGCAAGACCATCACAAGAGGGAGAAGCTCATTAAAATGCCCTAAAATGACATGAGAAAGAGTTGTCTGATCAAAACTCTGCTACCCATATCCTTTCCTGCTCACCCATCAACACTGCCCTTGCTGATTGACATTGGTTCCCAATCCTCCATTGCCTCAAATTTTTAATTTTCATCTTCATGTTTAAATCCCTCATGGCCCCTCCCCTCCCTATCTCTGTAACCTTCTCCTTTTGCCCAACTACCACCACCCCCAATCTCTCCTTTCCTCTGACTCTGGCCTCTTTTGCACCCAGCCCCTCCTTCTGCCCCACCATTGGCAGCCATGCCTTCAGCCACCTAAGCCTCACATTCTGGAATTCCTTCCCTTAACTTCTTTACCTCCATACTTAAAACCCATCTCTTTGACCAAGCTTTGGGTCACCCTTCCTAATGTCTCCTTTAACTTGCTGTCCATTCTTTTGGTTCCATCTCTGTGAAGCATTTTGGGATGTTTTTCTGTCAAAGGTGCTACAGAAATACAAGTTGTATTGCTTTTATTTTACAAATATTAGAAAATATCTTTCCAAAAAAATATCCAAAATTATCATTTAATAAACTGATTTTTTGTAATATGCAGTAATTCTGCACTAGTTATTCTGCTACAGTATAAAGAACTGATGTTCAATATCTGTAAATGATGGAGCTAACATAAATTCCCTGCTGACAGCCCCATTCTGGAAGAGGTGCTGTCACATGGGAGAAGCCTGAACCATTTTCATTACTTTTCATCGCTAATCTCAGGTTGGGGGGCAAGGGCAGGAAATCCAACGGCTCCTCCATGGAGCCGAGCTAGAAGTAGAGATGCAAGAACTTAAAGATGGAAGAGGCAATCTGAGGAGGAGTGAGGGGGATAACGGGACCAACAGGTCTTCCTGACCCCACAAAAATCAGTGCCTCAGTATTTGATTATCTTTCTACCTATTAATCCCTATAACCTTCAATCCCTCTTATCTTTGTGAAGGGATTTGTCGACATAGCATTAATAATTTTTGATGGAGTCTGTCTCTATTCTTCCTCTAGTTCTATACTTGTGAAGGAATAGCCATATTCAGAAAAATACACCATCCTATGAACAGAATTTTGACTTTATTAAAACATGACATACTGGGGGAGAAATTCGGTATCACCCATTTTGAGGTGCGAATATCAGCCAGGCGCAAAGTTTAGCGCCTGGCGCAAATTATCGCTGCCGACTGCAAAATTCGCCTCTCTCGCCCCTGGAGGTGATTGGAGCGCAAAATCAGGTGCTACACGACTCTCTTAAGGTGCTAAGCCCGAGGAGCGAGGTGCTACCTCAGAGGGCAGGCGCAGCGCAAGTGCTGTCAGTTAGCGATTGAACACAGACACACTGGCGCCGGTCAATTCTTAAAGGGGAGGGTCGATCTTGCTCTGCAGCTACGCCCTGCTCACTGGAGCCTTGAGTCTCGGCCTGGACAGACCTGTGGCGAAATCTTCCAGCCAAGGACCATGGAGAGGGCCAGGGAGCGAGCACAGCGCTTCAGCGAGCGTGCCTTGGAGGCTCTGGTTGGCGCGGTGGAGCGCAGAAGATCTCTACTGTACCCAGAGAGTGGCAGGAGGCCTTTGCCAAGTGTGGAGGGAGGTGGCTCACACAGTGACCTCAAGCAGCATGGTGCCTAGGACCCCTGTGCAATGCAGGAAAAAGTTCAATGACCTCACTCGGGTCGTCAGGGTGAGTGCTTTTTTTCAAAACCTCTTCATCCCTCCATCTCCACCTCACTCTATGGTCAGAGGGTCTTGAAAGCCCCAATGCCCAGCACTCATCCAACACCTATGGCCCTTTCATGAAACACACACGCACATTCCACACTTTGCATACAGTAAGGGCTATTCAACCATGGGAGGCATTTCAGGCAAGATCATGGCTGCATACAGTAAGGACTAGTCAACCATGGGAGGCATTTCAGGCAAGATCATGGCTGCATACAGTAAGGGCTATTCAATCATGGGAGGCATTTCAGGCAAGATCATGGCAGCATACAGTAAGGGCTATTCAACCATGGGAGGCATTTCAGACAAGATCATGGCTGCATACAGTAAGGGCTATTCAACCATGGGAGGCATTTCAGGCAAGATCATGGCTGCAGTGGCAAGGATGCCCGAATTCACTGCAGTTGCCACCACCTGTAGGACAGACTGCTGCCACCCATGCAGAGTTGGAGCAGTCAACAGCCAGGCCCTCCAGGCCCAGAGGTGGTCCAGGCCGTTCCTCAAGGGCATCTGCAGTCTCAGTTTCTGACACTCAGCAGCCTTCCCCCAGCCTTGCTGCAGCCACTGGGGTCCCATTACGGAGGAGCTGCAGGGTGGGAAGGGGGCAATTTCGCAAGGGAGGCAGATCACCCTCGAAGGGCAAAAAGTAGGCGGTGTCGCAAAATGTATTTCATTGTTTTATTGAAGGCCGAGGGTCGTGGTCAAATTTTTGTTACTGTTTTGGACATTGTCTCCAGGTTGTGAGAGCTAGTTATGTGAATGACTGTTTTTTTTGGTGTTTCTTTCTATTACTTTGTCATGCGGAAATGAGACACAGTTTGGGAAATAAAGAAGTGTCTGTATTCAAAATGTGCATATTTGGTCTTTGCACTCATTGTTGCCTTGACCGGCTTAGGGGTTGCGGGATGGTTTCATTCAGGTTGTTTGAATGGCAGAAGCCATTCCCTCAGAGGGGGCCTAGAAGCGACTTGCTATGAGCCTTTGACGGACGGCCCTTCCACTTTGTGCCTCCCTCCCGCCTTGGTGCTGCTGATGTTCATCCTCCTTCTCCTCCTCCTCCTCCTCTGCTGCTGCTCCAATGTCAGGTGGCATTGGCTGGGTCCTGAGGATTGCCAGGTTATGCAGCCTGCAGCACACAACAATGAAGTGGGAGACTCGCTCAGGCGAGTACTGCACGGCTCCTCCAGAATGGTCCAGACAGCGGAACCGTTGCTTGAGCATGCCGATTGTGTGCGCAATGATGTTCCTGGTAGCTTGATGGCTCTCATTGTATCGTAGCTCAGCAGGGGTGCTGGGCGAACGGAGCGGGGTCATCAGCCAGGTGCACAGAGGATATCCCTTGTCCCCGAGAAGCCAACCTCCTGGGTGAAGCGGTGCCTCGAAAAGGTCTGCCACAGAAGTCTGGCGCAGGAAGAAGGCATCGTGGCTGCTGCCTGGAAAGTGAGCATTGACAGCGAGTATCAGCTGTCTGTGGTCACAGACCAACTGAACGTTTAAGGAATGGAAGCCCTTTCGGTTGCGGAAATCCTCGGCATTCTCTTGCGGTGCCTGCAAAGCCACATGGGTGCAGTCAATGGCGCCCTGCACCATGGGGAAGCCCACTATCCTAGCAAAGCCCGTTGCGCGTTCTTGCTGCTTGTCCAGGGTCATGGGGAAAGAGATGTACTCTCGTCTCCTTTTAAAGAGGGCATTTGTGACCTGACGGATGCAGCGATGCCCCGCGAACTGGGAGATATTGGCGATGTCCCCAGTAGCGGATTGAAAGGAGCCAGTGGCATAAAAGTTGAGAGCCACTGTTACCTTCACTGCCACCGACAGAGACATCCTGCTCCTCAGTTGAGGTTGCAGATCTGGCTGGAGGAGGTGGCAGAGCTCAGTGACCACCTCCTTGCTGAATCGCAGCCTTCTCAAACACTGCTCCTCAGACATGTTAATGTATGAGAACTATTGGCGAAAAACCCTGGGAGGGTAAGGTCTCCTGTACTGACGCCTGTTGGCCCTCCTCTGTCTGGCCATGATTGCCACTCTCTCTCTGCGTCTCTGTGCCCTCTGAACGTGATGGAGAAGGACGACATTCCCATCCATTGCAGCCCCCATAGTATCTGGGCAATCAAAGTTATGACGGTCAAAAAGCAAAGTACCTGCAAAGTTATGGTCAGAAGTCAAAACTACCTCAGACAGCGTTTACTCAATGCAGAAGTCTCTCTCTTTCTCTCTTTGTCTCTCTCCAAATCTCTCTCTCTCTCTCAGAACGAGTGGTGCAAAAATGGCTACCACACAAAAGCCAGGAAGAGGCCCCCTTTAAATAGCATCCCCCCAACCCCACAGCGACTGGGAAGTGTTCCAGTCAACCTGTCGTTGGTCGCACCAGGCAGAAAGGAAGGGGGCGCCACTGAATTTCCGGTCCGGGATGCCCCAAGGGCGTTGCACTCTCGAATGATGTCAAAATCTATGTGCACACGAAATTGGTCGGTATTGTTTAGCGCCGCTGCAAAATGTCCGGTCAATTTCGCGAGAGGCGCAGATATAGCCGCGCCCAGGCGCTAGTTGGTTTGCAACCCACTTAACACCCTCTTAAGGCACTAACGGGTGGCGCTACCAATTGAATTATTCCCCCACTGGGTCTGGAAGTTTGGAAGCCTTAACAATCAAAAGATGTAAACAGCATACAGGCTTTTGAGCTAAGATAGGTTGTTGACACTGAAACAATAGCCATATTGAAGCAGCAGGTTGGACGTTGCAGGAAGTCTGCAGCTTGGAAAGAACACAATAGCTATACCCAGTTTAAGTGTCATAAACCAACATTTCGGAAAGAAACACAGAAAGGTTAAAGAAACATGTGCCTTTGTAAAAATGACATAAAGTAAAAGACACACCTGACATCAAATGAAACAGGAGACACGATTATATGTTGCAACCAACTGAGGTAAATAAGAATTGCATAGATCACCCTAGTTGAGGTGTTTTTAATTTACACGTTGTAAAAAGAATTGCACAGAATGCCTTCGTAAAAATAACATCAAATGAAATACGGGAGGCAACAGTCATCACATTGTTTTTGTGTTGAACTTGGAACACCTAGGAGACACGAAATCTGTGGTACCACCAGTTGAGGTGTTCTAAATGCAAAAGATACAAACAGGAGACTTTGATAAAGATGACATCAAATAGAACCCCTGCTGTCACATTGTTTTTATGATAAGCTTGAGACACCTACACAGCAGACATAATTCTTAATGCTACAGCTGAACTGACAGTAAGAATAGAAGAAGTCAACAGAAAAATGACTAGAGATAATTAGCTTACATCAGCAGAAAACTTCAAAGGATATACCACTGCAAAAAGGGTATAAATATAGAACTTTCAAATGGCAAGACAGATTCGCCGAAAGAGGCAAAGCGATTCTCACACTTCAGAGGTAGGCTCTGTAAGCTTTTAACTCTTTGAGTCTCGGGGATCAAAGGTATTTGATTTTGGTGATTATACTGGAAAATAAGACTAAGAAATGTAAAAATGTAATGAAGTTAAGATTTGAGAATAAGGATCTGTGATAATAAGAATTGTAAGCTATTTGTATTTGGAACTGTTAAAGTTGCGATTGCATCACCAGCTGTAAACTACATGTCGGTTCTTTAATAAATCTATATTTTTTTAGAATTGTCTCACATAGTACTTCTGTATCAAACTCGCAAACTCAATCTCTGTATACTCTTTGGTGAGGAGTTGCAGAATTCTGGAGGAGTTTTCCGGACCCTCATAATATCCGGAAGGTTACAGTCTAGTTAAACTTATTAAAAGTGCTATCTGGAGGATGGTAACATCTTCAGGTCATACCTTTCCTTTAGGGAGAGATAGTCTGAACCTTTAGACCCAATTAAGCGTCTTTAGGATTCGGCTATCTCTAACTTCAGTTGAAGGTGAACGTCTGGGGAATACGCCTGTTCCGGGGTAGCCCTACAGGGGCTAGGACTAGTAACAATCCTTTCATACTCACAGTCCAAAGTAAATAGCTTGCTTACGTCTACATTAGCTATGGCTCATAATTTCCCTCCCTTCCCATGCGTTTTTCTTCAAAGTAAATAAATTCGACTCTGCGAGTTTTTCCCCAAAGACTTTCCACCATCTACAAGGCACAGGCCAGGAGTGTGAGCCCTTGAATGATACCCGCTGCTCTTCTCTTCACCCTCTCCAAGACACTGGGCTTGAATTTCCACGGGGCTTCTCCTGATCATCCGCATTCTCCGGCGTTTCCATGGATCTTCCGCTGAGGTTGAGGCAGATGACCGGGTGAAAGGCCCGTGCAAATTCAACCCTCAAGAGGCTTCTAATCAGACTCAGATACATCATGAACGGCCGAGTGAGGAATAAACCGGAACTTGGCCGATGCGCTTTCTCATCAGTTGGCTTACAGACATAACTGCAAGTGTAAGGCTAAAAGAAAGAAAGACTTGCATTTCTATCGTGCCTTTCACAAACTCAGGACGTCCCAAAGCGCTTTACAGCCAATGGAATACTTTTGAAGTGTAGTCACTGTTGTAATGTAGGAAAATCAGCTATGCTGATCAAAACAGCCTTGTGGTGCAGCGTCAAAGAACTTAATGGGAAACATAAAAATGATGGGGGCTAAATTGGATAGCCCCCGAAAACAGGCATGGGGATTGCGATGCGCGATTAACCCTCACCCGTTGTTTGCAGTGCCAGCAGCAGGCCAACTTTATACTGCCTGCTCAGTTAAATGATCACTGCATCCAGCTGAACGCATCAGCAGGGGGCCAATATCGTGAGGGGCTTGCACCACTTAAAGCTTGCCTGTACTGCTTAAAGCTAGCCTGCATTAGAAGTGGGGATGTTCACTGATGGTTGCACAGTGTTCAGTTCCGTTTGCAGATAATGAAGCAGTCCATGCCCGCATGCAGCAAGACCTGGACAACTTTCAGGCTTGGGCTGATAAGTGGCAAGTAACATTCGTGTCACACAAGTGCCAGGCAATGACTATTTCCAACAAGCAAATGTCTAGCCACCGCCCCTTGACATTCAGCGGCATTACTGTTAAGTCCGTGAATGATTGAGACACGGACTAGCAGGAGAGAAAACAAACAGAACTTTACTGGTGAAAGGCATAAACGAAACGAAACAACAGAGGCTCTCTAGCGCCTTTTATACAGGGGTGGTCATTGCCGGTACTGCAGTCTGAGACCAGTTATTCTCTTAAAGGTACATACACAACAATTCCTCCCCTTTTAGATAAACAGTACATAACATTCATTTAACAACTAATGATAACGAATTACAATCACAATTACTGTTGCTAGATACATTGGTTAAGTTTAAGCAATTATAAGTTCAGTTTTTGAGGAGGCTTCCTAATTCTGTCTGGATAATGCCTCTTTGGAGTATCAGGTTCTTCTGGCAATGTTGAGTCGGAATCAATGTCGTTGTTTGGTTCATCTGCTTCCAATATTACCGGTTCTGCGGTAGCTGCAATTGGAACGTCGATTTCATTACCAGGTGTATCAGATCGTGGTGTGGAGTTGACGTTTTCCAGTGACTCTAGAATCTGGTCAGCATGGCATCTTACAATGCTCTCCCCAATATCCATGGTATACATGAGAGGTCCTTGTCGTGTACAAATCGTTCCTGGCTGCCATTTCTCAGTGCGGTAGTCCCGGGTCAAAACTGGTTGACCTATCTTAAAACTCCTGGTCGGCCTTTCATTCATATTCTGAAACTGCCTGTTCTCCACATCTCTTCGGACGTTTGGCTTAACCAAATCCAAGCGGCATCGTAGTCTTTGATTGAAGAACATCATGGCTGGAGTTTGGTTGGTAACCGCATGTGTCGCATTCCGGTAGGCAAACAAGAAGTTGTCCACCTTGTGTTGTAGGGGTATATCTTCATTACACATTGCCTTGATAGCCTTCTTGAATGTTTGGACAAACCTCTCGGCCAATCCATTAGTGGCTGGATGATATGGGGCAGATGTGTAATGCTTAACACCATTGTTCTTTAAGAACCTCCGGAACTCTTCAGACACAAACTGTGGTCCATTGTCAGAGCAAATCTGTTCAGGCAGCCCATTCCTGGCGAATATGGTTCATAAAATTGCGATAGTTTTTTCCGTGGTGGTTGAGGACATTTTTATTACCTCTGGCCACTTTGAATGTGCATCCACCGCAATTAAAAACATCGAGTCCATGAAGGGACCAGCAAAATCAATGTGCACCCTTTGCCATGGAGATGAGGGCCACTCCCATGGATGCAGAGGAGCTTGTGGTGGGGCGTTTTGGACCTTCTGGCATCCTGCACAGCTCTTGGTCATCTCTTCGATTTCTCTATCGATTCCCGGCCACCACACAAACGCTCTGGCTAAGCTCTTCATTTTTACCCCACCCAGATGACCCTCATGAAGCTCATTGAGCACTCTATCCGTCAACTTAGGTGGAATTACTACTCTGGATCCACACATCAAGGTTCCTCTGCACACTGACAGCTGTTCTCTTCTTGGCGAAAATGCTGGCAGCAGTGGTTCGCCATGTGCTGGCCATCCCTTCACCGTTAAATCATAGACCCGCGATAGTGTCGGGTCATTCCGTGTTTCCTTTTCTATGTTTGCATTCGTCACAGGGAGACATTCGACTATGGTTGAGTGGAATAACTCCATTGGATCCACTGTAAGGTCTTCTTCTTCCACCGTCGGCAACGGTAGACGTGACAATCCATCAGCATTTCCATGCTGTTTAGTCCCCCTGTACTCGATGTCATATTGGTGTGCCCCTAGGAAAAGGGACCATCTCTGCAGCCGTTGTGCTGTCATTATCGGTACGCCCTTCTGAGGGTTGAAAATGGAGACAAGAGGTTGATGATCGGTTAGTAGAGTAAATTTTTGACCGTGCAGATAGTGATTGAACTTCTTCACCCCCCACACTAGGCTGAGGGCCTCTCTGTCAATCTGGGCGTAGTTACGCTCGGCAGAAGTTAACGAGCGTGACGCAAAAGCTATCGGCCTCTCCAAACCATCAAGGAATTTATGTGACAGTACCGCCCCAATGCCGTAGGGAGACGCATCACACGCCAGCCTGATTGGCAGTGCTGGGTTGTAGTGAGCCAATACTTCCTTCGAAGTGATTAAGTCCTTACTCTTCTGAAAAGCACGTTTACAATCATCACTCCATTTCCATGCTACCCCCATTCGTAGCAGGGCGTTCAGTGGATGCAGAATTGTCGACAAATTCGGCAAAAACTTGTGATAGTAATTCACCAACCCGAGGAATGACCTCAGTTGCGACACATTTTCAGGCGCTGGGGCCTTAACAACCGCTTCAATTTTGTCAGGGGACCTATGTAACCCCTCTTCATCAATCACGTGGCCACAATACGATATCTGTTTCTTAAAAAATTTGCACTTGGGGCGGTTGGCTCGCAGCCCATGTTCCCGTAGTCTAGTGAGCACCTGTTCTAGGTTGTTAAGGTGTTCACTGTCATCTTCACCTGTTACAAGGATGTCGTCCAAGTAACACTGAGTCCCCGGAATCCCTTGCAGGACTTGTTCCATCGCTCTTTGCCATATCGCCGGAGCCGATGCTACTCCGAATACCAATCGATGATACTGGTAAAGACCTTTGTGAGTGTTTATCGTGAGATACTTCCTAGAGGACTCTTCAACCTCCATCTGCAAATATGCTTGTGCTAGGTCAATTTTTGTAAAACGCTTCCCTCCAGACAGTGAGGCGAAGATGTCTTCTATCCTTGGAAGAGGATATTGTACTGTGTGAAGGACAGGGTTCACCGTCACCTTGAAATCCCCACAGATGCGAATCTTCCTTGGCTCTCCGGACTTATTGCTTAATGTTTTCTTCATGACAGGAACGATGGGTGTCGCCCACTCGCTCCAGTTGACCATAGACAACACGCCCGCCTTCTCCAGATTCTCCAGCTCTGCCTCGACAGCTGGACGAATTGCATATGGCACCGGTCTCGCTTTGAAAAACTTGGGAACTGCATTCTCTTCTATTTTTAACGAGGCAGTTACGCCTTTAAGCGTACCCAGTTCTTGTTGAAATACCTCTTTGGCGTTAGCTAAGATTGTTGACAATCGTCCAGGAGTGACGTCTTCATCTTTTTTACCGTCCACCGTCATTGCATGAATGGAATGCCAATCTAAGTTTATCTTCCTGATCCATTCCTGTCCCAATAACGGTGGGTCCACCATTTGGCAGTATGTAGAGATACAATTTCCGTATTTTCTTGCCATTGTATTCGACAGGCACCCTTATTTTTCCTCTGGGGTATACTTTTTGCCCCGTATACGTCGTCAAGACGATGGATGTCTCTCTCAAGGGTATGTGTGAAAATAGCCGCTCATAGTCTCGTCGATTCATGACGGTTAGCGCTGATCCTGTATCCAATTCCATTTTAACTTGGGACCCTGCTATCGTGAGGGTGACCCAAATGGTTCGGTGATCCTCTTTTGCGATTACATTGTGAAGTTTGAGACAGCTTAATCTCCTGTTCTCGGATTCACTGTCGCTCATCTGGTCTTCGGAACTACTGTCCGTCATCTTTTGTACTTTCTTGTACGGTTCCTTAGTAGCCTTTTTGTTGTCGCTGGTCTTCTTCCCACACCTACAAACTCGTGCAATGTGTCCAATCTTCCCGCATTGTCTGCATATTTTGTCTTTGGACCAGCAGTCCTTCTGGTCATGGTTAGTTCTGCCGCAGCGATAACATTTTGCAAATCCCCGTGTCATTTCGTGGGTGCCGTATTCCTGTGGTTTTTGTTGAATTTCTGCAGCTCCCCTGGCTGCTGCTTCATACGATACTGCCACGCTGAAAGCCTTATCTAGCGTCAGCTCTTTTTCTGCGAGTAACTTCTTCTGTGTTCCTTCACTCAGGAGTCCACAGACAAATTTGTCCCATAGGGTATCTGCCAGTCCTGCTCCGAACTGGCAGTGCTTTGATAGCTTGCGTAGTTCCGTAAGATACTCAGCATTGCTCTCATCTTTGTGCTGAGTTCTCCTGTGGAATTTAAATCTTTCTGCTATCAACAGCAGTGCAGGGTTTAAGTGCTCCTGTAGAACAGCAACAATTTCATTAAAACTCTTCGCCTTCGGTTTGGCTGGAGTAATCAGATCCCGCAATAGGCCGTACGTTCTAGCGCCCATTACGTTTAGCAATATTGATGCCTTTTTCCCCTCCGCTATTTCATTTGCCTCGAAATATACCTTGACTCTTTCCACATATGTGGTCCAGTCCTCTAATGTATTATCAAAAGCAGTGATACAGCCAGTCTTCGGCATCTTGCAAATCTAAAATGGCATCTCCCGCGCTTTGCCTTCTTCCCCGATTTAACAAAATGGCACCTCCCGCGCTTTGTCTTCTTCCCCGCTGTTGTTAGCGCTGCTTTCCACGGTTTCCTGCGCGTTAAATATTAATTCGTTTTCTTTTATTATCTTCCCGTCGTGGAGCGGACCCTCTGGGACACTTCCCTCCCTCTTCTGAGGTCCGAACGCTGCCCAGCTTTGAAACACCGGCCGCGCCCTGTGTGCTCCACCCCCTCTCTCTCTCTTTGCTTCCCGACTCGCTGCCCGGCCCCGTTGAAAGGCCACCCGATCGAGCTTCAGCCCGCCGCAGCCCAGGAAGGATCAGAGCACTACCTGCCACCAGCCCGATTAGCTGGGAAACCACGGACCGAGGAACCCAGCCTGGCTCTGGACAGTCTCTCCTGCAAGTTTTGAACTCGATGATTGACGGTCGACGCCCGTTTCTCGAGTTTCAATGGCCTATTTTTTTTTTTCTTCTGACTCCGACCTTCAACAACGTCGTCGGAGCTGCTGCTGAGTTGCAGGTAAGTTCGTTTCTAACTCGTCGTCAGTGTTAAGTCCGTGAATGATTGAGACACAGACTAGCAGGAGAGAAAACAAACAGAACTTTACTGGTGAAAGGCATAAACGAAACTAAACAACAGAGGCTCTCTAGCGCCTTTTATACAGGGGTGGTCACTGCCGGTACTGCAGTCTGAGACCAGTTATTCTCTTAAAGGTACATACACAACAATTCCCATCGCCAAATCCCCCACCATCAACATCCTGGGGGTCACCATTGACCAGAAACTTAACTGGACCAGCCACATAAATACTGTGGCCACAAAAACAAGTCAGAGGCTAGGTATTCTGTGGTGAGTGTCTCACCTCCTGACTCCCCAAAGCCTTTCCACCATCTACAAGGCACAAGTAAGGAGTGTGATGGAATACTCTCCACTTGCCTGGATGGGTGCAGCTCCAACAACATTCAAGAAGCTCGACACCATTCAGGACAAAGCAGCCCACTTGATTGACACCCCATCCACCACCTTAAACATTCACTCCCTCCACCACAGACGCTGCACTAGAGGTCTTGGTAGAGGAGGTGAAATGGAGGAGAGATGTCTTGTATCCACAGGAGGTAGGAGGCTCTCCAGACACACAGTCAGAAGGCAGTGGGAGCAGATAGCCGTGGAAGTCAATGCCAGGAGTCACGCCCTGGATGCAGTGCCGCAAGAAGTTCAATGACCTCACACAAGTGGTCAAGGTTAGTGAATGCATCTTCAAATGCCATATCCTACCAACTGCACCACAAGCCTCAGCCACTGCTCAAATCACCACACCCTCATCACTCACCTACCAACAATCTGTATCAATCGGGCCTCAAACCTAACATTCATAAGGTTCACCTCACCCTCACACACTTAGCACTGCTGCAAGCCTCACACCCACACCTCACAGGTTGCACGCACTGACAGCTAATCATCCATGACAACCACATCAGCCAAACAGATTGCACAACACTCACTTACACACTTCCCTCTCTCTTGCAGGACAAGCTGGCGAACAACTGGAGGCAGCAGGAGCTAACCAGAGGGGAACAGGCGTGCCTGCATGTCCTAACCCCCATGGAGGAGACGGTGCTGGCCATTATTGAGATGACCATCTGAGGCCATGGCCAGTGGCGGGGCTGAACCATCAAAGATGATGGTGTATATATACCTAATCCTCCTTCTGATATCCCACTTTCCCCACTCTCTTCTGATTTACAAGCTGCGGATGGTGTAAGCATGCTCCTCTTACTTCCCCTCCCTCCCTGTACCACATCCTTATCCTGGTGCCTTTTTCCTTTCAGATACCCAAAAGGTGCAACCTGGTCAAGCAGTAGAGGAACACTAAGAAGAGAGTGATGATGAAGACACAGCACCGTCACTTGATTTCACACTCGCAGCCATCAGCTCAGGTACTGACACTGCGCGCATCTTTGAGGATAGATTAGAGGTGGGATCTGCATGTGGTGAGACACTGGGCATGAGTGGGAGCAGCTGGGGAAGGGGGTAAGGATAGCGCAAGTGCCAGCTTGCCAGAGTGCGAGGTTGCACACGGGTTCTGCTGCAGAGGACTCAGATGAGGTCTTTATTACGTCCGTGAATGATTGAGACACGGACAGCAGGAGTGGAACAAAATAAGTCTTTACTGGTGGAAGTCAATAGTGAAACTAAAAACACAGAGGCTCACTAGCGCCTTTTATACAGGGGTGGTCACTGCCGGTATTGCAGTCTGAGACCAGTTATTCTCTTAAAGGTGCATACACAACAGTCTTTGATGAGGCAGTGTACAGAAGAACGCTGATGGGTATGCACAATGAAATGCTTGGTGCATTGGGAAGCCTGCCAGAAGGCCTGCGGTCAATTTCAGTGAACATGCTGGAGTCCAGCACCAAAATTGCACAGGGCTTTGCACAGAGCTAGCAGCCCATTCTTTCCAGCTTGAAAGTAGTGGTCAATTCCGTTTGCACACTTGTGGACCCAACCATGATGCAGCGTCTGATGGCTGATGTTACAGCTTCCATTGCAGCACAAGCAGCAGCCACCCAACATCTGAGTCCTGCAGTGGAAGTTCAGACTGCTGTCATCATGGCTGTGGATTATAGTGTGCAAAGGGGCTTGCAAGGTGTCACAGCAGGCCAGCAATCTGTCCTCCAACAGATTACTAGGATTGCTGAGGCACCGCCCCAGGGGAGTGGCAGTGGCTACATGGAGCATGAACCTGCTGTCCTCTCTCAGGATGACAGCATTCATCCTCCCACTTCTGCCACTCTACCAGTGCCCTTGCTGCTGCCTGTCAGTCAGCCCATGCCGAGATGGTGCAGTCCGCAGCCAGTCCTTTTAGGCCCAGAGCTGCTCGAGGTCATCCTCCAAGGCCATCTGCAGTCTCCTCCATTGAAAGTCAGCAGCCTTCCACCAGCCATGCTGCAGCCACTGGGGTAGCACTTCGTAGGAGCACTAGGACTGGCAAAGGCACACGGAAGACAGGCACTAAGGGAATGCACAATTGTGATTATTTCACTTTTGTATGCAAAATGGCATAATTTACTTTATAAATTTGGTTTGGAATGCTTATTTTGTGCTGGCTTTTATTTTTGCATTGTGGCCAAGTGTACGCTGTGATAGTCAGTGACAGAGGGAAGGAATTTGCACCACACAAGTGCCAGGCAATGACTTTCTCCAACAAGCGAGAGTCTAACCACTGTCCCTTGACATTCAACAGCATTACCATCGCCGAATCCCCCAACATCAACATCCTGGGGGTCACCATTGACCAGAAACTTAACTGGACCAGCCACATTAATACTGTGGCAACAAGAGCAGGTCAGAGGCTAGGTATTCTGCGGCTAGTGTCTCACCTCCTGACTCCCCAAAGCCTTTCCACCATCTACAAGGCACAAGTAAGGAGTGTGATGGAATACTCTCCATTTGCCTGGATGAGTGCAGCTCCAACAACACTCAAGAAACTCGACACTATCCAGGACAAAGCAGCCCACTTGATTGGCACCTTAAACATTCACTCCCTCCACCACCGGCATACTGTGGCTGCAGTGTGTACCATCTACAAGATGCACTGCAGCAACTTGCCAAGGCTTCTTTGGCAGCACCTCCCAAACCTGCGACCTCTACCATCTAGAAGGACAAGGGCAGCAGACGCATGGGAACACCACCACCTCCAGGTTCCCCTCCAATTTACACACCATCCTAACTTGGAAGTATATCGTCGATCCTTCATCATCGCTGGGTCAAAGTCCTGGAACTCCCTCCCTAACAGCACTGTGGGAGTACCTTCACCACATGGACTGCAGCGGTTCAAGAAGATGGCTCACCACCACCTTCTCAAAGGCAATTAGGGATAGGCAATAAATACTGGCCTTGCCAGCGACGACCACATCCCATGAATGATTAAAAAAAAAGGTGTGGAACTGTTGATGAATGGGGAATTGTGCTTGTGGTTACTGGTATCACAATCAGATGAGTTCTTCACGGACAGCCCAAGCAGAAAGGGGCTGGCTAGGTTGCTTCCTCCCTTCCTCTTCCTCCTCTTCCTCTTCTTCCTCCTCCTCCTCCTCATGCTCCTGCTCCTCAGCTCTTTGCCGTATAGCTGGTGGAAAGGCCTGTCCTCTCATAATGGTGATGTTGTGCAGCATGCCGCAGACTACCACAAATCTTGACACATGCTTTGCTGAGTACTGCAGGGCTCCTCCAGACTGGTCCAGGCAGCGGAAGCATTGTTTCAGCATGCCAATGGTCCGCCCTATCACATTTCATGTGGCAGCATGACTCTGATTGTATGCCTGCTGCGCACGTGTGTGTGGGTTGTGCACCAGAGTCATCACCCATGTCGTCAGCGGATAGCCCTCGTCACCCAGTAGTGACCCTTTGGTTTGCCGCGGTGGCTCAAATACAGCTGACACAGCGGACTGCCGTAGAATGAAGGCATCATGACTGCTGCCAGGATACCCAGCATTGACCAGCATGATTCGCAGCCTATGGTCACACACCAGCTGGACGTTGAGGGAGTGGAATCCCTTCCGGTTCCGGTATGGGGCAGATTTGACATGTGGCACCCGCAAAGCAATGTGCGTGCAGTCAATGGCACCCTGCACCATGGGGAAGCCTGCGATCCTAGCGAAGCCACTAGCTCATTACGCCTGTTTGCCTCTGGCAAGAGAGTCAGGTCTCTTTGAATAGAGAGCCTTAGTGAATTCCCTTATGTCACAGTGGATGGCAAACTGCGAGATGTTGCAAATATCTTCAGCCCCAGGCAGGAAGGAGCCTGATGTTTAAAAGTTCATTGCCATGGTCACCTTCACAGCCACTGTTAATGTGATCCTCGCCCTGCTCTGAGGTTGCAGTTGTGGCTGCAGCAAGTGGTAGATTTCAGTAAAGATGCCCTTACTGAAGCGCAGGCATCTCACACATTGTTCCTCGCTGAGGTTCAGGTAGGAGAATTGCTCCCTGAACACCCTGGGCGGGTATGGCCTCCTGATGAGAGCCCTTTCCCCCCTCCTCCTCCTCCCTTTTCTAGCAGCTTGTCGTGCTCTGCGTGGCCTCATTGATTCTCCAAGTCATGCTGTATTCCATGGGGAAAGCCTACTAGTGCACCCATTTCTGGGAGCAACTGGTTTGTGCAGAAGTCTTGAAGTCAGCAAAACGTCCTTCAGCACTTGGCACACCACTCCCTGTAGACTTTTGAAACTTGAAACAACTATAGAAAGCACTAAACACTTGTAGAATCATAGCAACAGTCAGAAGAAATCAACCAACAATTAAGCTGTAGGTAGTTGATGATCGCTTTAAATAGCACTGATTGTGGCGGGGTGTGGTCCTTCCTGCTGCTGAATGCGTGTTCAGCTGTGTGGGGTTAAGAGAAAGTGTTAGCTGAAGTGTTGAGCTCCAAAATGGCAACGTTGGTGTCAAATTAGCGTTACATGCTGATTGATGTCATAATCTGCCTGCTCTGCGTACTTCTGGCGGACGTTCAGCTAATGCCTACACCAATATGGCATCTGGCACGATTCGCCCCACAACTGTGACCGCGCGCTGCAGACACCATTTTGGAGCTCTAAGGGCACTCATAGTGCCCAAAAAACAGGGGCGAACAAGCTCAATTTGTCCTGGTGGCATTTACCTCAGATTCTCAACATGGCATGCTGTGGAATGGCTGGGTTCCTGTTCACCTCAGTTCCAGAACCTCACTAGCAATACCCAACAGAGGAAATCTTCAGAAATACTCTAACAATATTATCACGCATAGCCACTAGAGGAATTCTGAATTCTGCGATGGGGGAAGAGCAGTGGGAACTTTGCTGCATATGAGGCCTCTAATGTAATCTGCACTAACTTGGCCTCACTTTGATGGGCCTAACTATTCAACACAAGTACAAGAAAATCGGAGCATTCGATCTTGTTTACCCTAGCACACAGCAAAACCATTAAATTTCATTTCTTCTCCCCAAGTTGGGCTACTGTTCAATTATTTGATCACAGTCCAACTTTTATTAATGCATCCTGCTGTAAAATTGATAAATGATGTTGAGCATTCTAGCCATTACTCCGCGAATTAAAGACATACTTAAAGTTCTTTGCTACTACTTATTTTACAGAGTTATTGATAATCTATTATCTTGGAGCCATACAGTCAGGCTCTAGCCATCAGCAGACAGAAATCTGCAGCAATTAATGTCTGGAGGGGATTTTTTTTAATCTAAAAATTTTAATGACAAAAGTGTATTTTGTTACTGCGCATTACACTGTGTAATTGTATCCCTCTTCTATCATTTAACACTCATCTGCATTGGTTGCATCCTCATTATAAAGAAATAACTTAGCTTGGAGTCATTGCATTACTGACCTGGGCTAATTGTGTAATTTGATTGCATGGAATGTTTACTGTTATTATAATGTTCCCTGGGTTTCATGTTATACTTAATATTGCACTACCTTGGAATAAGCTTCATTAAAAGGTATCATTTAAAAAAAATCAATATGTAAATTGAACAGACTTATTTTGAAATGACAGCACCACATGCACTATCAGATTCCTTAAAGGCTAAACCAGCTCCTATTTTAGTTTATAGATTAGTATAAATTAAATGGTAATCTTGGCTGGATTGTTGTTGGACTCAACAGCTTACTCGTGTCTCGCATTTAAACTGCCAATTGGACCTGTCATTCTAATGATCCAAACAACACCCTGATTTTTCAGAGACAAGTACTTCTTGTCCTAATAAAAAAAATAGGAACCAAATACAACAACTACAACACTAAGGGCAACTGTGGAAATAATGGGAAATGAAGAAGTTTATTGTAAAATTCGCCAAACACCTCCTAGTTCAGTGCTACTGCACTATGAAAGGCAATGGGGACGTACATACTTCCTGATGGAATAAAGTACTTCAAATTCCTAAAGTTAAAGCAACCTGTTTTGGCTTTGTTCAAAGGCAATGTATTATCTACACACAATCTTCAAATGCCACACACTATCTTCAAACAGCACTTCTCTTTAGGATGAGGAGGGGTTGAATATACATATCTTGAAGACCACAAATTTCTACAGGTTCCAGTCCTCATTTCAAGCATCACATTGGACATTAACACTTTTTAAACTCAGAAAGCAATGCTTTTAAGTTTCATGCTGTGGTCACTAAGAGGCTAGCTCTATCTATAAATGGTGTCAGATGATGTCTCACACATTTCACTTAAGAAATCCTATGCCTGATAGTGCCTTGACCTCAGAGGTTATGCAGGTTGAGCTTTATGCGTGTGTGTGTGTGTTTTTAGTACGACACTGAGCAGTAAGCCAACAGGGATCACTGTGAAGTTCTCTATCACAGACACCAGCATGAAGCGGCCTTAACTAAATGGATTATGGATGGGATTTAGAGAGACAAGCTCATCTGCAATGTACCAGACAATAAAATGCAGAAAACATAAAATGTTCAATACATGTGAAAGTGCTTACCGGGGGAGTGCACAGAACGGGTCTGACAAACCACTTACCTACAACAGAATAAGGAAGATGTTTTACTCCACAGCCAAATTCATCTCAGCACAATGGCAGCACTGCCTTTTGCGGATTCTGGACTTATGGGGCCTACAGTTAGAGTACAAAGGCACAGTTCTGGTCTCCATATTACAAAACAGATATAGAGGCACTGGAGAAAGTGCAAAAAAGATTTACAAGGATGACACTAGAACTAAGAAGTTATACCTATCAGGAAAGACCGAACAGGCTGGGGCTCTTTTCTCTAGAAGGGAGAAGGCTGAGGGATGATCTGATGGAGGTCTTTAAAATTATGAAGGGGTTCGCTAGGGTAGACGTAAAACATTTTCACTTGTGGGAGAGTCTAAAATTAGGGATCACAAATCTAAGGTTTCAGCAATAAATCCAACAGGGAATTCAGATGGAACTTCTGTAATGTATATACCTTTAAGGGGGGAACTACTTTTTACAGCTCATGTATACTGCAGTACCGGCAGTGACCACACCTGTATATAGCACTGAGTAGTAATCTGTACAGGCAGTTGCAGTGTGAGCCACGTTGAGTAAACACCTGTTGTACCGTTCTCCGCAGTCTGTGTCTTATTATACACGGACACAACATTGACGACGAGGCAAGTTCGAACCTACCTGCAACTCTGCATCACCTCCCGGGGATTCGTTCCTGGAGATCAGTGGATTGGAGGTCAAGGCCAGAGACTCGGGCGTCGACTACGGGCAACCGCCCAGTCATCCAGCAGAGACTCGAGAATTGTGGGGGAGGCTGTCGAGAGCCAGGCTTGGCTTTCCAGTCGAGGTGGTCCAGCGAACCGGGCTGGCAACAGGTAGTGCGCAGACCCTTCCTGGACAGCGGCGGGCTAGAGCCCAACCGAGCGGCACAGCAAAGGGCCGAGCAGCGTCGATGGGGGAGGGAGAGAGAGGGCAGAGCGCACAGGGCGCAGCCGGTGTTCAGGGGCCGAGCAGCGTTGAAGAGAGGGAGAGAGAGACGTGCAGAAACCCGTGAGGCACCGCCATTGCCACGAGGACCGCCGAGAGCGGCGTTGGCAGCAGCGCAGGAGAAGCGCGCGAAACCTACAGGGCGCCGCCATTGCCACGAGAACCGCCGGGAGCGGCGTTGGCAGCAGCGGGGGAGGAAGGAAAGCGCGGGAGACGCCATTTTAAGCCATTGGAAGACGCCATTTTAAACCACACCTAAAATGCTGAAGAGTGGCAGTATCACCGCATTTGACAATGAAGTCGAAGATTGGACTACATATGTCGAACGAATAGAGGTGTACTGCAAGGCAAATGAGGTGTCAGATGACAAGAAAGCGTCAGTATTGTTAAACTTAATGGGTGTAAAGATGTATGGTTTATTACGAAATCTAGTAACCCCAACGAAGCCAATGGAAAAGAGTTTTGAAGACATAGTAACGATACTAAAGGAACATTTAAACCCCACACCGCTGCTGATAGCAGAAAGATTCAAGTTTCACAAACGGAACCAGCATAAGGATGAAAGCAATGCTGATTATTTAACAGAACTGCACAAACTATCAAAACACTGCCAGTTTGGAGCGGGACTGGCAGATACCTTAAGGGACAAGTTTGTGTGTGGGCTTCAAAGTGAAGGAACCCAGAAACGGCTTTTATCTGAAAAGGACCTTACGCTGGAAAAGGCTTTCAGCATTGCGGTATCATATGAAGCAGCAGCATGGGGCACTGCAGAGATACAACAGAGACCGCAAGAATATGGCACAAACGAAATGTCATATGGAACAGAGAAGTGCTATCGCTGCGGCAGAACAACACACGACCAGAATGATTGCTGGTTCAAAGACAAAGTGTGCAGACAGTGTGGAAAAGTAGGACACATAGCACGAGTCTGCAGGTCGGGAAAGAAAACCAGCAATAAGAAACCTACCAAAGGAAAGTACAAGAAGGTACATAAGATGACGGAGAATAGTTCAGACGAACAAAAGAGTGATAACGACTCCGAAAGCAGGGAACTGAGTTGTCTGAAACTACATAATGTGATCACAACGGAGGATCACCAAACCATTTGGGTCACTCTCAAGATAGCAGGAGTCCAGGTAAAGATGGAATTGGACACAGGATCAGCCCTAACAGTCATAAACCGATGGGACTACGAGCGGCTATTCTCACACATACCCTTGAGAGACACAAAAATTATTTTGAAGACGTACAGGGGGCAAAAAGTCTACCCCAAAGGAAAAATAAGGGTGACCGTTATATATAACGGTAAGGAAACACCAAAACTAGACCTGTATGTATTGCAAGATGGAGGACCACCATTACTGGGACGTGAATGGATCTGGAAAATACAACTGGATTGGCATTCCATACAGGCACTGACTGTGGCTGACAAAAAGGATGACGACGTCACACCTGGGCGACTGTCAAAGATCCTAACTGACGCGAAAGAAGTGTTCCAGCAAGGACTCGGAACACTAAAAGGCATGACAGCGACGATTAAAATAGAAGAAAACGCAAGCCCAAAATTTTTTAAGGCCAGACCGGTACCTTATGCAATCCGCCCAGCCGTCGAAGCAGAGCTGGAGAGTCTGGAACGTTCAGGTGTACTGTCCAAGGTAGACTGGAGCGAGTGGGCTACACCCATCGTCCCTGTGATGAAAAAGTCGTTGAGCAGCACGCCTGGGGAACCAAGGAAGGTTCGCATCTGTGGGGCCTTTAAGGTAACAGTGAACCCGATCCTTCACACCGTACAATATCCACTTCCGCGGATTGAAGATATTTTCGCCTCGTTATCTGAAGGGAAACACTTCACTAAGATTGATCTGACCCAGGCGTATCTGCAAATGGAGGTGGAAGAAGCATCAAAAAAATACCTCACAATCAACACCCATAAAGGTCTCTACCAATACAACCGGCTGGTATTCGGGGTAGCATCAGCTCCGGCTATTTGGCAGAGGGCAATGGAACAAGTCCTGCAAGGGATCCCAGGGACCCAGTGTTATTTGGACGACATCCTGGTCACGGGCGAAAATGACAGTGATCACCTTGCCAACCTGGAGCAGGTGCTCACTAGATTGCAGGAATATGGGCTCCGAGCTAACCGCCCCAAATGCGAGTTTTTTAGAAAACAGATCTCGTATTGTGGCCACGTTATCGATAAAGAGGGGTTACATAAGTCCCCAGAAAAGATTGAGGCAGTAGTCATGGCTCCAGCACTGGAAAATGTGTCACAACTGAGGTCGTTCCTCGGGCTGGTAAACTACTACCATAAGTTCTTGCCAAATTTGTCTACAATACTACACCCACTGAACACCCTACTGCAAACTGGGGTGCCATGGAAGTGGAGTGACGAATGTAGACGAGCTTTCCAGAAGGGCAAAACACTAATCACATCGAAAGAGGTATTGGCCCATTACAACCCAGCATTACCAATTCGGTTGGCATGTGATGCGTCACCCTACGGCATTGGCGCGGTGCTGTCGCACAAATTCTCGGACGGCTCAGAGAGGCCAATAGCCTTTGCGTCACGATCACTAACCTCAGCCGAGCGTAACTACGCCCAGATTGACAGGGAGGCCCTCAGCCTAGTCTGGGGAGTGAAAAAGTTCAATCACTATCTGCACGGGCAGAAATTCACCTTGCTGTCTGATCACCAGCCTCTTGTCTCCATTTTTAATCCGAAGAAGGGCGTTCCGGTGATGACTGCGCAACGACTACAAAGATGGTCACTTTTTCTAGGGACGCACCACTATGAGATTGAATATAAGGGCACGAAACAGCATGGAAATGCTGATGGGCTATCACGCCTGCCACTGCCTACTGCGGAGGAAGTACCAGCAGTGGATCCTGTCGAAATATTCCATTCGACTATAGTTGAATACCTACCGGTAACTAACGCTTGTATCGAAAAGGAAACCCGAAATGACCCGACACTGTCTCGGGTATATGGTTTGACGGTGAAGGGATGGCCAGCACATGGCGACTCACCGTTGCCAACATTCTCGACAAGGAGAGAACAGCTGTCAGTGTGCCGGGGGACCTTGATGTGTGGATCCCGAGTGGTAATTCCACCCAAGTTAAGGGATAGAGTGCTCAATGAGCTTCATGAGGGTCATCTGGGAGGGGTAAAAATGAAAAGCCTAGCCAGGGCTTATGTGTGGTGGCCGGGAATCGATAAACAAATCGAGGACCTGACCAAGAGCTGCTCAGGATGCCAGAAAGTCCAAAATGCACCACCACAGGCCCCTCTACACCCATGGGAGTGGCCCTCATCTCCATGGCAACGGGTGCATATTGATTTTGCTGGTCCATTCATGGACTCAATGTTTTTAATAGCCGTGGACGCGCACTCGAAATGGCCTGAGGTCATCAAAATGTCCTCCACCACCATGGAGAAAACTATTGCAGTCCTATGGACCATTTTTGCAAGGAATGGCTTGCCAGAACAGATTTGCTCCGACAACGGACCACAGTTTGTGTCCGAAGAGTTCCGGAGGTTCTTGAAAAAGAATGGGGTAAGGCATTACACATCCGCCCCGTATCATCCAGCCACAAATGGATTGGCTGAGAGGTTCGTACAAACCTTTAAGAAGGCAATAAAGGCTATGTACAATGACAACATTCCGCTGCAGCACAAGGTGGACAATTTCCTGTTTGCCTACTGGAATGCGACACATGCAGTCACCAACCAGGCCCCAGCCATGATGTTCTTTAACTGAAGGTTAAGATCTCGCCTGGATTTGCTCAGACCAAACGTACGAAGAGATGTTGAGAATAAGCAATTCCAGCACATCCATGAGAAGCCAACAAGGAGCTTCAATGTAGGGCAACCAGTCTTGGCCTGCGACTACCGAACAGAAAAATGGCAGCCAGGAACGATATGCACACAGTGTACGTTGGGGAGAGCATCGTGAGACGCCATGCTGACCAGATCCTAGAGTCACAGGAACAAGTCAACCCCATGCCTCACCCATACGTACCTGGTGATGAACCCGACGTACAGGTCGCATCTACCCCAGAAACAGTAGCATTGGAAACTGATGAACCAACCGACGACAGGGGGCCAGAATCGCCTCCGCACCAAGAGCAAGACACTTGGGAAAGGCGCTATCCAGAAAGGATCAGGAGGCCTCCCCAAAGGCTGAATATATAAATAGACTATTTTCAGCTAATGTTGCATGTTAAAAGTGTTAATTGTAATTAGTTTGATATTTAATTGTTAAATGAGTGTTATGGTACTTTTAATCTAAAAGGGGAGGAATTGTAATGTATATACCTTTAAGGGGGGAACTACATTTTACAGCTCATGTATACTGTAGTACCGGCAGTGACCACACCTGTATATAGCACTGAGTCGTAATCTGTACAGGCAGTTGCAGTGTGAGCCACGTTGAGTAAACACCTGTTGTACCGTTCTCCGCAGTCTGTGTCTTATTATACACGGACACAACAACTTCTTTACCCAGAGAGCAGTTAGCACGTGGAACTCGCTACCACAGGGAGTAGTTGAGGTGAATAGTATAGATGCATTTAAGAGAAAACTAGAAAAACACATGAGGGAGAGAGGAATAGAAGGACATGTTGATGGGGGTAGATGAAGAGTGGTGGGAGGAGAAAAAACACTGGCATGGACCAGTTGGGCCGAATGGCCTGTTTCTGTGCTATACCTACGTGATTGTATATAAATTTGTTAACTCCCAAAACTGGGTGCGATGCTGCCGTTGCTTAGCGATGGCCTTCAGAACAGAGAGGCCCGCGGACTGCCCGAAATTCATCCTCGCACTCCGTCATCATAATTTGGGCGAGCTGTGGCAGCCAATCAGGTGCAGCTCGTCTGAAGGGGCCTAACAAATTTTGGCCAGTGCAGAGGCCTACGGGTAAGTCCGGGGTCGGGAGTGGGGGGGGCGGGGGTGGGAGGTGATGGGAGGAGGGGAGTGGCTCACAATTGTTTTGTGGAGCAAGGAGGAAAGTTCTTGCTCCTTTTGACTCTACAAAGAGGACTTTTCAGCAGGCTTTGGGGCCTTATTTTTGAGCAGCCTTCAGCGATCCCCTTAAGGAACTCTGGTTAGGCAGCTCAGGACCCGGAAATACTGGTCCGAGCCTGGGAAGCGCAAGCTCTAACTAGTTTAAACAAATTTAGGAAATGAGAGTCATTTCAATATGGAAATGGAGCCTGCACTTACTTCACAGGGCCACCAGGGCGGCCTACAAAAAGGCCCCGACCAATTTAGCATTGGCCTGAATGGCCATGCAGATCGCACGGGGCTCTGCCACACTAAATTGGTTATAGTCGCTCCCATATCACACCTGGTTAAATTTAGACCTCTATGTCTCCCACTTGTAATATCCTGAAAATTAAAGCAGGGTCTGCCTCAGTAAATCCACAACCATTAACTTCTAGATTTTAATTCGCACTCGATCTCTGCTGCAGGCTATTGGTTCTGTGACAGGTTTCTTTGCTTTCCATACAATGCTAGCAATCATATAAAGCAACGTAGGGCACTGAAGTTAAATTAGGGCATGGATTGCATGTATGAAAGTCATATAGGTATGTTATCATTTCCACGTGTACAAAATAATGGGCCATAGTATTTGGTAGTTAACTAGCTGGTCCACAGAGTAAAAGTGGTCATAGAATCTTGGATGATACAGCACAAAAGGAGGCTATTCAGCCTATTGTTCTTGTGCTGGCTCTTTGAAAGTGCTATCCAATTAGTCCCACTCCCCTGCTCTTTCCCCATAGCCCCTACAAATTTTACTTTTTAAGTATATATCCAATTCTCTTTTGAAAGTTACTATTGAATCTGCTTCCAACATGCTTTCAGGCAGTGCATTCCAAAATTCCAAAATTTGTCCTCATCTCGCCTATGGTTCTTTTGCCAATATTCTTAAATCTGTGTCCTGTGGTTACTGACCCTCCTGTCAGTGGAAACAGTTTCTCCTTATTTACTATTAATCAAAACCCCTCCTTCTTGAATTGTCAGTTCTTGAATTCAGTTTGAGTATGGAGCATTTTGGTCCTTTTTTTACCGTGTTTTCACATTCCTGAACCTCGGCTAGATTCTATTGGTCTTGTTACTGTCCTGTAGTTGTAAAATGCTGTTGGTGAAATCATGCTCTCTATGGATTTCCAAACAAGGGCTGATGCAGGTGTTTTAAAGGAACTGGTAGTGCCAGCGTTTTAGGATTACAAATCGTATCCAATAAATAAAACGCCCCAAACATTTCTTAAATGTTTCTAATGCCTATACAAATAAAAAACAGCATGAAAATCTTACATTTTAAGCTTGCTACATGGACTAGATTTACCAGCCCAGTGACTGAATGGACGGTGAATCCAATTATTTACTTTAAGGACCCTGATATTGATTCTGTGTTAACGTTCTTTTGACACTAATTGGATTTTTTGTTATTTGCCATACTATGACAATTAATTTATCAAATATTGGCCCAGATTTTGCAGTGGTAATGATGGTGAAACTGTCAGCGTTCGCCATCTTTACTACTCTGAAATTGACAGCAACTTCTGGAGTCAGCACATGCGCAGATAAATGCGGAAATCCAGAAGTTGCTGTCAGTGATTCTATGCTTCTCCACAGATTGCGCTGCAGAACCGGCTATCAATTCAAATCACACTGGAGAACGAAAACGTCCTCTATTATGCTGGAATATTGCTGTTAACCCCGCCCCCCCACCCCCGAAAAAGTTAAGCCTTGTTGAAAGAAGTGTAACTGGGCTTTTAACGGTGTATTGACTGCTGAACAACCATTCTAGTCCTGAAGAACTAATTTTATATTGTGGAATGTCAAATTATTCCATTACTATGATAAGAATTATGTGGCTTTTAAAATAATAATTTATTTTAAGGTTGGTTTATGATATTTCAGCTTCTGCCTTAATCCTTTGCGTATGTCCCAATCTTTATTTCGCTCTCTGCAAAATTTATAAAAATTAAATTATAATCTGTGCATTTTGCTTCCTGGTTTGCTGCCTGTGAGAATTCTTCAATGTGATTGGCTGCTTAGCCTGCTTGATGACATCACTGTTGTTGGCCGCTGGAGATTTGCTTGATTTGGCTCCAGATTCAAACGAACGCTGGGAAAGGGGAAATTCACACCACAAAGAACGCTCGATCTTTGTGGGCAGCTTTCTTCGAGGTCAGCGGCGAGCAGGGTCGTTTCGCCCGACCGCAAATTCCGGGCCAATATTTAATAATAATGCCAGAGTTCAGATTTTCTCCCTTGCCTTCAACAAAAGTGACTATTTTGCTTCATGACAATTCCAGGATTAATCCACTCAGATATTTTAATCCATATTCCAATGTATCTCAGTGCCATAAACCTATTATTCTATAGATCCTGCTTTTGTTAGTCTCTCACCTCCACGACTATGATCTTGATGTTGAATCTGCCTTAATAAATACAACTGTCAGAAATTATATCTTTCTATGAAAATTACAAATTGAATTCAGATACTTGGTTCATTTTTAAAATGCTTGATTTGGAAAAAATAATAATCAGTAGCTATGTTTAAAAACCAACAGGCTAAAATTATAATCCCTGTCGTAATACAACGCCAGCACTCAAAATCAAATATTTTCTTGTTAAAATAAATGTCAAATCAAAGACCATTGAATGGAGGGTAGAGCATCTCGTGCAGACAGACACAGCCTGAGAATTATAATGGCCTTGAGTTTCTAAAGGTAAAAATACAATAATCAAATAATCCATTTCAGGATTTCTATCATAAAATTAAAGCCTGACTTATCTTTTGTCTGCATCACTATTGAAGTCCACTTTAAGCAAGTTTCTTGATCCTTTCCCTTTTTTGGGGGGTAAGGGTATCCTATCAAACATCTGCCCATGTATATGTGATCTAATTGTTTTCAGGAAATTCGGAGGTCTGGGACTATCTCGGCCGCGAGGCCATATTATGGGATTCTCTCTGGCTTCCAGCCAGCCTTCTGTGCAAACTGCAGATGGTGGGGCAAAGCCTAATCCCATTGCTGTTGCCCCATGCATCCTCTGTGTGTTGTCCAGTCACACACACTGCTGCACTTCTTTAAAAGCTTATCAATAAGCTAGTGTCCATTGTGCACATTCTCATTATAATTTCATTACATTACATAAGCCTCGCCTTTTGCAATTCTTCCAGCTGAATATTGACTTCATGCTTGCTTTTCTAATTGAATTACAGGAGAGCAGGCTGAGTGATTGCAGTTTCTAGTGCACAGTCTATGCTTCCCTGGCAGCGAGATGAATAGAGGTTGAGAGACAGGGTGTTTGCTGTACCAGCAGGAATAACAGAAATCTGTCACAAAACCTTGCCTTGGAAATAAAAATGTGAGAAAGTGTGCCGCTCGCTCCCAGCACCAGCTGCTTTCCCCGTCTTCCTTTTCTCCTCAGAAAAATTCTGACAAAAGCTGGACTTGGCTGGCACCTGAGACAGATACTCAGGATTTATGGGGCCTGCCTGCAATTCCTGAGCAGGGTTGAGCTAAATATGGACCAGACCAAACTATAGTAATGGTTTACACTGACCAATCAAAAGAGGTTTTTTAAAAACCTGGGAACAGTTTTGACACAGTGATCTGGTTCTTTGATTTATTATTGCACCTTTCATTCATTGCCATGATAAATAATTGTGGCGAGTCACTTTTAAACAGCAGTTTTTGAGCTTGCTTCAGGCAAGAAGTTGCTTTAATTGTGCACGCTTACATATATATTGGCCCAGAAATTCGGGTCTCCACGGGTGAGTACGCGCTGGGTACTCACTCATAGGCCCGATGGAAGTGCCGGCACTTCCATTCCTCTGAAAGCAGGGGTTTAGAGGTCGAACGCATGCGCGGGGGAGGCTGCGCGTGTGCATCAAACTTAATTTTTTTTTCCAGGTTTTCCCGTGAGGGTAAGTCTGCAGAAGTTAGAAATTTAAAAAGCAGGCGTAAGGCCTGCTTTTTACAAGATAAGTGGTGAATTAATTAAAATTAAAACATTTTTTCCACAGGTTTATTATTTTTAAATACTTTAAAGCAAGGTAAGTTTATTTTTAGCCCCGTTAGAATATAAAATTATTTTTTCAAAAATTTAAATTATTGTTTAAAATAGTTATTTAATGTAATTTATAGCTTATTTAAAAAAAAAATTATTTGAAGGTTTAGTGCTATTTTGGGGCCGTAGTATTTATAAGTCTTGACAGCACTTCCTGTCAAGACTTATGAATGGAGCATTCCCTGCTCCGATTGGCTCCCCATGGCCCACGTGATCCCAGGGGACGCATCGAACTAACTGCGCCCCTGGGATACGCAAGCACTGCGGGCCGGCAGCTGGACCAGGCCCCGGATCGGAATTCCATGGGGCCCTACAGCTCAATGGCTGGCACGCAAGGTAAGTGCAGGTCGGGGGCTTACACCCGCGGGAAGCCCCCGACCCGAATTTCTGGGCCATTATATCTGAGGGAATAAAAGCAATGCAGATCGACAGGACGAGAGGAAGAGTTGCAAAGAAAGAACTCACGCTGGGTTACAATACTGCAGGCACCAGGCACCAATGGTAGCCTTTCTTCATGACAGGCTGATCAACCTTGAGGGGCATCAAATCCAAGTCTAATCTTGCCCCCTGTGCACTTTCCAGCAAGGGCCACTTGATCGCAGTCCAGAGCAGGTGTAGATCAGCAGACTTAACACAGTCCAAGGGTCAAATCTAGGACCGCCCTGCTCTGTAAAGGTCAGCACCATATTATGTGGTGCAGTTACCCATTGTATGATTGATGCAATGTTAGCAGCCAAATCCTACTAACAAAACAAAGGTTTCAAACAAATGACACAAGAGTTGAAGATTTTTCCTTGGTTGGCTGGTACCAGTCCATTAAATCTACTTTGATGCTGATACGAGCTAATATTACTAGATTATCATAGTGTTGCAATGCACACTTCGGTTGTTCCATTTATACGTGCTGATGAAAGGTTGGCCCTACTTTTTATTGAGGGTTTTTTTCATTAAGGTCTGGACATACCCTGTTAATAAAGGGAATATTGGAACTTTCATAAAATCGGACACCAGTTCAGAAGAACAACAATTTATGTTTATATAGTGCATTTAACGTAGAAAAACGTCCCAAGGCACTTCAGAGAGGCGTAAGGAAAAATGTGCACACTGAACAAAGGAAGGAGCTATTAGAGGGATGGTCAAAATCTTGGGGGGGGGAGGTGGTGGTGGGATGGGGGAGATGGATTCTTAGGGGGCTCTAGCGGTGACAGTGGGCAGAGAAACCATTGGTAGACATGCTCTGGCTTTGATTTGATAAGTAACAGTGGAACCAAGTGAGGGTAGTTGTGCTGTCTTTCTTTAGCAATTTATGTTAGTTTCCCAGTTAATTCAGGGGTTTGAGTAAGTTGGGTCAATTCCCATTGTGTGCCACCACCTAGTGGATATTTGGTACCTAGCAACTGCAGTAAAAGCACAGTAAAGTGCAGTAAAGCACAGTAAGTGCAGTAAAGTAAACTACTGTACATCACAGACCTACAGCCACACATGGTCTGGGAAGTTATATTGCTGCCATGCTTGAGTCTTGGATATTATTTGTCTGTAAGTACTTGAGAATGTTATAGATGATTAGTGTACACTATATTTTGCAGAAAATGTTTAGTTTGTAACTTTTCTCTGTAAGCAAACTTACACAGCTAGCCGTGAAGTGCTCGCTCTCTGTCTAGCTGGTTAACTTGTAGCTGTATTTTGATGCACTATGTACAGGGCTAATTTAAAGAGAATGCCTTCCAGTTTGCTAAGTGTATATTCACAGTAAGCTGTGTTTCCACGTGTTTGGTAATTTACATGCCAAATGTACTGTGTTGCTCAGGCGTACCTAAATTTGTGTATGCATATCAGTTATGTGCTTGTATACTAATGTGTGCTTGCATTTCTGTGTTGTATTTCAGTTTCACAATAAGAATCTTTCAGTAAAGTTTTACAAGAAAAGTCAAGCCTTGTGATTTTTCTGGGAAGATATCAAGTTGTTAGCTACCTGTCTAGCTCTGCATAGGAACGCGCTGCAAGGGCAGAACAGTGAAAAGACAACAGCACAGCTGGCTCAAGCACAAGAAGATACCTCTCAGCTACCATGAGTCTATGCTCAGGAAGACAATATACCATAGAGGACGTCGACCAGCCAATCGAGAAGCATGAGCCTCTCCGAGCAAATGATGCCAAGTCACAGTCCTCTAAAGCATCCTCTAGATCATCTCGGCGGTCCAGCAGACCGTCGTCATCGACAGCTTCTGCGGCCGCCAAAGCACGTGCCAAGGCAAAAGCTGCCCAGGCTCAATTGTCCTTCACTGAAAACGAAGCTAGTGTGATGAAGCAGAGAGCTGACCTCGACACTAGTCTGATGAAGCAGAGAGCTGACCTCGACGCTAGTGCGATGAAGCAGAGAGCTGACCTCGACGCCAGTCTCCACATTCTCCAAAGCCAGAGAGCTGCCGCTGCCGCTGAAGCTGAAGCTGCAGCTTATGAAGAAGGTGAGGAGAACGAAGGCGGGGAGCACAGCCATGAAACATATGTTCTAGAACAGCCCCTCAGTCCAGTGCAACGTACAAGTGAGTATGTCCAACAACACTCCAAATTGTTCTTCAAGGAAACATCCAGGTATCTCGATGCAGAACCAGCTACTCACCACAGTAACAAACAGCCTGTTTTCGAAGACACTGAGCTTAAAGGAGAAGAAACAAGTAAGACTTACCTGCAGAGACCTCCACAGCACTCGGCCAATCCAACCAAGCAGTCCTCACCCGAGCCACAAGGTGCACAAGACCTCGCTAGGTACCTCATCTGCCGAGAATTGTTAAGTTCAGGTCTTCTAGAATTTGATGACCGTCCTGGAAATTATTGGTCATGGAAAGCGTCCTTCCTGAGTACCACCAAGGACTTGAATCTGTCAGCCAGAGAAGAACTAGATTTGATGACAAAGTGGCTCGGAGCTGAGTCGTCAGAACAGGCGAAGAGAATTCGCTCAGCGCACGTCCGCAATCCCACAGCAGGCCTCAGCCTGGTTTGGCAACGTCTCGAAGGCTGTTATGTGACACCAAAAGTCATTGAACACGCACTGCTCAAGAAGATTGAGGACTTTCCGAAGCTAACCAACAAAGATAATGTCGAGCTCCGAGAACCGGGTGACATTCTCCTCGAACTGGAGTGTGCTAAGGGAGAAGGTTACCTGACAGGCCTCTCGTATTTGGATACAGCTCGTGGGGTAAACCCAATAGTGGAAAAGCTCCCCTACAACCTTCAAGAGAAATGGATAGCTAAGGGATCCAAGTACAAGGAGGACAATGGAATGGCATTTCCCCCCTTCTCTCTCTTCTCCAGGTTTGTCCAACAACAGGCAAAGGTGAGGAATGATCCAAGTTTCACTTTCTCCACCTCCAGCAGTTACGCTCCTTCGAGAACAGAGAAACCCACAAAGTACAGCAACAAAGCCTCTGTGAGCGTGCACAAAACAAATGTTCCAGCCGAACCCTCAGTCAACCAATCCAGTTCTGCTGGGAATAAAGTGGATGACCCAGATCATCAGTGTCCAATACACAAGAAGCCCCACCCACTCAAAAAGTGTCAAAGCTTTAGGGACAAGCCTATTGATAAACGCAAATCATACCTGAAAGAGAATCGCATCTGCTTCAGGTGTTGTGGGTCGACTATGCACATGGCAAAAGACTGCAAGGCGACAATCAAGTGCTTTGAGTGCAACAGTGAAAAACACATCGCAGCCCTGCATCCAGGTCCTCCTCCTTCAACCACCGAGAGTGCTGCGGTTGACAAAGAGGATAGCGGGGAGCAAAGCAAAAGCACATCTTCTTCAGTCACCTCCAAGTGTACAGAGGTTTGTGGAAATGCAAGCAGCCCACGCTCATGCTCCAAAATCTGCTTGGTTAAAGCATATCCTGCAGGGAGAAAGGAGAAGGCAATCAAGATGTACACAGTGCTTGATGAGCAAAGTAACAAGTCTCTAGCGAAGACAGAATTCTTCAATCTCTTTGAAGTCAAGGCCAACGCAGCTCCGTACACGCTAAAAACCTGTTCAGGGACAACAGAGACTATGGGTAGGAGAGTTGGCAACTTCATGATCGAGTCCATGGATGGGAAACTACAGCTTCCCCTCCCCACCTTAATTGAGTGTGACATGATGCCAGATGATAGGACGGAAATTCCCTCCCCAGAGGTCGCATGCCATCAGCCCCACCTACAGCCAGTTGCCAACAAGATTCCAGCTGTGGACCCAGACGCTCCAATCCTCCTGCTCTTGGGAAGAGACATCTTAAGGGTGCACAAGGTGCGTGAGCAAATCAACGGGCCCCACAATGCTCCTTATGCGCAGCGGCTTGACTTGGGATGGGTCCTCGTGGGTGGAGTTTGCCTGGGAACAGTCCACAAACCAGCGGATGTCAACGTCTATAAAGCAAACATGTTGCACAACGGTCGCACATCCTGTCTCAGCCCATGCCCAAACAGGATCCAGGTAAAGGAAGACTATGACGACATGACGCAGCATCATAGGTCAACCTCCTCTGCCTGTGAGGAAGAGGCAGGCCCCACTGTGAGAACAGACAGCCTAGGATGCTCAGTGTTTGAAAGGTCCAAGGATGATGACAAGCCAGCACTATCCATGGACGACAAAGCTTTCCTAACCATCATGGATGAGGAGGTTTACCAGGACGATGGACACAGCTGGGTGGCACCCTTACCATTTCACTCTCCTAGACACCATCTTCCGAGTAACAGGGAACAAGCTATGAAGCGCCTCTGCTCACTTAGGAGAACCCTGGTGCCGGTGTCCACCGACCCAGACATGCCTGCAGTCCTCACCCCAGCGATGCTCCTGAGTCAAAAGATGAGTGCTATTTCAGCCCCTTCTGGAAACTTCGACATGGCTGAGCTGCACGGGAAGCAGTGGAAGCAAGTCCAGTGTCTTGCCGACACTTTTTGGAAGAGATGGAAAGGAGAGTATTTGTCCACCCTACAGAGCTGTAGGAATTGGACAGAAGACAAGCCAAATGTCAAAGTGGGAGATGTTGTCTTGCTGAAAGACAGCCAAGCACACAGAAATGAATGGCCAGTGAGACTGGTTGTCAAAACTCTGCCGAGCAGGGACAAGAGGGTCCGCAAGGTGGCGGTGAAGATTGTCAAGGAGGGTACTGTCAAAGTGTTTCTGAGGCCAGTCTCAGAGATCGTAGTCCTCCTTTCTGAAGAAACCTAGAGAAAGGATTCTGAGTATGTTTGCAGCCAAAGGACGTTTTCTTTAGGTTTATTTTGTATCTGTAGTGGTACAATGGAATTGTACCAAGCGGGGAGTGTGCTGTCTTTCTTTAGCAATTTATGTTAGTTTCCCAGTTAATTCAGGGGTTTGAGTAAGTTGGGTCGATTCCCATTGTGTGCCGCCACCTAGTGGATATTTGGTACCTAGCAACTGCAGTAAAAGCGCAGTAAAGTGCAGTAAAGTAAACTACTGTACATCACAGACCTACAGCCACACATGGTCTGGGAAGTTATATTGTTGCCACGCTTGAGTCTTGGATATTATTTGTCTGTAAGTACTTGAGAATGTTATAGATGATTAGTGTACACTATATTTTGCAGAAAATGTTTAGTTTGTAACTTTTCTCTGTAAACAAACTTACACAGCTAGCCATGAAGTGCTCGCTCTCTGTCTAGCTGGTTAACTTGTAGCTGTATTTTGATGCACTATGTACAGGGCTAATTTAAAGAGAATGCCTTCCAGTTTGCTAAATGTATATTCACAGTAAGCTGTGTTTCCACGTGTTTGGTAATTTACATGCCAAATGTACTGTGTTGCTCAGGCGTACCTAAATTTGTATATGCATATCAGTTATGTGCTTGTATACTAATGTGTGCTTGCATTTCTGTGTTGTATTTCAGTTTCACAATAAGAATCTTTCAGTAAAGTTTTACAAGAAAAGTCAAGCCTTGTGATTTTTCTGGGAAGATATCAAGTTGTTAGCTACCTGTCTAGCTCTGCATAGGAACGCGCTGCAAGGGCAGAACAGTAGTTTCACTGAGCTGGACAATGGAGGAAAGGCTTCAGAGGAGGATGATGTGGTTGTCAGTATCAAAAGCTGCAGAGTGGTTGAGGAAGACAAGGTGGGATAATCCCTCATGGTCATAGTCCCAGGTAATGTCATTCATGGCTTTGATTCAAGCTATTTTGGTGTTGTTGGATGGGTGGAATTGTTGCGATTCAAACAGGAAGTTGTGAGAGAGATGGGCATGGATCTAGGCGGTGACAACATGCTCAAAGAATGAAATCCAGCACTGTTTGATGAGAATACTATCACAAGAAGTAAAATGATAGCAATGGGCCTTTCCTGGAACCAGACAGTGAAAACTGCTGTAGAAATTTTCTGCAGAATCTTTTCTCTTTTTTAGATAGTTAACATACTTTGGTTGTGACCAAAATCAGCCATGATTACAATGAGGAAAATTAATCACTTTAATACTGAAGGAGTACTTCCTTACCAAAATGAAACAGAATCAAATTCAAACTTTTCTGTTCATAATAGCCAGTTCTATATCGTGAGAAATTTGCACGGCTATGGGGAGTGGGACTCATTGGATAGCTCTTTCAAAGAACCGGAACAGGCACGATGGGCTGCATGGCCTCCTTCTGTGCTGTCTGATTCTATGTGAATTATTTTGAGAATGTTTATCATTATCTCAGCTGCTAAATGCACCATCTAGTATCTAACTGAGCCAAGCAGTTGGGTAATGTTCCATGCTCAAATCCTGGTCCTTGTTTAGCTAGTTGATCTCACCTGGAGCAGTAACACAGTGAATCAGCCGTGGCTCAGTGGGTAGCAATCTCGCCTCTGAATCAGAAGGTTGTGGGTTTAAATACCACTCCAGAGACTTGAGCACAAAAGTCTAGGTTTGACAATCTAGTCCTAAAGGTACATTACTTTGTCGGAGGTGCGGTCTTTCAGATGAGAGGTTAAATTCAGGCCCTGTCTGCTTTCTCAGGTGTATGTAAAAGATCCCATGGCACCATTTTGAAGAACAGGGGAGTTTTCCTTGGTTTCCTGCCCAATATTTATCCCTCAATCAAAATAACAAATAAAACCAGATTATCTGGTCATTATCACAGTGACTACATTTCAAAAGTACTTCATTGGCTGTGAAGCACTTTGGGATGCCCTGTGGTCATGAAATACAATACGCTATAGAAATGCAAGTCTTTCTTTCTTAATGGTGTTACGTTTGGTGTTGGGTGCTCCTCAATTAGGCAGGAGGAAATCAGACAGTTTTAACTCCTCACTGCTATCCAGTGACACCGTCTGGAAAGTGTGTATGTGTGGAGGTTGGGTGAGGACAGGATTAGGTTCCTTTGTCATGCCACCCACTAAGGAATGACCTACCACCATTCACTGTCTAGATTCAAACATGAAGATGACTACTTGGGTGAAGTACCAGGTGAATGAAACCTGTGGGACTGTAGCCGACAGGGGTCAGTGCCTTCAGAAGAGGATAGCAGAAAATCGGGAAGAAAAAAAAGGAAAGAAAACAATTGTGTCGGATATTGTATAAGAGAAGATTTTGATTTGTTTTAAGGGGGATAAGATCTGGTAAGTTCTCTACCTTCAGTCACGCTGTTATAAGGAAGTGATGAATAGTGGCCACTGTTTTACCACAGGGTGTGAGGGAGAAGTAGCCTTGTAGGTCTCCAGGTGACAATTTTCAAGGTGGCTTTCAAGCTTTGGGAGATGGCCACCAAGGAGCGGTATGGGCCGAATGGCTTCTTCTGCGCTGTATCATTCTATGTGGTACAGAAAGACCCAGGAAAGGTAGGAGAGTACATCAAGTTTAAAGCAAATTGGACTTTCACTATCCAAAGAGTTAATCCTTCCTGTGCTATGGATGAGTCATAGGCCCCGATTTTCCCGAAGGTGCGGGGAATTGTCGGGTTCCCCGAATGTCGGGTTCCGACCCGAATCTAAATGGGTCAGCCAGGTGCACGCAATTTTCGCAGAATTGGCCAATTTATTTCAAGCGTGTGGGCACCCTTGCTAATTGTCTATTTCCAGTCAGAAAGCCCCACAGTATGATGTCATAAGAACATAAGAACATAAGAAATAGGAGCAGGAGTAGGCCATACGGCCTCTCAGGCCTGCTCCGCCATTCAATAGGATCATGGCTGATCTGAATCTAGACTCACGACCACTTCCCTGCCCTCTCCCCGTAACCACTAATTCCCTTATCAGCTAGGAAAATGTCTATCTCCATTTTAAATTTATTTAATGTTGCAGCTTCCACAGCTCTCTGGGGTAGCAAATTCCATAGATTTACTACCCTCTGAGTGAAGAAGTTTCTCCTCATCTCAGTTTTGAAAGGGCAGCCCCTTATTCTAAGATTAAGCCCCCTAGTTCTAGTCTCACCCATCAGTGGAAACATCCTCACCGCATCCACCCGATCAAGCCCCCTCACAATCTTATATGTTTCGATAAGATCGCCTCTCATTCTTCTGAACTCCAATGAGTAGAGTCCCAACCTACTCAACCTTTCCTCATACGTCAACCTCCTCATTTCTGGAATCAACCGAGTGAACCTTCTCTGAACCGTCTCGAGAGCAAGTATATCTTTTATTAAATACGGAAACCAAAACTGCACGCAGTATTCCAGGTGTGGCCTCACCAATACACTGTATAATTGCAGCAAGACTTCCCTGTTTTTATACTCCATCCCCCTTGCAATAAAAGCCAAGATTCCATTGGCCTTCCTGATCACCTGCTGCACCTGCATACTAACTTTTTGTGTTTCATGCACCAGGACCCCCAGATCCCTTTGTACTGTAGCACTTTGCAGTTTCTCTCCATTTAGATAACAACTTGCTCTTTGATTTTTTCTGCCAAAGTGCATAACCTCACACTTTCCAACATTATATTGCATCTGCCAAATCTCTGCCCACTCACTTAGCCTGTCTATGTCCTTTTGCAGGTTTTTTATGTCCTCCTCACTCACTGCTTTCCCTCCCATCTTTGTATCGTCGGCAAACTTGGATATGTTGCACTCGGTCCCTTCCTCCAAATCGTTAATATAGATTGTAAAGAGTTGGGGTCCCAGCACTGACCCCTGCGGAACACCACTAGTTACTGATTGCCAGCCCGAGAACGAACCATTTATCCCAACTCTTTGTTTTCTGTTAGATAGCCAATCTTCCACCCATGCCAGTATATTACCCCCAACCCTGTGATTTTTTTTACCTTGATCAGTAATCTTTTGTGTGGCACCTTGTCAAATGCCTTTTGGAAGTCCAAATACACTACATCCACTGGATCCCCTTTATCCACCCTGTATGTTACATCCTCAAAGAATTCGAGCAAATTTGTCAAACATGACTTCCCCTTTGTAAAACCATGCTGACTCTGTCCTATTAATTATGTTTATCCAAATGCTCTGTTACTGTTTCCTTAATAATGGACTCCAACATTTTGCCAACCACAGATGTTAGGCTAACTGGTCTATAGTTTCCAGCTTTTTGTCTACTTCCCTTCTTAAATAAGGGTGTTACATTAGCAGTTTTCCAATCTGCCGGGACCTTTCCTGAGTCCAGGGAGTTCTGGAAAATGATCACCAATGCATCCACAATCCCTACCGCCACTTCTCTCAAGACCCTAGGATGTAGGCCATCAGGTCCGGGGGATTTATCCGCCTTAAGTCCCATTATTTTACTGAGTACCATCTCCTTAGTGATTTTAATCGTGTTTAGCTCCTCCCCCCATTGCCCCCTGTTTGTCCAGTGTTGGGATATTTTTAGTGTCCTCTACTGTAAAGACTGATACAAAATATTTGTTCAGCGTCTTTGCCATCTCCATGTTCCCCACCACTAGTTTCCCGGTCCCATCCTCTAAGGGACCAACGTTCACTTTAGCCACCCTTTTATTTTTATATAGCTGTAGAAATTCTTGCTATCTGTTTTTATATTTTTGCTAGTTTACTTTCATAATCTATCTTCCCTTTCTTAATTAATCTTTTAGTTATTGTTTGCTGGCTTTTAAATGCTTCCCAATCTTCTATCCTCCCACTAGATTTGGCTAATTTATATGCCCTTGTTTTCAGTCGAATACTATCCTTTATTACTTTACTAAGCCACGGGTGGCTGTCTTTTCTTTTACCCCCCTTTTTCCTCAGTGGAATATATTTGTCTTGAAAGATGTGAAATATCTCCTTGAATGTAGACCACTGCTCTTGTACCGTCTTACACTTTAATCTGTTTTCCCAGTCCACTTTAGTCAATTCTACTCTCATACCTTCATAGTCTCCTTTATTTAAGCTTAGTACGCTGGTTTGAGATCCAACTCTCTCACCCTCAAACTGAATTTGGAATTCAACCATATTATGGTCACTCATTCCAAGGGGATCCTTTACCAGGACATTTTTTATTAATCCTGTCTCATTACACAGGACTAGATCTAAGATTGCCTGCCCCCTGGTTGGTTCAGTTACATACTGCTCAAGGAACCCGTCCCTAATACACTCTATGAACTCTTCCTCAATGCTGCCATGCCCAATTGGATTAGTCCAGTCAATATGAAAGTTAAAATCCCCCATGATTATAGCTGTTCCCTTATTACAAGCCCCAACTATTTCCCGATTTATACTCCGACCAACAGAGTTGCAACTGTTAGGAGGCCTATAGACTATGCCCACTAGTGACTTTTTCCCCTTATTATTCCTTATCTTCACCCAAACTGTTTCACTATCCTGATCCTTTGACCCAATATCATTTCTGACTATTGCAGTGATTCCATCCTTGATTAACATAGCAACCCCACCTCCCTTTCCTTCCTGTCTGTCCTTCCTAACTGTCAAATACCCTTGTATGTTTAGTGCCCAGTCATGTTTATCTTGCAGCCATGTTTCCGTAATGGCCACCAGATCATACCCATGTGTAGTTATTTGCACCGTCAACTTGTCAATTTTGTTACGAATGCTGCGTGCATTCAGATAAAGAACTTTCAAATATGTTTTCTGACAATTTATTCCTGCTTTTACCCCTTTTACTACTTTACCTTTATCATTAAACATTCTGTCCCTTCCTGACACGCTCTGGTTTTTAATTCCCCCACTGCTACCTTGCTCTATTGCCTTCTCCACTGTCATTTTTATTTTTCGCTCTCTTAAAACCTCCCCCCCACTAATTAGTTTAAAGCCCTCTCTACAGCCCTAGTTATTTGATTCACCAGGATTCTAGTCCCAGCACTGGTCAAGTGAAGTCCGTCCCAACGGAACAGCTCTCTCCTGTCCCAGTACTGATGCCAGTGTCCCAGGAATGAAAACCCATTTCATCATTCGTGGTGCTTTTAAAGTGTCCAGCAAGCTTTTCAACCTCTGCAGGCTTCCCAACCAGTCTTGCAGAATGGCAGAGGAGCCTGCACCAGCTGCTGCCAGTGGCAGAGTTTGAGCTGCCGCCAAGTTTGATGAGACATCACTCCAGACATTGGTGGATGGGGTAAGGGCCCACAGGGAGGTCCTCTTCCCTAGCTCAGGTAGGAAGAGGCCTCCCAAAGAGGCCAGGGCGGCATGGATGGAGGTGGCTGCAGAGGTCAACTCTCAGGGAAGCACCTGACGGACCTGGATCCAGTGCAGGAAGCGCTTCCATGACCTTCACCGTACAGGAAAAGTAAGTATGAAGTTTCCATTACCCTCAACCTGATCCCCATTGCCTTTCCCCAGCAGCACTCAGCTTCAGCAATCTCTTCCTCCACATCCCACTTCACAGTCACATCCATGCACCCTTACCCATTCCCTCTCTCTCTATGCTCACATTCACAGAACTATTCCACCATGCAGCCCTCACACTGCCTCTCACTCTGATGCTTGGAACATAACTGACAACACACAGGGAGGGCCCTTGGTCTTGCAGCCTCACACCATCTTTGTCTCCTTCTAAGTATCTATGCTATGCAATCTCTACACTCACTCCTGCACTCTCATTCAAACTCCACTTGTCTCCCTCTTTGCAGGAAAAGAGAGCTCACAATAGGAGGGAGCGTTCGAGGACTGGAGGAGGAGCACCCTCAATCGCCCACCTGAGCCCCTGGGAGGAAGCCGTGATGGAGATTGCTGGGGGTGACGTGCCTGTGGAAGCTGGGGCAGGAGAGACAGGTGCAAGCCTGCAAGCTGGTGACAGAATAGTTTCCCATCTCTCTCATTGACATGGCATGAGTCGCTGATATGATTCTGAACTGCATCATTTGGACTTATGAGCATATGCCAAATCCAATGTACAAGTAGCCTTGGCATCACATCTCTAACTCTTCCCTTTACTTCCCCACAGGACCATCCGGAGCCCCCCTCCCCCACTGCCGAGGAGGAAGAGGCTTTGCAGCCAGACTCCTCAGAGGAAGCTCCAGCCTCTGAGGGCGCTGTAGTGTATGTAACCGTCTACCTTTAAGAGACTATTGTGTGTAACCGTTCACCTTTAAGAGAACTATTTTAGGTGTGGCACTACTTGTTTGGCTTCTGTATACGGTAATACCGACGGTGACCACACCGGTATATAAGTGCTGTGGCATGATTTACAGGGCAGATTCGCCCTGACCTTCGAATAGTAAAGTCCTGTTGTATGTTACTCCTGAAGTCTGTGTCGTAATTAACTGCACAACCCACAGACTTTACAGTGGCGACGAGTCCGATCGTACCCTGCGGCAACAATATTTTCAAGCAACGAAAGAGCGTCGAAAAGAGGCAACCGCCCTCGTCATTCGGCTGGCAGAAAACTCAAGGCTGCAGCAATAGAAAGGAGGAAGACTTTAGCGACAAAAACTTCCATCAGCAACAGGCACTGACTGTCCCTTCTGCCACGGTGACTGTGAGTAAGGGAAAGTGAAAAGAATAGCCGGAGGATAAGGGCTGGGCACTCAACCACGGTCAAGGGGGAAAAGGAGCCGGACAAAAAGTCGGGTCCAACGGCGTCGTGAGAGACCGCGACCGGCGGGAAAAGCCGGGCGGTGACCGAAGCCACGAAGCGCTGCAACCGGGAGCGTAGGCGCGGGAAGAGAGAAACTCAGCCGCAGCCGGGGAGAGAAGCACCGGACTGCGAGAGGGCTGGGAGGCGCGATTGGGGTCCGAGCGAGCGGGAGAGGCAGAGCCGACCAAGAGAGACTGCGCGAGAGCCAGTCCAGCGGCTGAACTGTCCTCCGTCAACGGGGTGTAACCAGCGCCGGTAGAGCCGAGTGAGCAGGAGAGAGGCAGAGCCGAGCAAGGGGAACTGTGCGAGAGCCAGTCCAGCGGCTCAACTGTCCTCCGTCAACGGGGTGTACCCAGCGCCGGTAGAGCCGAGCGAGCGGGAGAGAGACAGAGCCGAGCAAGGGGAACTGTGCGAGAGCCAGCCCAGCGGCTGAACCTGTTCGCCGTCAACGGGGTACCCAGAGCCGGTCGCCCTGCCATAAAATTTAAAAAAAAGGGAAAGCCTTGAAGCCGACGCGCAGGCTGCGAACCTGAAAGCCAGCGGCCATCGCCCGTGGGGAAAGTGTACCCCTCCCGCCAGGGAAGAAACGCGGGAAGCCGCCATTAGGCGGGGAAGAAGACAGAAGCGGGAAACCGCCATTGAAGTGGGCGGGGAGAGAAGATAAGAGCGGGAAACTGCCATTTTCGCGGGAAAACCGCCATCTTAGAAAAAAAAAGAAATAATAATTTAAAGAAATACTTGTGTTGTTCCCAAAGAGAGGAAGATGCCTAAGCGTGGTAACATCAATGATTTTAATTCCGAAGTAGAAGACTGGGCCACGTACGTGGAACGCATTGAGATCTATTGTGAGGCCAATAAAATAGAAGAAGATGACAAAGCTATAACCTTGCTGAACTCGATGGGCGCAAAGACATACGGGCTCTTGAAGCATCTACTAGCACCAGCTAAACCGGCGGATCAGACTTTCGATGATATTGTGGCTGTCCTGAAGGACCACTTGAACCCTACACCGTTGATGTTGGCGGAACGATTCAAATTCTATGCGAGAACGCAACGGAAAGACGAAAGCAACGCAGAATACTTGGTCGAACTGCGTAGACTAGCGAAATACTGCCAGTTTGGAGGGAATCTGACGGAGGCATTGCGAGACAAGTTCGTGTGCGGGTTGGCAAAGGAAGGAACGCAAAAGCGACTACTCGAAGAGAGCGACCATAGAGCCATCGTGACCAATTACCGATCACATCTCCCTTATGCTGTTCAGGAGTTAGAATATTTGCAGGAAGAAGCAAATGAAGAGGAATCTGCAGGAAGCCAGGATTTTATTCCAGTTCTTCTCTACGACTCTTTATAAGCAGAGTGTGAGAAGTTGAAAGAACAGTATGAACAGGCCCAGGCTACAATTCTGGAAGGGGTTAACTCGGCAACCTCCGAAAAGCTAGTTTCAGTGGAAGCATATGAGCAACTGAAGGTTGAACATGAGCAAGAAGTCCAAAGGCTGCAGGAAATTCTTGATGAGCTCAAGGCCAAGACAGACTCATCGGTAGAAGTTCCATCCATAGATGAGAAATTAGAGGTGAAAGACATGGTAGAACCTGAAAGACAAGATGTACAAGAACTCATAAAAATATTAAAGGAAACCCAAGACAAATATGGGGCGGCAATGATCGAGATTCAACAACTTGAAGAACAGATTCAACTGGGAATCCGTTCAGTGGAAGAAAAGGGAACTGTAAGAAACACAGAGACTGTAAGAATGGCCTCTGAACATGAGCTAGAGAGCATCAAGGCGCAACTTCTCCGAGCGCTGGAAGCCAAAGTACAAGAGGAAAAGAAGGTGAAAGCATTGGAGGAAAAGGTGGATGAAATGGAGAAGACTCTGACCCACAGTGTTCCCGTGGAAGAGTTAACGGTCAGCCAACTCCTTCATATGCTGAAGGACAAGACTCTACAATGGGAACAATCTGAACACGAGCTTCAATCTTCAAAGGGAAGGAGTTCGAAGCTCTCAAAAGTTATGGAAATAGCTGAGGTTGCAACACAGATTTTACAGGGATGCCAAAAGTACGCTGAATCACGTCAATGTGAACAGCAGAATGTTGAAACAGCTGCTCCAGTAGAAGGATTGAATAGCCTGATCAATCAATCCCCGAGGGAAGGGGAAGTATTGAAATCACAAACGAGGTCATTAGTGAAGGATTGGCAGGAAACCCAGGAAGAGCGGGATGAATATGAACGCATGAAGAAGTCTCTTCAGGAAAGATGTCTAGGGAGGGAACAACAGTCGGCTAACGTCCAGTTGGGTACGGAAGAAGTAGCAGGCCCTCTCGCTAGACTAGCTCAGGACGACACCGAATATTACCATGACCTGTTGAGTGACACTGAATATTACGAGGATCTGGTCTGCCCAGCTTGTGATGAAAACTCCCAAAGTGCAGAAATCAGGATGAAGCACTTAAAGTCTAAGGAACATAGAGAGATGGTGGCGCTACAGCTGGCAGCTGATAAGGGAGCCCCGAGAGTCTCCAAGAAGCAGAAAAGAAAAAGAAGAAGCAGAAGATGATAACCATCAAAATCATTATCACTCCTACCAGATCATGCACGTGGGCCCTACAAAGGGAGATAAATCAGTTGGAAAGTAAGAAAAATTACCAAGGCAATACAGCTGTTTGTAAAAGTCAGCATTGCTGGTTCAGCAGGACGAAAGTTCAAGCTGTTACGTCAAGGGGAAGACTAATGGAGGAGTCACGCTAGCAATGTGAACCGGCTACACCACAGCGATGTTGTTCGGACCGAGTCAAGACTAGAGACTGAATCTATACACTGTTCCCACAGAGACTGAACCTGTGAACTGTTTCCCACAGAGACTATATCTGTAAATTGTTTACCTGAAGTTGAATATATGTATGTTAATGAGAAATAGTATGTTGTAAGCTAAAAAGGGAGGATTGTAGTGTATGTAACCGTCTACCTTTAAGAGACTATTGTATGTAACCGTTCACCTTTAAGAGAACTATTTTAGGTGTGGCACTACTTGTTTGGCTTCTGTATACGGTAATACCGACGGTGACCACACCGGTATATAAGTGCTGTGGCATGATTTATAGGGCAGATTCGCCCTGACCTTCGAATAGTAAAGTCCTGTTGTATGTTACTCCTGAAGTCTGTGTCGTAATTAACTGCACAACCCACAGACTTTACAGGCGCAGCGTCAGCAGAAGTAAGCGCACCCAGCACCAGCGCAGACACTCACACCTCAGGGGAGCCTTCGGGACATAGAGTAGTGTTGTCACCTGGTGTTTCACAGCTCACAAGTGAGCATCAGCAGATTATGGAGACAGGGACAGCAGTGGAGAATCCTCGTTAGAGGGCGCAGGCCTCTGCCAGCTCAGCTCAGCTGCATGTCAACCCTATGCCTCTGGGTCCATCTGCAAGAGAGGAGGTGATGGATCTCCATGCACAGATGCAGGAGACTCTGGCAGGTTTTGTCTCCAGGATCGCTGCGAGTGTGGAGCGTATGGAGGAGTCCATGGCGAGCATGAGCACAGCCTTATTGGAGTCATTGGCGCATCAAAGCATCACCACGGAAAGGATGGCCACCTCCGTGGTAAGGCTGGCTACCGCCGAGGAGAGGAGGGCTGCAGCTGAGGAGAGGAGGGCTGCGGCCGAGGAGAGGAGGGCTGTGGCCGAGGAGAGGAGGGCTGCAGCCGAGGAGAGGAGGGCTATGGCCATGGAGGAGCTTAGTCGCCAGGTTATCGAAAACATGGTGAGTGCTCAGAATTGAATGACATCTCTTGAGGCGCGATGGGCATCTATTGAGCACTGAAACCAGACCTTCATGGAAGTCCCTCTGAGCAGGACTTCTAGTGCAGAGGCGGGTCCCCATGTCCAGCCACTTGCAGGCACTGAGGGGGAGCTGACCCATGAGAGGGAGGTTGTTGGCACAACTCAGGGAAGTGGGGGCTCCTATCCATGCGCTCTCACTTCCATGCCACTTCAGAGCCCTCGGTCAGAGCCTCGCTGGAGTCCACACCCAAGTGAGATAGGAATCTCAACCCCTGCACAGCCGCAGGAGCAGCAGACTGCTGGTGAGCCCTCACAGGCTCGCCACCCCAGAGGATGCCCGCCAAAGGTGTCAAGACAGGAGCAGCAGCAAACTGAGAAAGGGGCCTCCACATCTGCTGAAGCCACAGGGGTACCACTACGTAGGAGCACACATAAGAGAAAAATAAAGCACCACTAATCACAAGGGTAGTCACTTGGGTGAAAAGTCTTGTATATAGTTTTAATGCCATCAGTTTGTTGTACATAAAAAATCTGGTGGCAACTGCTGGAGTTGTTGCGTCTGTCATTTGGCAAATGGGGATTTCACATTGAGGCCTTAGGATTTCTTGCAGATGTCAGCAAGCTGGTCCAATAGGTAGAAATGCGCAGGGATGGGCCACTGTCCATGGTCAGTTAAGAAGCAGTGAGGCTACAGTGTTTGAGGTACCAGGCTATGCAAATCGGCCCAGGATGAGTGCATTCCTTGCATTCCACCCAGCAATGTTCTCGCGCACTGGTGCCGCTGGTTGACGGGCCTCTGCAGGGTGCTCGTTTCCGTCCTCCTCCTCCTCCTCCTTCTCCTCCTCCACCTCCTCCTCCTCAGCATCATCCTCATCCGAGGTGGCTCTGTGAGGAGCCTCTTGGTCCCGCGGAATCGGCAAGCCACGACGCTGTGCCATGTTGTGAAGCACACAACGATTTTGGAGACCCTGGCTGATGAGCACTGTAGGGCTCCACCTGATCTATTGAGGCATCTGAAGCGCATCTTTAGCAATCCGATGGCTTGCTCGATAATGCATCTGGTGGAAATGTGGCTGGAGTTGTAGCGCTCTTCAGCTTCGTTAGCTGGTCTCCTCACCGGCGTCATTAGCCAACTCCACAGGGGATATCCCTTGTCTCCAAGTAGCCATCCCTGAAGTTTGTTTGGCGGACTGAATAGCGGAGGCACAGTAGACTGGCGCAGTGTGAGGGAGTCATGGCAGCTGCCAGGGTACTTGGCACAAACATGCAAAATCTCCTTCTTGTGGTCACACACCAGCTGAACGCTAAGGGAGTGGAAGCCCTTGCGGTTGACAAAAACTCCTGGATTGCGATGGGGTGCCCTAAGGGCCACATGTGTGCAGTCAATGATGCCCTGCACCCTTGGAAAGTCTGCCAGCTGAGCTAATCCACGCACTCGCGCCCTCACACTTGCGCGATCCCGGGTGAAATGGATGTGATTGTGTGCGAGGGCAAAGAGGCCATCGGTGACCTGTTTGATGCAAGTGTGTGCAGCCACCTGGGAGATGCCGCTGATGTCTGCTGCTGATCCCTGGAAGGAGCCTGAGGCATAAAAGTTGAGTGCGGTGGTGAAACATAGAAACATAGAGATAGGAACAGGAGTAGGCCATTCAGCCCTTCGAGCCTGCTCCGCCATTCAATGAGATCATGGCTGATCTTCGTCTGAGATCATAGCTGATCTTACCAGTTCAGTACCCCGTCCCCGCCTTTTCTCCGTAACCCTTAATCCCCTTAGCCTTCAGAAATATATCCAATTCTCTCTTGAAAATATTTATTGAATTAGCCTTCACAGCCCTCTGTGGCAGGGAATTCCACAGGCTCACCACTCTTTGAGTGAAGAAATTCTTCCTCATCTCTGTTTTAAATGATTTGCCCGCTATTTTTAGACTGTGGCCCCTGGTTCTGTGCTCCCCTGCCATTGGAAACATTCTCTCTGAATTCAGCCTGTCCAGGCCTGCCATAATTTTATATGTTTCGATGAGATCCCCTCTCAATCTTCTAAACTCCAGTGAGTACAAGCCCAAACTATTCAATCTCTCCTCGTAGGTCATTCCCGCCATTCCAGGTATCAGCCTGGTGAATCGCCGCTGCACTCTTTCCATGGCAAGAACATCCTTCCGCAGATGGGGCGACCAAAACTGTACACAATACTCCAGATGCGGTCTCACCAACACCTTGTACAGCTGTAGTAAGGTATCCCTATTCCTATACTCGAACCCCCTTGATATGAAGGCCAACATACCATTTGCCTTCTTAATCGCCTGTTGCACCTGCATGCTCTCCTTCAGTGACTGGTGCACAAGAACACCCAGGTCCCTCTGCACTTCCCCATCTCCCAATCTATTGCCATTTAGATAATAATCCACCCTCCTGTTTTTACCCCCAAAGTGGATAACCTCGCATTTATCCACATTATAGTGCATCTGCCACGTATCCGCCCATTCCCCCAACCTGTCCAAATCGCACTGTAGCCTCCTGACATCCTCATCAGAGCCCACCCCTCCTCCTAGTTTAGTGTCGTCAGCGAATTTGGAAATATTGCATCCAATTCCCTGATCCAGATCATTTATATATATTGTGAACAGCTGGGGTCCCAGGACAGATCCTTGCGGCACCCTGCTGGTCACTGCCTGCCACTCCGAAAACGAGCCGTTTATTCCAACTCTCTGTTTTCTATCCGCCAGCCAGTTCTCTATCCACGTTAATACTTTGCCCCCAATCCCATGAGCCTTAATTTTGCATGATAAGCTTTTGTGTGGAACCTTATCGAAGGCTTTCTGGAAGTCAAGGTACACCACATCCACTGGCTCTCCCCCATCTATTTTACCAGTTACTTCCTCAAAAAATTCCAGCAGATTAGTCAAACACGATTTACTTTGATGGCCACTGGTAAGGAGTGTCGACCTGGTGCTCTGGGCTCCAGGTCTTGCTGTAGCATTGCGCAGATGTCAGTCACTACCTCTCGCGAAAGTCGGAGCCGCCTTTGGCACTGCTGCTCAGTCATGTTGAGGTAGCTCACCCTGTGTCTGTAGACCCTGTTTGGGGGGTATCTCCTGCGCCGACGGCCTTCCATGCGATGACCCCTTCTGGCCTGTGCTGCCTCAGGTGGCTGAGCCGCAGCCTGTCGCTCCTGCTGGTGCTGCTGTTGTTGCTGCTGGTGCTGCTGTTGTTGCTGGATCTGCTGTTGTTGCTGGATCTGCTGCAGCCTCCTGTGCTGTTGGAGATCCTCTAATGCCAAGAAGGGAAGGAACAAAAGGCCTCCCATGCTTCTGGCAGATGCGTCCATTGAGGAGGCGCTGTGTTAGGGTGCTGAGAGGGGCTTCCCAGGAGCTCACACTGGAGAAGTGTGTGAGGCTCCAACCTTCCACAGCTGTGCCTAAGCCTTCAACAAGTTGCCCCAAGCCTTCAGCAACAAGGTCCTGCAGCCTACAAATGCTGGCTGATTAAAGCTCTTCAGTCCTGATTGACCTGCAGCTGAAAGTAAGCAAGCCGACATTGTTCACGCCAGGTTTCATCAGCGGTGTTCCCACCTGGCGTGTTTTACGTGGGGAAAGGCTCAAAATTCCAAGGGCCCCTGAAAATAGGATTAAACATGCCAATTATTGATCATTAGGCTCCCGCCGACTATTCCCGCCTGCTGCGGGCGGGACTGATTCGGGTCGCGCTGAAACACAGGGGCGAAAGTTGGGCGGGGCGGGGAATCGGGCAGGGGGGGTCGCGACCCCCCATTCCTGCGATTTTCAGCCCCCGCCCGCCTGAAACCCCGCCCGATGGCTCCAGGAAAATCGGGGCCGTATAGTCCAGATGTGCTTGAGTTGTGGCACTTTTAAAACATGCCATAGACACAACCAGGTGAATGGTCACATTTCCGGCATTCAATTGTCTGAAACACTGGCCTTTGAAGAGAAGACCAGCAAAAATAATGATTCATGTTTTTATTTAAAAATGTTTCTAAGTTTTTTTTATTGTATTGGGTTATTATTGCAGTTGTAAAGTTACAGCCGACGTTCATTTCAGTAATATTAATGTTTGTTTCGGCATCATAATGTGGGAACTAAAACTTTAAAAAGAAAACACTTGGCTGAGGGAAACTGAAATTCCCTGGACCAGCCTGGAGTCTAAGGGTGAAGATGATCTTATTTCACTTTTCAAATTCAGCTTACCAAAATTCAGCTTATGTATTCAAGAAGGAGTTGGATATATTTCTTAAGGCTAAAGGGATCAAGGGATATGGGGAGAAATCAGGGACAGGGTACTGAATTTGGATGATCAGCTATGATCTCTTTAAATGGCGGAACAGGCTCGAGGGGCCGAATGGCCTACTCCTGCTCCTATCTTCTATGTTTCTATGTAAAACTTTAAACTTTATGAGTGATTTTATTCTTCAAATTCATTTTAGTTTCCCAGCTTTATTTTTTCTCCTTTTGCTCCCATTACTTTCACATTATTTTTAAAAATGTGACAAGTTATTCGGCCCTGCTGACTTACTTTGCCCAATCTATTTTCTTGTACAATTAGTTGAAGGGCAGGGTGCCGCCCACTAGTGGGTGAGGGTGTACCCAGGGTTGAGGGTTGAGGGTGAAGTCTAAACAATTAGAAAGGGAGGAAGGAATGTTTATGGGCAAACTTGTCACGGTGTTTGCTAAGAATTGAAATTTTCAACTGTCAGTCATGTGAAAAAGTTTATTATGGGAGGGTATATAGAAAGAAAGGGCTAGAAATTCATTATAGCCCAGGAATGGGCGGTATCTTTAGAAAAATTTGAGAATTAGTGCCAGGCGCTAATGCTTTAGACTGCACGCAAAATTAATTCTCACTGCTCAAGGAAATGATTGGAGCGCTAAATCAAGTCTTAAAGGCCAAGCGTTACACTAAAAGGGTGGACCAATGTCGGGTACAATCTAATCGCAACTGATCATTGCCACAAGCTTTTCCCAGTACTTCAAGGGGAGGTTCATTGATACTGCAGCACCTCATTGTCAACATTGCTGGCTGTGCAGCTGCCTCAGCAAGGAGAAGCACAACAAGGAGAAGGAGCCGAAGGACTGAAGCAGGTGTGCTCATGGCAGATCCACCTCAGTCGGGTGGTCATGGTGACTGAATCCTTCAACAAACGCTACATACCACCATCTGTACCACAAGCTTCACACACTGCCCAAAGCACCACACCTGCAGCACTCACCCACCAACAATCTCTACTTACCAATACTCATACCCACATCTCATGCCCTGCACACAATGACAGCTATTCAACTATGGCAGGCACCAGGGTCATTAGTTATTAGAATGAATGTGATATGTGTGATATGTTTATGCATATATTTATTAATGGAGTTTGCAATATTTTGTGGTCTCTCTCATTTCACCTTTTCACCCTGGAGGACGCTATGATATGGCATTACACAGGGATGGTATGATGGCATGTGGTGAGCAAAAGGGATCTGGGGTTTAAGTGATCCTGGTGTGAGGCTGGAGGTCTGTTTGGAGGAGGTGGCAGAGTTCTGTGACCACCACCTTGGTGATGCGGAGCTGTCTAATACACTGCTCCTCGCTTAATTGAAGGCAGGAGAGGTGCTGTCAGAATACCCTCGGTGGGTAAGGCCTCCTGGTGAGAGTCCTAAAGTCCCTCTTCATGCCTCTGTGCACATGTTCCTGTTTATCTCGTTGCTTCTGCTCCATCCGTCCTAGCTCCTGGAGGGCGAGGTGGTGCCAGTACAGCCCCCCATTAATGTTGCCAAGTGTAGCAGTTTGAATCTTTGAACAATAAATTTAGCAACTTTGCACTTGCCAGAAGACTGCTGGTACAAAAGAAGCTTGAAATTACTCATAAAAACTGTTCCACTGGGTGAAATTGACAAGAAACCACTGAAACTAACCTGCCTTGACAGCTGGGAGTGCTAAATGCTGATGCCTTTAAATAATGTCGCTGGAGCCGGCTTCCGCCTGCTTCACGCCAGTTGTCGCTGTCTGGTCAAGGTGCTAAGATAATTGCCGACAATGAATTTTCCAGATCGGGTGCCCAGTGAGCGGTTACTGATGTCACGATCTGCCTGGCGTTGAAGTCCCCGGGTGGTACTGTTGTGTTTGCAAAGATAATCCAGAGGCCGTATGCAGAGCTCAGTTCATGTTGCTTTTTTTAAATTCAGGTTAATTGTGCATGACTTGAAAGCCACTACTGGCCCAGAGCTCATGTTGTGAATTATAGGCCAACTGCTTGAGGACTGAGAGTGTTCATTTGTAGCAACAGGGGCAGAGCGGCAGACATTGGCAAAGTGATTTTGTTTTCCACAATTGTGACAGGCTTGGCCGCGCGCGGGGAAATTCTGCGCTCTGGTAGCATGTGAACGAGATCCACAGTTTCCACACTGTTGCCGCGGTAGCGCGCGTTGCTGCTGTCGCGCGAGCATTACAGTGTCAGAGCTGTCGGGGCCGAGGGCGCTGTCACTGGGTGTGTGTGCTAGTTTCGCTGCACATTTGGCTGCAGACTCCACTTGAAAGGCAATGTTGACTGCCTGTGACAACGACAGATCGTCGGACTCGAGTAACAGTCTTTCACGCACTCTCACGTTGTTGGTGTGCTCTATTAGTTGATCACGCACCATCTCGTCTTGTAGTGCACCGAACTTGCACGAGCTAGCTAACCCCCTCAAATTAGCCACGTATTGATGCACCGACTCGCCGGGGAGTTGGTGACGCTGTCTAAAAATGAATCACCGCAGGAGGGCACTTTGTGGGGCAGAGAAGTGTGTGCTTAACAGAGCCACAGCCACATCATACGTTTGAATTGAGTCTGCTGCGCATAATGTCCCAAGAACACGCTGGCCCTCCGCTCCCAAGCAATGGGATAACAGTGCCTTTTTCCGTGCTGTACTCACATTTTCTAGTCCAAGAGCAATGAGGTAGGTTTCAAAGGACTGTAACCAGCGAACCCATGGGATCGGGGGCTCATCGGGTAGTGCAAGGAAGGGAGGAGGTGGTGGAAGAGATATTTCAGCCATCCTTGTCGCCAAATGTTGCGTTTGCAAAGATAATCCAGAGGCCGTATGCAGAGCTCAGTTCATGTTGCTTTTAATGGCTGATCCAAACACACTCTCACAGGCCAAAGCAATTGAATACCTATATCCAATGTCAGACACAATACAACGATAACAGCACTATCAAACTGCATGTGCTCAGGCCAAGGCAATCGAGTACCTATCACCAATGTCAGACATAACAGGTACCTCGTACCGGCGCTGCAACGGGGGTCCGGATTTGCCATGCGGCGCTGGATTCACCTCGTCCAGTGCTACTGCATCAGTGCCCCATTACCACCATCTGTAGGCGCTAATGGGAGGCACTAAGCTACTGAATTTTTCCCCCTATGACTTATGTTTCACAACCTCAAGACTTCCCAAAGCGTTTTGCAATCACTAAAATGCATTTTGAAGTGTAGTCACTTGTAATGTAGGAAACACAGCAGCCACTCTGCACACAGCAAGTTCCCACAAACAGCAATATGATAATGACCAGATAATCTGTTTTAGTGATGTTGGTTTGAGGGATAAATGTTGGCCAGAATACCGGGGATAACTCCCCTGCTACTTTTTCAAATGGTGCCAAGGGATCTTTTAGGTCCACCTGAGAGGGCATGGTTTAACATCTCATCCGAAAGACAGCATCGCCGACAGTGCAGCACTCCCGCAGCACTGCATTGTAGCATCAGCCTGGATTTTGTGCTCAAGTCTTTGGAGTGGGACGTAAACTCACAACCTTCATAACTCAGAGGTGAGTGTGCGACCTAATGAGCCACAGATGGTGCAGTGGGTCTGGTGAAGAACTGTCATGGCAGCTATTTCTTACCGAGTATTTTTTTTTTGGGTGATTGGACAGAATTTCTTCACTGCAGTATGATTGGACAAATTTTTGTTGCTATGAAGTTGGTCAGTACATTTTTGGGAAGAGAAAGGTTTTGCGGTTTTAAAGAATGGAAGTAGGAAATAAGCAATAGAAAAAAGACTTAATCAAGGAGGAACAAATAAATTGCTGGAAGTTCAAAGAAGAAACTTTGATGGATGTTTCTGACAAACAGAATGGTCACAATGTTCACCAGAGACAAGTAGCTCTTTATAATGTAGATAGATACTTATAATCTATTTTGTTGTATCATTTGTGACTCTGCCTCTGGTGTTGTGGAATGGAAGGGGTTGTTTTGCCAGGTGATTGATTGATTAGTCCTCAAATTATCCTTGTTGGTAAGGATGAGCTTACTATGGAACACACTTTAGTAGCTGCCTAGCTGTTTGCAAACAAAAGGGCCTGTTTTGTCTTTGACTTCCATAGAGATACTGTGACAGGTGGACTTCTTCTCAGGTTTACGCTAGCTGAATAGGCAAACAATAAATCTCAGTCGGCTTTACCCTTAAGGAGGTACTTTTCAACCGTATACATTTCCGTGCGCACTTATACCAAACTAGAGTCCTACTTGGGGGTTGGATTTCTCAATGAGAGAGATCTGTTAAAAGCCTGTCAGGCTCCTTGCACTGGGCGTGAGATTCAGCCATCAGAAGGCTTGTCGTGCTCAGGTAATGGAGGATACTTGTCACCTGTGATGCTAAGCTATTGGCGCATTTATTTTAGAATATTGGCGCCACCACTGGTGCTCGTTACAGGCAGCGCTGCAGATGGCAGTGCCGCGGCAACAATGTAAATTGCTCCCAGTGGCGCAGGCCACCTTCCTTTCTGGCCTCAGGCGGGTTGAGCGATCAGCTCTCCCATACAGCCAGCGCTGCGGATTTATCACTTGCTGGGCTGCACAGATCTCAGCTGTCAGCACCCATAAAATAAAAGTCAAACATCACGGTTTTCAAACAACACCAGAAGCCTAGGATATTACGGAGCCACTTCTTCTGGAAATGGTCTGTAATATAAAAGCAGCATTAGATTCCCCCTTCTCTTTTCTCTGCTATCGTAGAATCATAGTATCATTGGATCTTACAGCATTCGGGCCATCATGTCTGTGCCGGTTCTTTGAAAGTGGAATACAATTAGTCCCACTCCCCCGCTCTTTGCCCATAGCCCTGCAATCGTGCCAGGGTTTCAGCAGCCGATGGGCTGAGTGAGGGACAGAGACGCGCGATATTACAGAGGTGGAAGTAGGCGGTCTTTGTGATGGAGAGGATTATGGGGTCGGAAGCTCAGATCAGGGTCAAATAGGACACCGAGGTTGTGAACAGTCTGATTCAGCCTGGGACAGTGGCCAGGGAGAGGGATGGAATCAGTGGCTAGGGAATGGAGATTGTAGCGGGGGGCGGAAGGAAATGGCTTTGATCTTCCCAATGTTTAATTGGAGGAAATTTCGACTAATCCAGAACTGGATGTTGGACAAGTGGCGTGACAAATCAGGGGCAGTGGAGGGATCAAAAGAGATGGTGGTGAGGTCGAGCTGGGTGTCTTCAGTGTACATGTGGCGTAGTTCTCGGCATTTTTGTGTGCCCAGGAGCATATAGCAGTTGTAGAAACATTTGCAGCTGCCGGGGACCATGGAGAACTTCCCTGCTGAGATGCAGCTTCTTCACGCAGTGCTCCAGGCTGAGTTTCAAGTAGTAAGTAGTGCCAAGGTCTGTAAATCCTTTGTGGTACCAGCCTCCTGTGAGACCAGTGTCCGTACGTCTTCAGAAATGAAGGGCATTTGGATGCATTGTCATTACCAAGTCATCTGCGTATGTCCACATGTAAGTGGATGGGTGCTTTCTGTGGTTCTCACTTCCAGCGGAAACAATGACCTGCTCCAAAATAGGTCCTGCCCATGGACCACTGGAACGACGAAGGCGGGTTCAGGAAGTACCTAAGTTTTCACCAGTTTAACATTAGAGGAAAATTGGATCTTGAGCGTTTTCAGGCTTTTTAACCATGAGGGACATTGTAACTGAGTCATGTCCCACATGCACTTCCAATGGGAAAGGGAGTGGTCACTGGATAGCAATGAGGAGTGAGAACCCTGGTTGACTTTGCCATTGCTTGCCCAAGGGCACTGAGGTCAATTATAACACCTCTACTGCCACCCTGGCTCAAATCAACTAACTCAGCACAGCTGAGATAGGAACAAATCTCGGACCCTCTTGTCCGAATGGCTCACCTTCATGCTACTTTGCCAACTGAGCCACTGGAGAACTTTACTCTACTCCCACTCTATGTGGCTTCTCTGCTCTGGAGGTTTGGTGATGGGATGCTCCTTATTTTCTGGTCTCTGCAAAGATGGTTTGACTCCATCCCGTTACTTTGTTATTTTGTCTTGAATTGCTCAACTAATACATGAGTTGGTTGTACCAGTTGGTCCTGGGTTCAAATCCCAGTGAGGTTCCCTTAAACCCTTCTCCTTTCCCGGTGGATAAAATGAGCAGCACATCTGAGGATCTGTGGGAATGTTTTTAATTTATTTATTCATTCATGTGATGTGGGCGTCACTGGCAGGGCCAGCATGTATTGTCCATCCCGAATTGCCCTTGAGAAGGTGGTGGTGACCCATCTTCTTGAACTATTGCAACCCGTGTGGTGAAGGTACTCCCACAGCGCTCTTAGGGAGGGAGTTTCAGGATTTTGACCCACCGACAATGAAGGAAAGGCGATATATATCTAAGTTTGGGTGGTGTGGGACTTGGAGGGGAACTTGCAGGTGGTGGTGTTCCCATGCGCCTGCTGCCCTTGTCCTTCTAGGTGGTAGAGGTCGCGGGTTTGGGAGGTGCTGTCGAAGAAGCCTTGGCGAGTTGCTGCAGTGCATCTTGTAGATCGTACACACTGCAGCCATGGTTGTCAAGTGGTGGAGGGAGTGAATGTTTAAAGTGTGGAGAGGAGGAGAGTGTAGCACCTCTGAGACACTTCTGGCTGTTGCCAAAAGAATCGTAGGTCAGCAGGGTCTTGGGGTACCTTCCACTGGTGGTGAGTCATGCTCTCTGAAATTTGGTATAAACATTACAAAGAGAGCCTGTGAGATACAATCTGTTTCATCAATTACCTTCCCTCCATCATAAGGTCAGAAGTGGGGATGTTTGCTGATGATTGCACACTGTTCAGCACCATTCGAGACTCGTCAGATACTGACGCAATCCGTGTCCATATGCAGCAAGACCTGGACAACATTCAGACTTGGGCTGACAAGTGGCAAGTAACATTCGCACCACACAAGTGCCAGGCAATGACCATCTCCAACAAGCGAGACTCTAACCATCTCCCCTTGACATTCAATGGCATTACCATCGCTGAATCCCCCACTATCAACATCCTGGGGGTTACCATTGATCAGAAACTGAACTGGACCAGCCATATAAATACTGTGGCTACAAGAGCAGGCCAGAGGCTGGGAATTCTGCGGCGAGTGTCTCACCTCCTGACTCCCCAAAGCCTTTCCACCATCTACAAGACACAAGTCAGGAGTGTGATGGAATACTCTCCACTTGCCTGGATGAGTGCAGCTCCAACAACACTCAAGAAGCTCGACACCATTCAGGATAAAGCAGCCCGCTTGATTGGCACTCCATCCATCACCTTCAACATTCACTCCCTCCACCACCGGCGCACTGTGGCTGCAGTGTGTTCCATCTACAAGATGCACTGCAGCAACTCGCCAAAGCTCCTTCAACAGCACCTTCCAAACCCGCAACCTCTACCACTTAGAAGGACAAGGGCAGCAGACGCATGGGAACATCACCACCTACAAGTTCCCCTCCAAGCCACACACCATCCTGACTTGGACCTGTATCGCCATTCCTTCACTGTCGCTGGGCCAAAATCCTGGAACTTCCTTCTTAACAGCATTGTGGGTGTACTTACACCATATGGACTGCAGCGGTTCAAGAAGGCGGCTCACCACCATCTTCTCAAGGGCAATTAGGGATGGGCACTAAATGCAGGCCTAGCCAGCGACGCCCACATCCCATCAATGAATTAAAAAAATTTAAAAAAATTGCGCTTGGCACAGATTACAACTTGCTTACACCAGGTAAGCCCATTCATGGATTATATAAATTGTATCCCACATCTCCTGGTCTATATCCTCTACACATTCAACCGTAGCCCATTCTAACCTATGGAGTCTCTGTGACCAGTATCCAGCATGTCAGCAATTTTGAAGTGCAATTATATCTTGTGCATAATGGCATTCCCTTTTCTGTAAAGAATAATGGACCTTTTCATTTGTTACATATGCTTTTAATTGGAAATTCTTTGAAATGACATTAAAACACATTTACTTGACTTCAATGAAAAGAACAATAGAAATCTTTCATAATGCTAACTTATGTTTGTCAGAAGTTAAAGAAGTGCATACTATTTTCCTCATAATAAAGTTGTTGGGCTGTATCACAATTAGACCTTTGAAACTGCAGAGCTGAAATCAGCTCCTCGGTTAGACTCGGGGTCAAAGTTGAGAGGGAGTTGTGTAAGCCACCTACACACTGTTTGAACTACTCTGTCCTTCACACACTAAGAAACTCCATGCTTATGAATTTAATGACATTGTTTGAGTGGGCCAAAAAAGTTCAAACGCCTAGTTCGCTATATGTATGCAAAGAATGCTGATTTTCCTCTTTAATCATCTGGGACCCAGTGCAGCATTATTGGGTCAACTGATAATTATGACTCGGTTCACATTTTTCAGTCTATTTCAGGCACAGCATTACAAGGAACTGCTCTCCGCACCCCCATCCCCCCTCACCCCCACCCTCCATTCAAAGCTCAATCTAAGGTTTCACACTGAGTTGAATCAGCAGCTTGTTACTACTGTGTAACATAATCCCTGTTTTACAAGTAAGGGGGCTCCTGGCATTGCTAGATGATGGTTTTTACATGGCCTGAGTTGAGGAGTCAGGATGAAACTGAGTCATATTTTGCCAGAATGTAGTCTTGACTCATTGTTGAGTCTCGCATAATGGGCTATGGGTGGCAGAGAAGCAAGTTCCTCAACACAAAGGCTTAACCCCCTCTTCCCAACTGAGAAAATAGTTGCTTCTCATTTACCTGCTGTGCAATTGAGAAAGAATCCCACTAAGTGTGTCTAATTTTCTACAAGCTGATTTCATATATGGTTCATACATATTCTCTGGGGAAACAAAAGTATTTAACCCTACTTGCTCAGCAGAAACCTGGTGGGTGGGCAGTTAAAATCGCCCAGCCATAATCGCAACATCTGTAATTTTAACCTGCTCTCCTGAGCAGGCAACAAGGACACGGGCCTGGAGCCAACAGGGTCCTTCTTTACATATGGATGTCGTGGCCCGATGACATCATTGAGACCCAAATGTAATTTTAACTCAGGCCTGAGCCTGATTAACCTGGAGTTAAAACCTGGGCCATGATGTCTGAAATCTCTGTTTCTTTAGAGATTACGGAGTCCAGTGCACGTATAACCCAGCAGTCTACTGGTGCTAATAAAAGCTCCATTTCTTTTTCTATGAATAAAAAGTTATAAATACTTTTGGGAGTTGAGCTGGTATTGGATGAAATGTTCAGTAGTACTATCCTTCATTTCTTCTTTCACTTTTCCAAGTCAGCTTAGCTTAGTTGGTAGTGCTCTTGCCTCTCAATCTGAAGGTTGTGGGTTCAAGCGAGTACATAAGTGCCTAACCTTGGCCAACACTCCAGTGCAGTACTGAAGGAGTGCTGCATAATTGGAGGTGCTATCCATTAGATGAGATGTTAAATTGAGGTCCTGGTCTGGTGGTTGAGGTGGATGTTGAAGATCCCATGGCACTATTTGAAGAAGAGCAGAGAGTTTTCCTGGTGTCCAGGCCAACGTTCCTCCCCCAACTAGGGGCCATCAGTATAAGATAGTCACTAAAAAATCCAATAAGGAACTCAGGAGAAACCTCTTTACCCAGAGAGAGGTTAGAATGTGGAACTCGCGACCACAGGGAGTAGTTGATGCAAATAGTATGGATGCATTCAAGGAGAAGCTAGATGAGCACATGAGGGAGAAAGGAATAGAAGGATATGTTGATGGGGTTAGATGAAGAAGGGTGGGAGAAGGCTTGTGAGGAGCATAAACACTGGCATAGACCTGTTGGGCCAAACAGCCTGTTTCTGTGCTGTACATACTATGTAACTAACAGATCAATAGGGCATTCATTTCATTGCAGTTTGTGGGAACTTGCTGCTGTGTTTACTTACGTAACAACAGTGACAACACTTTGTCAAGTAATTCATTGTATGTGAAGAGCTTTGGGGCGATTCTGAGCAATGTGATAAGGTGCTGTATGAATGTCATATCTTTCCATTTGCGAGAAAGGAGAATCCTTCATCACAGCTAACCGAACACATGGAAAAAAGCTGGACACACCATTGGAGTGATTGCGAATTTATCGAGATGGCAGCAGCACCATCGGATGAACTGATGTGGTTAAAACATAAAACACTGAAGACTTTTATCGGAAGTAAGCTGCTTTTGAGCCACTCCACAGTAAGATGTAAAGGGGGCTTTGTAACTTGTTCCCCAGTCCTCTCTTTTTTCCAATACATATGCATATGTGTGTGGGTAAAAAAAACATTGTCCAATCTCTTTCTGTTCCAGCTTATACATGAGAACTATTACAGAAAAAAAGAAACCTGGTAAAGGCATATTTGCAGGAAAATGTTTGACTTGGCCTGGAATCCAGTTTATTTTAGGCTCAACTCCCCTCATCTGGCTGACTATTAGAAAATGACTGTAACATAAAGCTCCACCAGGACTTCCCACTACACTGGTGGTCCTCTCTATCCCGAAACATTTGTTTGGAAAACTAACACAGATCGCAACAAAGCCAACACAGAGTTTACTTCATGAACTGTTAATTGTATCTAGAATCCTTTCCTCTTTGTTCAAAAATGACGCATTGCACCTCGGGTTGTGACAATCCCTTTATTCACCAGCACTGACAAGTAAGAAAAGAAAGCCCAGGAATTGCAGCTCTGTATTTGATAAATATTTAAACTTTTGCACAATGGGGGTAGTTTCTCATACAAAATACTGCAATACAGATCTGGCTGTTGCATTTTCTGCTGGCTGCTATCCCTACTGCCAGAAAGTAAAAATAGATATAGATTAGAAAGAGCAGATTCAAATTAAATCAGAGAGAGAGAACAGTGACTGAAAATGACTGAAGCAGACCTGGCACAGTTGAGGTGTCGTCTGCAGAGCAGTGGAAGTTGTAGAAAGCCTTTGACAAACAAAGACGAATAATACTGTCCGGAACAACCGACAGAAATCTACAAAACCCAAACCATTTTCTGTACACACCCATTGTACTCGTTCCAATCAACTAAATTCTTTCAGCTGTCATTTCCTGAAGAGAAAATACTTTTTTTCTTCACTCGAAACACATTCTTTTCTGCTTGTAGCACACATTACACTCACAGTTGCTGCTTTGTGGATGCTGCAGTTAATATTGTAGGCTTTGCAGTCAGTTGGAATTGAAGAGAAATTCCAGAAGCTTTAGCAATCGATCTTCTCTGATTGATGGCTCCTCAACAACTGCACCACCTGATCTTACTTTTTGAAAAATACATGGACTTTATTGCTTGTGCTCATCAAAGTGAGGTGGGGAGCACTCTTCCACATTGAGCATCGCATCCCAGATCAAGAACAGCAGGTTTAGATGCCGAGTGAAGCTTCCTCTACACTGCTCCAACAAATATGCCTTCACCCTAAGCACGGAAGACCATCACCTACTGCACCAGTCGGACCTTTTACTGCACCAGCATTCCTTGCAGCTTTTCTCAGCCAGTTTGTTGTTAATTGTGATGAATCTTTTTTGCCCAAACCCATTTCACAGCCAATGGTAAGAGGAGCCACAGAACCACAGAAGTCTGCATCACAGAAAGAGGCCATTCAGCCCGTCGTGTCTGTGCCTGCTCTTTGCTAGAGCAATTCAGAATAAATCCCACTCTGCGGCTCCCTCCCCATAGCCCTATGTCTTTCTCTGCTTCAAAGATTTATTGAAATTCCCTTAAAAGAAGTAATGATCTCTGCCTCGACAACGTCCTCTGTTTGAAGACATTTCTCCTAACCTCTCTCCTCACTCTCTTAGTGATAGTTGCAAATTAGTGATTACTCATCACTGCCTCCCCAATCAGAGGAAATAATCACTTCCTATTTACTCTATCAAAACTCTTCATAATTTTAGAAGTCTTCATTAAATCTGCTGGTCGTCTTCTCTGTTGCAGTGGAAATAGTCCCAGTATCTCAAGTCAATCCTTATAACTGTAGCTTCCTATCCCTGGCATCATGCCGGTGAATGTAAGCTGTATGCTCTCTACATTTTTCTAACAAGTCTTCTGCGAGGCACCTCATTAACACCTTCTGAAAATCCATATACACTACATGTACTGCATTCCCTTTATCTAACCAATTGGTCACTTCTTCAATTGGCCAATGCTAAATTCATCAAACACGACTTGCCTTTAACAAATCTGTGCTGGCTAGCCTTGATTAACTCATGCACTTCTAAAGATGCACTACTTTTCTCTCGAATTATGGATTCTAAGAGTTTGCCCATAATTGGTGTTAAACTAGCTGGCCTACAGTTACACAGTTTGTTCTTCTCTCGTTTCTTGAAGAAGGCTGTTATATCAGCTACTCTCATTCTATCAGTCAAGTTCAAGTGTTGTCTCAGAGGTAACAGAACAATATGCTAATTTGTAGCCTCAACCAATAGTATACCTTTCAATATAGTTTAGAAAGTGAAACTATGGGAAGTAAGAGAGACAACCTTTAATTTGTGTTTCCCAATCCAGTTCGTAGGTTGAGAAAAGTGGCTATATACATAGCGATCTTAAGTTAGATCAGCAATCATAGATGCAGAAAATAGCTTTGTTCATAGATAGTCATCATCTCCTATTACTTCTCCTTCAAATAATGCAGGCACCATGCACTATCATATAATGAACGCTTCCTGGACAACGACCACTGATGTTTCCATGGCCAGATATCAGCTGGGCATTAATTGCGTGCAAACCCTTTGGGCTGGATTTTTATTCGGCCGTGGAGTTGGGAATGGAGGCGTGTGGGGATTTAAAATCCCGAAATCGGGGGTCCCGACCCCATCCCGCCCCCAACCCGCCTCCATGCCAGTTTCAAAGGAGGCGGGTACCCGCCCCGCACTGGGACCCGCCTCCCCAAGGCGGGAAGGGGATTAGTGCCAATTAACAGGTAGTTAACAGGCAGTTTTTAGCCTAATCCCTATTTTTAATGTTGAAATGTGGGGTTCCCGATGGCTCCAAACCACGCCAAGTTAGCGAGGCAGGCCATCGGGATGAAGGGCTTGGAGGGGTCGAGATGTCCGGTGTTCAGGTTAGTGATGGGTGCATGAGTGCAGAGGTAAGTGTGTTTGGTCTGTGTAAAGTGTTTAAAGAAGTTCTACTAACCTTTACTTACCTTTACAACCTTCCTTCCTTCAGGTCTCGGGAGTCCCGCATCTCACCGGCACAGAAAGCAGAATGACCGCCAGCTGTCAAAATCTGCAGCCTCTGCTTTCTGGTGTGAACACTATTGGCTTGCTGACTGTTGTGTATGTACCTTTAAGGGAATAACTGGTCTCAGACTGCAGTACCGGCAGTGACCACCCCTGTATAAAAGGCCCTAGCAGGCTTCTGTAGTTTCAGTTTCCAGGTTGTCTCCATTCAGTAAAGACTTGTTATAATCAACTCCTGCAGTCCGTGTCTCAATTATACACGGACATAATGCTGGCGACGAGTAAGAAACGAACTTACCTGCAACTTGGCAGCACCTCAGATGACGTTATTGAAGGTCGAAGCCAGAAGAAAGAAAAAAAAATAATCCAAAGAAACTCGAGAAATGGGCGTCGACTGTGGGCAACCGCCCTCCAAATCATCGAATAGAAAAGTGCAGGAGAGACTGTCGAGAGCCAGGCTTGGTCTCCAGTCTGTGGCTTCCCAGCTAATCGGGCTGGTGGCAGGTAGTGCACTGATCCTTCCTGGGCTGCGGCGGGCTAGAGCTCGATCGGGTGGCTCTGCAACGGGGCCGGGCAGCGAGTCGGGAAGCAAAGAGAGAGCGAGAGGGTGGAGCACACAGGGCGCGGCCGGTGCTTCGCAGCCGGGCAGCGTTCGGACCTAAGAAGAGGGAGGGAAGTGTCCCAGAGGGTCCGCTCCAAGACAGGAACGGTTCTTCAATTAACTGAGCAAATATTGAAGCGCGATAGAAAAATAAAAATACCGCGGAGAGCGGCGTTGGCAGCAGCGATCGGGGAGGCGCGAAGACCATAGGGCGTCACCATTACAGGATAGTAAAATAAATATAATCACCAGCAACAGCGTTGGCAGCAGCGACAGTGGCGGGAAAGCGTGGGAGGCGCCATCTTAACTCGGCGGGGAAGAAGGAAAAGCACGGGAGGAGCCATTTTGATCCATCGGGGACGAAGGCAAAGCGCGGGAGGCGCCATCTTAGATTTTCAAGATGCCAAAGACTGGCGATATCACTGCCTTCGATAATGCAATAGAAGACTGGACCACGTATGTGGAAAGAGTCGAGGTATATTGCGAGGCAAACGAAATAGCCGATGAGAAAAAGGCATCGGTATTGCTAAATTTAATGGGCGCAAGAACGTACAGCCTATTGCGGGACCTGATTACTCCAGCCAAACCAAAGGCGAAGAGTTTTAACGAAATTGTTGCTATCCTACAGGAACACCTAAATCCTACACCACTGCTGATAGCAGAAAAATTTAAATTCCACAGGAGAAATCAGCATAAAAATGAGAGCAATGCTGATTACCTTACGGAACTACGCAAGCTATCAAAGCACTGCCAGTTCGGAGCAGGACTGGCAGATACCTTACGGGACGAATTTGTCTGTGGACTCCTGAGTGAAGGAACCCAGAAGAAGTTACTGTCAGAGGAAGAGCTGACGCTGGATAAGGCTTTCAGCATGGCACTATCGTACGAAGCAGCAGCAAGGGGAGCTGCGGAAATACAACAAAAGCCACAGGAATACGGCACCCACGAAATGACACGGGGATTTGCAAAATGTTATCGCTGCGGCAGAACAAACTATGACCAGAAGGACTGCTGGTCCAAGGACAAAATATGCAGGCAATGCGGAAAGATGGGACACATTGCACGTGTTTGCAGGTCTGGGAAGAAGACCAACGACAACAAAAAGGCTACTAAGGAACCGTACAAGAAAGTACAAAAGATGACGGACAGTAGTTCCGAAGACCAGATGAGCGATAGTGAATCCGGGAACAAGAGACTAAGCTGTCTCAAACTTCACAACATAATCGCAAAAGAGGATCACCGAACCATTTGGGTCACCCTCACGATAGCAGGGTCCCAAGTCAAAATGGAATTGGATACAGGATCAGCTCTAACCGTCATGAATCGACGAGACTACGAGCGGCTATTCTCACACATACCCTTGAGAGAGACATCCATTGTCTTGAGGACGTATACGGGGCAAAAAGTATACCCCAGAGGAAAAATAAGGGTGCCTGTCGAATACAACGGCAAGAAAATACGGAAATTGTATCTCTACATTCTGCAAGATGGTGGATCACCGTTATTGGGATGTGAATGGATCAGAAAGATAGGTTTAGACTGGCACTCCATTCAGGCACTGACGGTGGCTGGTAAAAAGGATGACGACGTCACTCCTGGACGATTGTCAACAATCTTAGCTGACGCCAAAGAGGTATTTCAACAAGAACTGGGCACTCTTAAAGGCGTAACCGCCTCGATAAAAATAGAGGAGAATGCAATTCCCAAGTTTTTCAAAGCAAGACCGGTACCATATGCAATTCGCCCAGTCGTCGAGGCAGAGCTGGAGAATCTGGAGAAGGCAGGCGTGTTATCTAAGGTAGACTGGAGCGAGTGGGCGACACCCATCATTCCTGTCATGAAGAAAACGTTAAACAATAAGTCTGAGGAGCCAAGGAAGGTTCTCATCTGTGGGGACTTCAAGGTGACGGTGAACCCAGTCCTTCACACAGTACAATATCCTCTTCCAAGGATAGAAGATATCTTCGCCTCACTATCTGGAGGGAAGCGTTTTACAAAAATTGACCTAGCACAAGCATATTTGCAGATGGAGGTTGAAGAATCCTCTAGGAAGTATCTCACGATAAACACTCACAAAGGTCTTTACCAGTATAATCGACTGGTATTCGGAGTAGCATCAGCTCCGGCGATATGGCAAAGAGCGATGGAACAAGCCCTGCAAGGGATTCCGGGGACTCAGTGTTACTTGGACGACATCCTAGTGACAGGTGAAGATGACAGTGAACACCTTGCCAACCTAGAGCAGGTGCTCACTAGACTACGTGAACATGGGCTACGAGCCAATCGCCCTAAGTGCGAGTTTTTTAAGAAACAGATATCGTATTGTGGCCACGTGATTGATGAAGAGGGGTTGCATAAGTCCCCTGACAAAATTGAAGCGGTAGTTAAGGCTCCAGCGCCTGAAAGTGTGTCGCAACTGAGGTTATTCCTCGGATTGGTGAATTACTACCATAAGTTTTTGCCGAATTTGTCCACAATTCTGCATCCACTGAATGCCCTACTACGAACGGGAGTAGCATGGAAATGGAGCAATGAATGTAAGCGGGCCTTTCAGAAGAGTAAGGACCTAATCACTTCAAGAGAAGTATTGGCTCACTACAACCCATCACTACTGATAAGACTGGCGTGTGATGCGTCTCCCTATGGTGTTGGGGCGGTACCGTCACATAAATTCCTTGATGGTTCAGAGAGGCCGATAGCTTTTGCGTCACGCTCGTTAACTTCAGCCGAGCGTATCTACGCCCAGATTGACAGAGAGGCCCTCAGCCTGGTGTGGGGGGTGAAGAAGTTCAATCACTACCTGCACGGTCAGAAATTTACTCTACTAACTGATCATCAACCTCTCGTCTCCATTTTCAACCCTCAGAAGGGCGTACCGATAATGACGGCACAACGGCTACAGAGGTGGTCCCTTTTCCTAGGGGCACACCAATATGACATCGAGTACAAAGGAACTAAACAGCATGGGAATGCTGATGGATTGTCGCGCCTACCGTTGCCGACAGTGGAAGAAGAACTGGCAGTGGATCCAGTGGAGTTATTCCACTCGACTATAGTCGAATGTCTCCCTGTGACGAATGCAAACGTAGAAAAGGAAACACGAAATGACCCGACACTCTCCTGGGTCTATGATTTAACGGTGAAGGGATGGCCAGCACATGGCGAACCACTGCTGCCAGCATTCTCGCCGAGAAGAGAACAGCTGTCAGTGTGCAGAGGAACCTTGATGTGTGGATCCAGAGTAGTAATTCCACCCAAATTGAAGGATAGAGTGCTCAATGAGTTTCATGAGGGTCATCTGGGAGGGGTAAAAATGAAGAACTTAGCCAGAGCGTTTGTGTGGTGGCCAGGAATCGATAGAGAAATCGAAGAGATGACCAAGAGCTGTACAGGATGCCAGAAGGTCCAAAACGCCCCACCACAAGCCCCTCTACATCCATGGGAGTGACCCTCATCTCCATGGCAAAGGGTGCACATTCATTTTGCTGGTCCGTTTATGGACTCGATGTTTTTAATTGCGGTGGATGCACATTCAAAGTGGCCAGAGGTAATAAAAATGTCCTTAACCACCACAGAAAAAACTATCACAGTCTTACGAACCATATTCGCCAGGAATGGGCTGCCTGAACAGATTTGCTCTGACAATGGACCACAGTTTGTGTCTGAAGAGTTCCGGAGGTTCTTAAAGAACAATGGTGTTAAGCATTACACATCCGCCCCATATCATCCAGCCACTAATGGATTGGCCGAGAGGTTTGTTCAAACATTCAAGAAGGCTATCAAGGCAATGTGTAATGAAGATATACCCCTACAACACAAGGTGGATAACTTCTTGTTTGCCTACCAGAATGCGACACATGCGGTTATCAACCAAACTCCAGCCATGATGTTCTTCAATCGAAGACTACGATGCCGCTTGGATTTGGTTAAGCCAAACGTCAGAAGAGATGTGGAGAACAGGCAGTTTCAGAATATGAATGAAAGGCCGACCAGGAGTTTTAAGATAGGTCAACCAGTTTTGGCCCGGGACTACCGCACAGAGAAATGGCAGCCAGGAACGATCTGTACACGGCAAGGACCTCTAATGTATACCGTGGACGTTGGAGAGAGCATTGTAAGACGCCATGCTAACCAGATTCTAGAGTCACTGGAAAACGTCAACTCCACACCACGATCTGATACACCTGGCGATGAAACCGAAGTACCAATTGCATCTACCGCAGAATCGGTGATATTGGAAGCAGACGAACCAAACAACGACATTGATCCTGATGCAACCTTGCCAGAAGAACCTGATATCCCAAAAAGGCGTTATCCAGACAGAATCAGGAAGCCTCCTCAAAGACTGAACTTATAATTGCTTAACTTCAACCAATGTATCTAGCAACCGTAATTGTAATTGTAATTAGTTATTATTTAGTTGTTAAATGAATGTTATGTACTGTTTATCTAAAAGGGGAGGAATTGTTGTGTATGTACCTTTAAGGGAATAACTGGTCTCAGACTGCAGTACCGGCAGTGACCACCACTGTATAAAAGGCCCCAGCAGGCTTCTGTAGTTTCAGTTTCCAGGTTGTCTCCATTCAGTAAAGACTTGTTATAATCAACTCCTGCAGTCCGTGTCTCAATTATACATGGACATAATACTGACTATCAGCTGGAGGTCCAACATTAAAGAAGAGATTTGATCAGTCATCATTTGCAGGTGGCAGGACTTTGTTGTCTCAGGTCTGGGGCAACTTTTACCAGGCTTAACCATACCTGTGGAAGGTTGGAGCCTCACACACTTCTCCAGTGTGACCTCCTGCGAAACCCCTCTCGCCAGCCTCACTCAGCGCTTCCTCAACTGAGGCATCTACCAGAAGCATGGGACGCCTTTTTTTCCTTCCCTTCTTGGCATTAGAGGACCTCCAGCACCATTCGCAAAATGACACACACCACAACTGCAGCAGTTGCCATCAGAATTTTTATGCAAAACAAACAACTGATGGCATTTTAACAAAATACACAACATTTCACCCAAGTGACTACCCTTGTGACTATTTGTGCTTTATTTTCCTCTTACGCGTGCTCCTATGTAGTGGTTCCCCTGTGGCTTCAGCAGTTGTGGAGGCCCCTTGCTCACTTTCCTGCTGCTCCTGTCTCGACACCTTTGGCGGGCATCCTCTGCGGTGGCGAGCCTGTGAGGGCTCGTCAGCAGTCTGCTGCTCCTGCGGATGTGCAGGAGTTGAGACGTCTATCTCAGTTAGGTTTGGACTCCGGCGGGGCTCTGATTGAGGGCTCTGAAATGGCATGGAAGTGTGAGCGTGTGGAGAGGAGCCCCCACTTCCTTGAGGTCTGCCACCAACCTCCCTCTCATGGGTCAGGTACCCATCAGTGCCTGCAAGTGGCTTGAGAGCACCTTGCTGCACATCAGGGGGGCCATGGGGACCCGTCTCTTCAATGGCAGTCCTACTCAGAAGGACTTCCATGAACGTCTGGTTTCTCTGTTCAATAGATGCCCATCGCTCCTCAAGAGATGTCATTCTATTCTGAACACTCACCATGTTTTCCATACCCTGGCGACTAACCCTCCATGGCCGTAGCCCTCCTCTCCTCTACCGTAGCCCTCCTCTCCTCTACTGTAGCCATCCTCTCCTCTACCATAGCTAGCCTTACCACGGAGGCAGCAATCATTTCCACGTAGGTAGCCATCCTTTCCATGTTGATGCATTCATGCACCACATACTCCACAAAGGCTCTGCTTGTGTTCGCTATGGACTCCTCCATTCGCTCCACACTCGCAGTGACCTTGGAGACAAAACTTGCCAGAGACTCCTGCATCTGTGCATGGAGTTCCATCACCTCTGAACTTATGGATGGACCCAGAGGCAGAGGGTCGACATGCAGCTGAGCCGAGCTGGCAGAGTCTTGCGCCCTCCGACGAGGACTCTCCACTGCTGTCTCTGTCTCCACAATCTGCTGATGCTCACTTGTGAGCTGTGATACACCAGGTGACAACACTGCTCTATGTCCCGAAGGTCCCACCGAGGTGTGAGTGTCTGCGCTGGTGCTGAGTGCGCTTATTTCTGCTGACGCTGCGCCCTCAGAGGTTGCAGATTCCTCTGAGGAGTCTGGCATCTCAGGCTCTTCCTCCTGCACACTGGGGATGGGGGCTCTCGATGGTCCTGTGGGAGAGTCAAGGAAAAAGTTAGAGATGTGATGCCAAGGTTACATGCACATTGCATTTTGCAGATGATCATAAGTCCATATGATGTAGCTTCAGATGCCAATGAGAGAGATGGAAAACAATTCTGTCACCAGCTTGCGGGGATGCACCTGTCTGTGCTTCCCCAACTTCCGCATCTATGTCAGCCCCAACAATCTCCAGGACACCTTCCTCCCAGGGGGTGAGCTGGGCTAATGAGGGCGGCCCTCCTCCTGTCCTGGCTCGCTCTCTCCTGTTGTGAGCTCTCTTTTCCTGCAATAAAGGAGACAAGTGGAGGTTGAGTGAGAATGAAGGAGTGAGTGCAGAGATTGCATAGCATAGATACTTAGAAGGAGACAAAGATGGAGTGAGGTTGCAAGACCAAGGGCCCTCCCTGTGTGTAGTCAGTTGTGTTCAAGGCATCAGAGTGAGAGGGAGTGTGAGGGCTGCATGGTGGAATAGTTATGTGAATGTGAGCATAGAGAGAGAGGGAATGGGTAAGGGTGCATGGATGTGAGTGTCAAGTGGGATGTGGAGGAAGAGATTGCTAAAGCTGAGTGCTGGTGAAGAAAGGCAATGGGGATCAGATTGAGGGTGATGGAAACTTCATACAGTACTTACTTTTCCAGTACGATGAAGGTCATGGAATCTTTTCCTGCACTGCATCCAGGTGTGCCGTGTGAGCCCCGAGGAGTTGACTTCCCCAGCCACCTGTAGCCACACAGCCTTGGTCTGACTGGGAGGCCTCTTCCTCCCTGAAGAAGGGAACAGGACCTCCCTGTGGGCCCTAGCACCATCCAGCAATGCCTGGAGTGAAGCCTCATCAAATTTGGGGGCAGCTCTTGCCCTCCCGCTGGCCGTTTTTCCTGCAGGCTCTTGTGCCATCTCAATGGTGAAGTTTGGAAGCCTGCAGAAGAAGCAAGGCTTGCTGTTTGCTGTGGGCTCTAAAAGCAGCAGCAATGATGACGTCATATTCTGCGACTTTCTGACTGGAAATGCTCAATTGCCAAGGCTTCCCACACGTTGGAAATCAATTGGCCAATTGAATAAAAATTGCATTAATCTCACAGACCCATATAGATTTGTGTGGGAAACACCAACTTCGGGGAACCTGACATTTCCCCGCACCTGAGTTAAAATCGAGCCCAGAATGTGAGTAATTTGAGGGATGACATTTGGTAAGTGTAGCATTGCTTGGGAGGAACAGGTGACTTTGGACCTATGGTTCCCAAAGCTCTCCACCACTGGGGTTTCCCACACCACGGGGTCGATTGCACACCAGAGGACGCCCGCCAAAGGTGTCGAGACAGGAGCAGCAGGAAAGTGAGCAAGGGGCCTCCACATCTGCTGAAGCCACAGGGGGACCACTACATAGGAGCACACGTAAGAGGAAAATAAAGCACAAATAGTCACAAGGGTAGTCACTTGGGTGAAATGTTGTGTATTTTGTTAAAATGCCATCAGTTGTTTGTTTTGCATAAAAATTCTGATGGCAACTGCTGCAGTTGTGGCGTGTGTCATTTCACGAATGGGGCTGGAGGTCCTCTAATGCCAAGAAGGGAAGGAAAAAAAGGCCTCCCATGCTTCTGGTAGATGCCTCAGTTGAGGAAGCGCTTAGTGAGGGTGGCGAGAGGGGTTTCGCAGGAGGTCACACTGGAGAAGTGTGTGAGGCTCCAACCTTCCACAGGTGTGGTTAGGCCTGGTAAAAGTTGCCCCAGGCCTGAAACAACAAAGTCCTGTCACCTGCAAATGATGACTGATCAAATCTCCTCTTTAATGGTTGACCTGCAGCTGATAGTCAGCAAGCCAATAGTGCTCACGCCAGGTTCACAGGCGTGATCCCCAACAGGCGTGTTTTACGTGGGAACAGGGTTAACCAGGCAAGGGCCTGTTAAAGTGGGATTATAAAGGCCAATGAGTGCTGTTTAAGGGCCCTAAAGACCAGTCCCGCCTGTAGCAGGCGGGGCTGATTCAGGACCATCAGACACACCTGGGTTAAAATGGCTAGGTGTCGGGAACCAGGCCGGGGGGGGGGGTTCCGACCCCCAGCTTTTGCGATTTTAACCCCCCACACGCCTCAAAGCCCGCCTGACGGCTGAGTTAAAATCAAACCCTCTGTCTCCCAAAATGTTATTTTCTGAGAAGGGAGTTAAGTGAAGGTATAGCCTCCAGAATAGACATGGGTGTCTCAAGGATAGTTTCATCTGCCTCATGAACTCCTCTTCCTCATTTCACTGATGGAATGCAAACAGAAACCAAACATAATGAAGAAGTGTATTGCTGGGAACAAACTGGAGGTCTGTTCAGCAAAACCAGGAGATGCATGGACTAAAATGTAGCAAAAGCAATCAAGAAAATTGAAGGAAAAAAAAGTAAAGATAACTCATCCTTCCCCTTTATGAGTTCTCTTGGAGCTGGCAAGGCCAAAAAGACCCTTGTGCATCTAGTTTCTATGGGTGTTGTTGTGGGCTCAAATTTGTGAAATTGGGCCACAGCTGTTCATAGTCTTTTAATGAGACCCACACATGCCTGAAGTGCAGTCCTCGAAAGGCACCCAAAATTTTCCTTCCAAAATCAAGTGCGCCAGAACTTAGGCACGCTACATCCCAGGCTTGATTTTGCAAATCTCGCTGGCTGCATGAGAAGGCCCTCCAGCAACACGGGGCATCGCAAGATTGGGGCTATAATCCAAGCTAACACTTCAGTATAATACTGAGCAAGTGCTGCCTTTTGGATGAGATGTTAAACAGAGGTCCAAGTCTGCTTGTTCAGGTGGAGTAAAATCCCCTGGCACTATTCGAAGAAGAACAGGGAGTTCTCCTAGCCTGGCCAACATTCCTTGCTCAACTAACGCTACCAAAAATAGATTAACTGGTTGTTCACCACATTGCTGTTCATGGGACCTTGCTGTGCACAAAAAGGCTGCTGCGTTTGCCTACATGACAGCACTTCAAAATGAGTCATTGTATGGGAAGAGCTTCGGGGGTGTTTCTGAGAGAGGGGATGCTACATCAATGTAGATTTCCTTTACCTTGTTTTCTCTTTATTATTTCATCTATCGTTGTGTGGCAAACTGTTCCGTTACCAGGAGATGCATCTTGCCCTTATCATTAGTATAAACCAGAGCTGGCACATGTGAAGCGAGGGGTGGAAGAAGTGAAAAACCAAAGTAGCAGCACCAGCTAATTTCAGATCTCAATTGTAGCGGTCTGCTATGTGTTTGCTGAAAATAGAAATACTGGCTCGGGATGGTCAAGAACCCACCTTCACCCATCCACTGGAGCCCAGTGGAAACTGAAGGAGGCCCCAGGCAGTCAGTCAAAACATCCTGGAAGAATTTTCACACAGCACTGAGGACAGGAGTAAGATGGAAATCCAATTCATCCTGTTTCACCATCAAAGCACTCAGGGACAAACACATCGAGATTTGCTGATTTTCAATGTATTTTTCTTTTAGTGATAAATGAGTTCACCGTAATCTTTACAATTCGGGTCGATGAAGACTGGACACTTTGGGAATGATTTTAACCCTACTCGCTCAGCAGAAACCTGACGGGTGGGCAGTTAAAATCGCCCTGGCTCTTACTTGTCCGAAAGACGCCATGATCGCAACATCTGCAATTTTAACCTGCTCTCCTGAGCAGGCAGCAAGGACACGTGCCCAGAGCCAACAGGGTCCTTCTTTACAAATGTATGTTGCGGCCTGATGACATCATTGGGACCCGACTGTAATTTTAAAGCAGGCCTGAGCGGGGAATCCACTTGGAGTTAAAATCGGGGCCAAAGGCACCAAAGAACCTCAGGCACACATGGAATTGTACCCCAGCACGCCAGCAACTTCACAAAAAGGTAACGAAAGAATATAAAACTTGTTATTAACCTATCCAAATGGCCTATGATTCTTATTTTAAAAATCCTCTTTTATTTCTGCGGTGTATTGATATTCACCCCAATATTTCCAGAAGAATAGAATTTTACTACATAGCGTACAGAAAGAGCTTGTATTTAAGCCGTGCCTTTTACAATGTTCCAAAGCACTTCACAGCCAGTGAAGTAGATTTGAAGCGCAGTCAATTGTTGGAGTTTAGGGAAACACAATAAGTGACCACAATGTCAGCAAACACTCACAGTTTTTGGCAATGATGGAAAGTTTATCCTATTTTATAAAATAACGGTTTGCTGGGAGTGTGCCCACGAAATCTTAGAGTGCTTTTGGCTGCACAGGGTGATGCCATCCAGGCTGCTCAATTTGCGTTCGAGCCTGGTGATACACTGGAGTGCTGCAGTGTGTGTTTTACATGGTAATGAATTTAGCTTATTGCGCTGGGAAACAATGCACTAGTTCAATTACCAGCTCTACACCTCTCTCCGGAGTGAGCAATAATAGGGAGTTAGCTGTGTCATTATTGACTCGTGATAGCGCAGACTTTCCATGGCGGCAGCAGCTGCTGCTACAATGCCTCTTTGTGGGGACTACTAATCACGTTAAGGCTGCTTTATGTTGTGCGCCATCTGAAATATGTGAGTATTGGAATCACCTGGGATGGCCGGGCGGTCCTCCTGCTCTGGCATTCCATCCACACACAAGGACATCGGAGTCTCCCCCACTGTCAGGAACAGCCCAGTCACTCTGGTCACGGCATCACATCGGGGAGAATCAGATCAGGATTCATTCTGCCACATTCCTTTGTGCACCACAAAATCCCTGACATCATTACTGCTAATCACATTTCCCCCTTTAAATCCGTCTAATAATAGGGAGATTGCAGATGGAACGGGCCTGTCTGCACGAATGAGGAGCATGTGACGGGCAGGGCAGAGAGGCCATGCATTGGCAGGTGACAGAAGGCACTGGGATCCAGCCATTTGGACATTGAGATGTGACGCTGCGCCGGGTCCAGTAACCCTACTCCTCCTGCAGGACTGCTCAATCTATTTCATCCCAGAGCAGCTGCTGGGCTCCCAGCGATCTATGGCAATCTTTCAGTCACACTTTGACAGCTTCTGAGCAAAAAAAAATTGTCAGCTCATGGTCAGGCCCATTGATTGAGGTCAAAGCCTATTGTGCTAATAACTGAGAGGCGAAAGAGTTATGCTCTGAGAACTAATCCCCGGGCTATACTGATGGAAAGACACGGAGACCAGCACACAAACACACTGTATAACAAAACTGACAAGGCAAGGCAAAGTAATAGTTACATATTTTTATTAATCATTAACCAAAGGCAGGTGCACATACATTCCTTTAGTATAGTCAAGAAAACATAGACCTTATTGGCTATGAACTTTAATACGCTTATCGAGAAATACACAACTCACAGGAATGCTGAGCACGAGCTTATGGGCTAGGTTTGGCATTGGTCCAACTGCAGTAGTGAACGTTTAATAAATAATTTACTATTTACTAGCTTTTAACACATTATGTGTGGGTAAAAGGCCAAGACTAACTGCTCAGACCTCATGAAAAGTCATGCACGACATGATGCAGAACACTGGTGTGCACGCAAACCTGGTCATAAACCTAGTTAAAGTGACTGCATTCCTGTTGCTAGACTAAGGCAGACTTGTTTTAAAAGTAGCTTGGTCGGACTTATGAAACTTTCATGTGTGCGTGTGCTTTTCCCAACCTGGTTGTGCAGACAAAGGCTCCCTTGTCACATCTGTGATAAAACAATTCAGGTAAATGGTTAGAAGGGGAGTTTAGCAAGGAATTGGGGGGAAGGGAGAAGAATTAAGTAGGCACCAGATAATGACAGGCAAGGCAAGTAGGGAGGATATTAACACAGGATACTGAACGTAGAGGAGCTGATGAAAACCTCTAAAGTCAGACTGCACGTGGACAAGCTGCATGAGCAGATTTCAGCACATTGGGAAGATTCAGAACCAAATTTTGGATTGGGACCACAACTCAATTATTTAGGTGTTAGGATGTCCTAATCTGCGCAATCAGATTTCTAGGCAGCTTCAGGTGCTGCCGATTGCAACACCTGCCCTTGTACTTGCCTGAAACAAGGAGAAGTGGCATCCAAAGTTCAAACTGATTGGGATTGAGCAAATTCAGGTAAAAAAAGATTTTAAATTGAGCTATAGAAACGGGGTAATTCCTGCCAACTAATGTTTCAGCAGGCATTCCATTAACACTGAGATCATGGTGATCAGGATGGTTCGAGCACTTGACCAAGTAGTTCTCCTTTTCCCCTGCTCGTCTCGCAGTACAGATAATGATTTTTGTGCAGGGGAGGTAACCAAAATGCAAATATATTATTGTACTGTTCCTCCCAAGCCTATTCTTGATGAAATCATGTTTGTCAGCTACAAATCTGGCACAGAGCTATAGCCACTGGCATATCATCCGAAACAATTCCAGTCTAATCCATCGCTTGCAGAGGTGGGGGTGAAACTGGGATGCTTATTTGTCACCCACACCAATCTCTGGGTATCCTTCAGGCAAACGTGAGTAAACTATTGAAAAAAAATCTAATTTCTTAAAATATTTTTTTACAATGCATCTCTTTTTTAAATGTTAGTGTATTCGCCAGACAATAATTATTTGTTTTAATTTCTACTATTTTAAAAATGATTTAGCTTCACTAAAACATCCAATAATAATTACATGACTACAGTTTATGATGCATCACATGAGTGAAAACAAAACAGATTATTCTTAATGTCAATTCTGCCATTTTTCCAAAGTTTTCTCATAATAATCTCCCTCCGTACCTTCACATTTATCACACTTACATTCAGACTCATCTATTGCTATTTCCAAATGTATTTTTTCATTTCCTCATATCTGAGCTATCCAGTTGCTTTCCCCCCCCACAGCTGTACATTAATGTATTCACACTTGCCCCAGCTACAATGCATGAAATGGAGCTCATGAGCAGAGGTTGACAGGCTTCCCCAGGGCCCTAGTGTCCTCTCGCTCGCAAAATGATTAATCCAAGTGAACTAGTCTTGTTTTGTTCTCTCTTGTTACCTCCTATGTTTCCCCTCCTTACAGTTAATTCTCTGCCTCCGAACAGTGCTCCTCTCTGAAGGATGACAACCTATTTGGCAGATCTCTCTGGGATGTATTCATGTCCTTAGCAGGAAGCAGGCACAACAAATGCATTTTTTCTTATAGCTATGAAGATAAATAACCAATGAGTGTCAAAAGTTATACTGTGCAGATTCAATCTGATTGTCTATTTTGCTCTCAAAAACCACAATGCTTTGGGGGGCACTTTAACATATTTTAATCATCCTTACAGATGGCATGAAAAATTACAGGGGCCAAAGATCCAAGGCAGCCACGTCTAGACTAAGTGCCAGGATGTGCCCAGTAGCAATCTCCTCTGCTGTCTTGAACAGATATTCTGGGGTCAGGGGGAGGTTTCCTCTAATGTAGTAACGTAGTAAAACATCCCAAGGTGCTTCACAGGAACGTTACAAAACTAAATTTGTCACTGACATTTAAAAATGGGTTTAGAATGCATGTACATAAACGCACAAAGTGTGGTGAATAAGGTTGGTGAGCAACAAGTACAATTAGCCATGTGGCAATGGGCCAGTAATTCCGGCCCACGCGTGAGTACGGACGGTGTACTCACGCGTGGGCCCGTTGGAAGTGCCGGATTTCAGCATGCACAGCGCATGCGCGGGAAACCGGCATTTCCTCCAAGGGTTTCAGAGGTCCAACACGTGCGCGCACGACTCTGCGTGCACACGTTGAACTTCCTTCTTTTTGACAGGTTTGCCCGTGTGCAAGGGCCTGAACTTTTTACACATATAAAAAGGAGGCGTAAGGAGTGGATTCTTGAAGGTAAGTGGTCTATTATTTAAAATTATTACATTTTTTCCACAGCTTCATTGTTTTTAAGGACTTTACAGTAAGGTAAGTTTATTTTTAGACCCAATTTCTTAAAAAATTATTTTTTTCAAAAATTTTATTAATTGTTTAAAATAGTTTTTTAAAGTTATTTATAGTTTATTTAATTATTGGGATGTTTTTTAAAATTTTATTTAAAGTTAAACTAGTCTTTTGGGCGCCCGTACTTTTCATGAGTTTGACAGTTCCTACTATCAAACTCATGAATGAAGCTTCCCCTTCCCTGATTGGCTGCAGAGTGCTCACCTGATCCCAGCCGGCACATCGCACTAACTACGCCACTGGATCAGGTAAGCACATCGCGCCGACATCTGAACCGGGCCAGTGACAGGAATTCCAAGCAGGCCCAGGCTTCAGATGTCGGCGCGCCGGGTGAGTGCACATCGGGGGCTTGCACGCGCGGCAAGCACCCAATCCTAATTTCTGGCCCAATATGATGTTGTGGCAATAACGGAAACGTGGCTTAGAAACGGTGAGGACTGGGCACTTAATATTCAAGGGTACAAGGTTTTCAGAAAAGATAGGGAAGGAAAAAAGGGAGGTGGGGTGGCAGTGCTGATTAAGGAAGACATTGTAGTGTTGGAAAGGGAGGATGTTCTTGAGGGGACAAGGACAGAATCCATTTGGTTAGAGTTGAGGAGCAAAAAGGGTATGATCATGCTAATGGGGGTATTCTATAGGCCTCCAAATAATGAGAGGGAGGTAGAGGAGCAAATCTGCAGGGCAATTGCAAAGATATGCAAGAGCTATAGAGTGGTGATATTGGGGGACTTTAATTACCCAAATATTGATTCGGATAATGCTAGGGTAAAGGGAAAGGAGGGGGAGGAATTTCTGAAATGTGTTCAGGAGAATTTCCTTGATCAGTATGTTCTTGGCCCAACTAGGAAGGAGGCATTGCTGGATCTGGTGCTGGGGAATGAGGTGGGCCAGGTCGACCAAGTGTCTGTGGGAGAACAGTTGGGTATGAGTGATCATCATATCATAAGATTTAGATTAGCAATGGAGAGGAACAAGGAACAATCTAGAGTGGAACTTCTAAACTGGAATAGGGCTAACTTCAATGAGATGTGAAAGGATCTAGCCAGGGTAAAATGGAACCAAAGACTGACAGGAAAAGCTGTAACGGAACAATGGGTGATCTTTAAGGACGAGATGTTCCAAGTACAGGCTAGGTACATTCCAACAAGAGGGAAGGTTAAGGGAACTAAAGCAAGGGCTCCTTGGATGACGAGGGAGATAGAGAAGATGATGAAACAAAAAAAGAGGGTGTATGATGAATGTCAGGTGAATTCTTCAAGGGAGAACCAGACCAAATACAATAAATTGAGAGGGGAAGTGAAGATGAAAATAATATTGGCAAAGAGAGAATATGAGAGTAGAATGGCAGTAACATAAAAGGGAACCCAAAAATCTTCAACCGGCATGTAAAAAGTAAACGGTTAGTAAAAGGCGGGGTTGGGCACATTAGGGACAAAGAAGGTGATATATGCTTAGTGGTGCAGGGCATGGCTAGAATACTCAATGAGTACGTTTGTATCGGTGTTTACTAAAGAGGTGGATACTGACAAAATATCGGTGGAAGTGGAAAAGGTAGAAGCAATGGAAGGGGTGAAAATTGATAGACAGGATGTACTAGAAAGGCTGGGTATGCTTGGAGTGGATAACTCGCCTGGTCCAGATGGCTTGCATCCTAGGTTGCTAAGGGAGTTGCGGGAGGAGATAGCGGAAGGGCTTGCCATAATTTTCCAATCTTGCCTAGAAGTGGGGAGGTGCCTGAGGATCAGAAAATGGCAAATGTGACACCATTGTTCAAGAAAGGGTATAAGGACAATCCTAGTAATTACAGGCTGGTCAGTTTAACATCAGTGGTGGGTAAAGTTTTAGAAACAATAATCAAGGGAAAAATTAACGGGCACTTGGAGAGGTTTAAGCTAATTAAGGAGAGCTAACACTGATTTGTAAAAGGCTTGACTAATGTTTGACTAATCTAATTTAATTTTTTGATGAAGTAACAGGGAGGATTGATGAAAGGAATGCAATGGATGTTGTCCACATGGATTTTCGGAAGGGTTTGACAAAGTATCACATAGAAGGCTGGTTAACAAAATTGAGGCTCATGAAATAGGTAGGTCAGTGGCAGCTTGGATAAGGAATTGGCTTAAGGACAGAAAACAACAAGTTGTGGTAAATGACTGTTTTTCAGACTGGAGGATGGTAGACAATGGTGTTCCCCAAGAGTCAGTGCTGGGGCCACTGCTTTTTTTGATATATATAAATGACCTGGATATTGGAACACAGGGTAGAATTTTTAAATTTGCCGATGACACCAAACTTGGGGGTGTGGCAAACAGTGAGGATGATACCAATCGACTGCAACAGGACACAGAAAGGCTAGCAGAATGGGCAGACAAGAGGCAGATGGAATTTAATATAGAGAAGAGTAAGGTGATGCATTGTGACAGAAGGAACAGGGAGAGGCAATATATACTTAATGGCACAGTTTTAAAGAGTGTGCAGGAACAGAGGGACCTGGGAGTTAATGTGCATAGGTCCCTGAAGGTGGCGGGACATATTGAGAGAGTGGTTAGCAAAGCATATGGGATCATGGGCTTCATAAGTAGAGGTATTGGGCTGGATTTTAACTCAGGTGTGGAATGGTGTTGTGTTATCCGCATTTCGTGTTATCCACCCGAATCTAAATGGATGTGGGAGATTGATCCAATTTTAACTGAATTGTCCAATTGATTTCCAATGTGTGAGAACCCTTGGCAAATGGTTTCTTCCTAACTGAAAGTCCCCTCCGATGACGTCATCATTGCTGCTGCATTTAAGGTCTACAGCAAGCCTTGCTTCTTCTGCAGACTGCCAAGCTTTTTGCCTGTGGAGTGTGAGAGACCTGCAAGAAAGATGACTAGTGGGAGACCCAGATCAGCTCCTCGTTTTGACGAGGTGGCCCTGCAGGCATTAGTAGATGGGGCTACAGCCAACAGGGAGGTGTTCTTCCCTTCTACAGGGAGGAAGAGGCCTCCCAAGTAGACCAAGGCAGTGTGGATGCAGGTGGCTGAGGAGGTCAACTCCTTGGGAGTCACCCACAGAACTTGGATTCAGTGCCGCAAGAGAGTTCATGACCTTCTCCGCACTGGAAAAGTGAGTATGATTTTCCCATCACCCTCAATCTGATCCCCATTGCCTTTCCTCACCAGCACTCAGCTTCAGCAATCTCTTCCTCCACATCCCACTTGACACTCACATCCATGCACCCTTACCCATTCCCTTTCTCTCTATGGTCACATTCACATAACTATTCGACTATGCAGCCCTCACACTCCCTATCACTGTGATGCTATGCAAACAACTGACAACACACAGGGAGGGCCCTTGGTCTTGCCACCTCACTCCATCTTTGTCTCCTTCTAAGTATCGATGCTATGGAATTTCTACACTCACTCCTTCATTCTCACTCAACCTCCACTTGTCTCCCTCATTGCAGGAAAAGAGAGCTCACAATAAAAGAGAGCAAGCGAGGACAGGAGGAGGGACAGCCTCATTAGCCCACCTGACCCCCTGGGAGGAGGCGGTCCTGGAAATCATGGGAGTAGAGGAGGATGCGCAAGTGGGGGACAGACAGACGGGTGAAACACAGCAAGCTGGTGACAGAAAAGTTTCCCATCTCTCTCATTGGCATTGCATGAGTCGCTGATAATGATTTTGAAGCTCTAACAGATGGACTTATGAGCATCTGCAATATACAATGTGCATGTAACCTTGGCATCACATCTCTGACTCTTTCCTTTACTCTCCCACAGGACCATCGCAAGCATCCATCCCCACTAGCCAGGAAGAACGGGCTGAGCAGCCAGACTCCTCAGAGGAAGCTGCAACCTCTGAGGGCGCAGCGTCAGCAGAATTCAGCGCACCCAGCACCAGTGCAGACATTCACACCTCAGTGGGACCTTCGGGACATAGAGTAGTGTTGTCACCTGGTGTATCACAGCTCACAAGTGAGCATCAGCAGATTGTGGAGACAGGGACAGCAGTGGAGAGTCCTCGTCGGAGGGCGCAGGACTCTGACAGCTCGGCTCAGCTGCATGCCGACCCTCTGCCTCTGGGCCCATCCATAAGATCAGCGGTGCTGGAACTCCAGGCACAGATGCAGAAGTCTCTGGCAGGTTTTGTCTCCAGGGTCGCTGCGAGTGTGGAGCGAATGGAGGAGTCCATTGCGAACATGAGCAGAGCCGTTGTGGAGTCATTGGCGCATGAACGCATCACCATGGAAAGGATGGCAACCTCCCTCGAACGGATGGCAACAGTAGACGAGAGGATGGCTTTGGCCATGGAGGAGATAAGTTGCCAGAGTGCTGAAAACATGGTGAGTGTTCATAATAGAATAACATCTCTGGAGAAGCGATGGTCATCTATTGAACTGAGAAACCAGACCTTCATGGAAGTCCTTCTGAGTAGGACTGCCATTGCAGATACGGGTCCCCATGGCCCCCCTGATGTGCAGCAAGGTGCTCTCCAGCCACTTGCAGGTGCTGAGGGGGACCTGATCCATGAGAGGGAAGTTGGTGGCAGACATCAAGGAAGTCAGGGCTCCTTTCCAAGCGTTCACACTTCCATACCACTGCAGAGACCTCAGTCATAGCCCCACCGGAGTCCACACCCAAGTGAGATAGGCGTCTCAACCCCTGCACAGCCGCAGGAGCAGCAGACTGTTGATGAGCCCTCACAGGCTCGCAACCCCAGAGGACTCCCGCCAAAAGTGTCGAGACAGGAGCAGCAGCAAAATGAGCAAGGGGCCTTCACATCTGATGAAGCCACAGGGGAGGCACCACGTAGGAGCATGCGTAAGAGAAAAATTCTGCACAAATAATCACAAGGGTAGTCACTTGGGTGAAATGTTGTGTTTATTGTAAAAATGCCATCAGTTGGTTCTTGTACATAAAAATTCTGATGGCAACTGTTGCAGTTGTGGCGTGTGTCATTTCGCGAATGGGACTTTCACATTGAGGGCTTAGGATTACTTGCAACTGTCAGTCAAATAGCTAGGAATCAGCAGGGTCTTGGCCATTGTCGATGCTCAGGCAAGAAGCTGCAAGGCAAAAGTGTTTGATCGGCTAGGCTAGGCAAATCTGGCCAAGATGAGTACATTCCTTGCAACCCGGGCAGCAATGTTCTCGTGTAATGCTGCCGCTGGTTGATGGGCCTCTGCAGGATGTGTGTTTTCGCTCTCCTCCTCCTCCTCCTCCTCATCATCATCATCATCTGAGGAGGGTATATGAGGAGCCACTTGGTCCTCAGGAATCTGCAAGCCATGATGCTGTGTCATGTTGTGAAGTGCACAGCAAACCACGACGATTCTGGAGACCCTGGCTGCTGAGTACTGTAGGGCTCCACCGGATCTATTCAGGCATCTGAAGCGCATCTTCAGCAAACCGATGGTTTGCTCGATTATGGCTCTGGTGGACATGTGGCTGGAGTTGTAGCTCTCTTCAGCTTCGTTGGATGGGCTCCTCAACGGCGTCATTAGCCATGTCCTCAGGGGATAGCCCTTGTCTCCAAATAGCCATCCGTTAAGTTGGTCTGGCAGACTGAATAGCTGAGGCAGACTAGACTGGCACAGTATGAAGGAGTCATGGCAACTGCCAGGGTACTTGGCACAAACATGCAAAATTTCCTTCTTGTGGTCACACACCAGCTGAACGTTAAGGGAGTGGAAGCCCTTGCGGTTGACAAAAATATCTGGATTGCGATGGGGTGCCTTAACGCCCACATATGTGCAGTCAACGACACCCTGCACCCTTGGAAAGCCTGCCAGATTAACTAATCCAACCACTCACGCTGTGACACTTGCTCAATCCTTGGTGAAATGGATGTGATTGTGCGCGATGGCAAAGAGGGCATCGGTTACCTGCGTGATGCAAGTGGGTGCGGCCGCCTGGGAGATGCCGCTGATGTCTGCTGCTGATCCCTGGAATGAGCCTGAGGCAAAAAAGTTGAGTGCGGTGGTGACTTTGACTGCCACTGGTAAGGCTTGTCCACCTGGCCCTCTGGGCTGTAGGTTTTGTTGCAGCATTGCGCAGGTGTCACTCACTACTTCTTGTGAAAGTCGGAGCCGCCTTTGGCACTGCTGCTCAGACATGCTGAGGTTGCTGACCCTGTGTCTGTAGACCCTGTTTGGGGGTATCTCCTGCACCGACGGGCTTCCAAGCGCTGGCCCCTTCTGGCCTGTGCAGCTTCAGGTGGGTGAGCAGCAGCCTGGCGCTCCTGTTGCTGCTGCTGCTGTTGTTGCTGCTGTTGTTCCTGGTTCTGCTGGTGCCGCGGCTGGTGCTCGAGCTCATCTAATGCCCAGAAGGGAAGGAAATAAATGGCTCCCATGCTTCTGGTATATGCCTCAGTTGAGGCAGCGCTCAGTGAGGGTGGCGAGAGGGGTTTCCCAGGAGGTCACAGTGGAGATGGGTGTCAGGCTCCAAACTTCCACAGCTGTGGTTATACCTTCTAAAAGTTCCCCCAGACCTGAGACAACAAAGTCCTGCCACCTGCAAATGATGGCTGATCAAATCTCCTCTTTAATGGTTGACCTGCAGCTGATAGTCAGCAATCCAATAGTGCTCCCACCAGGTTTTACCATCGTGTTTCCCACCAGGCGTGTTTAACGTGGGAAAAGGCTTAAATTCGCAAGGGCCTTTCAAAATAGGATTATAGAGGCTATTTAGTACTTGTTAAGGGCCGTAACGACCTATCCCGCCTGTTGGAGGCGGGACGGAGTCGGGACCATTAGACATGACTGAGTTAAAGTTGCTCGGAGTCGGAAACCAGGCGGGGGGGCTCCCGCCCGCCAGTTTTCGCGATTTTAACCCCCCACACGCCTCCAATCACACCTCCACGGCCCATTGAAAATCCAGCCCATTGTGTACAAAAGTAGAGACGTTATGCTGAACCTTTATAAAGCGCTGGTTAGGCCACAACTGGAGTATTGCATCCAGTTTTGGTCACCACACTTTAGGAAGGATGTGAAGGCACTTGAGAGGGTGCAGAGGAGATTTACCAGAATGGTTCTGCGGATGGGGGATCTTAGCTACAAGGACAGGTTGAAGAAGCTGGATTTGTTTTCATTAGAGCAAAGGAGGTTGAGGGGTGATTTGATAGAGGTGTAGAAGATTATGACGGGTTTTGATAGGCTAGATGGGGAAAGATTGTTCCCAGTAGTTGATGGCACAAGGACTAGGGCACACAGATTTAAGGTTTTGGGCAAGAGATACAGGGGAGACGTGAGGAAAAACTTTTTTACGCAGCGAGTGGTGAGGACCTGGAACTCGCTGCCGATGGAAGTGGTGGAAGCAGAGGCACTCGATGTTTTCAAGGGGAGACTGGATAGGCACTTGAGGGAAATAAACTTGCAGGGCTACGGGGATAGAGCGGTGGAATGGGACTGACTGGATTGCTCTGCAGAGAGCTGGCACGGACTCGATGGGCCGAATGGCCTCCTTCTGTGCCATTATGACTCTATGGCAATGACTTTATGATGAGACACCAAAGAAGATATTAGAGCAGATGACCAAAAGCTTGGTTAAAGTGGTAGGTTTTAAGGAGCGTCTTAAAGAAGGAAAGAGTATTGGAGAGGCGGAGAGGTTTAGGGGGGGAATTCCAGAGCTTAGGGCCTAGGCAGCTGAAGACATGGCCACCAATGGTGGAGCAATTAAAATTGGGGATGCTCAAGAGGCCAGAATTAGAGGAGCGCAGATATCTCAGAGGGTTGTGGGGCTGAAGGAGATTACATAGATAGGGAGGGGCGAGGCCATGGAGGGACTTGAAAACAGGGATGAGAATTTTAAATTCGAGGCATTGCTTAACCGGGAACCAATGTAGGTCAGCGAGCACAGGGGTGATGGGTGAATGGGACTTGGTAGGTATTACCGCATTGTAACACTGAAGAGCTCATTTTAACCACTGTTAATGGTGAAATTATCATTTAAAACAATTTCAAAATTCAATTTCCTTTGCAACTGGTTGATCTTTGTGGGTCCAGCGGCATCAATCTGGAACTGGGCCTATACAGCAGGAGACTGACTGCCCCAAACTTCTAACTTCCACTGTCCTACTCGCTGCAGACTCTGCAGGCTGTTGGCAGTGGAAACCCTCCGGTTTCCATAGTAACGCGGACCAGACCTTTAGCGCACAATGTCTGCAACGTAAAGAAAATGATAGGGGACTGAGGGGGACTTTCTGCTCCATGATCCTTTAATGAGAGTACAATGTGCTAATGTTTATTTTTTAAATCGGCAAACCTGCACAATACGCTAAGTTAGGATTGCTTGTATAAAGAATGTTAAAATGCGGTACAGCTAGCAACACCACATACACTCTAAATACCCTGAGAATGATTTCAGCTAATGCCCCTCAATTCATTGTTCCATTTATATAATTATACAGTCGAAATACTGACCACCTGCTTACTCTAAATCACTGCAACATTTTATTACACCCACACAGTGCACAAGGTAATTTAAAACACACAGGCTGGTTGCCAACAATTCCTAAAGGTCCAAAATCAAGCTAAGGCTGATACAGAAACCTTGATAGCGTGCCTTTGGTTTAGCTTTAGTTAGAGGCAATTGAATGTCTGATGGTTGACTCGATTTCTATCCCATTAAGTAATCATGTACACTGCTGCTCCATGAATCCCACAATTTAATTAAACTACACACGGAGTCATGCCATGTACTGATTACCCGCCGAGTGCAAGTATATCATTCACACAGGATTTCAGAGCTGCAGAAAACAATCTTCTAAAGACACAGGAAAAAAAAATCTTGCCTGACTCTTTTTCTTACATAGGAACAAGAGGAGGCCATTCAGCCCCTTGAGCCTGTACCGCCATTCAGTAGATCATGGCTGATCTGTATTTCAACTTAATTTACCCGCCTTTGCCCCACATCCTTTAAACACAAAAATCTATTGATCATACTTTTGTAAATTTCAATTGACCCAGCCTCCACAGCTTTTTTGGGGAAGAGATTTCCACTACCCTTTGTGTGAATTTTTTTTCCCGATTCACTTCTAAATGGCCTCGCTTTAACTTTAAGATTATGCCCTCTTGTTCTGAACTCTCACCGGAAGGAATCGTTTCTCTGTATCTACCCTATCAAATCCCTTTATCATTTTAAACACCTCGATTAGATCACCTCTCAACCTTCAAGTGAATACAAATCAAGGTTACTCAACCTGTCCTCATAATTTAACCCTTTAAGCCCTGGTATCATTCCAGTAAATCTGCGCTGCACCCCCTCCAATGCTAATATATCTTTCCTGAGGTTCGGTGCCCAAAACTGAATTCAGTACTCCAGATGAGGTCTATCCAAGGCTACGGGCAATTGAAGCACCACTTCTGTTAAGTATGTGTATTGTATTGAACAATTAACACAAAGACTTAAACGTATAACTCAAACAGGTCTTTACTGGTTGGAGGTAGGGACTACACGTAGGTCTTTACTTCATGCCCACAGGCGGGAACTGAGGGGGATCAGTACCCACAGTACTATTTATACCCCTATGGCCAGGAGTGGTACTGCGTATCACTACGCCCAACAAGTAGTGCAGTCCTGTCCATAGGTTCAAAGTAGCACACATATTACATACACAACATTCCTCCCTTCCTAGCTTTACAGTCATCTCCCCATTTAACATAACGTAATAACATATATACATATATAACTTCAGGTTTACATAACAGAATAACATAGATAACTTCATGTCAAAACAGATCACAGATTCAGTCTCTGCGGAAAACAGTTCACAGATTCAATCTCTGTAGTGGAGTCGGTTCACGTTGCTGGAGTGACTCATTCAATAGTCCTTCCATGGATTTAACAGTTTGAACTTCCGAACTGAATTGGCTCCGTTCGGAGGGACCACGTGTGTGATCTGGTAGAGGTAATAATGGTTCAGATGGGTCATCTTCTGTTTCGACTTTTCCTTTTCTGCTTCTTGGAGACTCTCTGGGCTCCACTGTCAGCTGCCAGCTGCATGCGCAGTTCCTCCTTCTCTCCCTCCTTTTTCCGTAGTAGAGCCACCTTCTCCCGATGTTCTGTAGACTTTCGGTGCTCCTCCATGATTTCTGTATGGTGGGAGTCGAAGTTACAAGTTGGGCAGGACAGGACATAGTAATATTCGGTGTCGTCCTGATCTAGGCCAGCGAGAGGGTCTTCTATTTCCTCCATACCCAGCTGGGCGTTAGCCAGCTTTTGTTCCAAGTCCAGACATCTTTCCTGAAGAGACTTCTTCATGCGTACCTCTTCATCCAGCTTTTTCTGGGCTTTCAGCAAGTCGTTTACTAATGACCTCATTTGAGATTTTACTACTTCAACTTCTTTTGGAGATTGATTGATCGGACTATTCAATCCCTCTACCGGAGCAGCTGTTTCAGCGGTCTGTTGTTCTACGTTGACGTGAGTCAGCGTACTTTTGGCATCCAAGGGCTGCTCTGTTGCAGTCATCTCAGTCTGTGTTGCCACCTCAGCTCTTCCAATAACCTTTGATAGCTCCGAACCCCTTTCCTTTGAATATTGAAGTTCGTGTTCAAGTTTTTCCCATTTCAGAGTCCTGTCCTTCAGCATATGCAGGAGTTGGCTGACCGTTAACTCCTCTGACATCAGACGTTTTGTGTGCTCCTGCTCCATTTTCTCCATCAGCTGCTTCTGTTGTCTTTCCAGATTCTCCAACTCTATATCAAAGAACTCTTTCGTTGCATTCAACTCTTGCTCACAACGGCGAAGCATTTGTTCTAATTGCTGTTGTAGTTTGAAATGGAGTTGAGTTCGAGCCCGGTGTCCCTCAGAAATGGGCACATCAGTAGACTTGCCAGACTCAGAATCCACAGTTAAACTATGTTGTTGTTGCTCAGTGGAATTCTGTGCTGAAACTTTGTCTTTTGCACCTGAGTTGGGCTTACCATCATCCGTTCCAGAGTCTGGGCCGACTATCTTCACCGAGTTCTCACTCGTTATTGTTTGTAGGAAATGCCAGTCCATATTCATTTTCCTAATCCACTCCCATCCTAGTAGTGGAGAACCTCCTTCAGATATCACATATAAGTCCATTATTTGACTGTCTTCGCCCTTGTGGACCACTGCAACCTCTATTTTCCCAATGGGGTACATCCTTTGCCCCGTGTATGTTTTCAATATAATCCCCGTATCCTGTAGGGGAACATGTTGGAATAACTTTCCGTAATCTTTCTTATTTATGACCGTCAATGCCGATCCAGTGTCCAATTCCAGTTTTACTTGGACTCCTTCTATCTGAAGAGTGACCCAAATTGTCTGGAGGTCTGCACCCTTACCAGCGTTGAGTACTCTTAAGCTAGCCAGTTCATTACTGCTAGCGTCTGAATCGGACTCCTGTTCGGTCACCTTGTGTACCTTTGCGTATTTTCCTTGCGGTGACTTCTTGTTGCTGGTCTTCTTCCCTGACCTGCATACTCTAGCTATATGTCCAAGCCTACCACAAGTTCTACATTCTTGGTTTTTAAACCAACACTGGTTCTGATCATGCGTTGTCTTTCCACAACGATAACATTTGCCAGAACTCACACCCAATTTGTGTGCACTGAGCTCCGGTGACCGTAGCTGCATTACTGCCGTGCCTCTCGCTGCGGCTTCGTGTGCTGCTGCCATAGTGACCGCCTTCTCAAGCGTCAGCTCATTCTCCTCGAGCAGTCGCTTTTGTGTATCCTGTTTAAATAAACCACACACAAATTTGTCTCGAAGTGCCTCTGTCAGTCCCGTTCCAAACTGGCAATATTTCGCTAATTTACGCAATTCCAGCAAATAATCAGCATTGCTTTCATGCTGTAGCTGCCTTCTGTCGTAAAATTTAAATCGTTCCGCTAGCATCAGCGGCGTGGGGTTTAGATGATCTTTCAGGACAGTAACAATCTCATCGAACGTCTTATCCGCCGGTTCATCTGGTGATAACAGGTGTTTCAATTGCCCGTATGTCTTCGCACCCATTAAATTTAATAATGTTAGAGCTTTATCTTGGTCATGAATTTTATTGGCCTTACAATAATTTTTTACTCTTTCAACGTATATGGCCCAATCTTCGAGGTCACTATCAAAGGTGCTAATATTCCCGTGTTTAGGCATTGTAGATTTGCAATTTCTCAGATTTTATTTTGTTTACTTGTTATCAAAGATGGCGGCTTCCCGCTCTTGCCGTCGTCCTCCGCCCACAAAATGGCGGTTTTCCCGCTTCTGCCTTCTTCCCCAGCGGTTTTCCCGTGAAAAATGGCGGCTTTCCCGCGCTTCTCGCTCTCCCCGCCCACTTCAATGGCGGTTTTCCCGCGCTTCTCGTCGCTGACTTTCAGCCCGACTGCAGCTCTTATCTCCTGTGCGATCGCTGGTGCGCCGCCCGCCCGAAACGGTTCTCAGCCCTTATCACCGGTGCGATCGCTGGCCCGCTAAGCGCCTCCCGCTTGAAGCGGCTCCCGGCCTCTGCCTCACCCGCTCGGCAGCTCTTGCTCGCTCCCTCCCGGGCTCTGGCTTACCCGCTCGCGCCCTCCCGGGCTCTGGCTTACCCACGAGGTTATGGAGGCTTCAGGGTCCTAATGCCTGTCGCTTCCAGTCGCTGGAAGCTGTCAGGATTTCTGCTGCCCTTCAGTTTTCAGTGGGGTGTTGAGGATTGGAACCTCTCTTCAACGTCCTGTCTTTGGACGAAGCCGCTGTGGAATAACTGCCGCAGGGTTCGAACCGACTCGTCGCCAGTGTTAAGTATGTGTATTGTATTGAACAATTAACACAAAGACTTAAACGTATAACTCAAACAGGTCTTTACTGGTTGGAGGTAGGGACTACACGTAGGTCTTTACTTCATGCCCACAGGCGGGAACTGAGGGGGATCAGTACTCACAGTACTATTTATACCCCTATGGCCAGGAGTGGTACTGCGTATCACTACGCCCAACAAGTAGTGCAGTCCTGTCCATAGGTTCAAAGTAGCACACATATTACATACACAACAACTTCCTCACTTTTGTATTCTAACCCCCTTTAGATAAAGGCCAGTACTTTAGCAAAATCTGACCAAACACAGCAGGTATGCCTTTCAATCTAGCAGGACCTCTTTTTGGTGCTCCCTAGCCCATTGTACTCTAGCTCCCTAATCCAAATTGTACACTCTCGGGAGCCGCAAGCCTACATTTCGTTGTACTGCACTTGTGCACTAACAATGACAATAAAAGTTGATTTGATTTGATTTGATTTGATTGCCGTCATGACAAGACAAGTTATATTGACCCATAAACATGCAGTGTCCTCATAGCAATAAACTAATTGTGCCAATATTTACACCGTCACATACCATGTATTCAAAAGGGGCAAGGATTACACCAAATAAATATACATGTGTCAAATTTTGAAATACAATTAAAAAAAATATGGATTCCTTCTTGTACATTTTGCTAACATAATAACCAATTTCCTTGCTGTTGGTGCTATTGTAAATTCTAATATTATTCCCTGTGCCCACACACAAACCACTCCAATCCTTGCAGTGCCCACCAGCTCCAAGCGTGCCAGCGGACACTGTATGTCCCATCTCCAGGGCCAGCCGGGCACGGGCAATGCCATGGAAAAGAGGCAGGCAGCCATGTTTGAGAGACCCGACAGACTGTCAGTCCGCAAGGGTGACCCCGAGCTTCCGGTCGCCTGTCATTTTAATTCACCGCTCCATTCCCACTCGGACCTCACCGTCCTTGGCCTCTTGTATTGTTCCACGGAAGCTCAACGTAAACTCGAGGAACAGCACCTCATCTTCCGATTAGGCAGTCTGCAGCCTTCCGGACTCAATATCGAGTTCAACAATTTCAGATCATAAGCTCGGCCCCCATTTCATTTTCTCTTGTAATTGTTCCACTCCTTTCCCCCCCCCCCATTTCCTTTTGTTTCTCTCTCTACCTGGCAGCTATCTTTTGCCCTGCCAGTACACTTTACACCTAATCCCAGCCTATTACCATCTCGTCTAGCTTCTAATCTCTTTTACTTCTTTTGTTTCTTTTATTCTTTTGTCCGATCGCAGCCCTGCCTTCGATCTAGTTTCTTTTCTTTCCAGTTTTGAAGAAGGGTCCAACCCGAAACGTCAACTCAAATTTCTCTCCACGGATGTTGCCTGACCTGCTGAGTTTTTCCAGCATTTTCTGTTGTTATTTCGGATTTCCAACATCTGCAGTATTTTGCTATCAGACTGTCAGAATGGTTGTTAGCAGGCAGCTGAGGTGACTGATGATTCCCCTACTAAACTTTGCCAATCTTTCAAATCTCATATGTAATGAAATAGGCAAAGTCTTCTTGTTTCTATTATAGATTGTCCTTGGACCACGCTAAAGGTGCACTTCTGCTGTTTTGACTAGAGGAAGGGTGATCTTCAGTAGCCCCCACAGAAGGCTTATATATGCTTGCCGTATACCGTTTGTTCCAGTGGAGAGAAAGCATGCGTTGCCAATGGAGGACATGGATTTACAACAGTCAATGAATCAGTGTGTGGGAATTCTTGTAACCAGGGCCAACCTCATTGAGTCACATGTCTAATATTTACACAACCTACATGCCAAAACTAATCAAGATCCAAGTGACACTCCTCAATATGAATCACTTCACTCCTCAAATATGAAATATGATGACTCAATTATCAACCTTATGTTGACTGCAACCATTCATACAATTGAACCTGCAAAGATAGATATTTTATTTTTATCCTGAAGCACTTATCAATGCAATGCACTGAAATGTAATCTTTTATTATAACATATAAATAAAATGAAAACACAATTATAATTGGCTTTATAAATAGAGGCATTGAGTACAAAGGCAAGGAAGTTATACTAAACCTTTATAAATCACTGGTTACATTGAAACATAGAGAAACATAGAAGATAGGAGCAGGAGTAGGCCATTCGGCCCCTCGAGCCTGTTCCACCATTTAATGAGATCATGGCTGATCATCCAAATTCAGTACCGTGTCCCTGCTTTCTTCCCATATCCCTTGATCCCTTTAGCCTTAAGAAATATATCTAACTCCTTCTTGAATATATTTAATAAGTTGGCCTTCTGTGATAGAGAATTCCACAGGTTCACCACTCTCTGGGTGAAGAAATTCCTCCTCATCTCAGTCATAAATGGCTTACCCCTTATCTTTAGACTGTGACTCCTGGTTCTGGACTCCCCCACTGTTGGGAACATCCTTCCTGCATCTAGTCTGTCTAGTCCTGTTAGAATTTTATAAGTTTCACTGAGATCACCTCTCATTCTTCTAAACTCCAGCGAATATAAGCCTATTTGACCCAATCTCTCTTCATACGTTATTCCTGTCATCTCAGGTATCAGACTGGTGAATCTTCGCTGCACTCACTCCATGGCAAGAACATCCTTCCTCAGACAAGGTGACCAAAACTGCACACAATACTCAAGGTGTGGTCTCACCAAGGCCCTGTACAACTGCAGCAAGACATCTTTGCTCCTGTACTCGAATCCTCTCGCTATGAAGGCCAACAGACCATTTGCCTTCTTAACCGCCTGCTGCACCTGCATGCTTACCTTCAGCGACTGGTGCACAAGGATACCCAGGTCTCGTTGCACTTCCCCTTTTCCCAATCTATTGCCGTTCAGATAATAATCTGTCTTCCTGTTTTTGCCACCAAAGTGGATAACCTCGCATTTATCCACATTATACTGCATCTGCCATGCATCTGCCCAATCACCCAACCTGTTCAAATCATACTGGAGTTTCTCTGCATCCTCCTCATAGCACACACGCCCACCCAGCTTTGTGTTGTCTGCAAACTTGAAGATATTACATCTAGTTCCCTTGTCTAGATCATTAATATATATTGTGAATAGCTGGGGTCCTAGCACCGATCCCTGTGGTACCTCACTAGTCACTGCCTGCCACTTGGAAAAAGACCCGTTTATTCCAACTCTTTACTTCCTGTCTGCCAACCAATTCTCTATCCAAGTCTGTACCTTACCCCCAATCTCATGTGCTTTAACTTTACACGCCAATCTCTTATGTGGGACCTTATCGAAAGCCTTCTGAAAGTCCAAATACACCACATCCACTGGTTCTCCCTTATCTATTCTACCAGTTACATCCTCAAAAAATTCCAGTAGATTAGTCAAGCATGATTTACCTTTTGTAAATCCATGTTGACTTTGTCTGATCCTGTCACTGTTTTCCAAGTGCTCTGCTATTACATCTTTTATAATGGACTCTAGCATTTTCCCCACTACTGATGTCAGGCTTACTGGTCTATAATTCCCCGTTTTCTCTCTACCACCTTTTTTAGATAGTGGGGTTAAATTAGCTACCCTCCAATCCATGGGAACTATTCCAGAGTCTATAGAATTTTGGCAGATGATCAACAATGTATCTACTATTTCTAGGGCCACTTCCTTATGTACCCTAGGATGTAGATTATCAGGCCCTGGGGATTTATCGGCCTTCAATCCCATCAATTTCCCTAACACCATTTCCCTACAAATACTGATTTCATTCAATTCCTTCTTCTCATTAGACCCTATGTTCCCCGACATCTCTGGAAGGTTATTTGTGTCCTCCTTTGTGAAGACAGAACCAAAGTATGTATTTAATTGGTCAGCCATTTCTTTGTTCCCCATTATAAATTCCCCTGATTCTGACTGCAGGGGACCTATGCTTGACTTCACCAATCTTTTTCTCTTCACATATCTATAGAAGCTTTTACAGTCAGTTTTTATGTTCCCTGAAAGCTTACTCTCATATTCTATTTCCCCCCTCTTAATTAATCCCTTTGGCCTCCTTTGCTGAATCCTAAACTGCTCCCAATCCTCAGGTTTGCTGCTTGGATCTCATGCTATCCCTAATTTCCCTTGTTAGCCACGGTTGAGTCGCCTTTTTTGTTTTATTTTTATGCCAAACAGGGATGAACAAATTCTGTAGTTCATCCATGCGATCTTTAAATGTTTGCCATTGCCTATCCACCGTCAACCCTTTAAGTAATGTTCCCCAATCCATCCTAGCCAACTTGCGCCTCATACCATCATAGTTTTCTTTATTTAAATTTGGGACCCTAATCTCTGAGTCAACTACTTCACTCTCCATCTTAATGAAGAATTCTATCATATTATGATCACTCTTCCCCAAGGGGCCTCGCACAACAACATTGCTAATTAATCCTTTCTCATTACATAATACCCAGTCTAAGATGGCCTGATCTCTAGTTGGTTCCTCGACATATTGGTTCAGGAAACCATCCCGTATACACTCTAGGAATTCCTTCTCCACAGTATTGTTACTAATTTGGTTAGCCCAATGTATATGTAGATTAAAGTCACCCATGATAACTGCTGTGCCCTTATTGCACACGTCTCTAATTTCCCGTTTAATGCCATCCTCAACCTCAGCATTACTGTTTGGGGGTCTGTATACAACTCCCACTAACATTTTATTCCCCATGGTATTTCTCAGCTCTACCCATACAGATTCCACACCTGTATGTTAGGCCTCAGCTAGAGTATTGTGTCCAATTCTGGACACCACGCTTTAGTCAAAACCTTGGAGAGGGTGCAGAGGAGATTTACCAGAATTTACCAGGGATGAGGGACTTTAGTTACGCAAAAAGACTAGAGAAGCTGGAATTGTTCACCTTAGCACAGAGGAGGTTAAGGGAAAATTTTAAAGAGGGCTTTGATAGAGTAAATAAAGAGAAACTGTTTCTACTGACGAGTGGGTCGTTAGCCAGAGGACACAGATTTAAGATAATTGGCAAAAGAACCAGGAGATGAATCATAGAATCATAGAATGGTTACAGCACAGAAGGAGGCCATTCGGCCCGTTGAGTCAATGCCAGCTCTCTGCATGTGCAATTCAGCTAGTCCCACTCCCCGCCCTTTCCCCGTATCCCTGCAATTTTTTTTCCTTCAGGTACTTATCCAATTCCCTTTTGAAAGCCATGATTGCGTCTGCCTCCACCAGCCTTTCAGGCAGTGCATTTCAGAACCTAACTACTCACTGCATAAAAAAAGATTTTCCTCATGTCGCCTTTGGTTCATGGTGAGGCCCTGATACCCTCTGTCCTGTGCAGCATCAGATGATTGCGGAGAAGTTTGGTGCTGTTGTTATTGGTGCTGCTGGTGTGCCTGGGGCTGCTGATGTTGGAGCTGATTGTGGTGGGATTCTGAAGACCAAGGTGTGAGAGTATAAAGGGCACCCATGCTGATGGAATAGATAGCAGGTGAAGTAGAGATGATAAAAGCGATCTGTCAATGGTGAGAATGGTAATGAGGTCAGACTGGATGGAGACTTGTGTAAAAACTTGCAGCATGGTGAATCTGTTGTGGAAATGCAGTGAGGAAGAGCTTGTGGCTGAGGGAAGATATTTCTGTAAGGTGGGAGCTTTTATTGCACATTTGAAGCTGTCAACTCAACAGCTGATTCAATGGCCACTGAACTCCCGCCTCAGCTTGACAGATGTGGTCCACGATCAGCATGGACCCCGTGGACGAATTGTCAAATGCAAAATGTGAGCTGAAAATTATTCTTAAATGGCTCTAAACAAGTCAGTAATTACCTGAATTGGGTCCCTGGCTGTGATCCCTTGTTGCATGTCAGGTCTGCTCAATGCTGACGACCCGACTTTGGGGAAAGGTGCCTGGTGGCGGGTTCACAACGGGGTCCCGATCCGCTGGGGGAAAAAAAACTTTCCACCCGACCCGACCAGCCACCGATTGCGCTCACTGACCCCCCCCCCAGCAAAATTCCGGCCTATACCTCTATGTATGAAGCCCAGGATCCCGTATGCTTTTTTAACAGCTTCCTCAACCTGTCCTGCCACCATCAACGATTTGTGCACATATACTCCCAGGTCTCTCTGTTCATGCACCCCCTTTAGAATTGTACCCTTTAGTTTATATTGCCCCTCCTCGTTCTTCCTACTAAAATGTATCACTTTGCACTTTTCTGTGTTAAATTTCATCTGCCATGTGTCTGCCCATTCCACCAGCCTATCTATGTCCTCTTAAAGTCTATCACTATCCTCCTCACTGTTCACTATACTTCCAAGTTTTGTGTCATCTGCAAATTTTGAAATTGTGCCCTGTACGCCCACGTCCAAGCCATTAATATATATCAAGAAAAGCAGTGGTCCTAGTACTGACCCCTGGGGAAAACCACTGTATACCTTCCTCCAGTCCGAAAAACAACCGCTCACCACTACTCTCTGTTTCCTGTCACTTAGCCAATTTCGTATCCATGTTGCCACTGTCCCTTTTATTCCATGGGCTTCAACTTTGCTGGCAAGCCTATAATGTGGCACTTTAACAAATGCCTTTTGGAAGTCCATGTACACCATATCAACCACATTGCCCTCATAAACCCGCTCTGTTACCTCATCAAAAAACTCAATCAAGTTAGTTAAACATGATTTGCCTTTAACAAATCTGTGCTTGCTTTCCTTAATTAATCCACACTTGTCCAAGTGACTGTTAATTTTGTCCCTGATTATCATTTCTAATAGCTTCCCCACTACTGAGGTTAAACTGACTGGCCTGCAACATAAGATGTACCTTGTCATGCCAATAAAGCGATTTGAATTGAATTGAATTGAGTTGCTGGATTTATCCTTACAACCTTTTTTGAACAATGGTGTAACATTTGCAATCCTCCAGTCCTCTGGCACCTCCCCTTGTATATAAGGAGGATTGGAAGATTATGGCTAGTACCTCTGCAATTTCCACCTTAACTTCCCACAGCATTCTAGGATGCATCCCATCCGGTCCTGGTGTCTTATCTACTTTAAGTACTGCCAGCCTTTCTAGTACCACCTCTTTATCAATTTTTATCCCATCCAGTAACTCCACTATCTCCTCTTTCACTATGACTTTGGCAGCATCTTCTTCCTTGGTAAAGACAAATACAAAGTACTCTTTTAGCACCTCAGCCTTTTTGGTCCCTAATCAGCCCCAGCCCTCCTCTTACTACCCGTTTACTATTTATATGCCTATAGAAGACTTTTGAATGCCCTTTTATGCTAGCTGCCAATCTATTCTCATAGTCTCTCTTTGCCCCTTATTTTCTTTTTCATTTCCCTTCTGAACTTTCTATATTGAGCCTGGTTTTCACTTGTATTCTAACCTGACATCTTACTCGCTATCTCTTTCGTCATTCAGGGAGCTCTGACTTTGGTTGCCCTACCTTTCCCTCTCGTGGGAATGTACCTCGACTGTACTCGAAACATCTCCTCTTGAAAGGCAGCCCATTGTTCGATTACAGTTTTGCCTGTCAATCTTTGATTCCAATTTACCTGGGTCAGATCCTTTCTCAACCCACTGAAATTGGCCTTCCTTAAATTAAGTATTTTTACTCTAGATTGCTCCCTGTCCGCTTCCATAGCTAATCTAAACCTTATCTAAACCTATGATCACTGTTCCCTAAATGTTCCCCTACTGACACTTGTTCCACTTGACACACCTCATTCCTCAAAACCAGATCCAGGAAATGAGGAGAATTTTTTTACACAGCAAGTTGTTATGATCTGGAATGCACTGTATGAAAGGGCGGTGGAAGCAGATTCAATAGTAACTTTCAAAATGGAATTAGATAAAAATTGAGGGACGAAGCTGAAACCCATCACTGGTCTTCAGGGCGGAGGTTTTGTCAAAGGCTGTTCTGTCTGCACAAGAGAAAATAGTTTTGCTCTTTGAAAACAGTAAACTGTTATATCGCAAAGTGAGGTAGGAGAAGGCCACTGTATTCATTGAACTTACTTCTTCCAATAGATGATTGATCCTAAATTGGACTTTTCCAATGTATTTCGTTTGATAATGAATAACTTCTAATATTCTCTTCCCTTATCATGAAAGTAACTGAGTGAAAGCTCCAGCATATTCGTCAAACGGAGATATTTCATAACTCTCAGCAAAGATATATTCCAGTGAGAAAGAAAGACGCTAAGAGAAGGATGAACCATCCGTGGCTAACTAAGGAAGTAAAGGATGGTATCAAATTGAAAACAAAAGAATACAATGTTGCGAAGAATAGTGAAAGGCCAGAGGATTGGGAAATTTTTTTAAACCAGCAAAGGACGACTAAAAAAATGATAGAGAGAAGATAGCTTATGAGAGTAAACTAGCAAGAAATATAAAAACAGACAGTAAGAGCTTCTACAGGTATATAAAAAGGAAGAGAGTATCTAAAGTAACATTGGTCCCTAGAGGATGAGTCTGGGGAATTAATAATGGGAAACAGGGAAATGGCGGAGACTTTGAACAAATATTTTATATCGGTCTTCTCGGTAGAAGACACTAAAAACATCCCAATAAGGGATAATCAAGGGGCTATTGGGGTGGGGGGGGACTTAAAATAATCACTGTCACTAGAGAGAAAGTACTAGGCAAACTAATGGGACTAAAGGTGGACAAGTCCCCTGGACCTGATGACCTGCATTCTTGAGTCTTAAAAGAGGTGGCTGCAGAGATAATGGTGCATTGGTTGTAATCTACCAAAATTCCCTGGATTCTGGAGAGGTCCCAGCAGACTGGAAATCGCAAATGTAATGCCACTATTCAAGAAAGGAGGGAGACAGAAAGCAGGCAACTATCGACCAGTTAGCCTAACATCTGTCATTGGGAAAATGCTGGAGTCCATCATAGCAGGACATTTAGAAAATCATAACATAGTCAAGCAGAGTCAGCATGGTTTTATGAAAGGGAAATCATGTTTGGCAAATTTACTGGAGTTCTTTGAGGATGTAATGAGCAGGGTGGATAAAGGGGAACCAGTAGATGTAGTGTATTTGGATTTCTAGAAGGCATTCGATAAGGTGCCACATAAAGGGTTACTACACAAGATAAGAGCTCACGGGGTTGGGGGTAATATATTAGCATGGATAGAGGATTGGCTAACTAACAGAAAACAGAGAGTCAGGTTGGCAAACAGTAACTAGTGGGGTGCCACAGGGATCAGTGCTGGGGCCTCAACTATTTACAATCTATATTAATGACTTAGATGAAGGGATTGAGTGTAATGTAGCCAAATTTGCTGATGATACAAAGATAGGTGGGAAAGCAAATTGTGTGGAGGACGCAAAGAATCTCCAAAGGGATATAGATAGGCTAAGTGAGTGGGCAAAAATCTGGCAGATAGAGTTTAATGTGGGAAAATGCAAGGTTATCCACTTTGGTAGGAAAAATAAAAAAGCAAATTATTATTTAAATGGGGAGCGATTACACAATGCTGAGGTACAGAGGGATCTTGGGGTCCTTGTACATGAATCACAAAAAGTTAGCATGCAGGTAGAGCAAGTAATTAGGAAGGAAAATGGAATGTTGGCCTTTATTGCAAAGGGAATGGGGTATAAAAGTAGGGAAGTCCTGTTACAACTGTACAAGGTGTTGATGCGACCACACCTGGAGTACTGCGTACAGTTTTGGTTTCCTTATTTAAGGAAGGATATACTTGCATTGGAGGCAGTTCAGAGAAGATTCATGAGGTTGATTCCAGAGATGAAGGGGTTGTCTTATGAAAAAAGGTTGAGTAGGTTGAGCCTATATTCATTGGCGTTTAGAAGAATGAAAGGGGATCTTATTGAACCATATAAGATTCTGAAGGGGCTTGACAGGGTAGATGCAGAGAGGATGACCCTGATTTTCCCGAAGGTGCGAGGAATTGTCGGGTTCCCCAAATGTCGGGTTCCGACCCGAATCTAAATGGGTCAGCCAGCTGCATGCAATTTTCCCTCAATTGGCCAATTTATTTCCAGAGTGTGGGCACCCTTGCTAATTGTCCATTTCCAGTCAGAAAGCCCCACAGTATGATGTCATCATTCGTGGTGCTTTTAAAGTCTCCAGCAAGCTTTTCAACCTCTGCAGGCTTCCCAACCAGTCGTACAGAATGGCAGAGGAGCCTGCACCAGCTGCTGCCAGCGGCAGAGGCCAAGCTGCCGCCAAATTTGATGAGACGTCATTGCAGACATTGGTGGATGGGGTTAGGGCCCACAGGGAGGTCCTCTTCCCTAGAACAGGGAGGAAGAGGCTTCCCCAAGAGACCAGGGCTGCATGGATGGAGGTGACTGCAGAGGTCAACTCTCAGGGAGTCACCCGCCGGACCTGGATGCAGTGCAGGAAGTGCTTCCATGACCTTCACCGTACAGGAAAAGTAAGTATGAAGTTTCCATCACCCTCAACCTGATCCCCATTGCCTTTCCCCAACAGCACTCAGCTTCAGCAATCTCTTCCTCCACATCCCACTTCACAGTCACATCCATGCACCCTTACCCATTCCTTATCTCTCTATGCTCGCATTCACATAACTATTCCACCATACAGCCCTCACACTGCCTCTCACTCTGATGCTTGGAACACAACTGACAACACATAGGGAGGGCCCTTGATCATGCAGCCTCACACCATCTTTGTCTCCTTCTAAGTATCTATGCTATGCAATCTCTACACTCACTCCTGCACTCTCACTCAAACTCCATTTGTCTCCCTCATTGCAGGAAAAGAGAGCTCACAACAGGAGAGAGCGAGCCAGGACTGGCGGAGGGCCACCCTCAATCACGCACCTGACCCCCTGGGAGGAAGCAGTGATGGAGATTGTTGGGGGTGACGTCGCTCCGGAAGCTAGGGAAGGAGAGACAGGAGCAAGCCCGCAAGCTGGTGACAGAATAGTTTTCCATCTCTCTCATTGACATAGCATGAGTCGCTGTAATGAATCTGAAGCTATATCATTTGGCCTTTTGAGAATTTGCAAAATCCAATGTGCATGTAACCTTGGCATCACATCTCTAACTCTTTCCTTTACTCCCCCACAGGACCATCCAAAGCCCCCGTCCCCACTGCGGAGGAGGAAGAGGCTGAGCAGCCAGATGTCTCAGAGGAAGCTCCAACCTCTGAGGGCGCAGCGTCAGCAGAATTCAGCGCACCCAGCACCAGCGCAGACACTCGCACCTCGGTGGGGCCTTCGCGAGATAGAGTAGTGTTGTCACCTGGTTTATCACAGCTCACAAGTGAGCATCAGCAGATTGTGGAGACAGGGACAGCAGTGGAGAGTCCTTGTTGGAAGGCGCAGGCGTCTGCCAGCTCAGCTCAGCTGCATGTCGACTCTATGCCTCTGGGTCCATCCGCAAGAGAGGAGGTGATGGATAAACATGCATAGATGCAGGAGTCTCTGGCAGGTTTTGTCTCCAGGGTCGCTGCGAGTGTGGAGCGAATGGAGGAGTCCATGGCGAGCATGAGCAGAGCCTTATTGGAGTCATTGGCGCATGAAAGCATCACCACGGAAAGGATGGCTACCTCCGTGGTAAGGCTGGCTGCAGCCGAGGAAAGGAGGGCTGCAGCCGAGGAGAGGAGGGCTACGGCCATGGAGGAGCTTAGTCGCCAGGGTATCGAAAACATGGTGAGTGCTCAGAATAGAATGACATCTCTTGAGGAGCGATGGGCATCTATTGAGCACCGAAACCAGACCTTCATGGAAGTCCCTCTGAGCAGGACTTCCAGTGCAGATATGGGTCCCCATGGCCCCGCTGATGTGCAGCAAGGTGCTCTCCAGCCACTTGCAGGCACTTGAGGGGGAGCTGACCCATGAGAGGGAGGTTGTTGGCACACCTCAAGGAAGTGGGGGCTCCTCTCCACACGCTCACACTTCCATGCCATTTCAGAGCCCTCGGTCAGAGCCCCTCCGGAGTCCACACCCAAGTGAGATAGGAGTCTCAACCCCTGCACAGCCGCAGGAGCAGCAGACTGCTGGTGAGCCTTCACAGGCTCGCCACCCCAGAGGACGCCCGCCAAAGGTGTCGAGACAGGAGCAGCAGGAAAGTGAGCAAGGGGCCTCCACATCTGCTGAAGCCACAGGGGTACCACTACGTAGGAGCACGCGTAAGAGAAAAATAAAGCACCACTAATCACAAGGGCAGTCACTTGGGTGAAAAGTCTTGTATATAGTTTTAATGCCATCAGTTTCTCGTACATAAAAAATCTGGTGGCAACTGCTGCAGTTGTGGAGTCTGTCATTTGGCAAATGGGGATTTCACATTGAGCCCTTAGGATTACTTGCAGATGTCAGCAAGCTGGCCCAATAGGTAGAAATGCGCAGGGATGGGCCACTGCCCATGGTCAGTTAAGAAGCAGTGAGGCTACAGTGTTTGAGGTACCAGGCTTCGCAAATCTGGCCAGGATGAGTGCGTTCCTTGCATTCCGCCCAGCAATGTACTCGCGCACTGGTGCCGCTGGTTGACGGGCCTCTGCAGGATGCTTGTTTCCATCCTCCTCCTCCTCCTCCTCCTCCTCCTCACCATCATCCTCATCCGAGGCGGCTCTGTGAGGAGCCTCTTGGTCCTGCGGAATTGGCAAGCCATGACGCTGTGCCATGTTGTGAAGCACACAACGATTTTGGAGACCCTGGCTGCTGAGTAATGTAGGGCTCCACCTGATCTATCGAGGCATCTGAAGCGCATCTTTAGCAATCCGATGGCTTGCTCGATAATGCATCTGGTGGAAATGTGGCTGGAGTTGTAGCTCTCCTCAGCTTCGTTGGCTGGTCTCCTCACCGACGTCATTAGCCAACTCCGCAGGGGATATCCCTTGTCTCCAAGTAGCCATCCCTGAAGTTCGTTTGGCGGATTGAATAGCGGAGGCACAGTAGACTGGTGCAGTATGAGGGAGTCATGGCAGCTGCCAGGGTACTTGGCACAAACATGCAAAATCTCCTTCTTGTGGTCACACACCAGCTGAACGTTAAGGGAGTGGAAGCCTTTGCGGTTGACAAAAACTCCTGGATTGCGATGGGGTGCCCTAAGGGCCACATGTGTGCAGTCAATGACGCCCTGCACCCTTGGAAAGTCTGCCAGCTGAGCTAATCCACGCGCTTGCGCCCTCACACTTGCGCGATCCCGGGTGAAATGGATGTGAGTGTGTGCGAGGGCAAAGAAGCCATCGGTGACCTGTTTGATGCAAGTGTGTGCGACTGCCTGGGAGATGCCGCTGATGTCTGCTGCTGATCCCTGGAAGGAGCCTGAAGCATAAAAGTTGAGTGCGGTGGTGACTTTGATGGCCACTGGTAAGGAGTGTTGACCTGGTGCTCTGGGCTCCAGGTCTTGCTGTAGCATTGCGCAGATGTCAGTCACTACCTCTCGCGAAAGTCGGAGCCGCCTTTGGCACTGCTGCTCAGTCATGTTGAGATAGCTCACTCTGTGTCTGTAGACCCTGTTTGGGGGGTATCTCCTGCGCCAACAGCCTTCCATGCGCTGGCCCCTTCTGACCTGTGCTGCCTCAGGTGGCTGAGCCGCAGCCTGTCGCTTCTGCTGGTGCTGCTGGTGCTGTTGTTGCTAGATCTGCTGTTGTTGCTGGATCTGCTGTTGTTGCTGGATCTGCTGCAGCCTCCTCTGCTGTTGGAGATCCTCTAATGTCAAGAAGGGAAGGAACAAAAGGCCTCCCATGCTTCTGGCAGATGCCTCTGTTGAGGAAGCGCTGAGTTAGGGTGCTGAGAGGGGCTTCCCAGGAGCTCACACTGGAGAAGTGTGTGAGGCTCCAACCTTCCACAGCTGTGTCTAAGCCTAAAACAAGTTGCCCCAAGCCTTCAGCAACAAGGTCCTGCAGCCTACAAATGCTGGCTGATTAAATCTCTTCATGGCTGATTGACCTGCAGCTGAAAGTAAGCAAGCCGACATTGTTGACGCCAGGTTTCATCAGTGGTGTTCCCACCAGGCGTGGTTTACGTGGGGAAAGGCTGAAAATTCCAAGGGCCCCTGAAAATAGGATTACAGATGCCAATTATTGATCATTAGGCTCCCGCCGACCAGTCCCGCCTGCTGCGGGCGGGACTGATTCGGGTCGCGCTGAAACACCGGGGCGAAAGTCGGGCGGGGTGGGGAATCGGGCGGGGGGGTCGCGACCCCCTATTCCTGCGATTTTCAGCCCCCGCCCGCCTGAAACCCCGCCTGACGGCTCCAGGAAAATCGGGGCCGATGTTTCCCCTTGTGGGGGAATCTAGAACTGGGGGCATAATTTCAGAATAAGGAGAAACCCTTTTAAATCGGAAATGAGGAGGAATTTCTTCTCTCAGAGGGTCGTGAATCTTTGGAATTCTCTTCCCCAGAGAGCTGTGGAGGCGGAGTCAGTGAATATATTTAAGGTGGAGATAGACAGATTTTTGAATGGTAAGGGAGTCAAGGCTTATGGGGAGCGGGCAGGAAAATGGAGTTGAGGCCAAGATCAGATCAGCCATGATCTTATTGAATGGCGGAGCAGGCTCGAGGGGACAAGTGACCTACTCCTGCTCCTACGTCTTATGTTATGTTACAGCATACATTCCAAAATCTTGGCCGATTCTATTCCACAGATGATATATTTATGCCTCGCAGACCATCGTGTTCAACAGATTATTTGAGGCTCTAGGACCTGTCACCGGTAGTTAAGAAATAATATTACATAAACGCCTTACATGATGTCATTATGTTTAACGTAGTTTACTCTCTTCTTGTTCCGAACTCTAATTATAATCCTCACCTCTCAAGTAGATTGCAGTGCAAGTTTGGGCACCATGAAGGGTGATCCTGTCATTCTCAAGCCATATTGGTATCCAGTTACTCCTCTATATAATTTACAAACCCACCACACCACATGTGGTCTGTTGACCGGTAACCATTGGGGATAAATAAGCAGTATGAAGTTATAATTAGGCTCCACAGAGTACAGGAAGGGAGATGGAAATTAATACTGACGCTGGAGAAATACTGTACACATTTGCTCTCATGCACCACACCATCTATTCATTCAAATGCAAACCAAAACAAATCTATTGGAAACACGTTATTTTTTGTTCTGTTTGCTGATTTTGTACAATGGTTCTGTTATTAAACTGCTATCTATCACACAGGAAACATAAATTAACACCAAAATTAATGCCTGCAGTCTTTCATTTTCTCTTTACTGTAAATGTAAATAAAACCTGAAAATGCTATGCTTTGGAATTCAGTTACTTGTGCTCATTTACAGCCTAACCTCATTGCCCTAAACTGTCACGAGTAGAGCCTCTTATCAGGGGATTGTCTTACCCCAGTTTGACCAGAACAGTCACGCGGTTTCAGCCAGACCAGGAAAAGGTTTGTTACAACAGCATTTGTTATAAAGCGATTCAGCTGTATTTATGTTTGCCTTTTCTGCCTAAAAGTAAAGATTAAATACTCTAATTCAGAAAAATAGGCCAGAATGCAATAAGGGCAAGGTATGGCTCAATATGAAATCTGGTGCATAATTTACACCTTCACTCAGGTTTAATGAGTTTTCAGCCTGTGCATGTGATTTGAATGAGCAATCCTATGTAGAAATCACATGACTTGTACACTTTACAGCATTCCAACAAACTGCATGTCAATGTATAGAACATTGCTTGTAACCCACATAATCTTCCCCACTGTTGAACTCCTCCTGCCGTTAATATTTACCATGGATTTTCCTAAAATATAATTACATTAAAAAAAACATTGAATAACGTAATAATATCAGCGCAGTTGATACCTTTTTCATTTGCATTCTCAGGAAATTTTATACTGATTCTTCTCAGTTGAAGAGGGGTGGGAGGAGGCTCATGTGGAGCACAAATGCCGGCATAGTCTGGTTGGGCCGAATGGCCTATTTCTGTGCTGTAGGCTCTATGTAACTCTATTTAACTATGTAACTCTAATTCAATTCTATACCTATGCAGGGGCTGGAGAGTGGGTGGGTAGTGGATTTCTTTATTATATTAGAAACATCTAGTTTTAAGTAATTCTTTTGTGTTTTATAATTTTTTCATTTTCCCTGCCTTGTGTATCCTTACATCATGCACATTCCTTAGTAAGAAGCATTTTTGCAGGAGGATGAGTAGGGAACGAGGGACAGATTGACTAGCCTTCTCTTTTTATCCCCTTTTCTATTTGTGAGAAGGTACTTGACCTTGGCTTGGGACCTCCCCAGGGTGACATAGCTAAGGTCTGGAACAGACCATGTGAGGAACCTCATCCAACTCCTCTATGGAACAGTTTATCCTGCTCTGAAATGGTGCACATTGTATTGTCTCTAGACTGTTTCCTCTGGCAAGTGAGTCAGTAACCAGAGGTTGTAGATTTAAAATAATTGGCAAAAGAACTGGAGGGGAAATAAGGAGAAATGTTTTCACACAGAGGGTTGTTAAGATCTGGAACGCATTCCCTGAAAGGGTGGAGGAATCAGATTCCATAGGAACTTTCAAAAGGCAATTGGACATGTATTTGAAGAGGACTAATTTGCAGGGTTATGGGAAAGAGGCTGAGGTGTGTGAGTAAATTGGACAGCTCTTTCAAAGAGGCGTGATGGGCCGCCTTCTGTCCTGTAAGATTCTATGGGGGAAAAATTCAGTTGTTTGTGCCTCCCGTTACCGCTCTAAGAGGGTGCTAATGGGGCGCAAAGCAACTAGTGCCCGGGCGCGGTGTGGTTTGCGGTGCTCGCGAAATTGACCAGACATTTTGTGCTGCGCTAAGCACTACCGCCACTATCTCCTGCGCCCGCAGATCGTGACATCAGTCGAGCGTGCAACACCCCGGTAGTGCCCCGGACCGGATATTGAGTGGCGCCCCCTGCCTTAACTCCTGCCGCTAACAACGACAGGTTGAGGGGAACGTTTTGCAGTCAGGAAGGGACTGGGGGAGTGCTATTTAAAGGCAACTGATTCCTGACTCTTTCTGTTGGCGACATTTTTGTACCATGCATTCTGAGAGAGAGAGAGATTTCTGGAGAGATTCAATGCCGTGTGAAGGAGGTTTGGGTACTGAGCAGCACTTTTGCAGGTTTATTTTGATTTGACCTTCCTTGCATCGATTTAGAAGAGACTATGGGGGCTGCATTCTGAGCTCTTTCCCTGGGCCTCTCCATTGTTCTTTCCAGCAGAATTGATGTACAGCTCTCTCCAGGCCGAGATTCAAGGCAGCAATGAGCAGGATGTGGATGGAGAGCAAGATCGACCCTCCCCTTTAAGAACTGGCCGGCGCCAGTGTGTCTGTGTTCCATTGCTGACTGACATCACATGATCTTCGCCAGCGCTCTGAGGTAGTGTCTCGCTCCTCTGCGTTGGTGCCTTAAGAGAAGTGTGTAGTGCCTGATTTAGCGCTCCAATCACCAGTGGCGATAGAAGCCAAGTTTGCAGTTGGAGGCGATAGTTAGCGCCAGGCGCTAAACTTTGCGACTGGCCGATAATTGCGCCCCAAACGGGGCGATACCGAATTTCTCCCCCTATGATTCTATTTATTTTCCTTCACATCCTCTCAAACCATTTTTAGTTCCCACTCCCGCCCTGACCCCCTAAAGCACATTAGTCCCTGACTGAGAAGACAGTTCCATCAACTGATCCAAGGCAACACAACAATGGTCAGGCTACACCTAGTGCTGATCAGATCCTTCTTTCTCTGCATGAACCTTCTCTATGGAACTTGCACTGACCGAAGGCGTAAATGTTACAAATCCAGATACTGATGCACAACGCAGTTGGCAATAAGTCAAAGTCAACATTTGCAGATTTTTGTAGTAAGGCCATCTTGTTTGACCTAAATGAAGTTTGAGTTTAACGCCCACTCCATGTACATCAACAAATAGGAAACCATGATCCAGACTTTCCAAGCTTTTCCCAGCTTCTTTTTGGACAGTTTCTAGATGGAAAAGTATAGGAAATACTGCAGGGCAGAGTTCTACTGGCTCCCTGGCCTCTATTGCCTCTATTGGTGGATTTCCCATCAGAAATGATAGTGGGTGCCAAATAGATATATTCAAATTAAATGTTAATGATGGCAATATACCAGCCAACATATTTTTTGTCATTAACGCCTGGGAAGCATTGATGTCCTGGCACTGCTACAGCAGTGGAAGACCCATCAAAATTTAAAGGGCACGAATTGAAAAAAAATGATATAACAAAAAAATGTTTTTGCCAGGGCGGGTACCCTTGGCCATGGAATGCTGCAGAACTTCCATCCCCACACCTGAGGTGGATGACCCCACAGGAGTGGAAATACCATCAAGATGCCACCATGATTATTAGAATGAGCCTCGCCCCAAAAGACCTGCTGGGGTCAGATTGGTGCCAAGCCCGCCACCCCCCCTCCCCCCACAGCCGACCTGGCCGGATGCCCACTGGATAGGAAAATCTAAAACGATCAGATAGAAAAATCTAAAACGATCAATGTGCAGGTCCGATACACGGCTATCCCTGTAAAAACAGGAAACTTGCAGGCCTGCCCAGTGACCTGTACTAGAAGCAAATTTTGGATATGGCTAACAATGTGCTTCTATCAGAAATTTGAATTGACAGTGTTTGTAAAATATAGCCCCTGTAAAAAAAATTTTAGTGAGGGAACTAATCCTCACGTAAAATTATAGCTAATTTAAAGCATCCTTTTTACTGTGAGCCTTTGCAATTGCCCATGTGCCATTGCCTAGTGCCAATGGCCCCAGAAATTGCAGGGAAGAAACATAGATCAGAAAATGTCCATTTTGGACTCTTCTTTAGATGTGATTTCAGTGCACAGCCCTGAGGTACATGTTGCAAGTAATTCCTCTCTACTTTTGGCTGGCCCCCCAAAAGGAAGTGCTTTTGGATGGAAATTTGCTCCCACAATTGCATAAGTATGTCTGAACAAGAAGCCAAAATGTTGTGTCTTCGTTTAAAATGGGTGGTCGGTATGCCAACTTTTTTTTATTGCCAGTAATATTGCTCAGCCAGCCACAGCCAGAAAGTCAAACAATTGCCTGCTGTCTTTTAGCTTATCCGCCACTGTAATTACCAGCAGCACTTGGTTGACTAAGATCTACGTTCGCATTAGGGACTGAAACATTCTGACAACGTATTCAAAATCTTTAATTGTCACCAAAAAAAAAATCAGTGTATCCAAAACAGATGTCGATATTTTTCAGCCTGATATTTCCTGCATTCACTCTGGTATATGATTCTGCAAGTTGCACTCTGGAGTAGAGGACTTCAAGATGATTTAACCACTTGGCAATTGGCTTACACTTTAATCAGTCCCTAAATCCAATAAAGATTCTTCGCTGTCACACACTATAGCCTCAATGTGTTAGACTTTCCCTGTCATAGGATCAAAGAATGATACAGCACAGAAGGAGGTCATTTAGCCCATCGTGCCTGTGCTTTCCTTGACTTATGATGCGTCTAAAAATAGTCTTTAAAGGTCCTTGTTCTCTGACATTACATCTGTATTTCTTAAACCATTGGTGCTGGTATATGTCTTGATAAATGTTTACGGCACTCTCATTTCTGAAGTTACTTGTGTTTGTTTATGCTGTGCCTCTGTCTTCATAGATTTCTGATCCTCCTGTGTAAGTGGAGAATAATGTTAGTATTTTAGAATGCTTTCATCTGCTTGTGTCAATTGTGAAAAATCAAAACCTAAGAGTTTCAAAAGCGGACATCTGAAGGCATGGAAAGAGCCCAGTGTAGTCAGCGTGAGAAATTGGCGTTTTTCTGGAGTTCATGTTAACCGTTTCATTGCAAAAGCAAACTATTGCCCCAACGTTGGAATTAGATTTTGAGGAAAGATAATTTCATTGCATTGTACAACAATTATGAAAGTTCCAAAAATATCATCTGTGTTTCTGTCATCTTTCATTGTGCTTTTATAGCTCACTCGCTGATCTTGCTGAAGGGGCTATCTGAAAATACAAAATTCTGGCAACTCAACCATGGCAACAGAAGCAGGTCTACCATGACATTGCTCTTTCTCAGGGGTCTTGCTGGGGCAGGAGGAGTGTACATCACCACTGAAAGATTTTGAAAGAAGTTTGTGAGACTTTGATTACTAATAGATCTCCCATGATGTTGCCCACAGTGAGACCCATGCCACCTGATCCTGTGTCTTTCTCATTCTGTCCCTTTGATTTCTCTCTCTCTCTCGCTCTGTCCTCCATCTCTCTCTTTCCTTCTCCACTGATCTCTCTTCCCAGATCTTTTTTGTGTCCCTTGATGTGACTATCTGATCCTTCCCCATCTCTAATATTGCTCATTCTCTCTCTCTTTGCTAGGATGGGACGCAGAGGGAAAGGGTGAGAGGTGGAGAGAATGTGCAGGAGCTAATAGGTAGAAGGGAGAAATACCGAAGGACGAAAAGGCATGGGAGCTCAAGTAGAGAGACAGAAGGAGGAAGAGGGAAAGGATGAGCAATAGAAAATAAAGGGTACAAAAATAAAATACTGCAGATGCTGGAAATCTGAAATAAAAATAGAAAATACTGGAGATACTCAGCAGGTCAGGCAGCATCTGCGAAAAGAGAAACAGAGTTAACGTTTCAGGTCGATAACCTTTCGTCAGAACTGGAAAAAAGCAGGAAATGGAACAGATTTTTAAGCAAGTGTGGGAGCTGGGAAAGGGGGGAGGGGATGAAAGAACAAAAGGGAAGGTCTGTGATAGGATAGAAGGCAGGAGAGGTTAAGAGACATTAAGAGATATTCAAGGCAAAAGGAGATGGTAATGGGACAGGTTAAGAAACAAAAGATGGCTCTAGATGAAGTGTAAATTGCAGTGGCAGAATGAAAAACAGCTGCCATGTGGAAGAGAAGAAAAAAAAGTGTGGAAAAAAATATATATATGATAGGGGCTGAGGTTATGATCTGAAATTGTTGAACTCTATGTTGAGTCCAGAAGGCTGTAAAGTGCCTAATCGGAAGATGAGGTGCTGTTCCTCGAGCTTACGTTGAGCTTCAGTGGAAAATAATGGGCGCCTGGAGTGGTCCTGTCTTTCATTCATCTAGAAACATAGGAACAGGAGTAGGCCATTTAGCCTTTCGAGCCTGTTCCAACATTCAGTGAGATCATGGCGGATCCGTATCTTAACTCCATCTACCCGCCTTGGTTCTATAACCCTTGATACCCTTGCCTAACAAAAATCTATCAATCTCAGTTTTGACATTTTTAATTGAACCTAACCTCAACAGCTTTTTGGGCGAGAGAGTTCCAGATTTCCACTACCCTTTGTGTGAAGAAGTGCTTCCTGACATCATCCCTGAACGGCCTAGCTCTAATTTTAAGGTTATGCCCCTTGTTCTGGACTCCCCCCACGAGAGGAAATAGTTTCTCTCGATCTACCTTATCAACTCCTTTGATCATCCTAAACACCTCAATTAGATCACCCCCTAATCTTCTATATTGAAGAGAATACAAGACTAGTCTATGTAGCTTGTCCTCATAATTTAACCCTTTTAGCCCCGGTACCATTCTGGTGAACCTGCGCTGCACGCCCTCCATGGCCAATCTATCCTTCCTGGGGACCGGTGCCCAGAACTGGATGCAGTTGCCCTCATAGGAACCATTTTATTCACTGCCATATATGTGTATTCTGATCAAATGAATACTGGCTGGCCTGTGGTCATAAGTGGTGATTTTGTTCTGGGAATGAAAGAATCAGTAATTTGAGTCCAGAGACCACTGATGGGTTTGCGTGTGCTCTGTAGAATGGCCTCATCTCATTGCACACTTCCTCATTAAGCCATGTGTATCAGAAGATGCTGAAGCTGGAATTAAAGCAAAACGCGCCAGGTAGGGAACTTTTCTTTTCAACAGGAAAAATTTGATGTCAGCGGGAGACACTTAATGAGTACTGTCCACTCTGGTTCCTCATAAGAAGACATTGCGGATTGTCCTGTTTCACGAACATGGGGTGTGTGTTGAAATGATCCTTCCTCTCCCGATCGCAGTGTTCCTTCAGTTGAGGGCAAAATAAAAGGGTTTGAAATACCTATCTACGTATGTGCAACTGGCAAGGCTTCTTACATAGTGCATAATGATTGACAATCTGCGGAATGTTCCTTGGGGTTTCTACCTCATGTTCAAGGCTCGAGAAGTAAAACAGTTTGCCTATCTTTTTTTTGCTGTTCGTTTGTAATTGGATTTTGCAACGATCGAAGTCGCGTAGAAATGCCTCATAATTTTGTTTGTGAGAGATGTGATTGTGTCAAAAATCCAATCACATCCTAACATCCACTTTCTAGAGTTTAGAAGAAAGAGAGGTGTTCTCATTGAAACGTATAAATTCTTAAGGGGCTTGAGAGGGTAGATGCAGGGAGGATGTTTCCCCTGGCTGAGGAGTCTAGAACTAGGGGGTCACAACCTCAGAATAAGGGGTTGGCCATTTAGGACTGAGATGAGGAGAAATTTCTTCACACAAAGGGTTGTGAATCTTTGGAATTCTCTACCCCAGAGGGCTGTGGCTGCTCAGTCATTGAGTATATTTAAGACAGAAAGCAATAGATTTTTGGATACTAAAGGAACCAAGGGATATGGGGATAGTGCGGGAAGGTGTTGAGGTAGAAGATCAGCCATGACCTTATTGAATGGTGGAGCAGGCTCGGAGGGCAAAATGGCCTACTCCTGCTCCTATTGCTTATGTTCTTATGTTCTCTCTGTAATGCACAGCTCTATGAATGCTACACTTAACACATGGTACAAAATACAAAGTCACTGTCCTACCAATGAATAAGGTGAGCGAGCATTCAATGAAAGTACTGCACTGTTTCAGCAGAATGTAACAGTATATTAACCTAGGTGTGGCAGTATTTTGCATATTCTATAGACAGGGCTAAGCGATCCCACACAATCAACGGATCAGATCAAAGCTCTGCAGTCCTGCCACATCCAGTCGTGAATGGTGGTGGACCATTAAACAACTAACGGGAGGAGGAGGCTCCATGAATATCCCCATCCTCAATGATGGTGGAAACCAGCACGTGAGTGCAAAAGACAAAGCTGAAGCATTTGCAACCATCTTCAGCCAGAAGTACAAAGTAGATGATCCATATCGGTCTCCTCCTGACGTCCCCACCACCACAGAAGCCAGTCTTCAGCCAATTCAATTCACTCCACATGATATCAAGAAATGGCTGAGCGCCCTGGATACAGCAAAGGCTGTGGGCCCTGACAACATCCTGGCTATCGTGCTGAAGACTTGTGCTCCAGAACTAGCCGCGCCTCTAGCCAAGCTGTTCCAGAACAGCTACAACACTGGCATCTACACTGACAATGTGGACAACTGCCCAGGTATGTCCTATCCACAAAAAGCAGGACAAATCCAATCCGGCTAATTACTGTCCCATCAGCCTACTCTAATCATCAGCAAAGTGATGGAAGGTATCTTTGACAGTGCTAACAAGCAGCACTTACTCACCAATAACCTGCTCACTGATGCCCAGTTTGGGTTCCACCAGGACCACTCGGCTCCCAACCTCATTACAGCCTTGGTCCATACATGGACGAAAGAGCTGAATTGCAGAAGTGAGGTGAGAGTGATTGCCCTTGACATTTAGACAGCATTTGACCAAGTGTGGCAACAAGGAGCCCTAGTAAAACTGAAGTCAATGGAAATCGGGGGAAATCTCTCCACTGGCTGGAGTCATACCTAGCACAAAGAAAGATGGTTGTGGTAGTTAGAGGTCAATCATCACAGCCCCAGGACATCGCTGCAGGAGTTCCTCAGGGCAGTGTCCTAGGCACAAACATCTTCAGCTGCTTCATCAATGACTTTCCCTCCATCATAAGGTCTGAAGTGGGGATGTTCGCTGTTGACTGCACAGTGCCATTTGCAACTCCTTAAATAATGAAGCAGTCCATGCCCGCATGCAGCAAGAACTGGACGACATTCAGGCTTGGTCTGATAAGTGGCAGGTAACATTCGCACCACACAAGTGCCAGGCAATGACTATCTCCAACAAACAAGCGCCTACCCACCGTCCCTTGACATTCAACGGCATTACCATCGCCAAATCCCCCACCATCAATATCCTGGGGGTCACCATTGACCAGAAACTTAACTGGACCAGCCACATAAATACTGTGGCAACAAGAGCAGGTCAGAGGCTAGGTATTCTGCGGCGAGTGTCTCACCTCCTGACTCCCCAAAGCTTTTCCACCATCTACAAGGCACAAGTCAGGAGTGTGATGGAATACTCTCACTTGCCTGGGTGAGTGCAGCTCCAACAACAGCTCGACACCATCCAAGACAAAGCAGCCCGCTTGATTGGCACCCCATCCACCACCTTAAACATTCACTCCCTCCACCACCGGTGTACCGTGGCTGCAGTGTGCACCATCTACAAGGTGCATTGCAGCAACTCGCTAAGGCTTCTTCGGCAGCACCTCCCAAACCCGCGACTTCTACCACCTAGAAGGACAAGGGCAGCAGGCGTATGGGAACACCACCACCTCCAAGTTCCCCTCCAAGTCACACACCATCCTGAATTGGAAATATATTGCCGTTACTTCATCGTCGCTGGGTCAAAATCCTGGAACTCCCTCCCTAACAGCACTGTGGGAGTACCTTCACCACACAGACCGCAGCGGTTTAAGAAGATGGCTCACCACCACCTTCTCAAGGGCAACTAGGGATGGGCAATAAATGCTGGCCTTGCCAGTGACGCCCACATCCCATGAACTAAAAAAAAGCCTAAGAGTGTTTTTGGAGATTGTGGCCAAGGAGCAATGAGCACCCAAAGCTTTGTCTAAGTCGTGGACCAAATCTCCAAGCAATAAAATAACAGCTAAATGACCAGCGATGACACAAATTCATTCTCTTTTTGTTCTGTAACACAAAGAGATTTAGTGCCCTGGGTCCTGCGGCCCATATCCTAATTTACACCAAGTCCCATTCACCTATCATTCCTGTGCTCGCTGGCTTACATTGGCTTCCCGTCCGACAACGCCTCGATTTTAAAATTCTGATCCTTGCTTTCAAATCCCTCCATGGTCTTGCCTCCCATCTCTGGAACCTCCTCCAGCCCTACAATCCTCCGAGATCTCTGTGCTCCTCCAATCCTGACCTCTTGTGTATCTCTGATTTTAATCGCTCCACCTTTGGCAGCTGTGCCTTCAGCTGCCTAGGCCCTAAGCGCTGGAATTCCTCCCTAAACCTCTCCGCCTCTTTAGCTCTCTCTCCTCCTTTAAGACGCTTCTTAAAATCTACCTCCTTGACCAAGTTCAACCTGTCCTAATATCTCCTTATGTGGCTCGGTGTCAAATTTTGGTTGATAATGCTCCTGTGAAGTGCCTTGTGACGTTTAACTATGTTAAGGGTGCTACATAAATGCATATTGTTGTTTCAATGCCGTGACGAAGATCCTCAATGTGTGTCTGATGTCAGTTCTTCACCCACAGGACCTGAGACACTTGTCATAATTGACTTTTCCCCCCTCCTCCCACCACCACCACCCCCCCCCTCCACTGCACCTCCTCCACATAGGTGGCAAACCTCAGGTGCTCCACAAAATATACTTATCAAAAGTCATTTGTTTTGTGCAATAGGACATAAATTGCACTAATATACATCTCACAAAACCAGTTTGCCCCATCACGCTAACAACCATAAGTGACTATGACTGATGGATAATACTTCATGATAGTGCTGCCTTTCTTTAATGAAGGAGCAACTTCAATTCATGCTGTACATTCACACCATCCCACTCCGAATTGATCCCATAATGCCCACGGTGTTCTCCTTAGAGCAGAGAAGGTTAGGAAGAGATTTGATAGAGGTATTCAAAATCAAGAAGGGTTTAGATAGTGTAACTAAGCAGAAACTGTTTCCAGTGGCAGAAGGGCCAGTAACCAAAGGACACAGATTTATGATAATTGGCAAAAGAACCAGAGGCAACATGAGGAAACAATTTTTTATGCAGTTATTGTTATGATCTGGAACGCTCTGCCTGAAAGGGTGGTGGAAGCAGATTCAATAGTAACTGTCAAATGGGAATTAAATATATACTTGAAGGGAAAAGATTTGCAGGGCTATGGGGAAAGAGCAGGGCAGTGGGATTAACTGTCCTGTTCTACCAAAGAGCCAGCACAGCCACAATGGGCCGAATGGCCTCCTTCTGTGCTATATCATTCTATGATTCTATGTAACATAATCGAACCTCAAGATAATTGTACTTCAGCGCAACTGCTGCACTAATGGTCATGTACCTGAAAGCCCGCTGTTTATGTGAAGCAAATTAGGCTTGTGCTATCAGAGCTACGACATAAAATGAATTGTAATTTTAAAAAAACTTCAGAGCGGCTGTGATTTTTGTTTGTATTGTCGAAACACCGTCACTAACTATAGAGTAACTATGGGCTACAGTGTATTTATCAACGCTCTTGTGTTCTCTGCCATTGAAAACAATGCAAGCACACGCAGGGCACAAACCCTGCCGCACATACTGACCGGTCAATATGACTTTTACATGCACATTAGCAATTTTTTACAACCCCAGAAAAGAGCACAGAATGAACCCATGGAAAAGGTCAAACAACAAGATCAAAGAGCCCCACTAAAAATGTGGCAAAATATGAAAACAAAAAATAATCGATATGTCTTTTTCTATTTTTAATTTAAGACTTGTAACTACCAGCAAAATCGCCACGTCTTGTGACCAACTAAAGATATCTCTTTGCCGTGTGAATAGGTTTTCTGGCTCGTACCGTAACAAGCTGGAGATTTTATGGTTCGAAATTTCAAGAAAAGAATGATCAAATGTAAAGCTATTTTTTCTTGTAAGAACTATTGTTTATGGAAATGCTTGCGATTTGTCTGGAGGTGCTGACTCCTGTTCGTGGAGTTTTGTCTAGCATTCCTCGGAAGATTCGGTGGGCCAAAAGTTCCTGCTTCATTGGATACATTTCAAAAGGGCGATGCATGAATGGAGGGAAGAATAACTTCAGTACTTACAAATTAGCTTGAACAATCCCAAAACTGAAACAAGTTGTGTGATTGGTGCATTTTAGGAGTGTGGCATGTTTCCAAAATAGTTTCCAAAAAGATTTCCTCCCCCATTTCTTGGTCGGGAAATAGCGAAGCTGAAGAAAAAAAACATCTTTTGCCTCTGATACTTTTTTCATTGATAACCAAATATAACTTGCCACTATATGACTGACTTTCTTCCATCGCCCCCTCCTGAAGGTGTTGGGTGACTGCTGAGGGATGGTTCAATAGGCTGTGGCTGTTCTCTGGTCCTTCATCGAAGTGACCAGAATCCACAGATTAGCTTCTCTAGCAGGGAACACTGAATAACAATCAGGGGCAGGAAATCACTCTGATTTCCCTCCTCTATAACCCTGGACAATGAGGTACCCACTACCACTGGCTTGGCTGTGATCAGCCATCTCAGCACAGACACGGATAGAACCTGCTATCATCCTGTTGTGTTTGGTCCAGTAACTCACTTCCCTAGCTAGCGGAGGCACAAGACAATCTATCCAAAGGTATTAATACCTTGTCATGTTATTCAAACGTTACAACAGACATGATTAGAAAGTATTTTTACCCCAAAATACAAATCGCTGTTAGGGTCATATGTGAACTTACTCTGGCTTGTCTCAAGCCTGGTGTGCATGGGTCACAGTCACTGTTCCCTGTAATTTGTTTTGCCGCCAAGCTGCCCCTTTAAGGGGGATCCTTGGAGCGCTGCACGGCAGCGCAACTTAAAGGGAACATTGGTCACAGTTATACGTTGTGAGCCATGGGTGACACAGTTGATTAAAATTAGCCAAGTAAAGACTTTTGAGTCCCTCTTTAGGGGGATTCCTAATCACATTGGGCATGTATTATTCTCCGTTGATTCCCTGTCTGGCAATGCATCAATTTTAAAATTCTCATCCTTGTCTTCAAATCCCTCCAAGGCCTCGCCCCTCCCTATCTCTGTAACTTCCTCCAGCCCTACAACCTTCCAGGATCTCTGCACTCCTCCATTTCTGGCCTCTTGTGTAACCCCAATTTTAATTTCTCCACCAATGGTGGGTGTGCCTTCAGCTGCCTGGCACCTAGGTGCTAGAATTCTCTCTCTAAATCTCTCCGCCTCTCTACCTTGCTCTCTCCTCCTTTTAAGACGCTCCTTAAAGCCTACCTATTTGACCAAGCTTTTGGTCACCTGTCCTAATATCTCCTTATTTGGCTCGGTGTCAAATTTTGTTTGATAATCACTCCTGTGTGGTGCCTTCGGATGTTTAACTATGTTAAAGGTGTTATATAAAAGGAAGTTGTTGTTGTTTATTATAGTGACATGCAGCGGACTGTTCTGAAGCAATGGAAAGTAAAATCACACATATTTAGTTAAAAGAAAGAAACCACGGCATCCATGACATACAAAGTCATGACCCAACATCTACAAGCATTCTTTCTATTACATATGTCATTGATCCAGAACGCTATGTAGTGTAGCATTATATTAAAATCAGGGTTGGTGCAAGGAAACAGATGTTGGGCCCTCTTGTAATGTTCCTGTGCATGGAGATAAATGTAATGCTCGTTATTCCGTTTAAGCCATAGTCTGCTTGTGAGCTTCTGCGACCTGTAATCACCGTCTTTATGTTGACTTTTAAATAATGCTCCAATGATTTTCATTCTTGTCATAATTTTTGGCACCCTCCCCTAACATCCACGTCCTTTCAAAAACACTCCTACTTACAAATTACATACTCGAAGTATGATTGTGAAGAGATAGCAGAAGAAAAGGCAGCGATATGTTCAACAACGTCCAGTTGCTAAGCAGTTATGGATCACTGGCGAATGAGAAGAACTGATTTAAAAAAAAAATTTCTTTACATCTCTTCGAAAAAGATAGACATAAACAGGGACGGCTCAGTGATTCCAAAGTCAGGGCTAACAGTAACAACATCGTGTTCCACTGTGTTATCCTTTTAAAGTAAATGGGACCATCTGTGTTTACTGTGAATTTCAGCATTCCTGAATATATGAGTACCAGCTATTTCCCACTATTTGCCAGAACGTTGGTGCGCACTATTGCAAAAATCAACCATAGTGAGAGGGCCCAGTGTTGTAGATCAGGGGCAGGCTGCAGGTATATTGTGATGTCCGTGATCATTTGTTTCCCTCCTTCCAAACCGCGTTTCAGCTGCTGCATTAATGACTGCATGTCCGCTACCTCCAAAGGGTTAAACTGTCAACCTCGTACAGTTAATCTCTGAAAGAAAACAGATTGTACTTTGTTGACTGCCTGAAGAAAAGAAAAAACATGCTTTGGTATGGGATCTGTATTCAAGTTATGGCAGAATCCTATAGTAAATCGGGGAAAACAAGTCTGAAAATTCCACCACGTTAAGGGGAGATTTGATAGAGGTTTTCATAATCTTGAAGGGTTTTGATAGAGTGAATAAGGAGAAACTGTTTCGAGTGGCAGAAGGGTCGATAACCAGAGGACACAGATTAAAGGTGATTGGCAAAAGAACCAGACGCGACATGAGGAAACATTTTTTTACGCAGCGAGTTGTGATCTGGAATTCACTGCCTGAAAGGGTGGTGGAAGCAGAGTCAATAGTAACTTTCAAAAGTGAATTGGATAAATACTTGAAGGGGAAAAAATTGCAGGGCTATGGGGAAAGAGCAGGGGAGTGGGATTAATTGGATAGCTCTACCAAAGAGCCGGCACAGGCATGATGGGCCGAATGGCCTCCTTCTGTGCATAATCATGATACTATCTAGTGACGGCTGCTGGAAGTACACATATGCAGATGTTGACTCTAATGTCCACCATCCCCTCCCCACTCCTTCTCCTGTGGTAAAATAGTCTGCCAAGAGGAGAACAATTTAAAAAGAAATGAGGTTAACATTATGTTTTACTTTCAAAGCAGCAGTTTGTTTATGGGTCGTGCCAGCTAGTTTGGTGATACTCCTAGTATCACCCTTGAACTCCGATTCCATAATAGAAAAGTGTAAAACTCTGTGGTAAACAAAGATAGAAAGCTCAGCATTAAAGGAGTTACAGTCACTAATACATCAGGGTAAAATGCCAAAGGAGTTGACATCGCTCCAGCTACAAAGAGTAGACAAGATGTATTGCAATGTTGACAGCTCAGATTACTCAAAATTAATAATCTCAATGGGCAGAACAATGAACTGAGTGGACTGCTTCCATATTACTTACCAATGTGTTTTTAATTTTTTCCTGGCAGATATTTATAACCATTTCATTGTGGTGGGACCTCTGCACCTGAGGTGTCTGTTGACTCAGGAACAAGTGACTCTTACGGGACAGGGAGGGGAGGCTGCAACTGGTCATGTGCCTGAGAACCCACTGACCCCTGGACTTGTTGCCCACTTCTGTAACCAATGGCAGATGCATTGGCCTTTCCCATAATTCTCTGGAGAAATTAGCCTCCAGCAGGGCTAGTTTGTTTTTTCTGCCATTCACCAGGGTTATTCATGAGTTCCTTTATTAAAACACTGCGATCTGCCCGGGTTCTACTCAGAGTACATAGTTGGGTGATAAATGTTGGCACCTAGTGGGTGTTGATCTAATAAGGGAAGGGGTCTTATTCTGTTTGGCCAAGTTTCCATTCTCCTTGGCTCTGAATCTGATGTGGTGCAATGAGGGGTACAATTGCCTTAAGGTTCCATAGAATCATAGTACCATAAAATGATACAACACAGAAGGAGACCATTCAGCCCATCCTGCTCTTTGAAAGAGCTTTCCAATTAGACCTACTCCCCTTGCTCTTTCCCCGTAACCCTGCAATTTTCCCCCTTCAAGTATTTATCCAATTCCTGTTTGAAAGTTATTATTGAATCTGCTTTCACCACCCTTTCAGACAGTGCTTTCCAGATCACAACAACTCGCTGCATAAATTTCTTTTCCACATGTCACCTCTGTTCTTTTGCCAATTACTTTAAATCTGTGCCCTCTGGTTACCGACCCTTCTGCCACTGGAAACAATTTCTCCTTTATGATTTTTATTTTTATTTTTATCACCGCTATCAAATCTTTCCATAACCTTTTCTGCTCTAAGCAGAGCAAGCCTAGTCTCTCCAGTCTCTCCACGTAACTGAAGTGTTTCATCCCTGGTACCATTCCAGTAAATCTCTTCTGTACCCTCTCCAAGGCCTTGACATCATTCCTAAAGTGTGGTGCCCAGAATTGGACACAATACTCCAGCTGGGGCCAAACCAGTGTTTTATAAAGGTTTAGCTTTTGTACTCTATGCCTCTATTTATAAAATCAAGGATCCCGTATGCCTTTTTAACAGCCTTCTCTACTCGTCTTGCCACCTTTAAAGATTTGTGTATGTACACCCCCAGGTCTCTGTAATCCTGCACCTTCTCTAAAATTGTACCAATTTGTTTATATTGCCTCTCCTCATTCTTCCTACCAAAATGAATCACTCCACACTTCTCTACGTTTAATTTCATCTGTCATGCGTCTGCCCATTTCACTAGTCTATTTATGTCCTGCTGAAGTCTATTACTATCCTCCTCACTGTTTACTACATTTCCAAGCTTTGTGTCATCTGCAAACTTTGAAATTATGCCCTGTATCCCAAGTCCAGGTCATTAATATATATCAAAAATAGTAGTGGTCCTAATCCCGACCCTTGAGAGACACCACTGCACACTTCCCTCCAGTCTGAAAAACAACTGCTCACTGCTACTCTCTGCTTTCTCTCCCTTAGCCAATTTTGTATCCATGCAGCCACTGTCCCTTTAATCCCATGGGCTTCAATTTGCTAGCAAGTCTATTATGTGGTACTTTACCAAAAGCCTTATGAAAATCCATATTCACAACATCAACCACACTACCATCATCAACCCTTTCCATTACTTCATCAAAGAACTCAATCAAGTTAGTCAAACACCATTTGCCTTTAACAAATCCATGCTGGCTTTTATTTATTAACCCATATTTTTCCAAGTGCCAATTAATTTTGTCCTGATTATTGCCTCTAAAAGTTTCCACAAAACCCGGGCCAGATCCCTTTGCAACTCACTGAAATGAACTCTCCTCCAGTTGAGTATTTTCATATTTGATTTTCCCTTGTCCTTTCCATATCTACTCTAAACCTAATGATAATGTGATCACTGTTTCTCAAATGCTCCCCCACTGAAACATGCTCCACTTGCCCCACTTCTTTCCCCAGAACTACATCCAGCACCCCTTACTTCTGCGTTGGGCTGGAAACAAAGTGATCAGCAGCAGATTTTTTTTGTCCTTCCTTAACCTGAATCATTTGAACTGGCTGAGCTAACTTTTCTTTCATTCGTTCCTGGGATGTGGGCGTTGCTGGCAAGGCCAGCATTTATTGCCCATCCCTAATTGTCCTTGAGAAGGTGGTGGTGAGCCGCCTTCTTGAACCGCTGCAGCCCTTGTGGTGAAGGTACCACAGGCGAGTTCCATGGGTTTTGACCCAGCGACGATGAAGTAACGGCAATATATTTCCAAGTCAGGATAGTGTGTATCTTGGAGGGGAACTTGGAGGTGGTGGTGTTCCCATGTGCCTGCTGCCCTTGTCCTCTAGGTGGTAGAGGTCATGGGTTGGGAAGGTGCTGCAGCGCATCTTGTAGATGGTACACACTGCAGCCACGGTGCGCCGGTGGTGGAGGGAGTGAATGTTTAAGGTAATAGATGGGGTGCCAATCAAGCTGCTTTGTCCTGGATGGTGTCGAGCTTCTTGAGCGTTATTGGAGCTGCACTCATCCAGGCAAGTGGAGCATATTCCATCACACTCCTGACTTGTGCCTTGTAGATGGTGGAAAGGTTTTGAGGAGTCAGGAGGTGAGACACTCGCTGCAGAATAGCAGCCTCTGACCTGCTCTTGTAGCCACAGTATTTATGTGGCTGGTCCAGTTAAGTTTCTGGTCAATGGTGACCCCCAGGATGTTGATGGTGGGGGTTTCGATGATGGTAATGCCATTGAATGTCAAGGGGCGGTGGTTAGACTCTTGCTTGTTGGAGGTAGTCATTGCCTGGCACTTGTGTGGCACGAATTTTACTTCCCACTTATCAGCCCAAGCCTGAAAGTCATCCAGGTCTTGCTGCATACGGGCATGGACTGCTTCATTATCTGAGGAGCTGTGAATGGAACTGAACACTCTGCAATCAGCAGTGAACATCCCCACTTCTGACCTTATGAAGGAGGAAAGTTCATTGATGAAGCAGCTGAAGATGGTTGGGCCCAGGACACTGCCCTGAGGAACTCCTGCAGCGATGTTCTGGGGCTGAGATAATTGACCAACAACTACAACCATCTTCCTTTTGCTAGTTATGACTCCAGTCAGTGGAGAGTTTTCCCCTGATTCCCATTAACTTAAATTTTACTAGGGCTCCTTAATGCCACACTCAGTCAAATGCTGCCTTGATGTCGAGAGCAGTCACTCTCACCTCACCTCTGGAATTCAGCTCTTTTGTTCAAGTTTGTACCAAGGCCTGGAGCCGAGTGGTCCTGGCAGAACCCAAACTGAGCATTGGTGAACAGGTTATTGGTGAGTGAGTGCCGCTTGATAGCACTCTCAATGACACCTTCCATCACTTTGCTGATGATTGAGAGTGGACTGATGGGGCGGCAATTGGCCGGATTGGGTCTGTCCTACTTTTTGCGGACCGGACATACCTGGGTAGCTTTCCACATTGTCGATGGATGCAGTGTTGTAGCTGTACTGGAACTGCTTGGCTAGAGGCGCAGCTAGTTCTGAAGCACAAGTCTTCAGTACGACAGCCAGGACAGAAAAAGACCAACCTGGAGCCTCCCATATCTGAATGGCTCGGTATTGCACCACACAGAGCATGTGCCCACTAAGCTAAAGGTAGCCAAGTTCTTGTCTATTCGGGCTACTTTTCTACTTGGGAGCCAAATACAGAGATCAGTGTTGACGTTAATTTGCACATGTCTCAATCACTGATACTTGGGAAAATCCCCCTCCCCACATGCCGTGTGGGGGTTAAAATCGCAGCCGTGTGGTGCTCACCTTATCCACGTCGAACTCGTGCCATTTTAACATGCGTTTTTTGGACCAGCCGGGTGAAGGCCTCTTTAACTTGCAAAAGTTAGGGTCTGATGATGTCATTCAGACCCCCACGTGATTGTGACATTGTATTCCAAGTTCAGCACACCCAGTGCCGGCCTTGCCAGGAACATGAGGTGCCAAGAAGCAGCAGACCGTGACGAGGGCCAAGAAGGTAGGTTCTGTTGGTTTTTTTAAAGTTTCCTGTGGGCCAGCAGCAGCAGGAAAGCTCCTCCAACCCCCAACAGGAAATCTTTGGCCTCTCCTGTCGCAGACTTCTTGCCAGCGCCCCTCCCCCCCCCCGCCCCCCACCTTCCCCTCCTGGTAGCAATCGCACCAGTCTCCCTGATCCAACACCTGAGTGCTAGCGACCGTTCCTGCAGGTCCCCGGTGACGGCTTCATGCCTCACTTGTCCCGCTCCTGTCCGCCGACCTCCTTGTCATTCCCATCGGGTTGAGGTGGGAGTTGGGCCTCCACTATGATAATGAGGCCCAGGAGTTAAAATGGGTTGGGCCTCACGTCAGCAAGTTGGGGCAGGCCTACTGCTCGATCGGCTGAGCCCATCCCGAGTTAACATTGGGGTTTTGGTGTTCTAATTTATCCTCCAATAGGGTTGCCAACTCTGGTTGAATGTATTCCTGGAGGTTTCATCGCATGACCTCCCACCTCTACCCGCCCCACCCCCACTCTCTCGTCATTGGTTGCCCAACATGTCCATCCTCATGGTGCCCCGCCTTTCCAGGGCCAATCAGAAAGTGAATCGACTCTTCATTACCCAGTTGGATAATTCTTGACTGTCAGCCAAACAGCCTTTATTCCCATGTCCAATATTTTTATAACTAAAGCTGGAGTGCCCGGCGGTGCCGAGGCTTTTTCGAGGGCATGTTGTTCTTGGAAGAGAGAGAGCGACTGGGGGGGAAGAGAGAGAGCGACTGGGGGGGAAGAGAGAGAGCGACTGGGGGGGAAGAGAGAGAGCGACTGGGGGGGAAGAGAGAGAGCGACTGGGGGGAAGAGAGAGAGCGACTGGGGGGGGGAAGAGAGAGAGCGACTGGGGGGGAAGAGAGAGAGCGACTGGGGGGGGGAAGAGAGAGAGCGACTGGGGGGTGGAAGAGAGAGAGTGACTGGGGGGGGGGGAAGAGAGAGAGAGACGGGGGGGAAGGTGGCCCAATGGACCCCTGCGAAGGAAGGAAGAAGGTAAGCTCTCCCTCCCTGTCCCACCCCCTCACTCTTTCCCTCCCTCACCCTCTCTCTCCCTCCCCCATCTCTCCCTGCTTTACTCTCTCTCCCTCCCTCTCTCCCCCCTGTCCTCTCCCTCCCTCCCCCTCTCCTCACCCTCTCCCTCCCACACCCTCTCTCTCTCCCTCCCCCTGTCTCTCCCTGCTTTACTCTCTCTCCCTCCCTCCCCCCCTTGTCCTCTCCCTCCCTCACCCTCTCCCCTCCCCCACCCCCACCCTCTCTCTCTCTCCCACCCCCCACCCTCTCTCTCTCTCCCCTCTCCCTCCTTGCCCCTCTCCTCTCTCCCTCCCTGCCCCACTCCTCACTCTCCCTCTCCCTCCCCCTCTCCCTGTCCTCTCCCTCTCCTCCCTCCCTATTTCTCTGTCTCTCTGACGTCTGTCTGTTGACTGTTCCCCTCTGCTACTCCAGGCCCCGCCATCCGTCCGCTCTCCGGGGCAAGGTAAGAGCCGGGCTCCGGCCCCACACCACCAGGGATCAGCACCCGGGGAACCCGCCCGCCGCCCAACGTGAACAAGAAAGACCCTCCTCACCTGTCACAGAGTTGAAGTCTCCGAAAGCGGCCACGGTGCCCCGGGCCTCTTCCCCCGCGCATTCAGGAGGCGCGGGGAAGAGAGAGAGAGAGAGACTGGGGGGGAGAGTTAGACGCCGCCGGGCACCTGCTCCGCGGAGCTCCGTGCCGCCACCGCCGCACCAACCTTTACTAAGATGGCGGCGGTAGTGATGCTCGGCTGAGGCCCGCCCCTCCAGCCTTCACAAAGATGGCGGCAACCGGGGGCCGCTTGTTGACTGGAGCCGGGAGGTGCCTAGCTTGGGCGTGGGTGCGGAGGAGAGGCCCAGGCTTCGAGGCCTACGAAAATGGTGAAAGGTAGGAAAATTATAGAGGTTAGAGAAAAGATGTACAAATTAATTAACTTTTTTTAAAAACAATTTGTTTTAAAAGCAACTTTTTTTTTGCTGGAAATGTATATTTGAAAAGAAACACGCAGAAAGCGGGAAAAAGAAATGAAAAGTTTGGAATCAAGATGGCGGCGACTCACCTCGGTTCAGAACGATAAGGCCCGCCCACACACGCACTGATTGGTCGACTGTCAGGTCACCGAAGCGTAGGATTGGTCAATTGTCCCATCACTCGACTCTAGGAGGGCCCGCCCGCACGTGCCAGGAACCCGCCCCCGCCACGCAGCGATTGGTCGACCTCGACGTCACTCAATGCTAATGAGCAGATAATGAGCGGAATTTTGAACGTTTTTTGGATACCGCGGGCACAATTTTTGTCTCACTGAAACGTAAATACACTTACGACCGTTCTGGAATCGTAAGCTTTCTTTTGATGTAACACACGTGTAGGTACGCTCTATAACTTTTGATTGTATAGCCGGACAGAGAGACAGAAAGACAGACAGAGAGACATACCGTTTTATATATATAGATAAACAAAAGTGTTCAAAGAAAATTTGTAAATAACATAATTTTTTTAGTGCTTCTCTGATTGTTCTCCAGGTTTGCTGGCAGCAGTGACCTGGAGATGAGCCTTTAATTCCAGGAGCCTCCAGGCCAATCCTGGAGGGTTGGCTACCTTATCCTCCAACGAGGCAACTGTGCAGACAGCAGCTCATTCTAAACTTCCAGGCCCATCAGATTCAAACAGGACAAAGCAGTGAATCAGAAATATAAGAACAAATAGGACTGAGTTGCCTGGGCTTCGAGGGCTAGATTGCCAGGGCTTGAGGCCTGAGGCCTGCATGGGGCCCTCAGGCTGCAGATTACACACATCAGTAATAAGCTATTTGCAGTTTGTCAACTTAATATCTGGCTTTGTTAGATTGTCATTACATGACACAGATGGACCCACAACCTATTGTGCACTTGTATGGAAGTCAAAACTAAATATCTTTGACCAACATGTTCCTTAGTTGCCTGGCTTCTACAGTCTTGTGCTGGTGGATCACCATATCTCTGTAGAGGCCTCGGTTTCCCTCATCCAACTCTAACAAAATACTCCCCGATATAACAAGGTAAAGAAGGGATCAAAATGGCAAGGGAATAACACCTATTTTATGAGATCCATATTGTGGCACACTATCATTGATGCCTAGATATTAAAGTTCGATTTTAGGCTTGCTAAAGAGTGAGCAAATGCGGCATATGTATCTTCTCCTGCTGTTGTGTGGGAGTTGTTAATTGAATATGGAACACAAATTTTCAAATCAATATTTCTTGAGCCAGACAATTACTAACCCCTCCTCCCCCCAGTGGATTCACCACACTGCAAGCAACATGCCAACAATGTTTGTTAAAAAAATATACAAGTCATGCAATGAGCCTGGGAAACAAGCCACCACATTTGTGACCAAGCCCTTGGCACCCACAGCCACCTGCACTTTGGTGGGGAATGGAAGAGGGTTTTCTGTCCTGAACAGATGTTCAATCTTGGCAGGTGGTCCAAATGGCTCACGAGTACAATCAATTCCCTCGTAGAATCATAGAATAGTACAGCACTGAAGGAGGCCATTCGGCTCATTGACGAAGATCAATCCCGTTAGTCCCACTCCCCCGCTCTTTCCCCATATCCTTGACATTTTTTCTCCTTCAAGTATTTATCCAATTCCCATTTGAAGGCTACTACTGAATCTGCATTCACCACCCTATCAGGCAGTGTATGCCAAACTTAACTACTCGTTGCGTACGTTTCTCCTCATGTCTCCTCTGGTTCTTTTGCCAATCACCTTAAATCTGTGCCCTCTATTTATCGACCCTTCAGCCACTGGAAACAGTTTTTCTTTATTTACTCTATCTAAGCCCTTCATAATTTGAAACACCTCTATCAAATCTCCTCTTAGCCTTCTCTGCTCTAAGTAGAACAACCCCAGCTTCTCCAGTCTATCCACGTAACTGTAATCCCTCATCCCTGGAACCATTCTAGTAAATCTCTTCTGTACCCTCATGACTCGTGGAGAGCCAGCTTGCTGGTAGCTCTACTGCCGAAATTCTCTGTTACTGCTCTACTGTTGTGGGAGAGCAAACAAGGGCCAAGAAATTGGTTTGGTGAACATAACACTGGTGGTGAACATAACACTGGTGTGAATGGGCAGTGAGCCTGAACGCATGCCTGAAGACGTTGGCCCAAGTCTGGCTTCTAATTAGGCCTCGGGGCTCAGTTCCATAAAACCTGGTGAGCTGCGGATGGCAACCAGACATTCCGATGCAGCTCGCCAGTTGGGGCCCTTTGCAAAATTGTCCAGCTGGGCCGTAGTTAGGTCCTGGGAAGGATTGAATGGGAGGGGTGAGTCTGGGCCTGCTCCTCCTGGTTCAACACTAAGCTAATTACTTACCTTTTCATCAGCAGCCTCTAGTGGCCCGTTGAGGACTACTGGTTAGGCCGCAGTAGACCGGGATAAAGTGCACTGTGCACGCTCCGCCCAGTTTGTGCTGAATTTGGGAGCCGGGGTCCTAAAACATGTGTTAGGCTCCTGATAGTCAAGGGGCCTAATGCCTATTTCAGGCTGGTGCCTTGGACAATCAGAAGGTACCAGCTTCCAAATTGGCAGCTGCCGCACCTCAAGGGTGGGCAATCCCTTCATAGCCTCGCTCCTCCCTATCTCTGTAACCTCCTCCAGCCCTACAACCCTGCGAGACCTCTGCACTCCTCCAATTCTGGCCTCTTGCGCATCCCCGATTTACATCGCTCCACCAATGGCGGCCATGCCTTCAGCTGCCTAGGCCCTAAGCTCTGGAATTCCCTCCCTAAACCTCTCCGCCTCTCTCTCTCCTCCTTTAAGATGCTTCTTAAAATCTACCTCTTTGACCAAGGTTTAGGTCACCTGTCCTAATATCTCCTTATGCGGCTCGGTGTCGAATTTTGTTTGATAATCGCTGCTGTGAAGTTCCTTGGGACGTTTTTATACATTAAAGGCGCTATTTAAATGCAAATTGTTGTTGTTGTTTTTGTCATTTGCCTTTTTGTGTCCATTACAATAGTGACATAAAAGTGTTGTAATTTATAAATGACATCAATAGTAGCCAATTATTTATCAGCTCAGAACTTCATTGAAACCTAACCATCAGACTGGGTTCATTAAAATTCATCATGACACTGAAATGTCAGATTGGAGTAGACAGTATGTGTATCAAATTACAAGTGACTCTGAGGGCTGTCTATTTTTAGTTCTGTTTGACAGGATTTCACTATAAATGGCTGCTGTTGTAGCGGACTGGGCTTGTTTCCTCATGTATAAATACTGATTTTAATACTGCAAAGTAGCATAAACAGATCATTTCTGATGTGTTCTTAATGAGAAGGACCTGTCAGTCACAAGGTCTCTTTGGCTGCATTTTTATAGGTATATACTGCTTATAAAGAGCGAAGACGGTCTGGATTGTGAGAGATAGAGGCAGACACAGAACACTGCACTTCTTATAATAGATTTTTAAACAGAGATATGGCATTAGAAAGCTGAACTTGTGCATTGTATGAGTTCCAGTACCTCGTGGGTGGCCTGCTGCATGGCTAGTGTGTATCAGGGCTGGTGGTTATGATTGTTGTCCAAAGGCCTTAAGACGTTACAGGGGTTATGCCAGTCTCCCGCCATAACTTCGACAGGAGTCTGGTGGAGCCAGCAGGAAAACGGTGGACTCCCATTTACCTTAGGTCTCTACGATAGCAAAATACTGCAGATGTTGGAAATCCGAAATAACAACAGAAAATGCTGGAAAAACTCAGCAGGTCAGGCAACATCCGTGGAGAGGAATTTGAGTTGACGTTTCGGGTTGGACCCTTCTTCAAAACTGGAAAGAAAAGAAACTAGATCGGAGGCAGGGCTGCGATCGGACAAAAGAATAAAAGAAACAAAAGAAGTAAAAGAGATTAGAAGCTAGACGAGATGGTAATAGGCTGGGATTAGGTGTAAAGTGTACTGGCAGGGCAAAAGATAGCTGCCAGGTGTGAGAGAGAAACAAAAGGAAAGGGGGGGGGGGGGAAAAGGAGTGGAACAATTACAAGAGAAAATGAAATGGGGGCCGAGCTTATGATCTGAAATTGTTGAACTCGATATTGAGTCCGGAAGGCTGCAGACTGCCTAATCGGAAGATGAGGTGCTGTTCCTCGAGTTTACGTTGAGCTTCTCGCAATCTAGTATACTGTATTCGCTGCTCACGATGCGGTCTCCTCTACATTGGGGAGACCAAATGCAGATTGGGTGACCGCTTTGCGGAACACCTCCGTTCAGTCCGTAAGGGTGACCCCGAGCTTCCGGTCGCCTGTCATTTTAATTCACCGCTCCATTCCCACTCGGACCTCACCGTCCTTGGCCTCTTGTATTGTTCCACGGAAGCTCAACGTAAACTCGAGGAACAGCACCTCATCTTCCGATTAGGCAGTCTGCAGCCTTCCGGACTCAATATCGAGTTCAACAATTTCAGATCATAAGCTCGGCCCCCATTTCATTTTCTCTTGTAATTGTTCCACTCCTTTCCCCCCCCCCCCATTTCCTTTTGTTTCTCTCTCTACCTGGCAGCTATCTTTTGCCCTGCCAGTACACTTTACACCTAATCCCAGCCTATTACCATCTCGTCTAGCTTCTAATCTCTTTTACTTCTTTTGTTTCTTTTATTCTTTTGTCCGATCGCAGCCCTGCCTCCGATCTAGTTTCTTTTCTTTCCAGTTTTGAAGAAGGGTCCAACCCGAAACGTCAACTCAAATTTCTCTCCACGGATGTTGCCTGACCTGCTGAGTTTTTCCAGCATTTTCTGTTGTTATTACCTTAGGTCTCTGCCATTTTTCCTCGCTGCCTTGTAAGGGGTGGATCTTCTGTCTCTGTGTGGGAAGCAGTATGCTGAGTCAGTGGAGGTGCATTGGGCTCCACATGGACAGACATTGGCTCTGCCAGAGGCGCCCAGGCCAGGGAGCTGAGGGGAACATTGCCAAAGTTGGCAGCCTCTGCCCAACCTGTCCCCACCCATTCACCCACTTCTGGAGTTTCCACGGTCATGGGGCAGGCTGGGTACTAGAGATGCGCCTGTAGTGGCATTTGTGCCCACCTGTATCATGCTAATGAGGTCCTCCCCCATTGATCCTGCAAACTCGGGCAGGGTTGGCACCGGAGGGCCCAATCGGGTTGTGACCCTGGCCAAACCTCTGGGTTCGTGACCCAAGGAATTTCGGAGCCAAGTACTTCAAGTCAGTAATAGTGATGAAAGGATGCTGATTTACCAGAGATTAAGATGGCAGCATGCGATAAACTTAATGAAATTAATAGGAGAATGTCAATAGCAAAAGGAATCCATTGGTTTATGGTTTTGAGTATAGATACCAAGGGTGATTCTTACAGCCGAGACCCGTGCTCACAGAGTGGAGCATCCTGGAAAATCTTAGATTGGGAATGCTCGATCAAAGAACTACCCCCACTATTCAAATTGGTTTCAATAATTTTCTGTGGCATTCCAAGTAACAAATCCATATTAGAGATCAAATAATTGAAAACCATAAACATTGGATATTTGAAATCAAAGCATAAGATGCTGGAAATGCAGTCAGTATTTGAGAGAGAGGGAGATAGGTTTCTGCTTCAACAACAACACAGACAACTTGTATTTATATAGCGTCTTTAATGTACTAAAATGTCCCAAGGCGCTTCACAGGAGTGATTATCAAACGAAATTCGACACCGAGCCACATAATTAGGACAGATGACCAAAAGCTTGGTAAAAGAGGTAGGTTTTAAGGAGTGTCTTAAAGGAGGAAAGAGAGGTAGTCAGCCAGAGAGGTTTAGGGAGGGAATTCCAGAGCTTAGGGCCCAGGCAGCTGAAGTCACGGTCACCAATAGTGGAGCGATTAAAATCGGGAATGGTCAAGAGGCCAGAATTGGAGGAGCGCAGAGATCTCGGAGTGTTGTAGAGCTGGAGGAGGTTACAGAGATAGGGAGGGGTGAGGCCATGAGAGGGATTTGAAAGCAAGGGAGCCCCTCACCGTCAGTCCAATAACCATTGCAAAATGATTCTTCCCTGTGAGTTTTTACTGCACCTGATGAATGAGCAGTAACCTTTCGCAGCAATGTCCATACCCCATGTAAATAGCTTGAAGTGTGTCATCAAGATCCTATGACCCTGAAATTGTCGTACAAATACTGACACATTTGTCTAAAATTCCACTCTCCATTGGGGCACCCTTACCCATTTAGAATAATATCTCTGCTGAAATAGTGGCGAGAGGAATTCATTAGCCTTTGTCTGAGTCAGAAAGTTGTGGGTTCAAGTCTCACTCCAGAGACTTGAGCACAAAAATCTAGGCTGACACTCCCAGTGCAGTGCTGAGGGAGTGCTGCACTGTCGGAGGTGCCGTCTTTCAGATGAGACGTTAAACCGAGGCCCTGACTGCTCTTTCAGGTGGACATAAAAGATCCCATGGCATTATTCCGAAGAAGAGCAGGGGAGTTATCCGGAACAGGCTCGAGGGGCTAAATGGACTACTCCTGTTCCTATGTTCCTATGTTTGGTGTCCAGGCCAATATTTATCCCTCAATCAACACCACTAAAACAGATTACCTGGTCATTATCAGCTTGCTTCATTGGCTGTAAAGTGCTTTGGGACGTCCGGTGGTTGTGAAAGGCGTTATATAAATACAAGTCTTTCTTTCTTTTCATGCACTAGTGTCCCACAGTGTATTTATATGTTTGTCACCCCTACATATGTCTCAATAGACTCGTACTATCTGCTTCTCTCAGTTGATTCATAAATGAGCTATAACTCATACATTTTATCGCTCAGCGAAGGTTCATCACTTTAAAATATCCACTGCAGATAAATAGGAATAGAGGATCAGGCGGAGGCCATTTAGCCCCTCCAGCCTGTTACACCATTCAATGAGATCATGGCTGATCTGTGACCTAAATGCATCGAATGATATTCACAACTATATTGTGAAGACAATTGAGCTGAAATAAGAAATTCTTAAAAGGGCGATGTTTGAACTGAAACAGTGCGGCATACTATCAAACTAATGGGTGGCCTGCTGTAAATCTGAAGAGCCATTTGCATATACGGACTGAAGGTTAAACTCACTAGAATCTAGAACCCTTGCTATTCCTGCACTGGGAGTACTTGATGGAACGGTGTAGAGGGAGCTTTACTCTGTTTCTAACCCATGCTGTACTTGCTCTGGGAGTGTTTGATGGGACAGTATAAAGTGAGATTTACTCTCTATCTAACCCATGCTGTATCAGCCCTGGGAGTGTTTGATGGGATATTGTGGAGGGACCTATACTCTGTATCTAACCCGTGCTGTACTTGCCCTGGGAGTGTTTGATGGGACATTGTGGAGGGACCTATACTCTGTATCTAACCCGTGCTGTACCTGCCATGGGAATGTTTGATGGGACGGTGTAAAGGAGATTACTCTCTATCTAACCCATGCTGTACCTGCCATGGGAATGTTTGAAAGTTGAGAGGGAGCTTTACTCTGCATTTATTTGCCCTGCGTTGCCACCAATCCCAGTGCTGAAATGGAGAGTTTACTGAGATAAATACATAAAGTTCTATTTTGATGAATCTATCCCTATTGTCAAAAATGAACTGGTCAGGCAAATCACTTGTCAGTACAGGCAGTTTTTGTTAGTCTTGACCTAAAATAATAATTGCATCTGTGGGGCACTGTTAGTTTAATATTGTACAGACTGAATTTACATCAATATACAGAGAGTCTACAGCATGGAAATAGGCCATTCGGCCCAACTAGTCTATGCCGGTATTTATGCTCCACACGAGCCTCCTCCCACTCCTTTTCATCTAACCCTATCAGTATAGCCTACTATTAATTTGCCAAAAAATTCCCTAAGTATCTTCTAATATTCAAACGGTAATTCGATGCTGGAGCGATCTTAAGTCACAGCTGCCAGAAGAATGGACACAACCTGCTCCAGAGGAAGAGGAATTTGTGTACAATGGCACATGTGGGTGAAAAGAAATGTGTAGCACAGATTCGCTCACCGACCTGCGACCATATGTCTTTCACAGGGGGAGCGCGGATGATTCTCTGTTGGTTGTTTTTGGAAGTCACGTGGCCAGTGGAGAGATTTTTTCCCCTCCTGCTGCCCTGCACCACAGCCTACCAGCTGTCCAACCAATGACCTGGGTGAGACGTCAGACCAATCCGAGCCAGCGTTAAACAAAACTAAACAAAATGCTCTCCACGCAATGCTTTTCCGCTCACAAAGGGCGTGTGTGCCTTTTAAAAAGGAAATCAATGAATTTAATGACTGTGAATAGTGTAAAGCTGCCACCACCCTTTTGTTAGCCCAGTATGTGTGGCAGCAATGCGACACAAGCTTCCATGCCTCCTCAGACAATCCCATAGTGTCCAGTCATCTGTTCATCTGATCCTTGAAAGATGCACAGCTACAATACAGTGTCCATCTTTGTGCGTATATCTTTCCTTGATCGATTCTGATGTTTACTCTATAGGAACAAAGTTCACATATCACATCATGTTGAGAAAAGTGAAAAGTCGACCGCACTCCTGGTAATTCTATCCATGCTGCAGTCAGTTTTTATTCATTAATTCATGCAACAGCCGGGCGCATTGTAAAACACAGCTATTGTGACATCACTGGCATAGCAGCGATGAGGAACATAGCATCACTTTAGACACTGAGACTATTTATGCAAAAATCACTCAGAATGAACTCATCTTAAAAAAAAATAAGATTCTTAAGCGGATTTTTGATTCTAGTGTGGCGGAGCCACCAAAGGACTCAGAGCAGTTGTACATAATTCCTTTAACAGCATTGTAGTTATAACCTGTGTCTGTACCTTTAATTACTCTGTTTAACTGTACTATGTCTAGTTACCTTTACAGCGTGGTTTTAACGTGATAACGTCATGCCGTTAGTCACGTGACCCCCCCAATGGCGGGAAGAACGTGATGACGTCATGACGTCATCCAACGGACCAGCCCAGCAGTCCTCGTGGAGTCACCAGAGAGAACAGACCTACTATCAACGTGTTCCAGCAGTTTCCAGTCTAAACCAGTTTAAACCAGTTTTGTTTCATTAAAGTTCTTTGTTTTAATTGCCTGAGTTGAACTCAGTCTTTTCGCTAGGAATCTCCGTTCCTACACTAGCATTTATCTTAGGGAATCAAATTAAGCAGTGCCAGGGGGAGTAGAAGACCAAAGGAGTAATGGAGAGCTCACAGGGTAGATTCATTAGGATGACACCAGGAGGCTTGAGATACCGGGACGTAGCTGATAAGAACATAATAAGAACATAAGAAATAGGAGCAGGAGTCGGCCATTCGGCCCCTCGAGCCTGCTTCGCCACTCAATAAGATCATGGCTGATCTGATCTTGGTCTCAACTGTTTTCTGGTTTCAGGTATTGGGGTGATTTTGTTTGGATGTATTCCCAGGTCAGGCCTGCAGGTTGTAAAACCAAGCCCAGAGTTCTTCATGCCTGTTCACAAAGTTGCAAATTTTACAGTGAAAACAAATTGAGATATTTTTCTGAGGCCTCACTTTCATCCAGTACAAGCCTCATTACACCTGAAAATACCAAGCAACTGCATGCTAATTAGCTAATTACTCTCACACTGACTCCTCTGATTTGGAAAAGAAAAGAATTAGAAAGACTTGCATTTATACAGTGCCTTTCACAACCTCAGATGTCCCAAAGTGCTTTACAGATGATGAAGTACTTTTGAAGTGTAGTCACTCTTGTAATGTAGGAAACGCGGTAGCCAATTTGGACACAGCAACTTCCCACAAACAGCAATGAGATAATGACCAGATAATCTGTATTTTTTTTAGAGATGTTGATTGAGTGATAGATATTGGCCAGGACATCGGGTATAACTCCTCTGCTCTTCTTCGAAATAATGCCGTGGGATCTTTTACATTGACCTGAGAAAGCAGATGGGGCCTCGGTTTAACGTCTCCTCCAAAAGGCAGCACCTCCGACACTGCAGCACTCCCTCAGTACTGCACTGGAGTGTCAGCCTGGATTTTTGTGCTCAGGTCTCTGGAGTGGGACTTAAACCACAACCTTCTGACTCAGAGGCGAGAGTGCTACCACTGAGTCACAGTTGACAGAACTGGAACTTAAATGGTATAGCTAACCTGGGACAGTGATATCTGGTGAAGCCTGATGCTCGTGTCGTTGCCATGTCCACAGCCTATGGAATGTAGACCTAGTGGCTTTTACAGTGGAATCACAAAATCAGTCCTCAGAAATTCAAGGTCTAACAACAAAGTAATAGTAAAAACACATTGGTTCTTCTATATTACTGCCAAATCGTGATTGCCATCCACGACGGAGTATCACACGACCAAGTTGTTACTGCAGTATACTCTTCAAAGAGGTCAAATCGATATTCAGTTGCATTCTGTATATTTATATCTTTGAAATGATCACAGATATAGAATCTGAGGTCAGTATAAACAAACTTGAAGATATCCCTTTCATAGACAAAGGCAATGGAGACCACGGCAGTAGATTGGATTCCGCATTTAACAATATTCCTACCCTCAAGCTTTCTAAGTTACTCTGCTCACTATTTCGATATACAACGCTGATAAAAATGTATGGAAAAGTTTGGGGACCACCGTGCTTTTCTCCTGGCCTCAGGCATAACAGATTTGCATTTCCTATGAAATCAGGACTTTTAAAAGAAAGACAGATCTGATGGTGCATTCATTTTCCAGTAGCACGTGAATTTGCCAGTGTGTTTTCTTTGTACAACAAATAGTGTCACGTTTTGTTCAACAGTAGTCGACCGCAGTGAATAACTATAGACTGGATTCAGTGCCTTGTCTGCTTTGAATGCAATCCTGCACCAAAGTTGTAACTGATTGATTAAACACCAATTAATGAATAGAGAGAAATCGCTGGATAATGAATGGGTAAAGTGGCTCTTGTCAGGAGTGTAGCTCGCAGGGTGAACAGGTCAATTCTTTCACCCTGCCCTTCAGTCTGTTCACCTATTTAAGAACCCAGGAAGAACAATTGTTCTTCAAAATTAATTATTTCACTCTCTATGGGCAGCAGGTGTTAGGACCCCTGGGAAGCTCTTACACCATCACTAATAGGCCCTGAATGAAGCCACTTTGACACTGGGCACTGCACCGGAGGGGATTTATTGAGTTCATGGATAGCTAAACCTAGCTGAATATTTTGTCCAGTTGTAAATAGCATAAACTAAATGCAAAACTTGTCTGAAAACCCTGAACCTTATTGCTTAAAAAATGGACTTTTTATAAGGCTCACCACAATTTTTAACAGTTTTGAAAATTGAGGTACATTTTGTCTTGGGGTAGATTCTAACTATCGGGCAGTTGGCCGGCCACCCGATAATATCAGTGGGATGCCATTTTGAGGGCTGGGCTTCATCATTATGCTGTCAGAGGGTACCAAATGAGCTCGCTGGCTCCAGGCTGGCGCGATACCGGCAGGCACAGCCAGAAGCAAGGTAGGTCGGGGTGACTGCAGAAAAAGGGGTGCCCAGGGCGACAGCAGCATCTTGGCCTCCCCCCCCCCCAATATAAATTTCCTCTTATCCTTTTCGGTCCTGTTCAGGTGTACCGCCAGATAAAACTGGGCGGAGCACGTGTAGCACATGCTCCGTACAATTATCTCTCAAAATAGCAGTCAGGGTCGTGTGTATATCATAGGACCCTAATTTGCATATTAAAAGGGCTTACTACCTGAAACCGGCTAGTGCTCTGGCCACCTAGCAGTAGGCCCCATTTCAGGATGACCTTGACTGGCTAGGAAGCGGAAACTGGGCAGTAAGTTTTCTCGCAATTTTCGGGGTACTACTGCCCAGATTCCGTCCGACAGGGCCAATGGAAACCTAGGTAAAAGAGAATTATTAGGTTACATTAATACAGTTAATATGAATTAACGTCAAATATTCAGGCCAACAAAGCTCAGTGTGGTGGCAAAGGAAATGGGCAGTAGAAATAGCGTAAAGCAACGGTGACACAAGTTGCTACTGACACGTGTACAGGAAGTGGCCTTATGTCGAATCACAGCATGATACAGCATAGAAGGAGGCCATTCAGCCCAGCGTGCCTGTGCCGGCTCTTTGAAAGAGCTATCCACTTAGTCCCATTCGTCTGCCCTTTCCCCCATAGCTCTGCAATTTTTTTCCCCTTCAAGTATTTATCCAGTTCTCTTTTGAAAGTTACTAGTGAATCCGCTTCCACCCCATACACCTGAACTGAGGTCGCCAGCATCCGGAGGTCAGCAGCAATCTGCTAATGCTTTATGCTTGTCAGACTGCGCGCTGGTAAATCAGGCTCCCAAATCAGTATTAGATAGTAATGCAGGTGTGACACAGCATGAGTCAGTGCTAAAATAAAGGCCCTTAAACTTTTCTAATAATAGTGTCAACTGCAACCGCAACAGAGATTCATGAATTCCATCGAGTTGCCATCCCATTCTCTGTGTTTTTTTAATCGTAGGATCTCTCCAAGCTGAAGGCAGGGGAGCATTGTGCTGCAGATTAATACCTGCAGCGACCTTGGCTGAATCAGCCACAGGGGGAAAAGATAAAATGAACACATCTTGTTAACCTCTCTACGTTTCCCCATCTGAACCCTTGGATGCCTGAATGGTTTTAGCACCGCTGACAGCGCATGCTGACATCTGCGTCCCTGCAAGAAACAAAAGGCATGCGACTCCATAAATTATATCACTTCCAATCCGAACACACAAAAAAAACACACAAAAGGGCAGAATTTCTTTTTTTTTCAGAGATTCATCCGAGCCCCAACCAGACTTTAGGCATTTGCAAATCTTTCCTGTTCGGCCAACCATTGGCTGAACTGGCTACTTCTGGTTCACATGTGGTTCAGACATTATTTATGAAAAAAACAAAGCCCGTCTCATTTAATTATGTCAAAGTGTCATGTGTAAGACTGTGGTCCTGTGCGAGCATGTCCCATCATGCTGCCAGCTGCCTTTACTATTTCATCTGGACCACATTATCACACCACCAGAAGGACTGATAACTGAGCAATAATTTCAATCTAGACAAAGGCCCTGGTGAACAGTGACAAATCTCTACAGCTATATTTCTGGTGGCCTTTAGAACGTTCCATATATTAAGTTAATAGATGACAAATAATGAAGAATACCTATACGCAAAGGTGAAGATTTTAATTTATTTATTACTTGTTGGTCCTCTTATGCACCATGTCTGACAACCTCTTTTGTAAATGGCCTCATAGGCTGAGAAGCATGGCTTCTGTTGGTCTTTGTTAAACAGCCTTCTGGCTCTGAATTTCTAGGCTCTGACTGAGGAACAGGCACCAGGACAAGGCACCAGAGGTGACCATTGCCTGTGAGACTACACTCCAGCAAGAGACAGTGCCTTGAGGAGAGGACAAGAGAAATTTGAAGCAAAAAAGACTTTCAATCCATTTGCAAGTTGTAACCGGGTACAATTATTTTTTTTAAAAAGCATTCCTTTGTTTTCTTCGTATCTCAACAAGAAATTGCTTAAAAAACTGCCAGTCATCTGGACATGAGAGAGAAAGAAAATTACATCAGCATTAAATTTTTGCCTTGAGCAAGATACACAGAATTATATTACAGATCAATCAAGCACATTCTAATTTCACTTCCTATCTGCATTTTATTGTACGTTAGATTCTAGAATAATCAGGCACAGCATCGATAACGCAACGTGGAGAAAAAGAGAATGGTAATCATTTTTTGACTCTTTATCCAAAATGATAAAGATTTAGGATAATTAAATATTGGCCCATCAGTAATGGCCCTTTATTTTTTCATAGTTTAGCCAGATCACGCACAGCATTTTATTGAACACAGATGTAATTTGTGTCCTAAGGCAGATCACATTGTGTAAAGGGGTTGTAAATAGTTTATAGGAAGTGCTGTCAGCTGAGTGGGAAACACGGTTGCAGAGAGTATATTATTAGCCATTGAAATACTACTTCCTTTGATGCTCAGGAGTCAATTGAACCCATTTGCCTCATTCTCCCCATGATTACAAGGGGATTACTGTGTCGTTTAACCCTAAAGAGCCTGTCATTCTAAGTGACCTATTTAAAAGCACTGCAGCTCTGTGTAAATTTACACTTCCTTCTTTTCTCGCACCCCCCGCTCCCCACCACCCCCCACCCCCCCCCGGCCCCAGGGTTAAGAAGAGTTCATCAGTAAAACATAAATCTTCAAAAGCAATGTCCTACACTGTGTTTGCTAATTAGTAGAAAAGGCCATACATTTTAATGGTGCTTGCTGTTCACTGTAATAGTAGCCTAAGGTGTGCAAATGAAAAGAAATTTAGAGGGAGAATTACATCCACAGGTCTAATGAAAACACAATTACAAAGTATTTACAGCACAGAAACAGGCTATTCGGCCCAACAGGCCCATGCTGGTGTTTATACTCCACACGAGCTAATGGCCTAGAAATTCGTAGGCCGACACGAAGTGGACGCAGGGAACATCGAAACAGGAAGGCCAGAGGCCCACCTGATATTGAGCCTAGGGCCTCATTTGCACGAGACCAGCTTTCAATTTTGGGCCACTGTGTTGTCAGCAGAGGCCCTCGGGTAGGTGCTGGAAATGGTGGGGGGGTGTGGGGGGAAGTGATTGATAGGGATTTGGACAATCGGGCAACGGGTGATTGGGAGAGAGGGGTGTGATCGTAGGGGGGGGGGGCGAGGGGACAAGGCAATGGTCTTTGGCACTGCACTGCAGTGTTTGTGCCAGGATTAAATATACTTAAAAGGTACAACTCTGTACCCTTTACATCATTCCTTATCTTAATGAAATCATTGGGATTCTTCAGCGTGGTGTTTTGCAGTCCCCTCCAGACATTTCACCAGGGCGAAAAAATGCTTAAATTAGGAATTGCTTTTTATCAAGAATTCACCTTTCTAGTGTTAATTGACTCCAGACCTATTGCATTGCGATAAGCCTCTTTGCAACCACATACTTCAAAGCAGAGAAACTGAAATGGCCATTTTGTAAAAGTGACAGCAAAAATCAGTCCATACTGAGACAGTTCACCCAGAGAAATCCAACGTCCTTCAGTCTATCACGGTCTGCGCAGTGGAACTGTGGAAAAACATGTGCTGATTATAGCTCAGTTATGCCACATGCACAATCTGCATCCATACAAAGCAGATTCAGCTTTGTAACAAAGCAAATTGTGTACCATTGAGTCAGTGGAGCCACACTAGGTGGTATTACATCACTTCAGCTTCACACCTGTTGCAATATAACTGCAGCCAGGTGCAAAGCCAAATCCATTGGTTTTAGGGACATTTTAAATTTAACTTGTAAGGTTTGAAATGCTAACAATGGACTGACAATTGCAGCAGCAATATATTTGAGATTTCTGTGCTCCAACAATTCTGACCTCTTGCACATTCTGGATTTTAATCGCTCCACCATTGGCGGCCTTGCCTTCAGCTGCCAAGGCCCTAAGCTCTGGGATTCCCTCCCTAAACCTCTCCACCTCTCTTTCGGATGAGACGTTTAACCGAGGCTCCATCACTCTCTCAGGTGGATGTAAAAGGTCCCATGGCACTATTTCAAAGCAGAGTAGGGGAGTTATCCCCAGTGTCCTGGCCAATATTTATTCCTCAACCAACATAACAAAAACAGATTATCTGGTCATTATCACATTGCTGTTTGTGGGATCTGGATGTCATAGAGTGAAACAGAACAGAAGGAGACCATTTGGCCCATCATGCCTGTGCTGGCTCTTTGGTAGAGCTATCCAATTAGTCTGACTCCCCTGCCCTCTCCCCATAGCCCTGCAGATTTTTTCTCTTCAAGTATTTATCCAATTCCCTTTTGAAAGTTACTATTGAATCTGCTTCCACCACCCTTTCAGGCAGTGCATTCCAGATCACAACAACTCACTGCCTAATTTTTTTTCCCTCATGTCGTATCTGGTTCTTTTGCCAATCATCTTAAATCTGTGCCCTCTGGTTACTGACCCTCCTGCCATTGGAAACTGTTCCTCCTTATTTACTCTATCGAAATCCTTCATGACCTTGAACACCTCTTTCAAATCTCCCCTTCTCCAGTCTCACCACATAACTTAAGACCTGCATCCCTGATACCATTCCAGTAAATCTCCTCTGCACCCTCTCCAAGGCCTTGACATCCTTCCTAAAGTATGGTGCTCAGAATTGGACACAATATACCAACTGGGGCCTAACCAGTGTTCTATAAAGAGTGGACTCCTCCAAGAGAGTCAAGGAACCTGTGACTTGTGAACCTGCATCCAGTTGGGACTTGTTCCCTTTCAATTTTGTGTCATCTTGTCTCACAAGCAGAAATGTCAATGTAAGTTGAATGAACACATGCACAGTGACAGACAATTGCCCAATCTGCAGGCCAATCTGATTGTCAATTAGTGATCGTGCAGCTAAGTTGTGTTACAAAGATCTGATGTGTCAAGCTGTTTCTTTAATGTCAATTCAATGTTCTCTGTAAGGGAACCTCTTTTTGCTTTTTAAATAGAGCGACAGACATGACACTGAGATTCTTGGGTGTGTCACTGTACCACATGCTATCTGTGAAATGAGGCCAGGCTGTGTGTGGGTGGAAAGATGCGGCCACAGAGTACTTTCTTCCCCCACAGGCAGAAAATTGAGAGAATACTTTCCTTGGAATTAATTTTGGGTAATTTTTTTCCCTCTTTCTCTTCTCTCCTCAAGGCAACGACTCATGCTTGGGGTACACATGTGTGAGGCCAGACAATGAGCGTTGGGAGGCTGCTCAACTGTGGCACAGTGGTAGCTTCACAGCAGAGGCCATTCCTGCCCTCATCTGATGTCCACATTCACGCACGCTCATGTTTCATCAGGGGCCACTGAGACATATAGTGAATAGGCAAGTCAGAGTCCAGTTGCATTCATGTATTGTGTAAATGGTGAAATGCTAACTGTGATGTTGTACTACAGCCATAGGTTTGGTTTCATTGTACTGGGTTTAGCTACTAACTTAGAAACCTTGTGGCAGAGTGGCTGGACCTGAACAACGTATGTACACCAAATGACCAAAGAAACGCAGATTGGCTGCCGCACTTCCCTACATTACAACTGTAACTACACTCCCAAGCTATTTCATTGTCAGCCGTGGCTCAGTGGGTAGCACTCTCTAGGTGGGAGGGGCGAGGAGTGAGCCAGGTGTTACTGATTGCCTAATTGCAGCTGGGTGTTGGAGGGAGTTTTGTAAAAAGTTGGTGGTGGTATTTAATTAGGGAAGAAACTGTGGTGGGAAGGGGGAAAAAAAGGCCCAAAGATTTGGGCCGGGACCTCAGGAGGTTCGGTAAAGAAAATATGGTGCTGGTGCAGTGTGAAAATAAGAAGATTCGAGCCTGGGATATAATCCAGGCGGTTCATGAGGACTGTGGCGAGGGAAGCTGCTTTGCCTGCCGACCAAAGCCGAATGTGGGATTTGAGGTGACGGTCAGTGGCCGTGAGGAGGTGGAAAAACTGCTACTCAGTCTGAAAGTTGGTGAGAAATTCTTGGAGGTGACTCTGCTATATTCAGAGGTGGTGGTGGTTTCATTTTTGAATTTGCCAGTGTACATTGAGGACGAAGTGCTGAGCAAAAAGTTGGAGTCGTGGGACATTAAAATCTGTTCCGAAATAAAGAGGAGGTACTATCCGGGAACACGGGTAGCAGACAGAACCCGGTATGTAAAGGTGCGGTTCCCAGAGGGGGTGAGGTCTTTGCCGTACAGAATGAAGTTCGAGACACTGGAAGGAGTGCAGTACTTTCGTGTGCTGCAGGATAACCAAGTAAAGGTGTGCTACTATTGTCTGGGACATGACCATCTCGTAAGAAACTGTCCAGATTTGTATTGTTACAATTGCGGTGAATCGGGACATATCGCTCGGAGCTGCAAGGCAGAGAGCTGTGGGGTGTGTCACAAAGGCCCCACCCGCTGAGAGTGTGTGGCAGAAGGGAGCGATATGAGTGATGAGGAGATGGGAGAAGGAGAAGGAGATGAAAGTGGATCGGCCGGAGGAGCGGTGCAGTCGGAGGACACAGCCGGTAAAATGAAGGAGAAAGGAGCACAGGAAGAGGCAGAGGATGGCGGAGCAGAGGACGGGATGGAGATGGCGGAAAACACACCGAGTGCTGTGGAGGGGAACAAAGACAGCAGCGGGCAGCGAGGGTCGAGTGCAGACTCGAGCCTTAGTGTGGTTCGGCTCCCTTTGGGGAGTCTGGCGGCTGCGGGGGGAGAGGAGGCGGGAGCGGGGTGTGTGGTGGATGTGGGTGCTCCGGGGAGAGGCGGGGAGTCAGATATCTTGGTGAGCGGGAGGGGGCAGGACGGGGAGAGGGAGCAAGAGGCAGGAGCCTTAAAGGGGCAGCAGGATGGGATTGGCGAGATAGAGACGTCAGAAGGGAACAATTTAGGTGCGCCATTGTCCCATGGAGAGAGGGAACAGGGTGCAAGGGTCAGAGGTGGAGATGTGGTCGAAGGGAGCGGCACAGTGGGAGAAACTGCGATAGCAGGAAGACTCTCTGTGGGAGATGAAGTATTTGATGGGGAGCAGGATTATGTATTGGATGGGGAGCAGGCACAGGGGGTTGCAGAAGAGCTTGAGTGTGAGGAATTAGAGGGGGACAGAGACATGGAAGTCGGGGGTGGGGTGGCATCATGTGAAAAGGGAAAGGTTAGTGAGGGGCAGAAGGAGGGAGGAAGGGCAGCTCCTGGGCCCAAGCTTAATGCAAGGAAGAGGCTGAAACAGCAGGGAAAGTTTAAACAGGAGGGGAAAAAGAGTCGGAGGCTGCAGGAAAAAGCAACAGCTGCCCGAGAAGTTGGGAAGGAGCATGTGAGGAGGGAAGAGCCAGAGATTGAATGACGGGGAGATTATCAGGCATACTTCCCTTCTTTGGAGCCATGATTACATTGGTCTTGATTAATGTGAACGGACTGAGGGGTGAGAAGAAATTGCAGCAGTTGTTGCAGGGTTTTAAAGGTACGGACTTGTTGTGTCTGCAAGAAACCTTTTGGGATGACGATATCCTAGAAAGAGTTCAGAAGGTTTGGAAGGGAGAGGTGTTTGCGAGTTGTGCAAACAATAACCGTAGAGGGGTGGCTGTTTTGGTGAGTCCGTCCATAAAAGAGAACGTTGCCTTGATGGACAAGGATGCTGAGGGGAGATTTTTACGGCTAAGGGTAAAAATGGAGGGATTTACTTGCGATCTCTTTAATATCTATGCACCGAACGACCATTGCAAGCATCGCGAGTTTTTTCGGGGGTTATTCACTGAAGTGGCAGAGGTGGAAAATCCTTGTATAGTGGGGGATTTTCATGTATTTTTATCTCGGATGGACATTTCAGCCCAGATGACCTTTAAGGATGATAACTCCAGAGGGATGATTGTAAAAATGATGGCAAATTTAAATTTGAGAGACTTATGGAGGGACCGGAACCGCATAAAAAGGGAGTTCTCCAGATCAGGTTGGGTGGGTGATGTTTTAAAACAGAGCCGAATAGATTTTGTATTAATGCGGGAAGGGTTAAGTTCTGAGGTGATGGAGATTTATTATTGTTAGATCCGTGATTCTGAGAGTATGATGTTTCCAAATAACTACACGGATGCTGTAACTTAACAAGCAACAGGTGTTTACTGGAGTAGGGTAGTCTCAAGACTGGGGGTACAGAGGCATGCTCAAGGCTTATATACAGGTGTGGTCACTGCCGGTACTACAGTATACAGGAGCTGTAAAAGTAGTTCTCTCTTAAAGGTACATACACTACAATTCCTCCCCTTTTAGATTAGCAGTACCCATAATATTCAAATAACAATTAACACTTTAACATGCACATTAAACAAAAATAGTCCATTTATAGATTCAGTCTTTGGGGCGGCTTCCTGATCCTTTCTGGATAGCGACTTTCCTGAGGTTCTTGTTCTTGGTGCGGAGGCGATTCTGGCCCCTTTTCGTCGGTTAGTTCATCAGTTTCCACTGCTACTGGTTCTGAGGTAGATGCTACCAGTATGTCGGGTTCATCCCCAGGTACTCAAGACATGGGGTTGACTCGTTCCTGTGACGCTAAGATCTGATCGACGTGGTGTCTCACAATGTTCTCCCCGACATCCACTGTGTACATTAATGGCCCCTGCCTTGTGCATATCGTTCCGGGTTGCCATTTCTCTGTTCGTTAGTCACGGGCCAAGACTGGTTGTCCTACATTGAAGCTCCTTGTCGGCTTCTCATTGATGTGCTGGAATTGTTTATCCTTAACATTTCTTCGCACATTTGGTCTGAGCAAATCCAGACGAGATCTCAACCTTCGGTTAAAGAACATCATGGCCGGGGTCTGGTTGGTAACTGCATGTGTCGCATTTCTGTAGGCTAATAGGAAATTGTCCACCTTATGCTGTAGTGGAATTTCATCGTCGCACATGGCCTTTATCGCCTTTTTAAAGGTTTGTACGAACCTCTCAGCCAATCCATTTGTGGCTGGATGATACGGGGCGGATGTGTAATGCCTTACCCCATTCCTTATCATAAATTTCCAAAACTCTTCGGACACAAACTGTGGTCCATTATCAGAGCAAATCTGCTCTGGCAAGCCGTTCCTGGCAAATATGGTTTGTAGGACTGCAATCGTTTTCTCTGCAGTGGTTGAGGACATTTTTATCACCTCAGGCCATTTCGAGTGAGCATCCACTGCTATTAAGAACATTGAGTCCATGAATGGACCAGCAAAATCAATATGCACCCGTTGCCATGGAGAGGAGGGCCACTCCCATGGGTGTAGAGGGGCATGTGGTGGTGCATTTTGGACCTTCTGGCATCCTGAGCAGCTCTTGGTTAGGTCCTCGATTTGTTGATCGATCCCCGGCCACCACACATAAGCCCTAGCAAGGCTTTTCATTTTCACCCCTCCCAGATGACCTTCATGAAGCTCATTTAGCACTCTCTCCCTTAACTTGGGTGGAATCACCACTCGGGATCCACACATCACTGTCCCCTGGCATACTGACAGCTGTTCTCTTCTGGATGAGAATGCTGGCAACAGTGAGTCGCCATGTGTTGGCCATCCCCTCACCGTCAAATCATATACCCGAGACAGTGTCGGATCATTGCGGGTCTCCTTCTCTATATCCGCGTTAGTTACTGGCAATCGTTCAATTATTGACGAATAAAATATCTCAATAGGGTCCACTGCTGGTGCTTCCTCCACAGTAGGCAGTGGCAGGCGTGATAGCCCATCAGCGTTTCCATGCTGTTTCGTGCCTTTATATTCTATTTCATATTGGTTCGCCCCTAGAAAAAGGGACCATCTTTGTAACCATTGTGCAGTCATCACCGGAACGCCCTTCTTTGGATTAAAGATGGAGACAAGTAGTTGGTGGTCAGTCAGCAAGGTGAACTTCTGCCCATGCAGATAGTGGTTGAATTTTTTTACTCCCCATGCTAGGCTGAGGGCCTCCCTGTCAATCTGGGCGTTGTTGCGCTCGGCTGAGGTTAGTGACCGAGACGAACGGCTGCTGGCCTCTGCAACCCGTCTGGGAATTTGTGCGACAGCACCGCTCCAATAGCATAAGGTGATACATCACATGCCAAACGAATTGGTAGTGCTGGGCTGAAATGGGCCAACACCTCTTTTGATGTGATCAATTCTTTGCACTTCTGGAAAGCTCGTTTACGTTCGTCATTCCACTTCCATGATACCCCTGTTTGCAGTAGGGTGTTCAGTGGGTGTAATACCATAGACAAATTTGGTAAGAACTTATGGTAGTAGTTTACCAGCCCGAGGAACAACCTCAGTTGTGACACATTTTCCGGTGCTGGAGCCTTGATGACTGCCTCAATCTTTTCAGGGGACTTATGTAACCCCTCTTCATCAATAACGTGGCCACAATACTGTAGTGTATGTAACCGTTCCACCTTTAAGAGAACCGTTCTACCTTTAAGGGAACTATTTTAAGAGTTGCACTACTTTATCTTGGCTGCTGTATACTGTAATACCGGTGGTGACCACACCAGTATATAAGTGCTGTGTAATGATTTATTGGGCAGTTCCGCCCTGACCTTCGACTAGTAAAGACCTGTTAAATTTTACTCTTGTGGTCTGTGTATTAATTCTCAATATAACACACAGACTTAACAGTGGCGACGAGTACGATCTTACCCTGCGGCAGAGAGATCCAAGGCAGTTTAACGGGCGTCAAGAAGAGGCATCCGCCCTCATCATTCTGCTGAGAGAAGACTCGAGTCTGCAGAGCAAAGGAAGAATTCTGACACGAAGCCTTCCATCAGCAACAGGCAGTGATCATCCCTTCTATCACGGTGGTGGGTAAGCCGATCAGCGACGAGCAGCAAGTCGGCCACGTTGGCTGTGAAATAGGGGAGGGAAGAACAGAGGAGATAAGGGCGGAGAACTCGACGACGGCCGGGGAAAAGAGCCGGACAGAAGTCGGGGCCAGAGGCACTGAGACTGGGGCAGCGTAAGGCACGGTAGCCGCGGTGAAGGCTAACGCAGCCGGTGTGAGAGACCAGGCTGCAAGCGGGCTGGGAGACGCAACAGCGTCGAGTGAGAGCTCGACCGCGACCGGTAAAAAAAAAAGGCCGGGCAGCTACCGAGGCCACGAGGCGCAGCGACCGGGTCAGCGTAAGGCGGGAGAAAATAAAAAAAAAAACCGTGGAGAACTCAGCCGCAGCCGGGGGAAAGGACCGGACTGCAAGAGGGGCTGGGAGGCACGATTGAAAACCGCTGGGGAGGGCGAACGCAGCAATACGGCAATCGCCATTACAGCGAGCGGGAGAGACAGAGCCCGAGCGAGCGGGAGAGACAGAGCCCGAGCGAGCGAGGGAGACCGAGCGAGGGAGACCGAGACCGAGCGAGGGAGACCGAGACCGAGCGAGGGAGAACGAGACCGAGCGAGCGAGGGAGACCGTGCGAGCGAGGGAGAACGAGACCGAGCGAGGGAGACTGAGCGAGGGAGAACCGAGACCGAGCGAGCGGGAGTGACAAGAGACAGCCAGCGGGGGAGAAAGGCAAACGCGGGAAGCCGCCATTTTTCGTAGGCGGGGAAGAAGACAAGCGCGGGAAATCGCCAATTCGAAAAAAAAAAAGTTAAAGAAAAAAAAAATTCTTTTTGTTTCTCAAGAGGATTGCGAGGATGCCTAAGCGTGGTAACATCAACGATTTCGATCCCGAGGTTGAAGATTGGGCCACGTATGTAGAACGCATAGAGATATATTGTAAGGCAAATAAAATATCAAATGAAGATAAAGCACTAACCTTACTAAACTCAATGGGTGCAAAGACATACGGGCTATTGAAGCATCTTCTATCACCAGCTAAACCGGCGGATCAGGCTTTCGCTAATATTGTTGCTGTCCTGAAGGATCATTTGAACCCCACACCGCTGATGTTAGCGGAACGATTTAAATTTTATGCGAGAACGCAACTGAAAGAGGAAAGCAACGCGGAGTACTTAATTGAACTGCGTAAGCTAGCGAAATACTGTCAGTTTGGGGAAAATCTGACAGAGGCACTGAGAGACAAATTCGTGTGTGGGTTGTCGAAAGAAGGAACACAAAAGCGGTTACTTGAAGAGAATGATCTTACACTTGATAAGGCTGTCACTATTGCAGCATCGCACGAAGCCGCAGCGAGAGGCACTGCGGAAATGCAGCTGAAGGCAGCGGTACTCAGCGTAGATCAAATGCCTTCAGGTACAACGAAATGCTATCGTTGTGGGAAGATAACACACGATCAGAACCAATGCTGGTTTAAAAACCAGGAATGTAGAAAATGTGGCAAGCTTGGTCACATAGCTAAAGTATGCCGGTCAGGAAAGAAGACCAGCAACAAAAAGTCACCGCAGGAAAAGTGCAGAAAGGTACATAAGGTGGCTGAGAAGAGTTCGGATGAACAGAATTCGGATTCAGACTCTAACAGCAAGGAACTGGGTAGTCTGAGAATTCACAATGTGAGTAAGGAAGCTGACTGACAAACTATCTGGGTCACACTGCAGATAGCAGGAGTCCACGTGAAGATGGATTTGGACACCGGATCGGCGTTGACGGTCATGAATAAGCAAGATTACAAAAAGTTATTCACACATATTCCCCTACGGGATACGGAGATAGTATTGCAGACATACACGGGGCAAAGAGTATACCCCATCGGAAAGATAAAAGTCAAGGTGAGACACAAGGGCAAAGAACACCAAGGAATGGACTTATATGTACTACCTGAGGGAGGTCCACCACTTCTGGGACGGGAGTGGATCAGGAAAATAAATATGGACTGGCACTCCCTAAAAGCAATGACGGTAGATTCCGGAAAAAGAAAAGATGTCAAACCTGAACAATTGTCCAGAATATTGGATGAGGGCATATGCAGCAGTGACAGTGACAAAGCAGAGAGTGAGAACTCGGTGAAGACAATCAGTTCAGACTCTGGAACTGATGATGGTAAGACCAGCCCATGTGCAAAAGACAAGTCTAAAATGGATTTGCAGACTAATGATGGAAAAACGAAGGAGTGCATAAATGCTTCAGAAGAGAACAAAGTATCAGAACAGAATTCCACTGAACAACAACAACATAGTTTGACAGAGAATTCTGAGTCTGTACAGTCTACAGACATGCACATTTCTGAGGAACACCGGGCTCAAACTCAACTCCATTTCAAACTACAACAGCAATTAGAACAAATGATTCGCCGTTTTGAGCAAGAAATGAATTAAAAGAAAAAGTTCTTTGACACAGAGTTGGAGGATCTGGGAAGACAGCAGAAGCAGCTGATTGAGAACATGGAGCAGGAACACACAAACCGTCTGCGCGAGGAGGCCAAGCGAATCAAAGCTGATTCACTTTCTGAAGGTGCGTGCCCTAATCTGGTGGAGCAGGATGTTCAGCAACTGAAGGCGCTTGTTAGCAGGTTGCAGGCAGGAAAGGCTGATTTGGTTGCCATGAATTCCGAGCTCCTACTGAAGTTGGGTGCAGCATCACCGGATGATTCATTTGTGGAAATTCGAACGGTGGAGGCTGCGGATGATGGCGAATTAAAAGCAACAAAGGACCCCCAGTGCAAGGTTACAAACAGCCCTGCAGCCTATACGTCAAAAACACATGACGACGATACTGGGAAACATCTGATGTCAGAAGAGTTAACGGTCAGCCAACTCCTTCATATGCTGAGGGACAAGACTCTGAAATTGGAAAAACTTGAACACGAGCTTCAATCTTCAAAGGAAAGGGTTTCGGAGCTCTCAAAAGTTATTGAAACAGCTGAGGTTGCAACACAGACTGAGAAGATTGCAGCAGAGCAGCCCTTGGATGCCAAGAGTACGCTGACTCACGTCAATGTAGAACAACAGAACGCTGAAACAGCTGCTCCAGTAGAGGGATTGAATAGTCCGAACAATCAATCTCCGAATGAAGTTGAAGTATTGAAATCACAAGTGATGTCATTAGTAAAAGACTTGCAGGAAGCCCAGAAAAAGCAGGATGAAGCTGAACACATGAAGAAGTCTCTTCAGGAGAGATGTCTGGATTTGGAACAAAAGCTGGCTAACGTCCAGCTGGGCATGGAGGAGATGAGGCAACTTAAGTTTTCCAATGAAAAGCTGAAGCTGCAAGTGGAAAGCTTACAGTCAGAACAAAAAAATTGAGCAGATGAAATTAGCAGATGAAAAATTGAACTTAGCAGATGAAAAATTGAAATTGGCAGAGGCAAAAGCTGAAGTGATGGAGGAAATAGAAGACAATAGAAAAGAAGCAGAAGATGATGACTCATCTGAACCATTATCACCCCTACCAGGTCACGCACATGGTTCCTCCGAACTGAGCCAAATCAGTCTGGAAGTAGAAAAACTTCCCAAGGTACTCCAGCCTTTAGAAGTCAGCAATGCTGGTTCTGAAGTTACGAAAGTTCAAGCTGTTAAGTCCAGTGAAGGACTATTACATGAGTCACCCCAGCAACGAGAACCTACTACACCACCGAGAACTACTACACCACCGAGGCGTTATCCGGACCGAGTCAGGAAGCGCAGGAGGCGCCACCGCAGAGACTGAATCTGTGAACTGTTTTTACATGAAGTTGTGTATATATGTTATGATGTTATGTTTAATGGGAAACATATACTGTTAAGCTAAAAAGGGAGGATTGTAGTGTATGTAACCGTTCCACCTTTAAGAGAACCGTTCTACCTTTAAGGGAACTATTTTAAGAGTTGCACTACTTTATCTTGGCTGCTGTATACTGTAATACTGGTGGTGACCACACCAGTATATAAGTGCTGTGTAATGATTTATTGGGCAGTTCCGCCCTGACCTTCGACCAGTAAAGACCTGTTAAATTTTACTCTTGTGGTCTGTGTATTAATTCTCAATATAACACACAGACTTAACAAATACGAGATCTGCTTCTGGAAAAACTCGCACTTGTGGCGATTAGCTCGTAGCCCATATTCCTTTAATCTAGTGAGCACCTTCTCCAGGTTGGTGAGGTGATCGCTGTCATTTTTGCCCGTGACCAGGATGTCGTCCAAATAACACTGGGTCCCTGGAATCCCTTGCAGGACTTGATCCATCACCCTTTGCCAAATAGCCGGAGCCGATGCTACCCTGAACACCAGGCGATTGTATTGGTAGAGACCTTTATGAGTGTTGATCGTAAGGTATTGTTTCGAGGCTTCTTCTACCTGCATTTGCAAGTACGCCTGGGCTAGATCAATTTTGGTGAAGCGTTTACCTCCAGATAGCGAGGCGAAAATATCCTCAATTCGTGGAAGCGGATATTGTACCGTGTGAAGGACTGGGTTCACTGTCACCTTAAAATCCCCACAGATGCGGACCTTCTTTGGTTCCCCAGGCGTATTACTCAACGACCTCTTCATTACAGGAATGATGGGTGTAGCCCACTTGCTCCAGTCTACTTTGGACAGTACTCCTGAACGTTCCAACCCTTCCAGCTCTGCTTCGACGGCTGGTCTGATCGCATAAGGCACTGGTCTGGCCTTAAGAAACTTAAGCATTTTCCTCTATTTTAATCATTGCTGTTATGCCTTTTAGTGTTCCGAGTCCCTCCTGGAACACTTCTTTTGCGTCAGTTAGCATTTTTGACAGTCGTCCAGGTGTGACGTCGTCATCCTTTTTGGCCTCAACCTTCAGTGCCTATATGGAATGCCAATCTAATTGTATCTTCCGGATCCATTCACGTCCTAGTAGTGGTGGTCCTCCATCTGGCAATACATATAGGTCCATTTTAGGTATTTCCTGGCCTTTGTATATCACTTTCACCCTTATTTTTCCTTTGGGGTAGGCTTTTTGCCCCGTGTACGTCTTCAAGACAATCTCTGTAGCTTTCAAGGGTATTTGTGAAAATAGCCGCTTGTAGTCCCTTTGGTTTATGACTGTTAGGGCTGATCCTGTGTCCAATTCCATTTTCACTTGGACTCCGTCTATCTTGAGTGTGACCCAGATAGTCTCGTGATCCTCCATTTTGGTTACCTTATGTAGTTTCAGACAGTCCAGCTCCTTGCTTCTGGAGTCTGTATCACTTTTCTGTTCGTCTGAACTACTGTCCATCACCTTATGTACCTTTTTGTACTTCTCCTGTGGAGATTTCTTGCTGTTGGTTTTCTTCCCTGACCTGCAGACTTTTGCTATGTGTCCTGCTTTTCCACACTGTCTGCACACTTGGTCCTTGAACCAACAATCCTTCTGGTCGTGTGTTGTTCTGCCGCAGCGATAACACTTCCCTGTTCCATATGACATTTCATTGGTGCCATATTCTTGTGGTCTCCGTTGTATCTCTGCAGCGCCCCTTGCGGCTGCTTCGTGTGATACTGCCATGCTGAAAGCCTTGTCCAGCGTAAGATCCTTTTCTGATAGAAGCCGTTTCTGGGTTCCCTCACTTTGAAGCCCACACACAAACTTGTCCCTTAACATATCTGCTAGTCCCACTCCAAACTGGCAGTGTTTCGATAGCTTGCGCAGTTCCGTTAAGTACTCAGCATTACTTTCGTCTTTATGCTGGTTCCTTTTATGGAACTTAAATCTTTCTGCTATCAGCAGCGGTGTGGGGTTTAAGTGGTCCTGTAGGATTTCTACTATGCTTTCAAAATTCTTATCCACAGGCTTCTCTGGGGTTATTAGATTTCGCAGTAAGCCATAAGTTTTTGCACCCATGGAATTTAACAAAACCAGTGCTTTCCTAGCATCTGGCACTTCATTCGCCCTGCAGTACACCTCAATACGTTCCACATATGTCGCCCAATCTTCGACTTCATTGCCGAACGTAGAGATACTGCCACTCTTCGGCATCCCTGGGTGTGATTTAACTGTCAAAAATGGCGTCTCCCGCGCTCTCCCTTCTTCTCCGCTGGCACAAAATGGCGTCTCCCGCGCTCTTCCTTCTTCTCCGCGGCTCAATGGCGTCTCCCGCGCTCTCCCTTCTTCTCCCCGCGGACACTGTTCAGCCCTTGAGCCCTGGCTGTGCTCTGCGCGTTTTTTCCTGTGCGCCTTTCCCGTTGCCGTTGCTCGGTCCTGAACCCGGCTGCTGCTTTACCCTCTCTCTCTGTTTTGTTTTTCCTCGACGCCGCCCTGTTTTCAACCCCCGGCTGCGCCCTGTGCGCTTCACCCTCTCTCTTACCCTGTCGATGCTGCTCGGCTTTTTCTCTGCCGTCGGCCGGCTCCAGCCGCTGCTGTCCGGGAAGGGTCTGCGCTGTACCTGTTGTCAGTCTGTTGCTGGATCGTCGTGGCTGGGGAACCAAGCCCGGCTCTCAACAGCCTCCCCTGCGATGTTCACTCTCTGCCGGACGACTGGGCGGTTGCTCGTGGTCGACGCCCGTGCTTCTGGCCTCGACTTTCTTCCACCGCCCTCCCGGAGCGAATCCTCGAAGGGAAATGCAGAGTTGCAGGTAGATTCGAATCGACACTCGTCGCCACTGTTAGATCCGTGATTCTGAGAGTATGATGTTTCCAAATATCTACACGGATGCTGTAACTTAACAATCAACAGGTGTTTACTGGAGTAGGGTAGTCTCAAGACTGGGGGTACAGAGGCATGCTCAAGGCTTATATACAGGTGTGGTCACTGCCGGTACTACAGTATACAGGAGCTGTAAAAGTAGTTCTCTCTTAAAGGTACATACACTACAATTATAAAAAAGTATTTTTTAGTGATCACTCGGCTTTGGTTCTTAGAATTAGGAACAGCAGAGTTAAGATCGATTCAGGGGTGTGGGTTTTAAACAATCAATACCTGAAAGAAATTGCTTATAAATAAGGGATTAGAACTATAATAAAGAATGCTCGGAAGGAACCTTAGTTCTTGAAAGAAAGGAGAGCTTGGTGGGATAATTTCAAATATGAGGTAAAAGTTTTTTCGGTATGTTATGGGAAAAAGAGGGCGGCAGCTAACCAGCGTCGAGAAGAGAATATAAATAAAAGGTTTACAGATGTCTGTAAAGCAGTTGACGGAGGGGATAAGGGAGCGGAGACTAAGTTCCGGGTGCTAAAGGAAGAGTGGGAATTATTGCAAGCTGAAAAATGCAAGGGGGCCATTCTCCGAGCAAAGGCTAGAGATGCATTGGAGGGCGAAAGATGCACTAGATATTTTCTAGAGCAAGAAAAGCTGCGACAGAGATTATCGTTAATTGAAGAGTTGAAGGTAGGGGAGAAGATCATTCATGAAAGTGGGGAGATTTTAGAGGCGGCTAGCAGCTTTTATCAAGAGTTATATACTAAAGAAGACATTTCCAATTTGGCGATGGAGAAAGTTACTGCTTTTATTGAAGAGGGTTTAAAGGAGGATGAGAGAAGCATGTGTGACAAAGAAGTAGGATTAGCGGAAATAAAAGTAGCAATAAGTGGAATGAAGGGGGGGAAAAGCCTAGGGTCCGATGGACTAAGTGCAGAATTTTATAAAGAATTTTGCGAGATTTTAAGTCCATTGCTCTTAGGAGTTTTTAAGGAAATTAAAATTGAGGGAAGCCTGGCCCCATCTATGAGGAGAGGGATCATAAGCTTAGCTTATATAAAAATAAAGGGGATAGACAGGATCTGAAGAATTGGAGGCCCATCACATTATTAAATGTGGATTATAAGATCTTGGCGAGGGTTATGGCAAATCATTTGAAGGAGGTGTTACCGCAGATAGTTTGGCCCTCTCAGTCCTATGGAGTCATAGGCCGGGACATCGCAGACTCTGTGGTCTCAATCCGAGATGCGATAGAGCTCATGGAAGAGAGTGGGAGGGAGGCTTATGTATTAAAGATAGATCAAGAGAAAGCCTTTGATAGGGTCTCTCATGAGTTTTTATTGAAGGTTTTGGAAGCATTTGGTTTCAAGGAAAATTTCATTCAGTTGATAAGGATTTTTTATTCAAACATATTTAGCTGTGTTAAATGTAATGGTTTTTTATCCAAGTATTTTCCGATACAGAGATCAGTGAGACAGGGTTGTCCCCTGTCCCCACTGCTGTACACATTGGTAGCAGAACCATTAGGTTACATGATGCGAAAGAAACAAGGTGTAGTGGGGATTGTGGTCCCCAGCTCTGAGCTGGTGTCGGTGATACACCAATATGCAGATGACACAACCTTAACATTGAGAAATGGGAAGTCAGTGAGGAAAGCTATGGATGTAGTGGAGGAACATTGTAGAGCTTCAGGAGCCAGAGTGAATTATAGTAAGTCCCAATGCCTGGTTGCAGGGAGGGGTAGGGGGGAATGGTTGGGGGAATGTCCCTTTAAGGTGGTGGAGGTTTTGGAAGTTCTGGGGGTGCATATGGGGTGCAAGAAAGACAGGGAAGAAGTGGATCGATTAAATTGGGAACCGAAGGTTATGAAAATTAAAAAGATTTTGGGAAGATGGGAAAGAAGGAGGTTGAAAGTGCAAGGAAGAGTGACAGTGGTGTCTGCCCTCCTGCTACCTAAGCTATGGTACTTATTGATGGTGGAGGATATTCCTGAGTGGGTGGAAAAGTCCATCCGAGAGGCTTGTGTGAGGTTTTTATGGGAAGGGAAACCAGCCTTGGTGGCTTACAATACCATCATTGGACGGAGAAATCAGGGAAGACTCAATTTCCCAGATATTGATTTGAAGAAAAAATCCTTTAGAATCAAATGGGTGAAGAGATTTCTTCAGAAGTCAAATACAAGTTTTTGGAAGAGTTGTTTTGAGCATTTTTTAAAACGAAGTGGGATAGGAGGGCAGGGGATATTATATATGGAATACAATAATATGTTTTTGAAATCGATTTAAACTTCTCCCTAGGTTTTATAAGGGGGTTGTAGAGACTTGGGCCCAATTTTTAAAAAGTGTGCAGTTTATGCCCAAGGGGGCTGAGGAATTTTTAGAACAGCCCTTATTTTTGAACAGGTGGGTCAACATCGAAGGAGAGGTTTTATTTAATCAAGCTTTTATAAAAGCTGGGATTATATCGGTGAAAGATGTATTATACGAGGTGATTCCAGGTTGGTTGCCAGAAGCGATAGTGAGGGACATGGTGTGGGAGGAGGATCAGGAGGTGGAGGAAAAAGCAATAGGAATTATGTATGAGAAGATTGTGAGGGCAATGCCACAGGATTGGATGGAAGAAATAAATGCGGAAATCTCCAAAGGAAGTAAAATGCGTCCTGCTTTTCCAAGCTTTGTACTGGAGGAAGGGGGAGAGTTGGTCCAATTTAACAACTGTAATACTCGAGATTTCTATGAGGTATTTAGAGAATGGAGATTCAAGACACCTGCTGGTCAAGAGTTTTGGCAGAGTATATACCCACAGCTGGACTTCAACAGGATTTGGAAGGGAGTGTGGACGAATTTTAAATGTCCAGAGTGGATTGAACTGGATTTCAAATTGGCTCATAACCGAATTTTTACCATGATGGTCTTGTGCAAGATTGGGCGAGTGGAGGTGGCAACTTGCCCAGTGTGTGGGACACGGGATGAGACTCTGTCCCATTTACTGGTGTTATGTCCGCAGTTAAATGACTTTAAGTACTATGTTCGACAGTTGTGTGAAGCTTTTTTGCTGGGTGGGGACCGAAGAGCGAGAATGGGAATCCCGTGGGACTCAGTTTTGAGATGGGGATTGCAGGAGAGTCTGCCCGAGTCTAGCGGAGCGGCAATTAATTTAATGTTCAGTTTGGCTAGATTCGTGATTGTGCAAAGAAGGAATGCTCTGTTTTTTAAGGGGAGGAGAATCAATCTAAAAGAGTATTTTAAATATAAGCTAAAAGATCATTATAAGGCTCTGTGGATGTTTTTTTCAGAAAGGAATTTAAGGATAGTATTTTAGAACCAATTTTTGAAGTACAATCGATTAATATATGTTACAGGAGACAAATTAAACTTCAGGTTTTGATGTTAAAGTGTGCTGGCGGAATGGCTGTGCAGAGCGGCGGGATTGATTTGTATCATACAGTGAAATGATCAAGATGTTGTAAGTGTTCTTAATGTTCAATAAAGTATTTTTATAAAAAAAAAGTGGGTAGCACTCTCGCCTCTGAGGCAGGAAGTTGTGGGTTCAAGTCCCACTCCAGCACCTAATCTAGGCTGACACTCCAGTGTAGTACAGGCCAGTGCTGCACTGACTGAGGTGCTTTCTTTCAGATGAGATGTTAAAAGTTATCCCCGGTGTCCTGGCCAATATTTATCCCTCAATCAACGTCACAAAAAAAAACAGGTTATCTGGTCATTATCACATTGCTGTTTCTGGGAGCTTGCTGTGCGCAAATTGGCTACCGTGTTTCCTACATTACAACAGTGACTACACTCCAAAAGTACTTAATTGGCTGTAAAGTGCTTTGGGATGTCATGAGGTTGTGGAAAGTGCTATATAGATGTAAGTCTTTCCTCTAACATAGAAACATAGAAGATAGGAGCAGGAGTAGGCCATTCGGCCCTTCGAGCCTGCTCCGCCATTCAATGAGATCATGGCTGATCATCCAAATTCAGTACCCTGTCCCTGCCTTCTCCCCATATCCCTTGATCCCTTTAGCCTTAAGAAATATATCCAACTCTTTCTTGAATATACTTAATGAACTGGCCTCCACTGCCTTCTGTGGCAGAGAATTCCACAGGTTCACCACTCTCTGGGTGAAGAAATTCCTCCTCATCTGCCCCAGCCAAGAACCGGTCCAGCTCTCTTTTGAAGGTGTTCAAAGAGTCAACAGCTACTGCACAAGATGCCAACGCATATCAGACGCTCCCTACTCTCCGGGAAAAGAAGAACCGCCTAATATCTAGCCTATTCCTACTCTTGCGTAGTTTAAACGCATGTCCCCTTGTTCTCCCCAATCTGTAAAACATGAAGTAATCTATCAATAGGTACGCAATCCAGCCCTTTTATTATTTTATAGACCTCTATCAGGTCGTCTCTAAGCCTACGCTGCTCTAAAGTAAATAGACCCAGCTCTTTAAGCCTATTTGAGTAACTAAGGTTCTTTAAGCTGGGAATCCTTCTCGTGGCTCTGTTCTGAACCTTTTCCAAATGACACTAATTGACTCCTTTTAAAAGATTTTAAGTATTAATTTTTTTAAATTTACTGAGAAACTGACTACTGTACACCAATGTAACTAGTAAATGGTTTTACTATATCACCCACCTTGTGAGGGGACCAAGAACAACACAAAATGCTGAATTTTCAGTGTCTAAAAAGAGGGGGGGGATCATTAAGTAATATTTTCAGATGCTCACGAGCCTGCTGTGTATTTCCAGCACTTTCTATTTAGATTTCATGGGCTGTTTTTTTCAGCGCAATTCACCCAATATCGACCAAACCATCGCAAAAGATCGTGGAATTTTAAATGCAAATTGCGCCTAGTGCAAATCAAGTTTCCATGATCTTTTGCGCTGGTTAAAAAAAAATTGCACTGGAAGTAGGCCCCACACACAAAATTGACCATGCCCCCAGATTGAATTAATCACCATGGCAAGTTTCCGCTAATTGCGCCCTTTTGCAGGCCTTCGAGAAGGCTTTTAAAATTAAGGTTTTTTTTTAGGTGCAAGGACACTAATTGACTCCTTTTAAAAGATTTTAAGTATTAATTTTTTTTAATTTACTAAGAAACTGACTACTGTACACCAATGTAACTAGTAAATGGTTCTGTATGGTTCTTTTTAAGTCATTTTCAGTTATTTAAAATTGGGTTATTCACAGGTAGTGGACTCGTAGTGGATGCTTATGTTTTGTGATAAACCCATTTTCAACTGTATTAATCAAACTGCACCAGGTTACCACTCTTAAATATATCAGGGAATATTTTTAATGCAAAACTTTAAAAAAGAAATTCCATTATAAAGCGCTGCTCGATTGCACTGGTTCAAGGCAGATTTTACATTCAGCAATATGCAAATGAGTTGCGCACAAACCTGAGGAAAAAAAACACTTCTCAAAACTCGCGCAATTTAGAGCGCAATTTGCGCCCGGATCACCGACTGCGCCCAAGGCAGAAACTCTTGGCACCAGCTCTGATTCCCAGTTTGGATATGGCTTCCTGCCTAAAATTGTAGGTTTACTAACAGCTTGCTATTGCTCCTAACTTTTTTCTGGAGAAGTCTGTATCTGCCTAGCCCACTGTATCCACTGTAGTCAGTGCGCCTGATATACCTGCTGTGCCTGCTCTACTTTTAGGTGACACATATCAAGGAATTTACGACTTAATACTCTTTGAAGGCTACTAGTTGTTTTTCAGCCTTGTGTGCTTCATACTCTTCCCACAGCGCGATATATTACCAAGATCAAACACTAATGACGTATTCAGTGCTGTCAAAATACCCATGAGTGTGGTGTGCTCTGGGGGATGGTTTTGCTGTTACGATAAATTGCAGGGATACTGTGACACTTATGTTTTTACTGAATTATATATACCTTAGTGACAGAGGGGAGAGTGATGTTCTTGTCACTACAGTGCACGGAGACTATATGATTAAGTGAAACGGCTGCACGCAGTAAGTTACAGGAAGAGGGATTTACATGGCATTCTAGCAAAAAATATTATTGTTAATAGAATCATGTGGCAGGCAGAGAGGATTTTACTGGGATATAATATATAGCAAATTACTGTGTTTTTTTTTCATGGAAAGCATTTATTATAGAATTAAAATAACTGAGGATGCAATATTGGCAAAAGTAGAGAAAGCTCTGATTGGTTGAGTCTGACTCTGTGAAATTGAGAACAATGTTGGTTTGAAAATGTAGTATTTCTTACTCACGAATCAGACTAATTTCATCAGTTGAGAGGCAGACAGCATTAACATGAAGAAAGTGGTCTTCAGTTAATAGGTTACTGTCACATTCAGGCTGTCACAGTCACGCCACTGAAAGCGACTTCCCAGAATGTAAAAACACATCTTAGCTGATAGGTCACAATTGAAGCATCTGAAAACACCCTGGTAAAAGACTTTTAACAGCAATAATAATTCTCTTTAATTGAAGAATAAGCAACGGTACCTGGTTTTGGGTTGGAGCGTAAATCTGGCAGGTGATGGGTGGAGTGATCGCACTATCCAACTGATGACATCAACGGAAGGCTCAAACCATTTTTCTTAAAGCCAGCCTGAGCCTCTTAAAAGGGAGGCAACTTTTTAGTGGTGGTTTGTGGGAAGAGTGTTTGTATCTAAGCTGAAGAAATAATGTGGACAGCTTTACAATGCTGCTGTGGTGCTGTTGATGTAGGAAGTGAGGCTCAGGAAGGAGGTCCTCTTTCCTACTTATGACGGATGGGTTCCTGTCTGCAGTATCACACCCAGGACCTGGTTGCAATGCAGGAAGAAATTCAATGACTTTACCAGGACAGTCAAAGTAAGAATTTAATCTTCATATTTCATATGAATGAAGCTTTGCAACACCACACTTTCCCCCTAGCACTACCTATCGTTCCATCCCCACTGCACATACCTCTCCTCCAATCGCCATGAGACACTGCACCTCACCTCCTTCTGTTTAATAAGACACACTCAATAGCTGTTACTACCCTAAACACCACCACAAGCAACAGTCTGCTTTTATCTGGTAAGTACTGGAATAAAATTCACTGATCCAGCAATTTCTTTCACAGTTCATAGGAATAAGAACATAGGAACAGGAGTAGGCCATTCAGCCCCTCGAGCCAGTTCCATCATTCAATGAGATCATGGCTAATCTGTATCTTTAACTCCATCCACCCGCCTTTGCTCCATGTCCTTTTATACCCTTGTCTAGCAAAAATCTATTGATCTCAGATTTAAAATGATTAATTGAGCTAGCATCTACTGCTTTTTGTGGGAGAGTGTTCACACTTCTCTCCTGAATGGCCTGGCTCTGATTTTCAGGTTATGTCCCTTTGTCCTAGACTCCATCACCAGCAGAAAAAGTTTCTCTCTATCTACTCTTAAATAGATATCAACATGTTAGCTGTTAATATGCTACAGATATGAAAATCTCTAATCGTTTATTAATTTGGCACTTTTACATTGTAATAAAAGCAATTAATCTTCATTCATAAGAGTGTGATGTGATATCATCTTGCACAAAGAATTCTACACACTATTAATCAAGGATTTTAAAATCAAAACTGTTTCTGTTGTCATTGGAGGGCCTATGTAAGTATGAGTACATCAAACTTGCCCAGATGGACCAGGAAGGATAGATGAGGCCACAGAAGTGGTGCACCCTGGCATTAACCCAGCAGTAAATGTTGTCAGCTTATCTCAATTTCTGGCTGCACTTCAGTCCCATGCTCCTGATCTTTAAAACGAATGAAGAGCAGCAAGGAGGTTACTCCAGCCTGAACATTGGAAAGAGGGCCTAATCCCTGCTGGATGACTCACTGGAAACACTAACACCTAAATTCACTTTCCAAGTCTCGGAGGAGAAATGCATCTTCCAGAAATTGAATTGTTATAGGGTGTATGCCACCATCTCAGCTCCTGCTAAAACCTGGACACGGTAGCATCTGGCTTATGTACTGACCTCATTACTATTCCCCAGAGCCATATCACTTATTTTAAATCTAATAACCCCCTTCCAGGGTGTCAGATCTGTTGGTGGCTGAATTACCATTAAGTGTTTGAACTGATGTTTTCTGACTTTTGTGAATTAGTCTTCATTTGTGACCATAATTTGGCACCTGTACATATGATTTAAAGTCAAAGGTGAAGTTGCTTATTTCCTACAGGTTCCCTGGGACACTGGGCAATATTAATATGCGTCATTGGTACTTTTATCAGTTTGCTGTGCTCGTTAACCCTTCCTTAAAGGAGCATGAGAGTGAGGAGGAAAATGTAAGCCTTGGGTTCAGATTTTCAGTTTGACCATATCTGAACCCGGCTGTTGAACAGCAAACTAATCCTCAAGTCAGGGTAACTGGCCCAGACGAGAAGATAGGCTAGCTTTAGGGACTTTCTTAATTGTCCCCTTGAACCCTGGATCGAGGCCCGCACTGAAGCAGGCTTGGTCATTTTGCTATTTCTTCTTTCGTTAATTTGTAAGCCTAAGTAACACTGTTCAAACTTAACTCTGCCAAGAAAATACTTGTTTCCCTTAGTGCGGAGTAAGAGAATATTTCTTACCTCCCGTATGTGCCGCTGTGATGCAGAACACCAACAACTGTGGGTGGCCATACTGTGGGGTGTGTCCCAGTAACAATTTAACACTAGCTTTAAACCTGATTGTAATCCTTGCTGAACGGCAGAGTCTCCCTACATAGTGAAACTCTGAATTGAGCTGATTAAAGTCTAGCTGATAAAACCCACTCAATCTAACCAACTAAGTTTGAAACCTGTTTCAATTTTTGGCGTTCAGATTTTCAAAGCTATCCTTTTTTATTGTTTTTGCAGAAGGGATATTCGATACATTTCCGATTCACCGCTGGATATGAAAACGAAACATTCCAGGAGCGGCTTATGCCTTAGCCCAGCCCAGTCTTTTATTATGCTCTCTTGGTGCAGAAGGATCTAATTTCAAAATAATTTTGCATCTTTTTTTTAATCAGATTTCATAACTTATGTTGGTATTGCGAGTATTTGATGGTTTATAATTGTAGTCATCGCCATTTAGTCAATGGGGAGTAAAATCACGTGGAGTGTAAAATGGGTGTCCGACCCGAACACACACTCTCCCGGCCTCCCAAGCACCTCCGCCATCCGCCTGCACCACCCGGGGTTGGGGTTCGGACCAGCCCCCAAGGATTAGCCCCCCCCACCCCTCGGGCCTGGAACACATCCCCCCACCCCTGGGATCATGACTCGGCCCCAGGGTCAGTGATCAGACCCCCCCCCCCCCGGGAACGCGACTCGGCCCCAGGGTCGGGGATTGGACCAACCTCCCCGGGGCATCGGATCCCCCCCCTGGGGGTCAGGGATCATAACCCCCCCCTCCAGGGTCAGGACCCCCCCACCCTCGGGGGATCAGACCCACCTCAGGGGATCGGACCCCCCCGGGTTTGGAAACCCCTCAATCATCCTGGGCCCAGCACTTACCTTGTCCTGTGGCCTCCTGGTCCGTGATCCCCTCACGACGTGAAGCTAGCCTGTCAATCAGGCTGACTTACGGGCAGGGAACCCCCCCTTCACGTTGCACACATGCTGTGGAACTCCACAGCGTGCCGAGAAACCTGAACTTCCGGGTGGGTGGGACTCAGGAAAATCCAGCCCTTAATCTTCATGGTTTCACTCTACATTACCTCCACAATCTCCACTAGCTGAACATCTTAGACGCTCCTTAAGACCCACCACTGTCACCTGTCCTAATATCTCTTTATGTGGCTTGGTGTCAATTTTTGTTTGACAATCGCTCTTGTGAAGTGCTTTGGGGTGTTTTACTACGTTAAAGGCACTATTTAAATGCAAGTTGTTGTTGTTAGAATGCATCACCTGTTCTTACACCTGGCCTACTGTGTCCCTCCCTCACTCCGCTCCACCATCGGTAGCAGACCCTTCAGCTACCAGGCTCTGCATTTTACAACTTTCTCCCTAAACCTCTCCATTTGGCCATCTCCTCACTTTCAAAAGCCTGCTCAAAGCCTTCCTCTTTGACCAAGTTTTTCATCACCTGCCGTAAACTTTCTCCAGCTTCCTGCTCAGTATCCTTCGGCCTGTTGGCAAATGCCTGGAACATTTGTTATATGAAAGGCACTATATAAGTGTAAGTTGTTGTAATATGACATATACCTATCTATATCAATTTATATTTTATAAAACGTCCTATCTGCCCCGCATCCCAATGTTTACTTAAATATCAATTAGGCGCATAAAAATTCCACAGACTTTTTTGAGGGTACCGGAAGTGTGCTGGGGCAGGACATCTGTCTGCAGCTGTTCCCTGCCTCTGACCCATTCCCAAATCCCAAGGCTGGGTCATTTGAGTATTTGGGATAATAATAATAATAATAATAATCAACTTTATTGTCATTGTTAGTGCACAAGTGCAGTACAACGAAATGTAGGCTTGCGGCTCCCGAGAGTGTACATTTAGATTAAGACATTTAAACATTCAACATACATTTGGCTTGTAATATATTAACATAAACATAACCATAATAAAGTGCATTGGCAGATGTGCAGGCTTTAGAGTTTATTTGTGGAGTTCAGTAGGATGACAGCCCTGGGAAAGAAGCTGTTCCTAAATCTGGTCGTACGGGTGCGAATGCATCTGTAGCGTCTCCCAGATGGCAGGAGGGCGAACAGACTGTGGCTGGGGTGGGTAGGGTCTTTGATGATGGACCGTGACCTCCGTAAACAGCGTTTCTGGTATATGTGCTCTATGGTCGGTAGCCGGGTGCCGGTAATACGTTGGGCAGTTTTGACTACCCGCTGCAGGGCTTTCCGGTCATGGTAGCTACAGCTGCCATACCATACTGTGATACAGTTCATCAGGATGCTCTCTATTGTACAGCGGTAAAAGTTAGAGAGGATCAGGGGTGACAGGTTACATCCCTTCAGCCTCCTTAGGAAATATAGGCGCTGCTGGGCCTTCTTCACCAGAGAGGAGGTATTGAGTGACCAGGAGAGGTCTTCCGTGATGTGGACTCCTAGGAACTTAAAGCTGTCCACCCTTTCCACCACAGCCCCATTGATGTGGATGGGGATGTGACTTCCGCCTTTCGACTTCCTGAAGTCCACAATGATTTCTTTGGTTTTCTTGATGTTAAGGGCCAGGTTGTTATCGGCGCACCACTTCACGAGATGCTGGACCTCCTCCCTGTAGGCTGACTCATCGTTGTTGGTGATCTGGCCTACTACCGTGGTATCATCCGCAAACTTGATGATGGTGTTGGAACCATGAACAGCCACACAGTCGTGGGTGAAGAGGGAGTAGAGGAGGGGGCTCAGCACACATCCTTGTGGGGCCCCCGTGTTCAGGGTCAGGGGGGGAGGTGTGGTTACCTAATTTGACAGACTGGGGTCTGTTTGTTAGGAAGTCCAGGGTCCAGTTGCAGAGGGAAGTGTTCAGGCCAAGAGTGTGGAGTTTGGTGGCCAGCTTGTTGGGGACGATAGTGTTGAATGCTGAGCTGTAGTCTATGAACAACATTCTGATGTAGGTCTCTTTACCATCTAAGTGATTTAGTGCAGAGTGTAGAGCAGTTGTGATTGCATCCTCCGTTGATCTGTTTGCACGATAGGCAAACTGGTGTTGGTCAAGAGAGATGGGAACACTGGCTTTGATGTGAGCCAGGACCAGTCTCTCGAAACACTTCATTATGATGCCCATGCCTGTAACATTGCAACAGAGGTGTTCGCTCTGTTAAGGAAGCGGACTTCAGAGCAGCAGTCTGTCAATCCAAAACACGGCGCCCGAGGCCCAAATCAGGCCGAAGATCAGGCAAAGATTAAAACAAAAATTCAAAATTTCCCCCTGACCAACAGGCCACTTTTTCGACAGAAGAATTGATTTCTCATCTCTTAAGTATTGGGACCTTCTTAGAGCCCAGACCGGGACTGATAAGGGGAGAACTTGACTGAACTCCTGGGTAGCCTGGGAACACCCTCAGACATGCCCCCTGAAGTCAGTCAGTGATGTAATGGAGGAGGGGCACTATAAAAACTCATACATAAATATGGGACATCATGCCTATTTGTTATTGTAGGGAATGACAGCTTTTGACAGGAAATATAATTTGTATTATTTTTACTCAAAGACATTGTATTGTTTTATACCTCTAACCGTGAAGGAAATATAGAAGGTTCTGTAAAGCAAAATATTAATATTTAAAGCTGTATTTAGAAAAGACTTGGTTAAAAGCAGAGTTATAAACCTGGTGGGATTGCTTAAATTTATGTAATACAGGTCAAATAAATGTAATGTTTTTCCATTAGAATATCTGTTTACTTTTTGCCTATTAGATACTGTAACTTGCAGTGATGGGCTGGCCTTGATGAAACCACTTCTGTGGCTGAATAAGGTTGTTTTAGCCATACCCACTCACACTTGTGAGAGAATGAGATAGAGAGCTGTGTTTGCGATAGCATAACTCTAGAGAAGATGACTGGCAGATATATGTGACCTAAAGACCACTGCATTATTTCTTGATAATGCACATTTCATATTGTTTAAATGTGTATATGAATTTGATGTGTTTCTCACCTACAGTTCCATGTTCTGGTATGTTTAATGCTATTCTGTACAAAATATATGCCATTTTTCTTTAGATACAAACAGAAGTATAATTCATTATATTGTTACCTATTTATTAGCGGATCTCCCATGGTGTTGTCTATGGTGAGTTGACACTCCTGCTCCTCCTAGTTCACAAGCAGTGCTTTAAAGACACTTACCTTCTCCCCGAAGCTGTCCTCGCCTCCCTTCAGCTGTCGGATTTCCTGAGGCCTGGGAAACCTGGCCGGCCAGAGTTAGACATGCGAAGCAGGTTAAATTAGAGGCTCCCAGCCTCCTGCGAGCGGGTTGGCTTCTCGCCCCTTGTCCCGCCTCCGTTAAACCTGGAAGTGAGCAGGTTGGAGGCAGGTTGGGGTCAGGTTTGAAATTTTTAAAGTTTTAACATCTCACTTGACCCCAACCCACCTGTTTTTGGGGGTTAAAATTCACCCCGCTGAGTCTCCCCCACATTTTCCGTCCAACAGAATTTCTGGCTAAAGGTGGGACATCATAGAATTATAATATGATACAGCACAGAAAGAGGCCATTCGGTTCACCGTGGTGCCTGGTAAGGAATTAAAACATAAAAGGCGATTGATTCTAAGTGTGGAAACAAGCCTAATGATAAATTTCAGAGTCAGGCTACTTGTGCTGTAGCAAGGTGCCACAGTGCCTTTCCATCCCCACCTGTGGCGGGCGCCTCACTTGTGATTGGCTTTGGTGCCCACCGAAATAGTGCAATGCCCCATCCCAGAAAGTTGGCTGGGATTAGGAGTGCATCCATGACACGAGTGGCACTTTCGCCCTGTCCTAAATCCACACCCCACAAAAAAACCCTCCAGCAGATTTTCTGGCAGAAGATTTTCAATTTTATTTCATTTTATGTTTGTCACCTCTGTACTTTGAAATACTCTTCTATTAATCCGTTAATTTTAAATAATCATTTGCATTTTGTGCAGCCATAACTTTGAACATAGCTTTGCTTACATGTAAAAATAACAAGGAACTGATGAACGTCTATGAATTGGGCAGGTGGTGGTGAAAAAGCCACTTCTTTAAATAGGATGACAAACTGCTTGTAATATAGAACTTACCTAGTTTCAAAGTTAAAACTAAGTTGTATTTGATTATATATATACATTTTCCAAATCGGAAGCCTGGGCAAAGGGCCAACTCCTACAGTGCATGACACCACTGAGTAGGAGAGAACATAAGAAGACCATGAAAGCTGCCAGATTATCATCCAAACCCAACTGGTTCACTAATGTCCTTCAGGGAAGGCTGGCTGCCACACCTACTATGGCCCACCCCTGTGTCCAGTCCCATGCTATGTGGTCAGTGCTTAATGCCCTCACAAATGGCCTAGAAAGCCACTTAGTTGGCAAAATAGATGGCTCACCACCACCTTATTAGGGCAACTAGCAATGGGCAATAAATGCAGCCTTATCAGCATCGCCCACCTCCTGCGAACAAATACAAGTAAAAGGATAAGTCAAGAAACAGTGGTTAGGTGACAGCTATGTTGTTAAACGTTTGAAGATTTTAGAAGGCTGAGGGAGGTAGGGAATACATCACCAGGAGCATTTCCAGACACACTTTGTGCCAATAAAAAAGAATCTTATGGGATTGGATTTCCACAGGGATTTACCAACCGTCCATTATAACTTTGGCAGAAGACCTGTGGACACGGTGGAGAAACGGTGTAAATGCCCATTTGTGCCATTTCTCCAGAGCTTCTTGGCACTTCCACCAAAGTTACGGCAGATGTCTGGGAGAACCTCCACAGAAGCTCAACCCCTACGGCTCAATGCTTATACTTTTCAGCCTATTTGTATTTTATTATTTATGCTTCAGATAAATGAACAGTTCCAGCAATAAAACGCAGTGGGTTGAGTTTTGGAGGCAATCGAGAGCAGCAAATTTCCTGCTGGTTGCAGAATCTGCCCGATTTTCATTTTATTGATTTCAATGGGCGGATTCTATAATGGGAGGGTGATCTGTTCTCCGCCCAGGTGGTAAAGATGAAAATTTATCGCGGTGTCTCATGCTGGAAGGAGGTGAAGGATCCGGGAATCTGAGTTTGAAATCCAACCAGAACAGACTCAAAAGTGAGGAAAAATCAGTAGTCAGGTCAATCTCACCAACCCTGCCCCACAAAGTGTGCCTCCTCCCAACTAATAGGAAGCAGCATTGGTCACTAGTCTTCTATTATTCAGTCTAATGTACCTCACAGTGCAATGAAACTGATGCCTTCAATCCCAAAGTGCTTATCTATGAATTGACTGGTTCTCTTTATTTGTTTTCTCATCAAACCATTTATTTCACTACTGGAAACATTCAGAAACACAATCCTTTCTCCAAAGCATCTGCTTAGTTTCAAGCTCATAACATGAAGAGAATGTGGTACCTTATTTGGAACAGGGAGATTTTGAATCAGCCTTTGAACCAAAGTTAACAATGCAACAATTTTAAGTTAAATCAATTCAAACTGAACTTTTTGCTTTCTGTTTCCTTAAATTGTCAGTCACTTAACTTTAGTTAGCAAACTCTTAATATCGTGAAAGTCCTGATGTAGTGAATCTAACTGATACAGTGAAATGAGTTGACACATTGAAAATTCTGTTACAGTGAAACTCTTGATAGACTGAAATTGCTGATATAGTGAAGTCCAGGAAAGAGATCTTTTGCTGTGGCAAATAATGTTTCACTTACCTCTTCCTCTGCTAAAGGAAGCATTACACACCAATTAAAATGAGAACTTTTTAAGCCATTAATACAGGAAGAATTAAAAAGATCACACTTTCTTGTGTGTTTCTTTACACCGTGTTGAACTATTTTTGGAAATTCTTACAAGACATTATAGGTTTCGGAATTGCTCAGTGTTTATTCCGACACACGATATTATACATCACTGATCCAGCACCTAACTTGTTATTCAGTTAACAAGACAACCTTGTCATATTCAGGGGCCTGGCACAGATTGATTTACAAACCAGCGGGTGCAAACATTTCATATCTGGTGTCGTTACTGCTGAGTAGAAATTCAGCCACCTCCAGTTTATTTCCGGCATCCATATAAAAATAGTAGATCATCCGATGCTGCTTCCATTGTTGACTTTGCATTTCAGGTCACCTCCATGCTGGCTTATGGAAAATGAAATGGTTGAGTTCAATGTTCTGGCATATGACTAATCTCATTGGGGGAAGGGGGGTTGGGGAAGTCACTCTACTCAATTCCATGGAAGGTGACATTGAGTGTAATCTAGTCATGAACATTACAAGAATAATGAACACTGGAATAGGAAAAGGAGCAATATCCAAATGATGGTTTGCACCATGGCTGTTGTTTCAGTGCAGCACAATCACTGGTAGGCAGCAGTTGTTGAATGCAAACAGTCCCTTCTTGTTCATTTGAAGAAGCAGAGACCTGCGTGAGTTGTGGTGTTAAGAATGACATCATTGCCAGCAGACATGCTCAGATCACTTCTATTCCTGCAACCAGCTTGCTCTCAGTAACCAAACTCAGTTGTCTATTAATAACTGCATAGTGCAACATTTGGGACTGCACCTTATCACACAAGGGCAGTAGACAGGGCTTTAAACTAATGAAGGGGGGGAGGGAGGTGTGAGGATTCAGGAAAGAGTAAATTTAAAAGCAGCGAGAGAAATGTCAAGGCTCGAGAGCAGAGCAGAGTTTTGGGTAAAAATAAGCAGAGTGAGTCAGGAAGAGAGTAACAAAGGTAATAAGGCATCAGTGACTAAGGTGACATCAGGGAAAAATAGAAATAAGTCAAAGCTAAAGGCACTATATCTGAATGTGCGAAGCATTCGCAACAAAATAGATGAATTAATAGTGCAGATAGAAATGAACAGGTTTGATCTAATAGCCATAACGGAGACTGGGGTGGGGGGGGGGGGTGATTTTCCCACTGGAGGCGGGTTTCGGTTTGGGTGGGTTCCAAACTCGCCTCCACTGATAGGTTTGAAAAAATTGTGATTTTCCCCTAATTGGCCAGTTGATTTCAGAGGTGTGGGTTGCCCTTGGTCAATTAGTGTTTTGAGACTGAAACTCGCCTCTGCTGACATCACTTTTCCAGCCTCATTCAAGGGCTGCTTGCTGCCTTGGATCATTCCACTGGATTTCTGTTAATGCTGCACCACCTGCAACATATTTTGAGAAACCACTATGTCCAATTCCAAGGCAAGGGCCTCCCTGAGGCTCTTGGATGAGGCGTTGCAAATGTTGGTTGAGGGGGTGAGAGCTAGCAGGGAGGTGCTCTTCCACTCATCTGAGAGGAAGAGGCCTCCCAAAGAAACCAAGGCTGTGTGGGTCCAGCTGGCAAGGGATATAACCTCCAGATCTGTGTGCAGGTTGGGTGAATGTTTATGTGTATTGATGAAATGCCATCCCTGTTGGAAAGCATTAAAATTATTTGATGGCAAAACGTTGGCTTGATGGCATCTGTTCTTTCGCCTTAGGCAGCTCCACATTGCGGGCTCCGCGACACTTGCATTGTCAGGTTGCCGGCCAGAGTGAAAGGAGACCAGAGAGTCATGTCCATTGTCTATGATTACTTAAGATGGAGCCGAGGACATGTGCCAACATGGGCAACCTATGCAAATCTGGCCAGGATAAGTTCATCCCTTGCATCACGGACAGCCATGTACTCGCGTGCTGCTGCTGTTCGATAGACTGGCGCTCTGTCCACCTCCTGCTCCTCCTCCTCCTCCTCCTCCTCCTCCTCAGCCTTCTCATCCTCCTCCTCATCTAAGGAGGCCTGGAACTGAGCCACTTGCTCATCAGGAAGCTGCAAGCCACGATGCTGTGCGATGTTGTGCAGTGTACAGCAGACCATGATCATTCTGGAGACCCTGTATGGTGCACACTGCAGGGCTCCACCTGATCGGTCAAGGCATTGGAAGCGCATCTTCAACAACCCAATGGTTTGCTCGATGATGGACCTGGTCGAAGTGTGGCTGGCGTTGTAGCGCTCTTCAGCCTCGTTAGCTGGCCTCCTGATCGGCGTCATTAGCCACTTCTTCAGGGGGTAGCCTTTGTCACCAAGGAGCCATCCGTTAAGTTGGTTTGGCGGATTGAAAAGTGGAGGAACACTAGAGTGCCGCAGGATGAAAGAGTCATGGCAACTACCACAGAACTTGGCGCAAACATGCAAAAACTCCTTCTTGTGGTTACACACCAGCTGTACGTTGAGGGAGTGGAAGCCCGTTCCATTGACAAATATAGCTGGGTTGTAATGGGGTGCCCTAAGGGCCACATGTGTGCAGTCTATGATGCCCTGCACTATTGGCATATTTGCAAAACCAACCGAACGCGCGGTTATACTTGCTTGATCCCTTGAGAACTGGATGTAATTGTGCCCTGTGCAGTATCAGGTGGCTGAGCAGGAGGTTGGGGCTCCTGCTGTTGTTGCTGCTGAGCTGCCTGGTTCTGCTGCTGCTGTGGATGCTCCTCATTTGAATCTGAGGTCCATGGTAAAAGGAAATGAATGGTTCCCATGCTGCTGGCAGATACCTCTGTTGGGGAAGCGCTCATTGCAAGCGGGGAGAAGGTCTTCCAAGGAGGTCCCACAGTTGATAGTTGCAAGCTGCAGCACCTCCGACTTCGGAAGGCCTGCTAAAAGTGCTGAAAGACCTTTTAAAGCAAAGTTCAGCCACCTGCAACTAATCCCTGATGAAAGCTCCATTTTAATGGCGGAGCTGCAGCTGTGAGGAGGCCACCCACTTGTCAACCCACCAGGTTTAGCTGACGTGGTTTAGGAGGGTCATGGGACATGCTGAAAATGTTGAAAAATAACGAGGGCCTGTCAAAATAGGATTAGGGAGGCCCTTAATGACCCTTTGAGACTTTTAACAAGCTCTCTGGCCAGCTGGAGGCGGGACTGTTTCCCACCCTGTAAAACTGGCACCGGCAAAATCGTGTGGAGGCGGGTTCTGAACCCACACTCATTTTTTGCAATTTTCCCGCCTTTCCCACCTCCAAACCCGCCTCCTCAGGGCTGAGAAAATCACCCCCGTGGTTGCAAAGTGGCCAAGGTTGGGAACTAAATATTCCAGGATACTTAACTTTTAGAAGAGATAGGCAAAATGGAAAAGGAGGAGGGGTATCCCTGATAATAAAGGATGGGATAAAGACATTAGAGAGAAAGGATCTTAGCTCCGAAAATCAAGAAGTAGAATCAGTTTGGGTGGAGGTAAGAAACAGCAAGGGGCAGAAAACATTGTTGGGAGTTGTTTATAGGCCCCCAAACAGTAGTTGTCATGTATGGCAGAGTATAAATCAGGAAATTAGAGGCGCATGTAACAAGGGTAATACAGTAATCATGGGGGACTTTAATCTACATTTAGACTGGGCAAACTGAATTTGCAGTAATAGTGTGGAGGACGAATTCATGGAATGTATGCAAGATAGTTTTCTAGATCAATATGTTGAGGAACCAACCAGGGAACAGACTATTTTAGATCTAGTATTGTGCAATGAGAAATGGTTAATTAATAACCTTGTAGTAAAGGGGCCTTTAGGGAAGAATGATCATAATATGATAGCATTTTACACTGAATTTGAAAGTGATTTAGTTAAATCTGAAACTAAAGTCTTAAATCTAAACAAAGCAAACTACGTAGGTATGAGGGGCGAGTTGGCTAAGGTAGATTGGGAAACTACATTAAAAGGTATGATGGTAGACAAGCAAATAGCTAGCATTTAAAGAATTAATACATAATTTACAACAAATATACATTCCTTTAAGGCACAAAAACCCCACAGGAAAAGTGATCAAACTGAGGCTAACAAGAGAAGTTAAAGATAGTATTAGATCAAAGGAATAGGCTTATGTTGCCAAAAAGAGCAGTAAGCCTGAGGATTGGGTGGATTTTAGAATTCAGCAAAGGAGGACCAAGAAATTGATAAAGAAAAGGAAAATAGAATATGATAGTAAACTAGCGAGAGACATAAAAACAGACTGTAAAAGCTTCTATAGGTATGTAAAAAGGAAAAGATTAGCGAAAGTAAATGTGGGTCCCTTACAGGCTGAGACAGGAGAAATTATAATGGGGAATAAGGAAATGGCAGAGAAATTAAACAAATACTTTGGGGGGAATTTTGCCGGTGCTCAGGGGGCGGGTTTGGAGGCGGGACTGGTGGCAAAATTGCAAAGATTGACAGCGGGTCCCGAACCCGTTATCAGCCTGCCTCCATACAATCTTCCCAAATGTCGGGTCCCCGGTTTGCGCAGGGACCCGACACCTAGCGGCAGGAAGAGGATTATAGGTACTTAACTGCCTGTTAACGGGTAGTTAACAGACAGTTAAGAGGCTTTGTTCAATTTTGCCAGGTCGACTGTGCGCTTCCTGATGTCCAGACACCACGCCAGGTAAGTGTGGCATGTTGTGAGTCTACTGTAATGTTTCTTCATTGATGACAGCTGCAGAAGTAGTGTGAAGGATCCAATGGTACACTGGTGAGTTTCAGAGGTAAGAAAATGCTGGGAAAATCATTTTTAATGTATTTAGACTTTTCTGTAGGTAATAAGGTTTGAAGTGTTTGTGTAGTCCCACCTCATTGGGAGAACCTCTCTCACCAGCGACAGATCACTTCTGTAACCTCACCTGCAGCTGCCATCTGTTTTATCCTAAGGAGAGAGTCTCTGGACAGCCAGGGTTCAAGGGCTCACCTTTGTACAGTGATTGGCAGTGTTTGCAGCACCTCAATGCTGTCAATTACTGAAAAATCATCTGTCAAACAAAAATGAGCGTGTCCCCTTTAAGAAAACTGGCAGATGACTGGCAGATGACATGTCATCAACATGGCTTTCTCTTCATTGGCTGGCAAGCCCGCGGGGTGGACTTAACACGGCCAATTGATGCAAAATAGAGTCTGTGCGTCAGGCGTCGTTGGGGGCGGGATCGGAACCCGCAAGTCAGCTGACCTGCTTCCAACTTGTACCTTAAAGTAAGATCGCGCCCTTTGGGTTGTATTTTGTCAATGGGAAGCTTTTGGAGGCGGGACTGCTGCTTGCCGGCTTTCAATCCCGCCTCCATCAGCTTTTGGCCAACCAGTGGGATTTTCCCCTGCTTGACCTTATTAAGCCTGCCCAGTGGGCTCAGCAGGCCAATTAGGGGGAAGTCAGTGACAGAGCACGTCAACATATTACGTGCCATCTGTCAAGATTTTTTGAAAGAAGAAATGTCATTGTTTGACAGCTCTGTGAAGCTGTCAAACACTGACATTCTGTGTAGTTTGATGAGTCCTTGTGTTCAGGACTCATCAAACCTTTCAACTTTGCAGAAATCACCTGGCTGTTGGTTCGGAGGATCCAACAGCCAGTCTGTGATCTCTACAATGGCGATGTCGGGACTCCGGCTCCACAGTGGCTGAAGGCTGTAGGTAGAAACAAAGGTAAGTGAACATTTTCTAACACTTTACACTCACCTTACATACTTACCACTCCATACTTGCACCCATCACTCACCTTTACATCACACTTTCAGACCCCTCCAACCCCCACAGACCTCCTACTCGTCTCCTACACCCTGGCGGGGTTCCCCGAGGTTGGGAAGCCTGCACTTCAGATGGAAAAATGGGGCTAATCCTATTTTCTGCCTGTTAACAGGCAGTTAATAGGATTTAATCCCTTTCCCACCTCAAGGAGACGGGACCCGGGGCAGGGCGGCTTCCCACCTCCTGGCAAGAGGGCACGGAGGCGGGTTGGGAGCAGGTTTGCCACCCGCCCCCAAATTCTGCAACTTTACCGGCAGTCCCGCCTCCATGCCCACCTCCTTGGGGCTGACAAAACCCAGCCCTTTGTGTCTGTCTTCACAGAAGAAGACGCAAAAACTTCCCGGAAATAGTGGAGAACCAAGGGTCCAGCAAGAATGAGAAAACTGAAAGAAATTGGTATTAGTAAAAAAATAGTACTGGAGAAATTAATGGGACTGAAAGCTGATAATCCCCTGGACCTGATGGCCTACATCCTAGGGGTTTGAAAGAGGTGGTTATAGAGATAGTGGATGCATTGGTTGTCATTTTCCCAAATTCCATAGATTCTGGAATGGTTCCTGTGGATTGGAAGGTGGCAAATCCAACCCCACTATATAAGAAAGGAGGGAGAGAGAAAACGGAGAACTACAGACCAGTTAGCCTGAGATCAGTAATAGGAAAAATGCTAGAATCTATTATTAAGGATGTGGTAACAGGGCACTTAGAAAATAATAATAGGATTGGGTAGAGTCAACACGGATTTATGAAAGGGAAATCATGTTTGACAAATCTGTTTAGAGTTTTTTGAGGTTGTACCTAGCAGAATAGATAAGGGGGAACCAGTGGATATGGTGTATTTGGATTTTCAGAAGGCATTCGATAAGGTGCCACACAAGAAGTTATTAAACAAAATTAGGGTTCATGGGATTGGGGGTAATATACTAGCATGGATTGAGGATTGGTTAATGGATAGAAAACAGAGAGTAGGAATAAACAGGTCATTTTCGGGTTGGCAGGCTGTAACTAGTGGGGTACCGGAAAGATCAGTGCTTGGGCCTCAGCTATTCACAATCTATATCAATGATTTGGATGAGGGGACCAAATGTAATATATCCAAATTTGCTGATGATACAAAGTTGGGTGGGAATGTAAGTTGTGGGGAGGATGCAAAGAGGCTTCAAGGGGATATAGACAGGCTAAGTGAGTGGGCAAGGACATGGCAAATGGAATATAATGTGGAGAAATGTGAAGTTATCCACTTTGGTAGGAAAAATAGAAAAGCAGAGTAATTTTTAAATGGTGAGAGATTGGGAAATGTTGGTGTTCAGAGGGACCTGGGTGTCCTTGTACACGAATCACTGAAAGTTAACGTGCAGGTACAGCAAGCAATTAGGAAAGCAAATGGTATGTTGGCCTTTATTACAAGAGGATTTGAGTATAAGAGCAAAGACGTCTTACTGCAATTATATAGGGTCCTGGTGAGACCACACCTGGAGTATTGTGTACAGTTTTGGTCTCCTTACCTAAGGAAGGATATACTTGCCATAGAGGGAGTGCAACAAAGGTTCACCAGACTGGTTCCTGGGATGGGGAAATTGTCCTATGAGGAGAGATTGAGTAGACTCGGCCTATATTCTCTAGAGTTTAGAAGAATGAGAGGTGATCTCATTGAAACATACAAAATTCTTACAGGGCTTGACAGGGTAGATGCAGGGAGGATGTTTCCCCTGGCTGGGGAGTCTAGAACCAGGGGTCACAGTCTCAGAATAAGGGGTCGGCCATTTAGGGTTGAGATAAGGAGAAATTTCTTCACTCAGAGGGTTGTGAATCTTTGGAATTCTCTACCCCAGAGGGCTGTGGATGCTCAGTCGTTGAGTTAATTCAAGACAGAGATCGATAGATTTTAAAATATTAAGGTAATCAAGGGATATGGGGATAGTGCAGGAAAGTAGAGATTAGGAAGAAGATCAGCCAGGATCTTATTGAATGGTGGAGCAGGCTCGAGGGGCCGAATGGCCTACTCCTGCTCCTATTTCTTATGTTCTTATATTCTTACAACTACCGATCCTTAAATTGCACCTTTAAATTTGAACAGCTAAAATAGTTTGAAGACAGTCCATACAGCAGAAAATTTTAAAAACACTGGAAAAATCTCTGGTAAAAAACTCAACCTAGTCCTGATTAGGTGAATCGCATTCAGCCAGTTATTACAGCTGACGCAACTCTCTGACTGGAGTGTGCACGCCAAGTTACGTGTTCTCACATCACTTTTCTCCAGTGCAGACCTTATAAACTCATCAGGAACAGGCTGTGAGTGGAATCCAGTCCTCTGACAGTTGCCAGCAATTCTTCTAGTTAAGAGTGTTTAATTCTTTCAGATGGGATGCTGTTAAACCCTCGTATCTGGCATTAGGAGTTTCTGCTGGCAGAGGAGGTGTAACCTGACCCAAATATCTTGGTAAACAGAAAGCGTGCAAATGCTAGCTGGTCCACAGCTGTGAGTAAATTAATGCAGAAATGGAAAGTTGTCCTGACAGAGCCTGAGTCTGCTGAGTAAGTTCTGACGATAGCTCATGAGGCCTTCAGACCCAAGTGAAAGTGTGAATTTCTAAGATACCATCGTTTGTTCTTGCTTGGCTGATTTTCCAAGCTCAGATGCTTCTTTCTCACTTATTACACTTGGCTGGAAAATCTCTCCATTTTTTTTCCCCCGACAGTGATGTTATCTGCGTAGAATGAATGAAAGCCCTTCCTCTTGCGGGTAGTCTTACACTTGAGGTTGGCTTTCCCAGAGAAACTTCAGTGCACTCTGTTGCATCAGTGGCTGCTGCCCTGATGTTTCACCAGTGCTGGATATAAATAGCCACCGGGTACTGTTTCACTGGCATCACAGTGCTAACTTGTAGTCTATATTCCTGCTTGGAGATCTGAATGCCACTGCTACTGCCAACGGGGAGACTTGACCTGAACTATACCTGCCCTTGGCTCGGAATGATCGTCGTCAGCTTTGTACGGCACCGTTGGCACCCAGGCTGACACTCTCTTAACCGACAGTAGAGTTTTTTGGGATACTGGAATTATAAAGGTAGCTGATATCTTTTTGCGCCTCCTTTATCTCACATTGTCTTTGTTTTTTGGCACAAGTTCTACTGGCTGAAAGATCATTAAGTTTCACCGTCTTTACCTGCACAACTACTGCTGTGTTTCAGTTTCTTAAATTTTTCTGAAGCAGCAAAAGGCCTTTTCTCCCCCTCCCAGTCAGAAGGCATGTTCTTTTCACGACTCAGATGCCAGCTTTCTTGCTCACTTTTTCCATTCCGATCCTTGGCTGATACAGGACCTTTCACCTGTGTTGTTGGTGGGGGGTTGTGGGGGGGGGGTGGATTGAGAACAGCATTCAGAAAGAATGCTGAGTGCTGCTCAACATGACAAAAGCTGGACTAAAAGTAGACCTGCCATGTACATCATCTGGGCAGGCCGATTCTGGCTGGGAGAGATGGCAATGGCACATCTCCAGCAGGCTGCTTTCCCACTCGGAAAATGTGAAATTTCTTTTCACGGCTTGGATAATATTTTACAGTGAGGAGGTTAGGTTAAAAGTATTTCCCTCCCCACACGGTACTGATCTCCCGTGGGAGTCTCACTATCTGTTGTCTTTTAAGAGAAATGAAACCCTCCGGAATGATTAACAACCTTTTATCCTTCTATCTATTCTGTTCATTTCTTTTTAATGCGTTTTGTTTGAACAGTAAATGTTGATGACTTCAATGAGGGAACTGGCTAAAAGGAATTAGTGAGTGATTAAGAGCATAAGAAGATAAGAATGACATAGGATTAAATAGTTTATACAGCACAGAAACAGGCCATTCGGCCCAACCAGTCCATGCTGGCATTTATGCTTCACTCGAGCCTCCTCCTCAAGCAGGAGTAAGCCATGTGGACTTTCAAGCCTGCTCCACCATTCAATAAGATCATGGCTGATCTTCTACCTGATCTTTCCCGCCCTATCCCCATATCCCTTGATTCCCTTAGTGTCCAAAAATCTATCGATCTCAAGGTGATGAGTTAACATCTGTTTCAGTCAATTACTTTGAGGTACTTTGTGATCCCAACGTTACCATTAGATGTTTTAACTCAGCTCCTTCACACTATCAAACTCTCCAGCTCCAATTCAGTTTCCCGCCTATGGCCTCACCAGCATTTACCATTTAAACAACAAAATATTAAAGAAATACGCAAAAAAACATGTTAACATTAATCTTAAGTTTTTATTTCAAAGTGACATTTTGAGCAAGTTCCGAATGGGTTTTCTCTTCCCCACACGCCGCCCACCCCCAGTCTTTTCCCCTCCTCTCTTAAAGGTGCTGACTGGCGTTGAGATGTAGTACCACAAGCACTAGCGATTTAATGGCACCTCATCCAAGTTGTCATTGTTCACATGTGAGCCAGGAAGTTAAGTGTTTCTATGGAGAGCAGATCCTATTCTCACCTGACGTCCAGACATACAGTTTTCAAGAGCTCACTGTATACTGATTCCAAGCGGAAATCATTGCTGATTTTTTTCCCTCTTCATAGCCTCAAGGGGCAGCAGTTTAGTCTGGGGGTGGTGGGGGGGTGTGGTGGTGGTGGAATTTTAAACCCCTCTACCCGCCCAGCAGAAATGGGGCGGGAAGGGCAGTTAAAATGGAGCGGGGGCCTTATCCACTGCATTCCCACCGCGATCTGACTGAATGCAATTTTAAATTGCAGGCGGCAAGGACGCCTGCCCGAAGCTGGCGGGGTCCTTTTTAAACATACAGACTGGGCTCTGATGACATCATCGAGGCCCAACGGCTATTTTTAACCTGAGGCCTGAACGGAGGAGCAGTGGTGGCTTCCCCACCAGACCAAAGCTGCCGGAAGCAGGAGTCAGGGCCAATAGAGGCCCCAAAAGTGAGGTAGGTTTAAAAATTTGTTTTTTGTCAGGTTCCTTGTGGGCTAAGAGAAGCTGGAGTCCTCTTCCAGGCCCCACAAGGAGACCTTGGGGCTACTCTGCCCTAGACTACTCCCTCTCCAAGCCCTTGCAGCCACTTACCATGTGATTTTAACCGGCAGGCCAGCTGCTTCTCGCTGACATGACAGTCCTTTTGGTTGGGAAGTCGTCAAGTGGCATGTTATTGAGGCCCGGCCATCAAAATTGCCTGAGCCACCCTGCCACCACCACCGGACAGGTCGTAATCCCATCCAGGGTATAAACTCAACCCCAATTTTTAGAATGTGGAACTCTCTCCTCCAATAGGCTGTGGATGCTGGGGGACAATTGGAGCGTTCAAGACTGAGATCGATAGAATTTTGTTAGGTAAGGGGTATGGAGAAAAGGTGGGAAAATGAGGTGCTGAATGGCCTACTTCTGTCCCTAATGTCCCTCTGTAGTTCCTCTGCAGTGATGACTCTTCCCAATCCCAGGCTGCTAAGACATTATTTCCTTACAAATTGCTCTTTATGCAGCTAAAGAATTTTCTTAACAGTTCAATCGTAGCATCATTTTAGCATTTATTTACTTTACCCTGGTTTGACTATTTCAGTCTTATGTGATTTAAAGCCAATCAGACAACCCTTAATAATATTGAATGTACTACTTACACAAACAGGCTGTGGAGCTTTTAATGTGACATGTTCATCTCAAGCATGCTGCACATAAACTAAGGCTTTCGCCACCGAGGGAATGTTTTGACTGGTTCTTGGCTATATGCAAGTACAAGAGTGAATAGGGGATAAGCACCTAAATGCTTAGCTTATAAAAATGTGAAGACAAATTATAGGCTTGGATGCCAGTCCGATCGTGGAACCCTTTGAATTTTTTACGCCCAAAAAATCTGTACAATCTGTAAACTGATCGGTTCACATGTTCTCTTTCTGATGCTGGAGCTGTACACCTGCAGCCATCAAACTGCTATCAATTGCAATGCAACTCTGTTGAGCTTACATGGAGATTGAAGTGTTATCTGATATGCTCTATTAATAGGTCCCCGCTGATACTGCATCTTCCCAACATTGCTACTATGTTAGACACGCAATCGAAACAAATAAAATAAAGAATAAAAAGAGCCACTCGCTTTCTTTTTTATTCACCCTTGGATTGCCGGCAGCTTCAGAGAAATTCCATTCTTCAAGGGCAGACCGGTTTTATTGGTTTCAGCTCACCCACTGTGAAGGTGAAATGAATGTAACTTTACAGTAATTAGAGTACTCAACAGTCAGGAACAGGTTTATTACTGCAATATTAACCCCAACCTACTAAATTCAACTCAATTTTGCACAGAAATAAAACAGTTTATACACTTTACCTCTGTCCCTCTTGTTCTTCATTTTCTCTCTCTGTCAGTCTTTTGATTCTTCTCTTTTCTATCTCGAAACCTATTTTACTATTTATTTCAACAGCTTGCATCTATATAGCGCTTCAACGTAGTAAAACGTCCCAAGGCGCTTCACAGGAGCGATTATCAAACAAAGTTTGGACACCAAGCCACATTAAGGAGATATTAGGACAGGCAACCAAAAGCTTGGTCAAAGAGGTAGGTTTTAAGGAACATCTTAAAGGAGGAGAGAGAGATAGAGAGGTAGAGAGGTTTAGGGAGGGAATTCAACTTTAAAGTCATTTACTTACCTTTTTGTCTTCTGCCTCACTGCTCCCCAGCCTGCATTTTGGAGGTGGGAGCCTCTATTTTCTTAAAAAGGAGTTTTCATTGGCTGCAAAGAATTTTTTTTAAACTTTAACTCTGGTTTATAGTTTCTAAGGTCTCTCTGGTGTAGCAGGGACTGTTGGTAAACCAGTTAACTGTAGTGTAATTAGTGGGATTGATTGATTTAATTTAAATTCAATTAATTAAAGGGTAAGTCATGGCAGGACAGCCGGGCCCCGTGATCTGCTCCTCCTGCGATATGTGGGAAATCAGGGACACTTCCTGTGTCCCTGACAACTACATGTGCAGGAAGTGCATCCAGCTGCAGCTACTGACAGACCGCATTGCGGCGCTGGAGCTGTGATTGGACACATACTGGAACGTTCATGATGCTCAGGACATCGTGAATAGCACATTTACGGAGTTGGACACACCGCAGGTAGAGGTTGGACAGGAAGAAAGGGAACGGGTGACCAACAGGCAGAGTACTAGGCGCAGGCAGGTAGTGCAGGGGTCCCCTGTGGCCATCCACCTCTCCAACAGATACACCACTTTGGGTACTGTTGGGGGGGATGGCTTATCAGAGGAAGGCAGCAGCAGCCAACTTCCTGGCACCAGGGGTGGCTCTGCTGCACAGAATGGGAGGAAAAAGAGGGGTAGAGCTATAGTAATAGGGGATTCAATTGTAAGGGGAATAGATAGGCATTTCTGTGGCCGCAAACGAGACTCCAGGATGGTGTGTTGCCTCCCTGGTGCAAGGGTCAAGGATGTCTCCGAGCGACTCCAGAACATCTTGGAAGGGGAGGGTGAACAGCCAGTTGTCGTGGTGCATATAGGCACCAACGATATAGGTAAAAAGCGGGATGAGGTCCTAAAAGCGGAGTATAGGGAGTTAGGAGATAAATTAAAAAACAGTACCTCAAAGGTAGTAATCTCAGGATTGCTACCAGTGCCACGTGCTAGTCAGAGTAGAAATAGAAGGATACTTCAGATGAATACATGGCTAGAGGAATGGTGCCAGGGGGAGGGATTCAAGTTCCTGGGACATTGGAACCGGTTCTGGGGGAGGTGGGACCAGTTCAAACCGGACGGTTTGCACCTGGGCAGGGCTGGAACCAATGTCCTAGGGGGAGTGTTTGCTAGTGCTGTGGGGGAGGGTTTAAACTAAAATTGCAGGGGGTTGGGAACCTGAGCAGGGAGACAGAGGAAAGGGAAACAAGGATAAAAGCAAAAGATAGGAAGGAGAAAAACAAAAGTGGCAGTCAGAGAAATCAACGGTTTAAATCAAACATGGCCACAGTAAATAATAATTCTAATAGGTCTAAGAGCGTTAAAAAAACAAGCCTGAAGGCTTTGTGTCTTAATGCGAGGAGCATTTGTAATAAGGTGGATGAATTGGCTGCGCAAATAGAAGTAAACAAATACGATTTGGTTGGGATTACGGAAACGTGGCTCAAGGAAGGCCAGGACTGGGAACTCAACATCCAGGGGTATTCGATATTCAGGAAAGATAGGCAAAAAGGAAAGGGAGGTGGGGTAGCATTACTGGTTAAAGAAGGGATTAACACAATTGTAATGAAGGATATTAGCTCTGATGAGGTGGAATCTGTATGGGTAGAATTGAGAAATACTAAGGGGAAAAAAATGTTAGTGGGAGTGGTTTATAGACCTCCAAACAGTAAGGCGGAGGTTGGGGATGGCATTAAAAGAGAAATTAAAGAAGCGTGCAATAAGGGCACAGCAGTCATCATGGGTGACTTTAATCTACATATAGATTGGCCTAACCAAATTAGTAACAATACTGTGGAGGAGGAATTCCTGGAGTGTTTACGGGATGGTTTCTTGGACCAATATGTCGAGGAACCAACCAGAGATCAGGCCATCTTAGACTGGGTATTATGTAACGAGAAAGGATTAATTAGCAATCTTGTTGTAAGAGGCCCCTTGGGTCTGAGCGATCATAATATGATCGAATTCTTCATTAAGATGGAGAGTGAAGTAGTTGACTCAGAGACTAGGATCCTCAATTTAAATAAAGGAAACTATGATGGTCTGAGGAGCGAGTTGGGTAGGATTGATTGGGGAATGGCACTCAAAGGGTTGACGGTGGGTAGGCAATGGCAAACATTCAAAGACCAAATGGATGAACTACAGAATTTGTTCATCCCAGTTTGGCATAAAAATAAAACAAAAAAGGTGACCCAACCGTGGCTAACAAGGGAAATTAGGGATAGCATAAGGTCCAAGGAGAGGGCATATAAATTGGCCAGAAAAAGCAATAATCCTGAGGACTGGGAGCAGTTTAGGATTCAACAAAGGAGGACAAAGGGATTAATTAAGAAAGGGAAAATAAAATATGAGAGTAAGCTTGCAGAGAACATAAAAACTGACTGTAAAAGCTTTTATAGATATGTGAAGAGAAAAAGATTGGTGAAGTCAAGCGTAGGTCCCTTGCAGTCAGAATCGGGGGAATTTATAATGGGGAACAAAGAAATGGCAGACCAACTAAATACATATTTTGGTTCTGTCTTCACAAAGGAGGACACAAATAACCTCCCAGAGATGCCGGGGAACATAGGGTTTGATGAAAGGGTGGAACTGAAAGAAATCAGTATTTGTAGGGAAATGGTGTTAGGAAAATTGATGGGACTGAAGGCCGATAAATCCCCAGGGCCTGATAATCTACACCCCAGGGTACTTAAGGAAGTGGCCCTAGAAATAGTAGATGCATTGCTGGTCATCTTCCAGAACTCGATAGACTCTGGAACAGTACCCATGGATTGGTGGGTAGCTAATGTTACCCCGCTATTCAAAAAAGGTGGTAGAGAAAAGGCGGGGAATTATAAACCGGTAAGCTTGACATCAGTAGTGGGGAAAATGCTAGAGTCCATTATAAAAGATGTAATAGCAGGGCACTTGGAAAGCAGTGACTGGATCGGACAAAGTCAACATGGATTTACAAAAGGTAAATCATGCTTGACTAATCTACTGGAATTTTTTGAGGATGTAACTGGTAAAATAGATAAGGGAGAACCAGTGGATGTGGTGTATTTGGACTTTCAGAAGGCTTTCGATAAGGTCCCGCATAAGAGAATAGCGTGCAAAATTAAGGCACATGGGATTGGGGGCAAGGTATTGACTTGGATAGAGAACTGGTTGGCGGACAGAAAGCAAAGATTTGGAATAAATGGGTTGTTTTCCGAGTGGCAGGCAGTGACTAGTGGGGTACCGCAAGGATCGGTCCTAGGACCCCAGCTGTTCACAATATATATTAATGATCTGGACGAGGGAATTGGATGTAATATCTCCAAATTTGCAGACGACACAAAGCTGGGTGGGAGGGTATGCTGTGAGGAGGATGTCATGAAACTCCAGCACGATTTGGACAGGTTGGGTGATTGGGCAGAAACATGGCAAATGCACTATAATGTGGAAAAATGTGAGGTTATCCACTTTGGTGGCAAAAACAGGAAGGCAGATTATTATTTGAATGGTAATAGATTGGGAGAAGGGGAAGTGCAAAGAGACCTGGGTGTTCTTGTACACCAGTCGCTGAAGGTAAGCATGCAGGTGCAGCAGGCGGTTAAGAAGGCAAATGGTATGTTGGCCTCCGTAGCAAGAGGGTTCGAGTACAAGAACAAGGATGTCTTGCTGCAGTTGTACAGGGCCTTGGTGAGACCACACCTTGAGTATTGTGTGCAGTTTTGGTCGCCTTACCTGAGGAAGGACGTTCTTGCCATGGAAGGAGTGCAGCGAAGATTCACCAGGCTGATACCTGGGATGGCAGGAATGACGTATGAGGAGAGATTGTGTCGATTGGGCTTATACTCACTGGAGTTTAGAAGATTGAGAGGGGATCTCATCGAAACCTATAAAATTCTGTCAGGCCTGGACAGACTAGATGCAGGAAGGATGTTTCTGATGGCCGGGGAGTCCAGAACCAGGGGTCATAGTCTAAGGATAAGGGGTAAGCCATTTAGGACTGAAATGAGGAGGAATTTCTTCACCCAGAGAGTGGTGAACCTGTGGAATTCTCTGCCACAGAGGGCGGTGGAGGCCAGTTCATTAAGTATATTCAAGAAAGAGTTGGATATATTTCTTAAGGCTAAAGGGATCAAGGGATATGGGGAGAAGGCAGGGACCGGGCACTGAATTTGGATGATCAGCCATGATCTCATTGAATGGCAGAGCAGGCTCGAAGGGCCGAATGGCCTACTCCTGCTCCTATCTTCTATGTTTCTATGTTTCTATGTTTAAAAGTTAATTTACCAGATTATGAAGGCTAATAGGTCAATATTTGACCCAAAAATGTTGTGAAGAGCATAAAGTCTTTGGATTGAGAGCTCTTTCAGTCCGACAGTGCCAACGACAAATCAACCCAGAGGGTCGAACTATACTGCTGGATTTCAGCAATTAATTATAGGTGTTGGTATATAACCAATTCTAATTTCCATCACTCCGTTGCTATCATTCCGATTGCACCTATAATATTCAGCTGCTGCTCAGGACAATCTCTCCATCAGAAATTACTTGCTGCCACACACCTTTGGCACCAAACTGAGCTAGTTATAGAAACATAGAAACATAGAAGATCGGAGCAGGAGTAGGCCATTCGGCCCCTCGAGCCTGCTCCGCCATTTAATGAGATCATGGCCGATCATCCAAATTCAGTACCCTGTCCCTGCTTTCTCCCCATATCCCTTGATCCCTTTAGCCTTAAGAAATATATCTAACTCCTTCCTGAATATATTTAATGAATTGGCCTCAACTGCCTTTTGTGACAGAGAATTTCACAGGTTCACCACTCTCTAGGTGAAGAAATTCCTCCTCATCTCTGTCCTAAATGGCTTACCCCTTATCTTTAGACTGTGACCCCTGGTTCTGGACTCCCCCGCCATTGGGAACATCCTTCCTGCATCTAGTCTGTCTAGTCCTGTTAGAATTTTATAAGTTTCAATTAAATCCCCTCTCATTCTTCTAAACTCCAGCGAATATAAGCTTAATCGACCCAATCTCTCTTCATACATCATTCCTGCCATCCCAGGTATCAGTCTGGTGAATTTTCGCTACACTCCCTCCATGGCAAGATAAGGCGACCAAAACTGCACACAATACTCAAGGTGTGGTCTCACCAAGGTCCTGTACAACTGCAGCAAGACATCCTTGCTCCTGTACTCGAATCCTCTCGCTATGAAGGCCAACATACCATTTGCCTTCTTAACCGCCTGCTGCACCTGCATGCTTACCTTCAGCGACTGGTGCACAAGGACACCCAGGTCTCGTTGTACTTCCCCTTCTCCCAATCTGTTGCCGTTCAGATAATAATCTGCCTTCCTGTTTTTGCCACCAAAGTGGATAGCCTCGCATTTATCCTCATTATACTGCATCTGCCCAATCACCCAACCTGTCCAAATCATACTGGAGTTTCTCGGCATCCTCCTCACAGCACACACACCCACCCAGCTTTGTATAGTCTGCAAACTTGGAAATAGTAGATCTAGTTCCCTCATCTAGATCATTGTGAATATATATTGTGAATAGCTGGGGTCCTAGCACCGATCCCTGCGGTACCCCACTAGTCACTGCCTGCCACTTGGAAAAAGACCCGTTTATTCCAACTCTTTGCTTCCTGTCTGCCAACCAGTTCTCTATCCAAGTCAGTACCTGAAATAAAGAATAGATTTGCCTTTCTAATCTAGGCTTTATTAACTTAAAAATCTGGTAGCACATCTTCAACACCCAGTCCCAACTAAAGGCTGGAAAGAACTGAATTTAAGATGGCCACCACAAATCACATGACATCAACTACCAATGAGATTACAGCATATATCACAAGGCAGGAAACAAACAACCAATCACAATACTTCTTACTAAACATAAAGAATAATCACCACATTCACCCCTCCTTTTAAAATATACTCCAACCTAAATAACCTTTACAATTTATAATTAATTATTTACAACTAAAACTATGCACAGACAAAATAAAACTATTCAACATGACACAATACTAAGTGAGCAACAACAAATAGTAACATTGCACATAAGTATTAAGTATCTCTCAACTAAAACAATATAATATAATATTTCAACAATTTTAAAACATTACTATCAATTTAAAAGTCCATTTTCAATCGGTCGACTGGATATCTTGTTCGTGTCGACCTTCTTAACCTTGGTGAAATTCCTTGCCCTCCCACACCAGGAGACACAGAAGTATCTTCTGCAGGAAGGCTATCCATATCCCGATTTTCAACGGTTTCCGGATTAGAAATCCCATCAGGAGGTAAACTGGGACGGTCATGAACATCCATCGAGGGCTGACTAATAGAAGTATAATTATCTGCAGTCGGATTGGAAATATTCGTAGTATCTGTAACAGCATCCACATTATCTGAATCATGACTATTGTTAATATCCTCAGAAGAGGGCTGGCCACCACAAGGAGCCAAGTCTTTAATTGAAACGGTACTTTCTTTCCCATCTTGGAATCGAATATGAGCATATTGGGAATTTGCCTCCAACAGCTCCACCTCCTCCACTAAAGGATCATATTTTGACAATCTAACATGGCATCGAAGCAGCACAGGTCCCTGCATAGTAAGCCATGAAGGTACCGAATATCCTGTAGTAGATCTCCGTGGATAGTTAAAGAGCCTTTCATGGGGGGTCACATTAGTAGCCGTTGAAAGCAATGATCTAATGGAATGCAGGGCATCAGGCAGTACCATTTCCCACTGTGTATTCTTAAGGTTCCGGGATGTCAAAGCCAACATAACTGCCTTCCAGATCACCCCATTGTATCGTTTGCACTGTCCATTACCCTGGGGATTATATGGGGTAGTTCTGCGAGTAGAAATTCCCCGACTCTGAAAGTATTCCTTCAACTGGGAAGACATAAAAGAACTTCCCTGATCCGAATGGATATACGCAGGCATCCCAAAGATGACAAAAAGTTGAGTCAGACATTTGATAACTGTAGCAGCTGATACATCTGCGCAAGGAAAAGCAAAAGGGAACCTTGAAAACTCATCCACAACAGTAAATATATATCGGTTTTGAGTAGTTGAAGGAAGAGGCCCCTTGAAATCGACGCTCAAACGTTCAAAAGGAGAAGTAGCCTTTATAAGATGAGCTCGTTGAGGCTTAAAGAAATTCGGTTTACACCGAGCACAGATAGAACATGATGAAGTCATCCGCTTGACGCCTTCAACTGAAAAGGGCAAATTCTTACTGCGTACGAAGTGTATCATCCTCGTAACCCCAGGATGGCACAAGGCATTGTGAAGATTAATAAGCGTATCTCCGTGAATCACAGAACAATAAGCCCTCGACAGCGCATCAGCAGCAACATTATCCTTCCCCGGACGATAAACTATATCAAAATGCTAACATGCCAACTCAATCCTCCACCTCATTATTTTATCATTCTTAATCTTTCCAAAATGTTTGACATCAAACATAAAGGACACAGACTTTTGATCAGTTACCAACGTAAAATGTCGCCCCGATAAATAATGTCTCCATTTACGCAGTTCTTCTACTATTGCATACGCCTCTTTCTCTATTGAAGAATGCCTTTTTTCACTATTGTTCAAGGTACGTGAGAAAAAGGCCACAGGTCTTCCATTTTGGTTCAGAGTAGCCCCAATTGCAAAATCAGAAGCGTCCGTCTCAATCACAAAAGGAACCTGCTCATCAATAGAATGCACAACTGCTCCAAGGATATCCTTTTTAAAATTATCAAAACACGTCCTGGCCTCCCATGATAGAGGATATGTCGTAACCCGAATAAGAGGCCGGATCTTCTGTGAAAAATTTGCAATCCAATTAGAATAGTAAGAAAACAGTCCAACAACTCGTTGCAAAGCCTTAGAATTAGTAGGACAAGGTAAATCAATCAATGGTCGCAGACGTTCTGGGTCTGGTTTAATCTTGTTTCCTGAGATAATGTACCCCAGTAGATTTACCTCAGTGGTCGAAAAGGTACACTTCTCTTTATTGAAAGTTAAACCAACTTTTTCTGCAGCTTGAAGGAATCTTTCTAAATTAGAATCATGCTCCACCCTTGATTTGCCACACACCATGATGTCATCTAAATATGAAAAGGTGTCAGAGAGAGAGTTATCACTTATAAAAGCATCCATTGCCCGTTGGAAACAAGCAACACCATTAGTAACACCAAATGGTATTCGGCAAAACTGATACAGCTTTCCACCAGCCTCAAAGGCCGTATATGGTTGATCCTTCTTAACAATAGGAATCTGATGATAAGCACTCTTTAGGTCAATAGTGCTAAAAATCTTATACTGAGATACTTTATTGATAAGCTCATCAATCTTAGGCAAAGGGTACGCATCTAATTGAGTATACCTATTAATAGTTTGGGAATAGTCTATCACCATTCATTTCTTATGTCTCTCGTTAGTCGTGACAACTACCTGTGCCCGCCAAGGCGAACAACTAGGTTCAATGATTCCTTCCAATAAGAGACGTTGAACTTCAGAATTAATAAATTCTCTATCCTGACTGCTATACCTTCTTGACTTGGTAGCAATTGGCTTACAATCCGACATCAAATTGGAAAAAAGTGATAATGGAGAAATGGATAAAGAGGTTAATCCACAAATAGATAAAGGTGGCTTAGTCCCTCCAAATGAAAGACTGAGACTCTCGTGTAACTGAAGCACATCATGACCAATCAAAATATCCGCACAGAGATTAGGCAAAACAGATAGGTGTATATCAGTATACGTATTAGCTAGAAGAATCAATTTCACAAGGCAACAACCAGCTACTTGTGAAGTGAGAGTCGTCTGAGCCATACACACCTGATAGGAAACAGGCGAAATTTTCAAATGCTTCTCCTTTGCAAACTGAAAACTTATAAAACTCTCGGTACTGCCCGTATCTATAAGGGCCTTCACTTCCAACCCATTAACTTGGGCCGTAACTATAGCTTTGTTTAGGCCATGAGCAAATGCAGCAGAAATTGATGCAATAAATGCCCTATCTAAAGGCTGAATAGTCACAGAGGAGGTAATTGAACCTGATGATTTACACACACATGCGTAATGACCTCTCTTGACGTATTTACTACACACAGCCTCCCGAGCAGGACACTTCAGACGAGGGTGCCGGACGTTCCCACAAAAATAACACTTCTGAATCCTAGAGGCAACAGCCGCTGAAGTAAAAACTGTTTCAGAATCTAGTAAACCACTCCTATTAAGTCCACATAATTCCTTTTCATCCGGAACTGCCGAAACCACAGTCACAGGCTGATTAAAAAGAGCATAAGAATCCGAGCTTCTCTGAGCCACATCCAATGTAGAAGCTTGCTCAAAAGCACTCTTAAGATCCAAAGTCTTATTTTCTAACAACCGCTGACGAATTGATCTAGACAGTAATCCATTAATAAAAGCATCCCGTACCGATTCTTCCTTATACTCTTCAGCCGTCGCGGCCTTATAATTACAGTTAACACTAAGGCACCGAAGTGCTTGTAAATAAGTATCCAAAGATTCTCCCACCTGCTGCCTACGGGCAGATAGAAGGTGACGTGCAAATACCTCATTCTTTGGTTTAACAAAAATCTATTCCAATGTAGAAATAGCCACTTCATAAGTTTTACAGTCCAAAATATACTTATACACATCCGGAGCAATGTAGTTGATCAGCATATTCAGCTTATTTAGAGACTCTTGATCCAACACGCCCAAAAAGTTTTTAAATGTACAATACCAATGTTTCCATTTATCATCCACTCCTGCAGAATTAGGGTCAGCATTGAATCGTTCTGGTTGAAGATATCGCTCCATTCTGACATAAAGTTAATAAATTGAAATAAAGAATAGATTTGCTTTTCTAATCTAGGCTTTATTAACTTAAAAATCCGGTAGCACATCTTCAACACCCAGTCCCAACTAAAGGCTGGAAAGAACTGAATTTAAGATGGCCACCACAAATCACATGACATCAACTACCAATGAGATTACAGCATATATCCCAAGGCAGGAAACAAACAACCAATCACAATACTTCTTACTAAACATAAAGAATAATCACCACAGTACCTTACCCCCAATTTCATGTGCTTTAACTTTACATGCCAATCTCTTATGCGGGACCTTATCGAAAGCCTTCTGAAAGTCCAAATACACCACATCCACTGGTTCTCCCTTATCTATTCTACCAGTTACATCCTCAAAAAATTCCAGTAGATTAGTCAAGCACGATTTACCTTTTGTAAATCCATGTTGACTTTGTCCGATCCTGTCACTGTTTTCCAAGTGCTCTGCTATTACATCTTTTATAATGAACTCTAGCATTTTCCCCACTACTGATGTCAGGCTTACCAGTCTATAATTCCCCATTTTCTCTCTACTACCTTTTTTAAATAGTGGGGTTACATTAGCTACCCTCCAATCCATGGGAGCTGTGCCAGAGTCTATAGAATTTTGGAAGATGACCAGCAATGCATCTATTATTTCTAGGGCCACTTCCTTAAGTACCCTAGGGTGTAGATTATCAGGCCCTGGGGATTTATTGGCCTTCAATCCCATCAATTTCCTTAACACCATTTCCCTACAAATACTGATTTCATTCAGTTCCTCCCTCTCATTAGACCCTATGTTCCCCGAAATCTCTGGGAGGTTATTTGTGTCCACCTTTGTGAAGACAGAACCAAAGTATGTATTTAATTGGTCAGCCATTTCTTTGTTCCCCATTATAAATTCCCCTGATTCTGACTGCAAGGGACCTACGCTTGACTTCACCAATCTTTTTCTCTTCACATGTCTATAGAAGCTTTTACAGTCAGTTTTTATGTTCCCTGAAAGCTTACTCTCATACTCTACTTTCCCCCTCTTAATTAATCCTTTTGTCCTCCTTTGCTGAATCCTAAACTGCTCCCAATCCTCAGGTTTGCTGCTTTTTCTGGCCAATTAATATGTCCTCTCCTTGGATCTTATGCTATCCCTAATTTCCCTTGTTAGCCTTGTTAGCTATTGTCCAGGAACTGTTCTCATATTGTTATATAAAAAGAACAACTTGCATTTATATAGCACCTTTCACAACCTCAGGATGTCCCAAAGTGCTTTACAGCCAATGAAGCCTTTTGAAGTGTAGTCATTATTGTAATGTAGGAAACACGGCAACCAATTTGCGCACAGCAAGCTCCCACAAACAGCAATGTGATAATGACCAGATAATCTGTTTTAGTGATGTTGGTTGAGGGATAAATATTGGGCAGGACACTGGGGAGAATGGTAACCTCTTGATTACCTTTTATGTTTAGAATGTTCCAGTTTCCTTGGGTGGAGTATTTTGAGGATTAAGCTGAAATAGCGGTTCCTTGTCTTATTTTAGAATTCTTTTTTCTCATTGTTTTTTTCTCTGCCAAATTTCCTCTCCCCCCAAAGGCATTGACTGCTTGCTTGGTTACAGTTTACAGGTCACTGATCATCCTCCATTTTCTTTCCTTGGTGGCTATTATTCGGGTGCGAACTTTGACAGTAGTTTTGCCATGTTTGACTTTGAGGAGCATCAAGTCAAGCTCAACCCTGCCCTTAGCCGATGTGTATACACGCACACACACACATGCACATGTACACACACATATGTACACACACACCACATAGATACACACATGCATACACACATACACACACATGCACACACACATGCATGCACACACACACATGCATACACACATGCACATACACATGCGCACACATACACACGCACATACACACACAGATGCAGTAGGGGGTGGCGGGTGTGGCGCGTGCGCCCAGTCAGTTATGCCCCTGACTGTTTGTGAGCGGTTCGAATCGCTCCCATGCCCCTGGGTTCTAGACACCGGACTTAGGCACAGGCGGCGATACAGAAAAACTCATGTAGACAAGTGGTTTGGATGTAAGAAAACCAAGATTTTATTGAAACAGAAAATAAAACAGTCTTATGAGAAGTCACTAGTATAAAATACAGGCAAATACAAAATAACTATACGCGGTGTTGGAGCTGCTGCTGCGACACACCTTCTTCTCCTCCGCTACCGTCGTCATCTCGTCGCGATGGGTTCTCCTCTTCTTCTCCCTCGGGCGGTCGTCGGCGGTAACGTTGTGCCTATAGGGCAGTTGGCAGTCTTAACTGCCTAGATTTTCCTACCCAAGCGTTAAAACGCCAGTATATTCATTGTGGCGTGGGCACCTGCGTTTTCGCAGTGCTCAACAAGATGTTCGTCTCACCAAGCGCCAGCTTATAACTAGACGCTTGGCCTCATCAATACATTTTTTGCTGCCCTCCTCTGCTCTTATCGAGTTTTTACCTTCTTCTTCATCTCTTTTCGTCTCGTTCGGTTAGTATACAAGTCCTGGGCTGCCTATTCACTTTTGTCTCGCCCATTTTTGCTGCCTGGGTGTCCTGGATGACTATGGACTCGGGTCTCATTCCCCTCCCCTGCAATTAGTATGGTGTCCTTAGCTGTTGAAACTCTGCTACGGGGAGTGAGGAGAGAACCCACCACGAGGCCGGGGCACGAGTATGGGCGGCGGCAGCCCAAGAGGCCGGAGCCACGAGAGCAGGAGCAAGAGCAAGAGCAAGAGAGCAAGAGAGAGATTGCTACCCGGGGCCTGCAATTATACTCCTTTCAATAGCCCCTTATCTGTGCGCCAAATCAGGTTAGTTCATTGTTTCAATTTTGGCAGGCTGTTTTAAATGATTATAGCAATCTAAGTTAACAGGATTTAGACAGCCGTTTACCGCACCTAATGGCCTGATGTCCGGGCTGTATTGTCATTAATGCATTCTAATCGGTCTGTCCAGCCTTGACGGCTCCCATAAGCTGTTTCCAATTATTTATGCGGACAACTCAATGGCCTCAAGTATAGGTGATGTGCCTTCAATAACCACCAAACTAGAAGTTAGGATGGATCGACTCCTAAAACCAGAGCGTCTGGACTTGGATCCACATTCTGCTGAAGCGTCAAATCAATTTGGACACTGGCTCAAATGCTTCGAACTCTTCGCGAGGGCCTCATCCGCTAGCGAGGTAGATAAACTGAGTCTACTGACTACTCGCGTTAATCATCGGATTTATTCGTTCATCCGGGACGCCACCTCTTACACGAAGGCCATCACTATCCTGAAGGCCCAATACCAGAGGCCAGTAAACGAAGTGTACGCCAGACATCTGCTGGCTACACGCAGGCAGCGACCTGAGGAATCAATGGACGATTTCTTACAGGGCCTAAAGGACTTGGTCTGGGACTGTAACTGCAAGGCCGTGACGGCCAACGTGTACTCTGACGAATTGGTCCGCGATTCCTTCATCACGGGCCTCAAGTCGAATTATATCCGGCAGAGACTGCTGGAGAAGGAAGTCCTGGACTTAAAAAAGGCAGTGGCCACTGCGCGATCGCTGGACGTGGTCCAGAAAAACTCTGACTCTTATTCTTCCGGCCATGCGGCCCTCACCGCCTCGTGCGCGCCGAGCAGGCCGCCATCTTGGAATCAGCCATCTTCCCCATCCAGGTCTCAGACCAGCTCTACACCGCCGGAGTCCCCACACAGAAGTTCACCCAGGAGTCCTACTACAGCGGCAATGTCTCGAGGCCCGAAATGCTACTTCTGCGGCCAGGCCAAGCACCCCAGACAACGATGCCCAGCGAAGGATGCTACATGCTTCAAATGTAAGAAAAAGGGGCATTTTAGCAAAGTCTGCAGGGGGAATCCGATCTCCAACTCCGTCACCGCCTTGTGCGTGCCGTGCGGGCCGCCATCTTGGGATCCGCCATCTTTTCCCGACTCAATGGCCGCCCAGGGCCCAACAGTGGCTTCGATCATGGTGGATCAATCCAGGCCACACCCGTTGACAAAATCTATGATGGACATACAGGTAAACGGGAATTTAACGAAATGTTTAACTGACTGTGGGAGTACCGAGAGTTTTATTCACCCTAGCCTGGTATGGCGGCACTCATTAACGGTAACCCCTACACGGAGCAGAATTGCTATGGCTGCTAAGCCCCACACTTCGGACATTTTGGACTACTGTGTGGTAACACTGACTGTAAAAGGCACGGACTACAAGGATTTTAAACTCCTCGTGATGCCAGAACTCTGTGTTAATGTAATCTTGGGCCTGGACTTCCAGTGCCACCACGAAAGTGTCACACTAGCATATGGCGGGTCCCAGCCGCCACTCAGTCTGTGGCCTATCAACCTTAAAAATCAGCCCGCCCTCTTTATTCGCTAATCTCGCTCCGAACTGTAGGCCCATAGCGACCAAAAGTAGATGGTACAGTCTGGAAGACAGACACTTTATCAAGGCGGAAGTGGACAGACTCCTGCGGGAAGGCATTATTGAATGCAGTACCAGTCCGTGGCATGCCCAAGTAGTCATAGTTAAAAATAGCGAAAAGAAACGGATGGTAATTGACTACAGCCAGACTGTTAATATTTATACCCAGCTGGACGCCTACCCTTTACCCCGCATATCAGAAATGGTCAACCAGATTGCGCAATACCGAGTCTTCTCGACTATCGACCTCAAATCCGCGTATCACCAGCTCCCCATTAGAACGGAAGACCGCCCATACACTGCCTTTGAGGCGAACGGACGCCTCTACCATTTTCTCAGAGTGCCCTTTGGGGTAACAAATGGGGCCTCGGTCTTCCAACGTGAGATGGACCGCATGGTTGATGAGAATAAACTACAAGCTACCTACCCCTATCTGGACAATGTCACTATCTGCGGGCACAACCACGATCTAAATCTTGCGAGATTTTAAAAAACTGCCCTAAAGCTGAATCTAACCTACAACGAAGACAAATGGGTCTTCAACACAACCCGTCTCTGTATCCTCGGCTGTGTGGTGGAAGATGGGGTAATTGGACCGGACCCTGACCGATTACGCCCCCTAAAGGAACTGCCCCTGCCACACAATCCCAAAGCTTTAAAAAGGTGCCTGGGATTTTTTTCGTATTATGCCCAATGGGTGCCCAATTACTCTGATAAGGCCCGACCCCTCATTAAATCGACGTCCTTCCCACTATCAGCTGAAGCTCGGGAGGCTTTCACCAGTATCAAACAGGACATTGAAAGGGCTGCACTGTGTGCAGTGGACGAAAGCATTCCCTTTCAAGTCGAAAGCGATGCGTCAGACTTTGCCTTAGCTGCGACCCTCAATCAGGCTGGGAGACCCGTGGCCTTCTTCTCCCGAACCCTTCAGGGACCTGAAATCAGGCACTCTTCTGTCGAGAAGGAGGCACAGGCTATAGTGGAGGCAGTGCGGCACTGTAGACACTACCTAGCCGGCAAACGTTTCACCCTGCTCACCGACCAGCGGTCGGTGGCTTTCATGTTTAATAACAAACAAAGGGGGAAAATCAAGAATGACAAAATACTCAGGTGGAGGATCGAACTATCCACGTTCGACTATGATATTATGTACAGGCCGGGAGCCCTTAATGAACCCCCAGACGCCCTATCGCGGGGAATGTGTGCCAGCATTCATACGGACAAATTACAGGGTCTCCACAACGACCTCTGTCACCCAGGGGTCACCCGACTATACCATTTTATAAAGTCCTGCAATCTGCCCCACTCCATCGAGGAGGTCAGGGCAATGACCAGAGCCTGCCGCACCTGTGCGGAATGCAAGCCTCGTTTCTACAGGCCTGACCGTGCACACCTTATCAAAGCCAACTTGTTAAAGTCTATAACTTCTAGTTTGGTGGTTATTGAAGGCACATCAATTTTAATCACTAAGATCAGAGCTAACATCTCAACACACTGATTGGCTCACAGGAATGAGTCATACAGATCCTGGGATCTTTAAGTAAGAGAAGTCAGGGGCGGAGCCAAGGGCCAAGACCTGGAACCTTCCAGGTTAGTCAGGGAAGAGGAAGTGAAACTATACACCATGTGGGGGAGGGTAATATACATGAGTGCAAAACGAATACAGGCAAGACAAGCAGATTTCATTACAATAGGCTTAACTGGTTTTGATCGGTGTACGATCTGGCGTAATACATATTCAATGTTTGCTGTCTGGCTTTCAAAACACAAAGTCCTTTTTCACAGAAACTGCATTTTAAGTTTCGATTTCCCCAAAGCTGCTTGTGCTGCTACAGAGTCCAAGCTTTTTAAAATCTTGCAGGCTTTTGGTCACGAGGTACGGGCGCCATCTTTTGGGTACCCTTTTTAAAATGTCCATGCAGGGTCCCTTTTATTAATTCCCTTGGGGGAAATGTGGGAATTTTGCGAATCTTACACCCCCCCCGTGATACTAAAACTTGCTTGAAGTATCATCCTTACAAGGTGAGCAAAATTTTCTGACCCTTCATATTCAACCTTTCCCTGCAATTACCTATCTAATACACCCACGACACATGCACTTCCCATTCTGCGAAAATGTAGTGTACTTTAGCATACATAGGATAAATTACAGACTTTTACACACACATCCAAGCATGGAGGGGTCCAACACCCCTGCACCACTTGGTACACATACATCTTTATTAAACGCGTCGCAAAAAAAAAGAAAAAAAACTTTATTAAAAACAACAAACACAAAAAAAAACAACAATCTTTAATCAAAAATACAAGGAAAAGACTCAAACAAGCGTATCTCCCTCCACCTTCACATAATGTTCCTTCCAGATCTTCTGGTTACGGAATTCTAATATCTGACCTTTTCCCTTGCACTGAATGCAAACTAGATACAACACTATCCCTAACTGGCAAACCACAAGAATGTGGGAAGCCAGTCTGATCCACGAAGGGACCTCTATGTTATTGAAAATGTCCCACCAGTGTGGAATCACAATATCCAATATCTTAGCCCCTATCTCTACTGTTTTCTGCTCTAGAGTGTAAAAATGTTTCTGCGAAACTATAACGGCTTTGAATATTTTGGTAAGGTGTTCACGGAGAGGGGGAATTTCATAGCCGAAGTGCGATACGTACTTTTGCAAATTCGTAAAATTCTCCTTCACAGTGAGGTGAACAGTGCAGGGTTCAGGAATGGGGACAATTCGCTCCTGGGCCACTTGAACTTCGGCCTCGGGTTTAAAACAGAAACTGCTGTCACTGACCGGACACCAGCTATGCTGTCCATGCTGGTAGTGGGACGCTCCTGTGGTGACACAATATGTCCCACCTCCTATAAATGCTACCTGCAGGGGAACATTGCCTTGTGCCATTGCCTCCATGGTACAATTTATAGGTTTTGCGCCAGCAGCTCTGAACACACACTGCGGTTTTGAATAGGTATTCAAGTGCTGGGGACACAGGATTATGTGTGCTCCTGGCTCCGGCACCCTGAGAGGTCAGTACCTGTCATAGCGTGCTCCCACTTTATGATGTAAGGCGGGACCGCTGTGAAACGAATGTGTGCACCCCTTGAATGACTCCAATGTTCTCAACCCTGTATACCGTTGCGGGTCGGGCTGTCCTACTCATGACCGGCATCCTAACTACTACTCCCATGATCGTGTGGTTTGAAGGGATTCGCAAAATTTCGTATGTTCCCCCCCCGAAGATTAATTGGAGTTATTAAAGAAACCTTGGAGTGACTGTGTTTTAAAAATCCAGGGCTTCTCAAAATGGCTGCGGTCAGACACATAACCAAAGGGCCTGCGGCATCCATATGGATTTTCTGATAGCTTCACAGACTGCATGTTTAATTTGAACAATGCAGTGAGACAAGCTCAGTTGTATTCACGCCCTGAGGCAGGTTATCAATTGTTTGCCTACACAGTCTAAGTTCGGGCGGAGATAGTCCCAGTTGCTTGAGGAACATTCAGAACAATTGAGGAACATTCAGAACAATTAAGGACATTCAGAAAACAATGGAAAGGCAGTTGTGGTACTGATCGGTGTCATCAACGTAAATGGGCCAAAATCAAGGTCCTCTTGTCTTACGTTTTCGAGCCCAAATCGGACAATGGAATGGACTGATGAGGTGCGATAATGACCCATTGCCGAGAGGATATAACTGGGGCGGCCCAGCACCTCTCGCTTTCTCTCTTCACCTCGGCCCAGTGTCCTGTTTGTCTGCTAGCAACCAAGAAGGAAAACCATCTAGAAAGCATCGCAAGCACATTTCGACGGCAGCAGCGGGGCACAAGGGCCAGGCCTTTTCATCTGTTTCACTGGTGAGCATTATCTTTCTGGCCGTCACAAGACAACCTAGCTAGGTGTAAGGGTGGGAGTTAAAGGGGTATTACAAAATTGTGATTTTAGAATTTTTCCCTCGTTGTGTCCGTTTCTTCTCCCGTTAAGTGTAAAACTGTATTGCATCCATAGCGATTTCTTTTATCTTCTGTATAATACTGTTTTTCTTGTAGTGTTAGCTTTTCTAATTAATAAACATTGGTTTTCCTTGCACCAATCCACTGGTCTGTTCGTTTGTCCTTGTTACCACTCGATAAGTGCTGAGCTCAGAATCAGGAAGGGGAAAGCGATTTGCAACCGCACAGTGGGCAGGGCAGCTCAGGAAAACATAACTGGCTGACCTACAATAAGCCCCTGGAACAAAACCCCTGACAGGTTGGACCGTCCACAATCCACGGGGACTGGGTAGGCTTCGGAAGCTAGCCGGAGTTGGCACGGGCTTAATGCATTCTCAAACGGGTGGAGGGCTGCGAGGTGTTTGTTGCTGATCCAGGAGGGGACTAAACCCTGTTTTAAATCCTCCAGATTACTGCGGCCCTTGCCCAGCAACCACGCCCCGTATAGCATGCACACCTCGTTCTGCGCAGCCTGGTCAGAAACATTTCTGTCCTCCCTTATGAGGGCATTTACCGTCTTTGCGTGCTTTTCCAACTCGGCTATAATCTCCTTTAAATGGACCATCATGGCCTGGTCCTCATGTAACTCCGAGCCCACTATCTTGTTCTCATCCATTAATATCTTCCCTAACTGTGTTTTTAAACCGTTTATCTGGGTCTGTAGCTCTATGTCATCCAAACTGCTGATGACAGAGGACCCAGTATTAAACGCAGTAAAAACATCATTCCATACTCCCCTTTGTCTCCCTGCATTACCCAAAAACTCTCGGTGTATGCTGTACAGTTCGGTTTTGTCAGCATTGGCGAAATCGAACTCATAAAACTTCTTGAACATGTCCTTCAATAGGGCCTGGTACAGCTGCTCTGTTTCTTTGGGGCACCACTCCGGTGAATGTACCTCGGTGAAGTTTAAAATCACGGAGGCTACCGCGTAGTGCACCCCCTGGTACAGTACCTTATCCATAGGCACCAATACCAGCCCATTCCCTGGTCCCTTGGTGGTGGTGGAGCACCCCTCTTGGCGTGTCCTTGCTGCCTGTGTCATGGGCAAGGGCTTTCGGGTGCGCGCCACTAGCTCAGTGGCTTTAACTGGGGCTGGGTACCGTGGGACTATGCATGTGTGTAGGTGGGAATCCCATTCTACCCACTTCCCCTTATCCTGCCAGGCTGCAGAGAAGATGATAGATACGCCCGTAGGGCAGGCCCTTTTCGACCCCCAAATACAGACATAGATCCCCTGTTCTGATTCCCACCACTTGTCCCAACATACACTAGTCCCTTCTTGGGTCCCGGTGACCGTTCGGTGGGTGTCGTTTCCCATCCGTTTCCAGTCGGCAGTGCGATCCCCCATGTCCGTGCTCAGCTTCCTGAGCCAGCACCATCTTCCCAGGGGAATCTGTCCTGTGCAAGTCAGGCACACGCATTTCCCCTCAGTGACCCTGATCCGTGAGGCCACAGCCGGTACGCTGGGGCAGGGGAGGGAGGCTTCCCCTGTATGTGAATCCGGTCTGGCTGGAGTACCGGGTGGAGTTGGATCCCAACCACCCAGGCCATCTTCCCTCGTGGGCGTAGACGGCAGGTCCCTCCGTGCCTTGTTCGCTGCTCCCGGCAGTCACCACTGGAGCCTTTTCTCCTGAGCACCCGTAGATGTGGGAGTCTTCCACGTCGCCTCGCCTTCCAACACTCATCCCTATCAGGGCGAATAGGATTACGCTCCCCTTCATCCTGAAATCCTCTCTGCAAAAAGATACAAAACATGCAGCCAGGTCCCCAAGAGATTCTCTGGCTTGGTGAAGCATAGTCGAGCCTTGCGGCCTCGACTCAAATACATACACTCTTAGCAGATTACTACTTAATTAAAACTACCCATCACCTTACTTAACTTAAGCTAAAACACCCAAACTTATGCTAAATATTTAAACTTAACAATAACCAAAACTTAAATTACCTAAACTATGTACATCCACCGCCCGTCTCCGGGCGGCCAGGCTAATTCCTGGTTGGACTGCGGCACACCGCTACCTCCGGCATGGCCGCACCGTCCTGCACTGTTGGTCCCTCGCAGCCCATGGCTGCTGGCTGAGGACCTCTGTCCTTGGACCTCCCCCGGTCTCGAGGGACTGCCCTTGTTAACTGGAGAGCTGGTGACCATGGCTTTCTCGGCTGGGGTGCCCGTGGGGACATTCTAGGGACTTTGGCGGGTGGGACTTTCTTGGCTGATGGGCCTTTAAGCCGAACCGCTGCTCCCTCAGGCTTGACCTCTCCCGAACCTGGGCTAGGGGCAGGTAACTCTTCGCAGCCTGCTGCTGCGAGCTGAGAGTCTCCGCCCCCAGGTCCCATGGCTGGGTCCGGGGTGGGGTTTTCGACCTCAGGTCCCTCCTCCTCTATACCTGGGTTAGGGGCAGGGTTTTCGCCCTCAGGTCCCTCCCCCTCATCTGGATCCCAGAAGAGAGGGGGAGTGTCCCAATCGATGGGCGGGATGGCCCCTCCCTTTAAGCAAGCCACAGCGCCTGCCCGTGCAGTCTGTGAACTCGCTCCTGCTGCAGGCTGAGGATCTTTATCCTCAGACCTTACCCCAACTGGCTGTTTTCCCCTTTCAGGTTTGAACAGCTTGCACTGATTAATATAACCAGCAGCTTGTTTCAGAGTCTGTCCTAAAGGTTCGTCCGCTGCCCCGAACGGGCCTTCTAGGGACTCCCCATTCTCTTTCCTTACCGGGACGGTTTTACAGACGGGATCTTGGGCCTGGACCTGCTTTAGGTCCGGGGCCAAAGCTACCCCCTGTGTGCCTCCCTTGTCCCGGACTGCGGCTACCGGGCCTGCTCTACAGGGATCCCAGAACTCTCCTTCCCTGGCCCTCTGCTCGGCTACCTCGTTGGTCCTTTGGTTACCCTCCCACGTGGTAGGGAGGGATCCCAAATCTATGGCCAAAGGTTTGGCCATTTCCCCAGCCTGCTCGTTCCCTGTAGATCCCATTAAGCTAAATGGGTCCTTGTTAGACCTGGGTGGATTGGTCGGGTCTTCCGGATGGACCACCGTGCTGGAAGCTCCAGGTCCACCGAATATCTCCCCTGCACCGTCTCCACCCGCATCTTAACACAGGGCCTGCTCCCCTCATCGTTTTCAAGGGGACACAGGTCGACAGGCTGCGCTGGTTCTAGTCAGGGCTGTGGGTTGGATGGGGCTGATGGGGTCAGAGCACTGGTAGCGGCTGCTACTCTCCCTTGGCCAGTCAATATGGACCTCATGGCATCCAAAAATGACCCAACCGCGGCGGGAGGGATCCCTGCCTCTACCTTTTGGGCTGGGGCTGTGGAATTCTTTCCCTTGTTATCTTTCCAAGGGTTTTTGCACTCCTTCCGCCAGTGACCATCCTTCCCGCACCTGTAACAATTCGTCTTTGTGTTGGGGGGCTACTCCCTTCCTGGTGCCACTCTTTCCTACCCGGTCCGGGTTTTACCTCATGCACCTTCCCCTTGGGTGGGTGTGCATCGGTTCCCCTACCGTTTTTATAGGCTAGAGTTAGCTGCCTGATCACTGTAAGTTCGGTGGTCTGGGGGTTTTTGGGGTCGAACCAGACTTCTGCCTTGGCCCGGACTTGGGGCAAGCTGTTCGCCACCAGGCAACAGAGCCAATGGGCCAGGAGATCCCCGTTCAGGAACCTCCGGTTCAGCGTCCCCGGACAGGCCCTCCGGTACACCGGCCACAGCCGGTCCGTGAAAGCCTGCGGGGTTTCCCCTGGGAGCTGGACTGTCTTCTCCACACGGGAGAAAGGACTTCCCTCATTCATCCCCATGGCCTCCAGAACTGCATCTCTAAGCTCCTCGTACCCGCTCTGCCCTCTCTTACACTCGTCAGAGAGGGATTGGAGGAGACTACTCTCCAGGGAGAATAGCAGCATCTTGGCCTGCTCAGCGCCATCGCAGTCATTGACGCTGGCTGCCTGCTCTATGTCCCTGAAGTGGATCGAGGGGTCTCCCTTTTCGGAGAGCTTCGGGATATGGTTGACCATAGCCCTAAGCTGTTGGGTGTTAAAGGGTAATACGAACTGGTTTTGGAGGGGTCCCTCATTGTCGCCATCGACGGGTGGGCCGAGCCTCCAATGCCGTGCTGGGCACATCGGTCCCGGCTCCGACTTCACGGGCGGGGGTTGCTCTACCTCCGCCTCCACCTCTGGCTCCACCCCTGGCTCCACCCTCCCTTGCTGACAAACCTCGCTGAAACTTGGCGCTACGGGTGGTGGTCGTGAGATCTTCTCTCTCTCAACCGGGTCGTCCCTGGGCACTACCGGTGACGTTGGAACTGTCCTTCCCTCGTTCCCCATAAAATCCGCCTGACCTGCCTTTGGGCTTATGAGGCATACCATGCCTTTTGCCTTCCGGAGGGCCCGGCTCAGATTTTCTATCCGCTCTTTACAGGGGCCGTGGTCTGCCTCCTCAAACCCCTGTTCACTTGCTAGCTTGTAAGCTGCCTTTACCTCCTGTACTTTCTCTTCCTGTTCCCTAATCTGCCTTGCCAAGCGGGCGTTCTTCTCCCGCAACCTTAACTCATTTCCCTTGGCCTCGGTGACTTGGCACCGTAGGTATTCCAACTGGGCCTTGTGTTCTCCCATTAAATGCACTCTCTCCTGATTCAGGGCCTGCAAATCTACTAATAACTTCTCCCCTGCTAGAGCCTTAGCCTGGATCTCCAGGGCTGACACCCTCAGCTCGACTGCCTGTGCTGCAATGAGCCTGTCCAAAAGCTGGACCTGCTTTTTGAAACACATCAGCCAGACTGCCTTCTCTAAGGACTTCTTGTGTTCCTTTCCCTCTGCCCACTTAGCTGCTGCATCTACCGGATGCCCAGCCTTTAACAGAGTGGTGATCCACTTCTTTGTGATATTCACCTTGCTAAACACATAATCAGAAATCCTTTCCTCCATCATGGTTTGCTCATCCGAACCATTGTCTACTGTATTGCAACCCTGTTGCCGGTGTCCTGCCATGGTCGCCATTTTCTGTAGGGGGTGGCGAGTGTGGCGCGTGCGCCCAGTCAGTTATGCCCCTGACTGTCTGTGAGCGGTTCAAATCGCTCCCATGCCCCTGGGTTCTAGACACCGGACTTAGGTACAGGCGGCGATACAGAAAAACTCGAGTAGACAGATGGTTTGGATGTAAGAAAACCAGGATTTTATTAAAACAGAAAATAAAACAGTTATGAGAAGTCACTAGTATAAAATACAGGCAAATACAAAATAACTATATACTTATACAGGGAGTGGGGAACACACGTCACATCGAGGGAAAACAAAATACTTTAACAATCCCCTTATCCCTTATCCCACCCCCTATACCTAACTAAATTAAGCTATGAGGGGCCAGGAATTCATGCTCACCAATCCAAAGCAAAGCCAACTGTTTAACAGATGCGGGTTTTGAGGTTTGGTCTTCTGTCCTCTTAGGTACCCCGTCGCCACGTGGTCTCAGGGGCGCGGTGTTGGAGCTGCTGCTGCCACACACCTTCTTCTCCTCCGCTACCGTCGTCGTCTCGTCGCGATGGGTTCTCCTCTTCTTCTCCCTCGGGCGGTCGTCGGCAGTAACGTTGTGCCTATAGGGCAGTTGGCAGTCTTAGCTGCCTAGATTTTCCTACCCAAGCGTTAAAACGCCAGTATATTCGTTGTGGCGTGGACACCTGCGTTTTCGCAGTGCTCAACAAGATGTTTGTCTCACCAAGCGCCAGCTTATAACTAGGCGCTTGGCCTCATCAATACGTTTTTCACTGCCCTGCTCTGCTCTTATCGAGTTGTTACCTTCTTCTTCGTCTCTTTTCGTCTCGTCTCGTTCGGTTACTATGCAAGTCCTGGGCTGCCTACTCACTTTCGTCTCACCCCTTTTTGCGGCCTAGGCATCCTGGATGACTATGGACTCGGGTCTCATTCCCCTCCCCTGCAATTGGTATGGTGTCCTTAGTTCTTGAAACTCTGCTATGGGGAGCAAGGAGAGAACCTGCCACGAGGCCAGGGCACAAGTACGGGCAGCGGCAGCCCAAGAGGCCGGAGCAAGGGCAAGAGCAAGAGAGCAAGAGAGAGATTGCTACCTGGGGCCTGCAGTTATACTCCTTTCGATAGCCCCTTATCTGCGCGCCAAATCAGGTTAGTTCATTGTTTCAATTTTGGCGGGCTGTTTTAAATGATTATAGCAATCTAAGTTAACTGGATTTAGATGGCTGTTTACCGCACCTAATGGCCTGATGTCCGGGCTGTATTGTCATTAATGCATTCTAATTGGCCTGTCCAGCCTTGACGGCTCCCATAAGCTGTTTCCGATTATTTATGCGGACAACTCAATGGCCTCAAGTATAGGCCTAACTGGTTTTGATCTGTCTACGATCTGGCGTAATGCATATTCAATGTTTGCTGTCTGGCTTTCAAAACACAAAGTCCTTTTTCACAGAAACTGCATTTTAAGTTTTGATTTCCCGAAATCTGCTTGTGCTGCTACAGAGTCCAAGCTTTTTAAAAATCTTGCAGGCTTTTGGTCACGAGGCGCGGATGCCATCTTTTGGGTACCCTTTTTAAAATGTCCATGCAGGGTCCCTTTTATTAATTCCCTTGGGGGAAATGTGGGAATTTTGCGAATCTTACATTGCATACACACATACATACACATACACATACACACACGCACACACACACATGCACACACACACACATGCATACACACGTACACACATGCACATGCACATACACATGCACATGCACATACACACATACACATACACACACACAGGCACACACTCACACGCACATACTTTTAACAGGAATTGCTGGATAGAGATCATTAGCGGGAGCTGTGGTGGGTAAATACAATTCCTGATAGCACTCTCTTGTGATCTCAAAGTGGCTCATCTGCAAAGTTTGCAGCTGAAATTAGTTCATAGAAATAACAAGTTTAAATATTTTCATATTACTATCCAAGTTCCTTCTGATCTTAACCATTTGCTACATTTGGAAATAAAACATGACTTTTAGTACTGATGAGACTAGATGATTTGTGATATAATGCAGTGCAATTTAAAGAAGTAGTCGAGCATAGTTACTTTAAAATCCTCTTCGTAAGTAATTTCTTGAAGTAGATATAACAATTCCTGTACATGCAGATTGTAATTTTCATCCTCATATATACATGCAATGTTTTATTCTCTTAAGGAAACTTGTTATCACAAGCACATAATCAGAAATCTTGGATTACAGCAACTTCTTCCCTAGTTCTGGCAAAAGTTATGTTATAGTCAGTAAAAGCATTTAAGCCTCAATAAGATCACCTCCTGATATGAAGTTATAAGTTGCTGGTTCCCGTGCGTTTATAGTATTGAGCTTTTTTTTGATTGGGCTTTCACCCAACATTTTTAACTTATGCTCACGGCAGAGGCAGTTTCCACAAGTAGACGCTATCTCTTACAAACCAAAACTTGTGTAAAGCTTTAGGTGTGCTGTGAGTGACATGAGGCTAACACTTCTCCTTTAATTATAGTATAACACACTGGAGATTATTGGTAATGTCCACCATGCTTTCCTATCTTCTCTGAAAGATGATAACTACCGCACTGTAAGATCATTAGATTTAGGTTAAAACAAATAGTCGGATTTACTTACAAGTATGATAATTACACAGAAGCAGTGAGGCACAGCAGGGAACCAGTAATGCAATGCTTTAAATAATAAGGATTAAATCAGCCAGCAAAGGGTTAAAATATCCTCTTTAGCGTGTGCTTAATCGGTCCAGTTAATGGCAAGAAACAATCTTTCATAGACTTCCTAATATGATGACATAGGTGCACAGTGCAATTCCTATCTCAAGTCATGGAATTCAACTTCACTAGCAAACTGAACTAAGGCGCAGCAGCTGGGTTTTTCATGCCAAGTCTTATGTTACAGATGTCAACAGCAAAGTATTAACAATCTTCCTTCCAAGCATATTCCCCAGTCAGTGGACTCGCATACATTTCAAATGGAGACTTCCAGGGGACCAAGCAATCTTTGACCTAATTCGCTTTGGAGTCCAGACCATTAATGATGAAGGCTGGTCAACTGAAAGATACAGAATAATCTGTTCAGTTTCATGCACTGGCCTTCTTGTGATACAGAGTCAAGTGGACTTCTTCAAATTTACAAGGCCCGAAAAATCATACCTGTGGGGGGATGGGAGGGGGCGGGGGTGGAGAGAAAACTGGCTACAGAGCCAGGCCATAGCATTAAAGAGCCAACTGTGCAGGGAATTTGGAAGTATTTAAAGAAATGGCTCTGTGATCAGTCATCAGTCGCCATGGGGGAAGCGACCTTTCAATTTATTTTGGGCCCCACTTCTGCCTGGACCAGGCCCTGGTAATCAGTTGGCCTGCGGCAAGCATTTGTGCATTGCGTCGCGGCCAACTGATTCAGAACTGGTGAGAGTTGCAGTGCGTTATGTCATCACACTAGGCCCGCCTCTTCTACTAATATTTGCATGGAAGGGGGCGGGAGCAAGAAATGCCCAGCCCCCACTTCCAGCAGAAGTTCTAACCACATGAAGCATTATCAAGTCCTGCTGTCATCTGCCAAAATTGCTCATTATTCCAGAATCATTCTGGAATGCAAAGAAAAACCCCGGCTTCTATTCTCTACTGCTAACTGTCCTCTTAAACCCCTCTCCCCTGTCTCCTCCACCCTCACCTCCAACAACAAGTGTGAGGAGCTCATGGACTTATTTGTTTAAAAGATTGAGACTATCCGATCAACTGCCTCTGCCACTTTTCTTCCTTCCCCTAGCCCACCAGATCAAACTTCCTCTAAGGTTTCCCCCCTGCCCTAGCCCTGAACTCGCATCTTTCTCCAGTTTCTCTCTGATCTCCCCTCATGACCTCTCCGCACTCATCTTGTCAATGAGACCCACTTCCTGCTCCCTCGACCCTATTCCCACCAAACTGCTGAACACACAACTTCCTTTTCTTGCTCCCATGTTAGCTGACATTGTTAATGGTTCTCTCTCCTCAGGTACTGACCATCAAATCTGCTGTCATTGCCCCTCTCCTCAAAAAAAAAACCCTTGACCCCTCCGTCCTCGCAAACTACCGCCCCATCTCAAACCTCCCTTTCCTCTCCAAACTCATTGAATGTGTTGTCGCCTCCCAAATCCATGCCCATCTTTCCCGCAACTCCATGTTTGAATCCCTCCAATCAGGTTTCCGCCCCTGCCACAGTACCGAAACAGCGCTCACCAAAGTCACAAATGACATCCTTTGTGACTGTAACAAAGGTAAACTATCCCTCCTCATCCTTCTTGACTTGTCTGCAGCCTTTGACACGGTTGACCACTTCATCCTCCTCAGCGCCTCTCTACCGTCGCCCAGCTGGGTGGGACTGCACTCGCCTGGTTCCATTCTTATCTATCTAATCAGAACCAGAGAATCACCTGCAATGGCTTCTCTTCTCACTCCTGCATCGTTATCTCTGGGGGTCCCCCAAAGATCTATCCTTGGCCCCCTCCTATTTCTCATTTATATGTTGCTCCTCGGAGACATCATCAGAAAACACAGCGCCAGTGTTATAAATCTCATCATTCATCAAGAAACTACTCGTGAAATAACACTAGATGGCCAGCTGGTGGCGCCGTCCAAGGAGTATAAATACTCGGGCGTTGGCCCCAGCTTTCCAGGGACATTTTGTAAGACAAGGAACTAGTGAAGTACAGCTAGACCTCCATGTTCTGAAACAAGTTGATTAAAGCCTTGCTTTATGCTCAAACCAAGTGCGTAGTGAGTTTTATTACGTCAATTTAATCAACTTAATATCGACTCCACGCTTTGGGTGATTTCAGGAACAGCCAGCTACGACTTGAACCATAGAAGGGAACTCGGACAAGCAATCAATCCATCATGGAGAAACTACTCAGACCCGCCCGTCTCGACCTGGACCCGAATTCACTTACAGCTGCTAAGGTATGGAAACACTGGTATCGTACTTTCAGCAACTTCCTCAGGGTGTGTGGTGAAAATGTTCCTGATAAATTAGAGATACTTGTTAATTATGTATCCCTCATGTGTTTGATTATATTGAAGAATGTGTAAACTATGACGCCACTATCCAAATACTAGAGCAGCTATATGTCAAGTCCCCAAATGAAATTTTTGCTCGGCATCTACTGGCCACAACTCGACAACAACCCGGGGAATCACTTGACGAATTCCTTCAGAAACTTCGCAGGCTCAGCAAGGATTGTAATCTTAAATCTGTTACAGCTGAGCAGTACCAGGAGGAGTTAATTCGTGATTCCTTTATTAATGGGATTGCGTCTCCCTTCATACGTCAGCGCCTGTTGGAGAATAAAACCCTCAAGTTACAGGCTGCCTATGACCAGGCATATTCTCTGGACTTAGCAAAGAGGAATGCAGACACCTATCTTTCACCACGTGCACGGGCTGCTGCTATCACTTTTAGTGACTCTTTCAATAGGCCTCGGGCGGAAGCCCTCACGGATGACAACTCCAACCCGGCTGATGACAACCCTACCCTAGAAACCTACACTGATGACGACCCCGCCCTAGTGGCATCTTGGAAATCTGGAAGGAAGTGTTTCTTCTGTGGAGGTGCGTTCCATTATAGGAACTTTTGTCCTGCTCGTAACGCGACCTGCAATCATTGCAGCAAGAAAGGTCACTTTTCTAAGGTGTGCCAGTCAAGAGCCACTGTTCATAAGAAAGGCCACTTTTCTAAGGTATACCGGTTGAGAGCTTCTGTTAGTTTTGCAGCTACTATCTATAAAACTGCTCCTCCCACAAGAGCCACTACTAAGGTTACAGCTGCAATCTATAAAATTGCTCCTCCCCCAAGAACCACTACTAAGGTTACAGCTGTCAAGGGTAAAACTGCCCCTCCTCCCATCACAGCTGTTTTTCCTCAAAGTCTGTCCCATGCAGCCACGAAGGTTTCGGTAAGTGGACACATTTTGAGTGCACTAATCGACTCATGCAGCTCTGACAGCTTCATTAGTGAGCGGGCTGTCAGTAAGTTAAAACTGCATATTTACCCCTCGGACAGGGAAATTGCAATGGCTCTGACGGCACTGACCACCAATTCTTCCGGCTTTTGTCTTGTCGACCTTATTCTCAACGGCCGCACTTATTTCTCCACCCGGCTCGGGGTGCTCAAGAACCAATGCAGTGATGTGCTCCTGGGACAGGATTTCCAGAAACAACACAAAAGACTCACTTTCGAGTTTGGAGGGTCAAAGCCAGAGCTTACTATTTCCAAAGTACCGTTTTGTGCGCTTTCGGTGCCTTCGCTCGACGAGCCCTCCTTGTTTGCCAATCTTTCCCCCCGATGTAAGCCCATCGTCACTAAATCACGACGTTTCAGCCAAGATGATCGATCCTTTATCGAGACAGAAATCTCTTGACTTCTAGCTGACGGTATCATTGAGCCATGTTCATCTTCCTGGCGGGCTCAAGTCATTGTTGTTAAAATTCCTGTGAAGCAACACAAGAAACGTCTTTGCATCGATTACTCGCAAACTATTAACCAGTATACCGACGTGGATGCCTACCCACTACCACGCATCGATGACATGGTCAATAACCTTGCCAACTACAAGGTATTTTCAACTTTTGATTTAAAGAGCGCATATCATCAAGTGCCGTTAAAGGACTCTGACAAGAAGTATATGGCCTTTGAGGCCAATGGTCGGCTTTACCAGTTTTGTCGCCTTCCATTTGGGGTCACCCATGGGGTGGCCATCTTTCAACGGGCAATGGATAGCCTAGTCAAACAGGAGAACTTAACGAACACTTTTCCATATCTGGATAATATCACCATTGCTGGTCATGACCAGAAGGAGCATGATGCCAACCTACAGAAATGTTTTGATGTTCTCCGTCATCGCAACTCAACCTTAAATGTGTCCAAATCTGTGAAATCAGTACCATCAGTCAACATCCTTGGCTACTGGGTGGGCAATGGTGTCATCAAACTGGATCTGGAGCGACTTCGTCCGCTTCAGGAGCTCCCTCCCCCTACGAATCTCGGCTCTTTTCATCGGGCACTCGGCATGTTCGCCTATTATGTGAAATGGATACCCCACTTCTCCGACAAGATCCAGCCCCTGCTTCACGCAAAGTCATTTCCATTAGAGGCAACGGCTATTTCAGCTTTCAACCTCCTCCAGCGACAACTGGAAAAAGCCATGCTTCGTTCCATTGATGAAAATCTTCCTTTCGTGGTCGAGTGCGATACATCGGATGTGGCAATCTCTGCTACCTTGAATCAAGGTGGTCGGCCAGTTGCATTTCTGTCCAGAACTTTGCAGGGTAGCGAGCTCCATTATCCTCCTGTTGAGAAGGAGGCTACGGCCATCATTGAAGCGGTACGTAAATGGAGTCATTTTCTCGCTCATTGCCATTTCACACTTATAACTGATCAGCGCTCTGTGGCCTTTATGCTGGATAACCGGAAACGCACTAAGATCAAGAATAACAAAATACAACTCTGGAGGATGGAATTGGCCGCCTTTGGATACACCATACATTATCAACCCGGCAAAGAGAATGTGGCCCCGGATACCCTCACACGGGCATTCTGCTCTTCTTTTTCAACTTCGACTCTGGCGGATCTTCATACTGACTTATGCCATCATAAGAACATAAGAACATAAGAAATAGGAGCAGGAGTAGGCCAATCGGCCCCTCGAGCCTGCTCCACCATTCAATAAGATCATGGCTGATCTGATCCTAACCTCAAATCTTCTATCACTTTCCATCCCACTCGAACCCATGTGATCTCCCGGGAGAGGCGAAAAACCAGATAAAAAACCCAATGGCCAATTTGGGAGAAAAAAATCTGGGAAATTCCTCTCCAACCCATCTAGGCGATCGAAACTCTTCCAGGAGACCACTCTGTCCCTATATTTTCTACAGTACTTACCTTCTGTAAAGGCGATCTCCACCCCAGCCAGGAACAGGAATAAAACCATCTCCTGAAATCTAACACAGAATTAGAACACAAGAAGTAGGAGCAGAACCAGGCTACACGGCCCCTGGGCGTTACCCGTATGTTGCACTTTGTGCTATCTAAATATCTCCCATTTTCTACGGAAGATGTGAAAAGAACGTGCTCCTCCTGTAGAATTTGTGCGGAATTAAAACCGCAATTCTTTCATCCATTGGATGGCTCGCTCATACATGCTATGCAGCCTATGCAGCGACTCAGCATTGACTTTAAAGGGCCATTGCCCTCCTCAACACGAAACACCTACATACTGATGATGGTGGACGAATATTCACGCTTTCCCTTTGCTTTCCCCTGTCCCAATATGCTTACTTCCACAGTGATCAAATGCCTTGATCAAGTCTTTTCCCTTTGCGGTACAGCCATTTTCATCCATTCTGATTGGGGTCCCTCCTTCATGTCAAGCGAACTCAAAAGTTATCTCTCCCAACGGGGAATCGCCACAAGTAAAACGACACCGTACCATCCCATCGGTAATGGACAGGTTGAGAGATACAACGCTATCATTTGGAACGCTGTTCGTCTTGCGCTGAGGTCACGCAACCTACCAGACCAGCAGTGGGAAACTATGTTCCCTGACGTGTTGCATTCCATCAGGTTCTACGTCTACCAATGTCACACCTCATGAGCGATTCTTCAGCTTCCAGCGTCGCTCCACCCATGGGACGTCTCTACCGTCATGTTGGCAGCTCCCGGCCCCGTACTGCTCCGAAGATTCGTCTGATCATCTAAAACCGATCCTCTCGTCGACAAGGTAGAACTCACGGATGTCAACCCCACGTAAGCGCACGTGTGGTACCTGGATGGCCGGGAATCCACCGTTTCGCTCCGGGACCTGACTCCCTGTCCGGCCGGTTCCACAGACCCAACTGATAGAGGGACCCACGGGGATGATGCCGACACTCTGCGCTCCCCGAAGATGACGCCCTACCTGGGGCATCGAGAGATCTGCCAGCTGCCCCACCGGATCCACTCGGGGAGCCGAGCGTGGGATGGCCACCCGAAGCCAGGACGCCGGTCAATCCCCGGCTATCCAACAGGATGAAGCCAGTTCTGCGCCTGTGGGGACCCGCACCTGGAGTCACGATCTCCCCAGCCTCCCTCGGGTCGATCAGAGCAACACGGGCCCTGTTGATCCACCAGTATGGATCAAGCGGCCCAGGGATCAAGACAGGGTCCGGGGAGACGTGCATTCTAGCTATAAACAAAAATCTAAAAGACTGCGGCTATTCGTGGTCCGCCTGATCCGCTAAGAGGAAGTTGTTGGACTTCCAAATCTTTTAGGCAGGAAGAATGTTATAAGTCTCATCATTCATCAAGAAACTACTCGTGAAATAACGCTGGACGGCCAGCTGGTGGCGCCATCCAAGGAGTATAAATACTCGGGCGTCGACCCCAGCTTGCCAGGGACATTTTGTAAGACAAGGAACTAGTGAAGTACAACTAGACCTCCATGTTCTGAAACAAGTTGATTAAAGCCTTGCTTTATGCTCAAACCAAGTGCGTAGTGAGTTTTCTAATGTCAGTCAGTTTCCACATGAACGCTGACGACACCCAGCTCTACCCCAGCACCACTTTCGCGAACCCTCCACAGTCTCTAAATTGTCAGACTGCTTGTCCGAGATCCAATTCTGATGACCAGAAATTTTCTTCAATTGAATATTAGGAAGACCGAAGTCATTGTTTTCGGTCCCCGCCACCAACTCTGTTCCCTAGCCATTGAATCCATCCCTCTCCCTAACATCTGTCTGAGGCTGAACCACACTGGCCACAACCTTGGTGTCGTATTTGACCCTGAAATTAGCTTCCGACCACATATCTGCAGCATAACTAAGACCACCTATTTCCACATGCGTAACATCGCCCGTCTATGCCCTTGCCTCAGCCCATTCACTGCTGAAACCTTCATACATGCCTTTGTTACCTCTAGACTTGACTATTCCAATGCACTCCTGGCCGGCCTCCCATGTTCTACCCTACGTAAATTTGAGGTCATCCAAAACTCGGCTGCCTTTGTCCTAACTCACACCAAGTCCCGTTCACCCATCACCCCTATGCTTGCTGACATACATTGGCACCCGATTAAGCAACGCCTCGATTTTGAAATTCTCAACCTTGTTTTCAAATCCTTCCATGACCTCACCCCTCCCTACCTCTATAATCTCTTTCAGCCCCACCAGCCCCTGAGATATCTGCGCTCCTCTAATTCTGCCCTCTTGAGCATCCCTGATTATAATTGCTCAGCCATTGGTGACTGTGCCTTCTGTTGCTGAGGCCCTTAGCTCTTGAATTCCCTCCTAAACCTCTCCCCCTCCCTACCTCTCTTTCCTCCTTTAAGGCACTCCTAAAAATCCTATCTCTTTGACCAAGCTTTTGGCCATCTGCCCTAATTTCTCGTTATGTGGCCCGTGTCAAATTTTTTGTCTTATAATACTCCTGTGCTGCGCCTTGGGACATTTTATTACGTTAAAGGCGCTATATAAATACAAGTTGTTGTTGTTATTATTGACCGAGACAAAGATTTTGCCAGCCCTGGGGAGGCGGGTTTGGAGGCGGGACTGCCGGGAAAATGGCAAAATCTGGTGGTGGGTACTCATCTCGCCTTCAACCCGCCTCCGTGCCATCTTCCCAGGAGGCGGGTACCCGACTCACACCAGGTCCCGTCTCCTGGAGGCAGGAATGGGATTACAGCCACTTAACTGCCTGTTAACAGGTAGTTAACAGGCAGTTAAGAGGATTATCCCCATTTTTCCAACAGAGGTGTGGGCATCCCAACATCGGGAAATCCCGTCAGGGTCAACGAAGCGAGCAGTAGGTCTGTGGGGGTGAGAGGGGCCCAAAAGTGTTCTGTGGAGGTGAGTGATGGGTGCAAGTGTGGAGAGGTAAGTATGTGAGGTGAGTGAAAAGTCTTAGAAAAAGTTACCTTACCTTTGTTTCTTCCTACAGGCTTCAATCGTTGGGATACCGGAGGCTCTGGCATCTCTGTGGCAGAGATGACAGAATGGTTGCTGCATTCTCCAATGCTTTCTGCTCAGAAAATAGGTTTGATGAGTCTTGAGTACAACAGAGAATGTCAGCATTTGACAGTTTTGACAGTTTCTCAAATTGGCCAAGGTCATTGGGGAGAGCTTCCCTGCTCTTCTGCGAATCATGCCATGGGATTTTTTTACATCCACCCAAGAGAGCATCTGAAAGACGGCACCTCTGACATTGCAGCACTCCCTCAGTACTGCACTGCGGTGTCAGCCTAGATTTTTGTGCTCAAGTCTCTGGAGTGGGACTTGAACCCACAACCTTCTGACTCAGAGGGGAGGGTGTTACCGACTGAGTCACAGCTGAAGCTCAGGAGGGCAATACACCCATAGATTTATTAAAACCATCTCTGTGGCAGAGGAATGGGCTGTTGAAAAAACAAAGCTGAATGGGAATTCCGAGCATCTACCTCACATGACAAATCTGTTGGGTGTATATCCTCACTCACTTACTTGATGTTCATTAAGTCCAGTTGTTATAAACATCAAACTATAAGCCTGTCATTCACACTTCATTTGTCCTATTATTTCAAATCTTTAAAAAAACTGCACATTTCCAAATAAATTTGTTCCTGTATATGTGTTATACTGGCTTCTCTTAAATGTGTGTCTATTTTTTTAAAAAGGTAATTATAAACATAATATTGGCCCAGAAATTCGGGTCTCTACGGGTGAGTACGCGCTGGGTACTCACGCGTGGGCCCGATGGAAGTGCCGGTTTCCTGCATGCACTGCGCATGCGCGGGAAACCGGCACTTCCGTTCCTCTGAAAGCAGGGGTTCAGAGGTTGAACGCGTGCGCAGGGGGGTCTGCGCGTGCGCTTTGAACTTACGTTTTTTTTACAGGTTTCTCCGGGAGGGTAAGTCTTTAGAATTTAGAAATGTAAAAAGCAGGCGTAGGGCCTGCTTTTTACAAGGTAAGTGGTCAATTAATTAAAATTAAAACATTTTTTCCACAGGTTTATTATTTTTAAATACTTTAAAGCAAGGTAAGTTTATTTTTAGCCCTGTTAGAATATAAAATTATTTTTTTCAAAAATTTAAATTATTGTTTAAAATAGTTATTTAATGTAATTTATAGTTTATTTAAAAAGTGTGATTTAAAAAAAAAATTTCTTTGAAAGTTTACTGCTATTTTGGGGCCGTAGTATTTATAAGTCTTGACAGGTCTTCCTGTCAATACTTATGAATGGAGCATTCCCTGCTCCGATTGGCTGCCCATGGCCCACGTGATCCCAGGGGACACATCGAACTAACTGTGCCCCTGGGACACGCAAGCACTGCGCGCCGGCAGCTGGGCCAGGCCCCGGATCGGAATTCCACGGGGCCCTACAGCTCAACGGCCGGCGCGCAAGGTAAGTGCAGGTCGGGGGCTTACACCCGCGGGAAGCCCCCGACCCGAATTTCTGGGCCAATGTTGGAATAGGCAAGATCGGAATTTGTAACTCACCTTGACATTTTAGGTTTAATTTTGTGGTGATTTACATCTTATTTGAGGGCAGAATAGATGGTCCTCGTGCCTTAGTTTGGGATGAGGGATTCTACTTTAGTGTTTGTGTCCATATTCCTTCGTGATCCAGGTGGAGAGAGGGGAAAGGGATGCAAGCGCAACCCTGGAGAGCCAAGTCATACTTACTGGCTTTCAGGTGTTTGGTTTCACAAGTACCAAAATTCTAGGAGCTCCAAACCTGATATCAATCACATTTCATCTAAGCCCGAGCGCTTAGGATCAGGAGAATTCATATCAATCAGGCGGGCATCCATATCATTTGCAACATGACTGGGATGTGTGCCGGGGGGTGGGAATGGGGAGAGGGTCGGGGGTCGGGGGGGGCGGGGGGAGGCAGGGAGTGGGGGTGGTTAAAGGAAACTGGCTGCAGAGTTAGAGAGCCAACTGTACTGGCCATGGAATTCAGAAATATTAAAAGAAATGGCTCCATACGCAGTGGGAAGCGACCTTTCAATCTGTTTTGAGCCCCACTTGTGTCCGGACCCTAATAGTAGAGCACTGGCTTGATTTTCTTTCTCTGTCTCTCTTCCCCTCTGTTTATCAGTCCTTCTCTTCCCCTCTCTCTTTCTCTCTTTCCTTCACTCTCTTCTATCTGTCTCTCTTTCCCTTGCACTACTGAGCTATAAATTACTGTGTGAACTCCTAAATAATCAGTTGTGACCCTTACACCCCTCACAAGACATTAATCCTATATGGCCGCTGATCGCTCAGGTTTAAAAACCTGGGCGTCATAAAATGTTGTTTACTTTTTCAAATTAAATACTTCATCATTTGTTTTTTTGACTTCTGTCAGAAAAAAAAATTCCTAATGCCCACTTGTGGCAAAGTAGAAACGTTTTTAGTATTTTTTTCCCCCACCGATTTCTGCCTTTACTTCAAACACTGGTTTCAATCTGAAACCAGATCCCTGCAATGCAAACACCCTCACAGCAGTAATTTATGTGGAGATCCAGCATTTCTGCATTAGAACACGCATGGAAAAATAAAGAAAAGCAGTCTGCAAGTCGGGTCACAAATGTAGACGATTTAAAGTTGTAAATTATCACTGATATGGAAATAAATAAATGTGTTAAATATTCTCTCTGCCAGGAGAAACAAAAGGGGTGATTTTTGTGATTTTTGTCTGCCTACCTTCCCGTTCAAACTGAAAAATGGGGCAGTAGGAAGTTTTTTTAAAAAAAAAGACGCACCACTCACTGGCCATCTTTGGCTTGAAATGCGCGGCCAGCGCTCCCAGCCAGAACAGACTTATTAAAATATTTAAGTCTGGGTCCTATGCGGTTTGCAGATCCCCAGTAGCAATGGGTGGAGAGCGGCCTAACCTTATAGGGACCGCCTCAGGACGCTTCGAAAACGCCGGCAAAAAATAATGGTGCCGCTGATTTTTTTTCGCAAGTGTTCCTCCTAGCCCCACAAAAATCTTCCCGCCCGCTGTTAGCCGGACCATGCCAAGGATTTGCGCCCTCCCACCCTTTGAGGGAATACGTCCAGCCCGGCCCCGCGGAGGAACCGTCAGATTTCCTGTCACTCCCGATTGGTGTACAGCCTTTCGCCGCTCATTGAGCTTGTCACTCCCCCCCACCTCCCACATGCATCAATCCGGCCCCAAGTTAAAATTGAGGCCTTGATCTCAGTCGGTGGAGGCGGCAGGCTAGCAACCATCTGGAAGGCCCCCCACCGACTACGCTGTGCTTGCACCAGCTGTCAGACAGTTGTTGTGCTGCAGTAACCTGGCAGAAATGCCCGCTCTGACTCTCCTGTCACGCCTCTGACCAGCCTCTCCTGAGAGCAGCGCGGCTGAGAATGGAAACTGAGTGGAGAGAAGGATTGAGCTTGAATCCCCCTACACACCATGCTGACACTTTACAGCACTGGGTGGAAAGAAGACGTAAAAAAGAAAATAGTGGACAGAAGGTTCCATGCATGGAAAATCCAAATGTTTTATTCATAGAATTGGACCTTTTGCCCAAAATGCTTAAATAGGCAGTGTTTGCATCAGAAGTAAACTCCATTTTGACGATTCATTCTCTCAGTCCCTTCCTCTCTATAGATGAGACTGACTAGCTGATGCATCATTGGCTCCAGAGCCCTGAGACAGCAGGCTGCTAAGATCTGCGCTCAGGGCTTCCTATAGATTACACCAACAGCTGTACTCCACGTCAGTTCGTGTAAAAGAAACTGGTGGCGATTACAAAACTTCAAAAAAAAACAGGGGTCAGAATGGTAGAACTGTAAACCTGGAAATGTTAAGGGGCTTTGCGAATCATTAATGTACCTGTTGCAGGTGCTAAAATTACATTGAAGTTACTCTTCCTTCCCAATAATAAAATTGAACTGTTGGCCAGTCCTAGACATAATACTCTTTTTTAAAATTATCTGAGACACATGCATCGAGTTTTAAACAGAAAATTGTAATAAAAGATCATTTTAGCGGTGAAGAATGTCTTGGTTATTAGCTTCCAGCGTTCTCATTCCAGCACCATTGCGTTCCCGGCAGCAGGCTAGACATTCACATGTTGACATGAATATTGTGTAGCAGGTATTTTTAGTACCTTTAAAATAAAACCCGTGTAAGCGGGAAAGCAGGGCTTACTGCCTTCCCAGTGTAATGAATCCCATTCCACTCCAGTAAACGCTTAAGGCTTTCAAATCAGTTAAGAGGAAGACTTCAGCACCGTATCAGTCAAGTGTGGAGGACTGAGAATCATTTCTCAGACATAAAACAGTGATCTCACCATTATCTGGGTGGGGGGAGGGAATTTCAGGACTGTATAATCGTAGAATCATAGAACGATATAGCACAGAGGGAGGCCATTCGGACTAGCGTGCCTGTGCTGGCTCTTTGGTAAAGCTCTCCAATTAATCTTGCTCTTTCCCCATAGTCCTGTAATTTGTTTCCCTTCAAGTATTTATCCAATAATGGACTATAAATCTCCTGCACAAATATACATGGGAAAGCACGCAATATTTTACATAAACTAAAAATTCAATTACTATTGAATCAACCAATTCATTGTCAGCATGCTGAATGAAGGGTAATGATTGCAAAACTAATAAACTAATTATTTAATATTAATTTAATAGTCTTTTGGATGAGTTGTAAAACTGAGGCCCCTTCTGCTCTCTCAAGTGGACGTAAAAGTTCCCAGGGCACTATTTGGAAGAAGAGCAGGGGAGTTATCCCTGGTGTCCTGGGCCAATATTTATCCCTCTATCAACATCACTAAAACAAACTATCTGGTCATTATCACATTGCTGTTTGTGGGAGCTTGCTGTGCGCAATTTGGCTGCTGTGTTTTCTACATTACAACAGTGACTACATTTCAAAAAGTATTTCATTGACTGTAAAGTGCTTTGGAACATCTGGTGGTTGTGAAAGGCACTATATAAATGCAAGCCTTTCTTTCCTTTTAGTTATCGACTGCCCTTTCTGAACAGAGTTAATCTTACGATAATCCCTCTAGATGTTTCTAGACCCAGCACTAAGAAGCATACTCAAAGCCGCAGTATTGTTTGTTTAACATGGTTCTAACTAAGATTTGAAGTGCTTGGGGTCTCCCTGATTCTCAGACAATGAAATGGGCGTTAATTCATCTGGGACATCAAGCCAATTATTCCCTTCCCTCACAGCAATCCCTATATACATGCATACTCAGGAGTTTCCAAGATTCCAGTCTTAATGATCCATGTTTCGTCCCTCTTCTAACCTGTTTTTTTCCTATATACGTATGGTTGGATTTCTCTGACACCCGCTCCTGCTACAAATCTATGCATCGTCTTTCATAATGGAATAAATAGTTGAGAATGATGTATGCTGTCACCATAAAGCTCTTTTTACCGTGTGCTATATAGAGAAAAATGGCTACCTGGGAGCGATTATAAGGCAGTAATCTGATGATTTTACTAGCCCTCTGAGCAAAGATTACTGCCTCGCGGTCACTCCTGGGAAATCTGTTATTTTTACAGTGTGTAATGTTTATCTTGTGTGGGGGGCGGGGGAAGGGCAGTTATTCAGTTGTGGGCCTGTTTTCTTTTGTGCTGACAGTGGCTGTCACGGCAGCAACAACATACCAGAATACAGCAAGTCACTGAAAGGTTAACAGCTGAAACATTATTACTACAAGTTTTATTGAGACATCATTTGTAGTTAGACCAGTATGTATTTTATATATACATATATATATTTGTGCCAGTCTTTTGCTCAGTTTGGATAATTATTACAGATATTTTCCTGGAAATCAACAGAGACTTTAGCATCTAAGGAGAAAACCACAGCTTCAGGACATCTTAGGGCGGATTCTCTTGTTTCTATGCCTGGATATATCGGATCCCCTGGGCACAGTACATGCTGAGTGAGGAGGACTGCACGCCCGTAAAACAGTCTGCTTGATCATCCATCCATTGATGCAAATGGATGGAAGACTGGCTATGTTGTGATGCCCATGTGAGGTTTTCCTTGACCTCTCCCTGAGTGAGATTGACAATTTTGTGCCAAAAGATGCTGAATTAGGGGCAGCTTTGTGTCGGGGCCTATGTTCACGAGGAACTGAATCAAAGCAGCTTCAAACTAAATTCATACGGAACCCTTACAGCTAGCAGACCAATCAGCCTAGGCTGGGTTTGGACCAGGTCCCAAAGGTGAAAGGTCAGTGTCTGGCCGAGTTCACAACCCAGGCCCCCAAGAGCTTACCGATTCGAATCAATGACACAGCACTATCTGGGTAACAGTCAGTGCTGCTGTTGCTTCAGGTCCTTGTTTTAAAATCACAGCTAATGTAAACAAACTTAAGTAAACCCGAAGTAACTTAATTGCAAAACACCTTTTCACATTAATTGTTATGTCAATAGTACAAAGTTTCTATTTATTTAGCAAGCCTGAAGGTTTTATCTACACACTAATATTGGGCCCTTCACTTTCGATTGACAGCATTAATCCTTCCTGAAGGAGGTGTGTTTTAGACAGCATATTTGTCTGGCAAATATTTAGACGCCTGAGCTGGTGCAGTGATACGCGCAGGTGTGTTAGTCATGCAGCCGTTCAAAGGAAGAGAAACCACAAGGTGTGATGTTAAAGGTGCTGATGCTATAGCTACAAGTTAATATCATAAGCCATTAGTTTGCATGACTGAAGGCAGCTATGTGAATTATATTGCGCATGTGCATTGTTCTGTTTTGTATGTCAATTTTAAATACATAAAATAATATGGCCTAGAAATTCAGTATAGCCACGTTTGAGGCACTACAGCTGGGCGTTCGCTAAATTTTGCGCCTGGCGCAACTTAGCGCCACCTTCGCCGATATTCAGTTGCATCGCCCCAAGAGGTTGCTGCTGCGCTAAAGCAGGCGATGCACGACTATCATTAGGCGCTAAGCCGGCGGACCGGGGCGCTACCACCAAGGGCGGGCGCAGCGCAGGTGCGGCGAGTTGCTGATTGAAGGCAGACACTCTGGCGCCGGTCAGCTCTTAAAGGGGGAGGGTGGATTTGTTTGGCTGCCACGCCCTGCACACTGCAGCCCTGAAGCAAAGCCTGACCACTGCTGCTTGAACTGTTCAACGCCCAGGACAATGGAGAAGGCCAGGGAGAGAGCGCAGCGTTTCAGCGAGGCTGACCTGAGGGTGCTGGTTGGCGCAGTGGAGCGCAGGCGCCATGTTCTGTTCCCTGAAGGTGGCAGGAGGCTGCTGCCCAGCGACTATCGGAAAGCCTGGAGGGAGGTGTCAAACAGGGTGACCTCCAACAGCGTGGTTGCCAGGACTCCTGTCCAATGACGAAAAAAGTTCAACGACCTCACTCGGGTTGTCAGGGTGAGTACCCTTTCCAGTGTCCTCCCCATCCCTGCATGTGCACCTCACTTTATGGGCAAAGGAACCTGAAAGCCCTAATGACCAGCCCTCATCCAACACCTATGGGACTGTCATGAAAATCACTTGCACATTCAGAACTTTACACACTGTCAGGGCTATTCCACCATGGGAGGCAGTGCAGGCAAGATCAGGGCTTCACACTATCAGGGCTATTCCACCATGGGAGGCAGTGCAGGCTAGATCAGGGCTTCACACTGTCAGGGTTATTCCACCATGGGAGGCAGTGCAGGCTAGATCAGGGCTTCACACTGCACTTAGAGGCCGTCCTTTCTCTTGCAGGGCAAGCTGGCGCACAACCGAAGGCAGCAGTGACAGACCGGGGGAGGCCATCCTGACCTGAAACAGCTCAGCGACCTGGAGCAGCGTGTGTAGCGCATTATGTCAGGCCGGCTGATTGGCCCCGTCACCACTGGAGATGCTGACCCTGTTGTGGGCCCCAATGGTAAGGGCATCACCTTTTTGACCTCTCTCTTTTCACTTGCGCCTCACACCAGCATCCTTTGCCACTGTCGGACCAATGCAGTGCATAGCAGCACTCATGCCTCCCTCGCTGCCACCCTGTCCTCACTCTAAAGCAACTCTTGTGCCTCCCTGCTTTCAGATGGTGAATCACCAGGTGAGGAGGCGGGACCTCAAGCTGGCACTGTGAGTGAATCGGAAGGCGAGGAGGAGGAAGAGGAAGCCGGCCCATCAGAGCCACCCTCAGCCGAGGCAGCCCATGGCCATGATGGGGACACGCCTTCCCTGGAGGTGAGCAGGGGGGAAGGGTCGGAGGAGAGTGAAGCTCCGGGGCCCAGCGGGCTGCAGCAACGCGGGAGGGGTGGGGAAGCTCAGCGGCCTTCTCCCCGGAGGGTGACTGCGGCCTCCAGTCCTGCTGCGGTGAGCGCAGAGGAGGTGCGGCTCCTTGCAGAAATGGGCGCCCAGGCTGAGCGCAGGTACACTGAGCTCATGGCTGCAGTGGCAAGGATGCCTGACTCCATAGAGTCACTGGCAAGGAGTGTACAAGAATTCGGGGCAGCACAGGTCAGGAGTCTTCAGGACTTCGCTGCAGCACAGGCGGCTTCCAGCCAAGTGCTCAGTCGTGCCGTGCATTCACTGGCTGGTCTCATGCAGACACAGACCAGGGCCACACGGGCACTAACTGCTGCCACCCTCGCTGGATCGGCCAGGCATCGCCGGGGCACTCGCCGCGCCGCAGCAGCCCAGCAGTCTGTGCTTCAGCAGATTGCTGCGCATGCTGCAGTGCTGGCCCGTGCGAGTGCCAATGTATCAGCCGACCAGGGAGAACATAACATAAGAACATAAGAAGTAGGAGCAGGAGTAGGCCACACGGCCCCTTGGGCCTGCTCCGCCATTCAATAGGATCATGGCTGATCCGAACCTAGACTCACGTCCACTTCGCTGCCCGCTCCCCGTAACCCCTAATTCCCTTATCAGCTAGGAAACTGTCTATCTCCTTTTTAAATTTATTTAATGTCGCAGCTTCCACAGCTCTCTGAGGTAGCAAATTCCATAGATTTACTACCCTCTGAGTGAAGAAGTTTCTCCTCATCTCAGTTTTGAAACGGCCGCCCCTTATTCTAAGATTATGCCCCCTAGTTCTAGTCTCACCCATCAGCGGAAACATCCTCCCCGCATCCACCCGATCAAGCCCCCTCACAATCTTATATGTTTCAATCAGATCGCCTCTCATTCTTCTGAATGCCAATGAGTAGAGGCCCAACCTACTCAACCTTTCCTCATAAGTCAACCCCCTCATCTCCGGAATCAACCGAGTGAACCTTCTCTGAACTGCCTCGAGAGCAAGTATATCTTTTCTTAAATATGGAAACCAAAACTGTACGCAATATTCCAGGTGTGGCCTCACCAGTACCCTGTATAACTGCAGCAAGACTCCCCTGCTTTTATACTCCATCCCCCTTGCAATAAAAGCCAAGATTCCATTGGCCTTCCTGATCACCTGCTGTACCTGCATACTAACCTTTTGTGTTTCATGCACCAGGACCCCCAGATCCCTTTGTACTGTAGCACTTTGCAGTTTCTCTCCATTTAGATAATAACTTGCTCTTTGATTTTTTCTGCCAAAGTGCATAACCTCACACTTTCCAACATTATATTCCATCTGCCAAATTTCTGCCCACTCACTTAGCCTGTCTATGTCCTTTTGCAGGTTTTTTATGTCCTCCTCACTCACTGCTTTCCCTCCCATCTTTGTATCGTCGGCAAACTTGGATATGTTGCACTTGGTCCCCTCCTCCAAATCGTTAATATAGATTGTAAAGAGTTGGGGTCCAGGCACTGACCCCTGCGGAAAACCACTAGTTACTGATTGCCAACCCGAGAATGAACCATTTATCCCAACTCTCTGTTTTCTGTTAGATAGCCAATCTTCCACCCTTGCCAGTATATTGCCCCCAATCCCATGATTTTTTATTTTGTGCAGTAATCTTTTGTGTGGCACCTTGTCAAATGCCTTTTGGAAGTCCAAATACACCACATCCACTGGTTCCCCTTTATCCACCCTGTTTGTTACATCCTCAAAGAATTCGAGCAAATTTGTCAAACATGACTTCCCCTTCATAAAACCATGCTGACTGTCCGATTAAATTATGCTTATCCAAATGTCCTGCTACTGCTTCCTTAATAATGGACTCCAACATTTTACCAACCACAGATGTTAGGCTAACTGGTCTATAGTTTCCAGCCTTTTGTCTACCTCCCTTTTTAAATAAGGGCATTACATTAGCAGTTTTCCAATCTGCTGGGACCTTTCCTGAATCCAGGGAGTTTTGGAAAATTACCACCAATGCATCCGCAATCCCTACCACTACTTCTCTCAAGACCCTAGGATGTAAGCCATCAGGTCCAGGGGATTTATCCGCCTTAAGTCCCATTATCTTACCGAGTACCATCACTTAGTGATTTTAATCGTGTTTAGCTCCTCCCCCCCTATAGCCCCCTGTTTGTCCAGTGTTGGGATATTTTTAGTGTCCTCTACTGTAAAGACTGATACAAAATATTTGTTCAGCGTTTCTGCCATCTCCATGCTCCCCACCACTAATTTCCCGGTCTCGTCCTCTAAGGGACCAACATTCACTTTAGCCACTCTTTTTCTTTTTATATAACTGTAGAAACTCTTGCAATCTGTTTTTATATTTTTTGCTAGTTTACTTTCATAATCTATCTTCCCTTTCTTAATTAATCTTTTAGTTATTCTTTGCTGGCTTTTAAATCCTTCCCAATCTTCTATCCTCCCACTAGATTTGGCTACTTTATATGCCCTTGTTTTCAGTCGGATACTATCCTTTATTACTTTACTTAGCCACGGATGGCTGTCTTTTCTTTTATGCCCCTTTTTCCTCAGTGGAATATATTTTTCTTGCCTGTGCTCTGTCAGGTTGGCAGCATTCCTGCAGCCAACACTGTCACTCCTCCACTGCAGCTACCACCACCCATAGGACAGATTGCTGCCGCCCAAGCAGAGTTGGAGCAGTCAGCAGCCAGCCCCTCCAGGCCCAGAGCTGGTCCAAGCCGACCCCCAAGGACATCTGCCGTCTCACCATCTGACCCTCAGCAGCCTTGCCCCAGCCTTGCTGCAGCCACTGGGGCCCCATTGAGGTGGAGCTGCAGGGCGGGAAGGGGCCACTTGTGCAAGTGAGACGGCTCACCCTCGCAGGGGAAAAAGTAGAAGGTGTGGCCAAATGATTTTTTTATATATGAAGGCCGAGACTGTTGTGTTCTTTTATATATGAAGGCCGAGACTGTTGTGTTCTTTTATATATGAAGGCCGAGACTGTTGTGTTCTTTTATATATGAAGGCCGAGACTGTTGTGTTCTTTTATATATGAAGGCCGGGACTGTCATGTTTTTTTTTATATATGAAGGCCGAGACTGTTGTATTCTTTTATATATAAAGGCCAAGACTGTTGTGATTGCTTTTTAGAAAGGCTGAGGATCATGGTCATTTTGGGTTAACTGCTTGTTGCATTTTCTAAAGGTTGTGAGAGCCAGTTATGTCTCTGACTGTTTTTGGGGGTGTTTCTCTGAATTAGTTTGTCATGCGGAAAGGGCACAGAGTTTGCACAGTAAAAATTTTTCTGGAATCGCACTGTCCATGTTTGTTTTTTTAAGTATTTGTTGCCTTGACCGGCTCAGGGCTGGCAGAGTGGCTCCATTCATCTTCTTTCATTGGCACAAGCCATTCCCTGAGAGGGGGCCTAGAACCGAGTTGCAATAAGCCGCCGATGGACGGCCCTTGCACTTTTTGGCTCCCTCCCGTGCTGGTGCTCCTCCTCCTCCTCCTCCTCCTCCTCCTCCTCTGGTGGTCCTCCAACGTCTGCTGGCAGTGGCTGAGTCCTGCGGATAGCCAGGTTGTGCAGCATGCAGCACACTACAACGAAATGGGAGACTCGCTCCGGCGAGTACTGTAGGGCTCCCCCGGAACGGTCCAGACAGCGGAACCATTGCTTCAGCACACTGATTGTGTGCTCAATGATGTTCCTGGTTGCTTGATGGCTGTCATTGTATCGCTCTTCAGCAGGGGTGCTGGCCGCACGGTGCGGGGTCATCAGCCAGGTGCACAAAGGATAGCCTTTGTCCCCGAGAAGCCATCCTCGTGGGTGAGGCTGGGCTTCGAAAATGTCTGCCACAGAAGTCTGGCGCAGGATGAAGGCATCGTGGCTGCTGCTTGGAAAGCGGGCATTGACAGCTAGTATGAACTGCCTGTGGTCACACACCAGCTGCACGTTGAGCGAATGGTAGCCCTTCCGGTTGCGGTAATCCTCGGCATTCTGTAGAGGTGCCCGCAAAGCCACATGCATGCAGTCAATAGCAAAATACTGCAGATGTTGGAAATCCGAAATAACAACAGAAAATGCTGGAAAAACTCAGCAAGTCAGGCAACATCCGTGGAGAGAAATTTGAGTTGACGTTTCGGGTTTGACCCTTCTTCAAAACTGGAGAGAAAAGGAACTAGATCGAAGGCAGGGCTGCGATCGGACAAAAGAATAAAAGAACCAAAAGAAGTAAAAGAGATTAGAAGCTAGACGAGATGGTAATAGGCTGTGATTAGGTGTAAAGTGTACTGGCAGGGCAAAAGATAGCTGCCAGGTGTGAGAGAGAAACAAAAGGAAAGGAGGGGGGGGGGAAAGGAAAGGAGTGGAAAAATATAAGTGAAAATGAAATAGGGGCCGAGGTTATGATCTGAAATTGTTGAACTCGATATTGAGACCGGAAGGCTGCAGACTGCCTAATCGGAAGATGAGGTGCTGTTCCTCGAGTTTACGTTGAGCTTCCGTGGAACAGTACAAGAGGCCAAGGACGGTGAGGTCCGAGTGGGAATGGAGTGGTGAATTGAAATGACAGGCGACCGGAAGCTCGGGGTCACCCTTACGGACTGAACGGAGGTGTTCCGCAAAGCGGTCACCCAATCTGCGTTTGGTCTCCTGCTTTGCGGAACACCTCCGTTCAGTCCGTAAGGGTGACCCCGAGCTTCCGGTCGCCTGTCATTTCAATTCACCGCTCCATTCCCACTCGGACCTCACCGTCCTTGGCCTCTTGTACTGTTCCACGGAAGCTCAACGTAAACTCGAGGAACAGCACCTCATCTTCCGATTAGGCAGTCTGCAGCCTTCCGGTCTCAATATCGAGTTCAACAATTTCAGATCATAACCTCGGCCCCTATTTCATTTTCACTTATATTTTTCCACTCCTTTCCTTTCCCCCCCCCCTCCTTTCCTTTTGTTTCTCTCTCACACCTGGCAGCTATCTTTTGCCCTGCCAGTACACTTTACACCTAATCACAGCCTATTACCATCTCGTCTAGCTTCTAATCTCTTTTACTTCTTTTGGTTCTTTTATTCTTTTGTCCGATCGCAGCCCTGCCTTCGATCTAGTTCCTTTTCTCTCCAGTTTTGAAGAAGGGTCAAACCCGAAACGTCAACTCAAATTTCTCTCCACGGATGTTGCCTGACTTGCTGAGTTTTTCCAGCATTTTCTGTTGTTATTTTGCATGCAGTCAATGGCGCCCTGCACCATGGGGAAGCCCGCTAATGCTGCAAATCCCATTGCACACTCTTGCTGCTTGTCCAGGGTCATGGGGAAGGAGATGAACTGACGTCGCCTTCTGAAAAGGGCATTGGTCACCTGGCGGATGCAGCAATGTACCATGAACTGGGAGATGTTGGCAATGTCCCCAGTAGCGGATTGGAAGGAGCCGGTGGCATAGAAGTTGAGAGCCACCGTCACCTTCACTGCCGCCGACAGAGACGTCCTGCTCCTCAGCTGTGGCTGCAGATCTCTGCGAAGCAGGTGGCAGATCTCAGTGACCACCTCCCTTCTGAATCGCAGCCTCCGAACACACTGCTCCTCAGACATGTTCAGATATGAGAACTGCTGGCGGTATACCCTGGGTGGGTAAGGCCTCCTGTGCCGACGTCTGTTGGCCCTTCTCCGTCTGGCCATGACTGGCACTCTCTCACGGTGTCTCTGAGCCCTTTGAATGCAATGCAGCAAGCCAACGATTGCAGCCCCCATTATATGTTTCGAATCAAGGCTATGGCACTGAAAGTTAAATGCAAGTGCAAAGCTCTGGCCTGAAGCCACAAGTACCTGTGCGAGCGTTGAGTCAAACCAGAAAGCTCTCTGCCTTTGTCTCTCTCCAAATATCCTTCTCTCACAAAGAAGGATTGGAGCAAAATGGCTGCCATTTATACTGCAGGAGGAGTCCCCTTTAATTTGCACCCCCCGCGCCCTGCAGCGACTGGGAACCGTTCCCCTCTACCAGTCGCTAGGGGTGCCAGGCGCACATTAAGCCAGTGCCACTGAATTTCCGGTTCGGGGCACACAAAGGGCGTTGCACCATGAAATGACGTCAGGATCTGCGCGCGCAGCTGAGCGGGTGCAGCGGTTTTGCGCCGGCGCTAAATCTTAACTGAAGTTCGCGAGAGGCGCAGATCGCGCTGTGCCCGGGTGCTAGCCGCTTAGCGCCCCACTTCTCCTCCTCCTAAGGCGCTAGCGGCTGGCGCTAACAACTGAATTTCTAGGCCTATATGTTTTCAGAGTGCATTGTCTCATTAGCATCATGCAGCATAAGACCTCAACACCAAATGGTTACGATCTTAGGGGATTCATCTTATAGCCGATACATACTTCAGACCCACTGCAGGAAGTGATTCTGTAATAAAAACAGAAAATGCTGAAAAACACTCAGACACGTCAGGCAGCGTCGGCGGAGAGAGAAACAGAGTTAGAGATTCAGGTCGGTGACCTTTTGTCAGATGTGCTTCTGTAATACTGGTTCAGGCTCCTGGTGCTATAGAAACAGCTCCATTTATACACTAGCTTGGGTTCTACAGCAGTCAGTTTGTCTTTTAAAACAGTTATGTACTGACTGTGTGTAACTGGCAGCCGCATAATCTCTCAATAGCTGGGAAAAGACCACACAGGTCTGTCAATGCAAAAACCACATGTGGTTGAACCGCTCAGCCCACAGATGCGAGCAGGCAAAGTGTTTTCGGCTGACTCCAGAAGCAGGGCTGAATTCTAAGAACGTAAGAACATAATAAATAGGAGCAGGAGTTGGCCAATCGGCCCCTGGAGCCCGTTCCATCATTCAATAAGATCATGGCTGATCTTCTACCACAACTCCATTTTCCCGCCCAACCCCCATATCCCTTGATTCCATTAGTGTCCAGAAATCTATCAATCTCAACCTTGAATATACTCAACGAATGAGCATCCACAGCCCTCTGGGGTACAGAATTCCAAAGATTCACAACGCTCTGAGTGAAGAAATTTCTCCTCATCTCAGTCTTAAATGGCCTTCCCTTGATCCTGAGACTGTGCCCCTAGTTCTGGACTCTCCAGCCTCTACCCTGTCAAACCCTCTAAGAATTCTATAGGTTTCAATGAGATCACCTCTCATTCTTCGAAACTCCAGAGAACATGGGCTCATTCTACTCAATCTCTCCTCATAGGACAATCCTCTCATCCCAGGAATCTAGAATTCTTTTCACGTTGCCGTGAGACTGGCACTGCCACACTGAGGTACCCACGGAAACCAGTGCCCTCGACCTCTGTTGGCAGCTGTACCACCTCATTTACATTTCCAGTGGCCAACCACCAATTTACGTAAACCTCGTGGGTCATTTTCTGCCAGTAGGGAGCCTCGAGGGCTGCCAGTTTCGGATATGCACTGGTGACGAGCGAGATTCCTTGCTTCTGGCACATACTCAGTCACATAGCATTGCTTGCAGCTTCTTGGAGCCCGTATCCATGATATGAACCCAAGGGGATGCAACTAAATATTTTTGCTAATGATGAAACGCATTACTCTACTGCTCCAGAGATGTTGCCAAAACTAAGATGCTGGGACTCTACATGGGAAAACCTCAATGGACGAGTGGCAACAGGCAGACAACAGTGGGAGCTGGTCACGTTGTGCGAGGTTGGTATGGTTTTGTGATGGCCTCTTGCACATCCCCAATTTTCATCGTTCCACCATTGGTGGCCGTGCCTTCAGCTGCCTAGGCCCTAAGCTCTGGAATTCCCATCCTAAACCTCTCCGCCTCTCTACCTCCCTCTCCTCCTTTAAGACGCTCCTTAAAACCCACCTCTTTGACCAAGCTTTTGGTCACCTGTCCTAATATCTCCTTGTGTGTCAAATGTTGTTTGATAATCGCTCCTGTGAAGCACCTTGGGATTTTTTACTATGTTAAAGGCGCTATGTAAATGCACATTGTTGTTGTTGTTGTTTTCTTTGGCCAGTCTGGTTATGATGACTAACTGATAAAATAAGATAAATTGTTACACAATAAGCACTAGCTCTGAAATCTGTGTTACCTTACACCCAGAGAAAACGCATTTGAAGAATGTTTTAAAAGTTACTCACTACTTGATGAGCATGAGCGTTCATGAACTCACCTAATAGCTTTTCACCCTCCAAAGACACTTCATTGAACATTAGCCAGAGGAAATGACACTTCAAATGGAATAAGATGCTTCTTTTACACCGACAAGGACTCGGTCAGTGGGTGAGTGAAGAGCCATAGCAGAGCTCAAAGGGTCAGACACAACCGGAATTTTGTTGGGGGAGGCGGGGGGCTCCGAGGCGGGCGGGAAACCTGAGAGGCTGGAGGATTGGGGCAGACTACTGGAGGATTGTGGCCGGCCTCATCATCATCATTGTGGGGGGGAGGCCTGGGAATGCAATCATAGGCCTCATGGTGGGGTCTCCGATTGCGGGGGGGTGGTGGGTTAGATAGCGGCTCTGGATCCAGGAGGTAGGTGACATGAATCAGTCATTCATGAAAGAAAGACTTATGAAATAATACTGAGCGACCTGCGGGTGGCGCTGTCCAGGGAGCGTATAAATACCCAGGCACGGGCCCAGCTTGCGCAGGACATTTTTAACAGGAACTAGTGAAGGACACAACTAGACCTCCATGTCGTAAAACAGTTGATTAAAGCTTTGTTTAACGCTTAGACCAAGTGCCTAGTAGTTTTTTCACGTCAGTAGGTATAAAGCCACTTACCTCCTGGACGCAGCAGCTCTGCCTCTTTTTAACTGCTGAGTTTCACGAATTGTGTGAAACCTGTCCACAGGCAGTTAAATTCAAAATGGAGGGGAAAATAGAGGCTTCCAGCCTCTTACATCAATATTTACATTGTGGTAACGCCCCCTGAGAGCGGGTTGGCTGCCTGCCCCTCGTCCCGCCCCCATCCCTTCCCCTGGGGAAACCGGAAGTGGGCGGGTTGGAGACGGGTTCAGGTAGGGATTCACATTTAAAAAAAATGTAATTGCTCCCTCGCTCCAAACCCATCCAGGAAAATTCCGGCCAATAAGACCGTTTGGAGCTGGAGGGATGATACTCTGAAGTGACTCATAAGCTGACGAGCTGCTTTGTTTTTATTTAGCTCACTCAAACTTGAAAGCAATGTGCCCTTTGTTATCGAGTACAATTTTCCAGTTGTTGTCCGTATCACTATTAATCGCTTATTGTTTGACTGTTGGGGTATGTAATTAAAAATAATAAGACATTATTAATATCTAAAATGGTCCAGTCACTTCAAAGTGCCCCGCTCTGGTTTGAGATTGCACTGTCATGAACAGACAATTACATTGCACAAACAGGAAATTAGAAATTTAGTCGCTGTACAGATTAAAGTCACTGTTTACTGCTGAATCAGAGATTATGCTCGTCAGAGATGAAGGCTCAAAACAATTTGATGAACCTCCAGAGTAACTCAATTATGGGCCTGCAGTTTTGCTGTTGAAAGTATTAAAGTCCATATTCCACATTGGACATCTTAAACGCCCATAATGATATGATTATATTTTCCTCTTCCTATATGGCTAGAAAAAATAAACCAAAAGTGCGTGGGAATGTATATTGAAGACCATGGTTAAAACACTTGGACAGGGCCAAAGCAAATGTTGTTCCTTAACCACGCTGCTGTTGAAAAATGTGCTGAAGCTTCCATGTTTTCCTGGTCTTATTAGCCGAGTGAATCTATCAATGTTGTGCGCTCTGAAACAATTCGTTTTTCCATCCGTTCTCCTTATCGCCCACCCTCATACTCTTGCCACATTTTGATATACGTACATATCTAGATGCCATTTTAGTGTGACAGGCTTCTTCCCAGGTTCCCACAGGCTTGGCAGTGTTTTGAATTCCAAGCCCATGAACTCATATCAGGTCAGGCAGCATAGACGCAAGCTGCCTTCAACCTTGCTCTGATAGCTGGATTGACAAGAGTGACCGAGAGAGAGCCATCATACCATCTCCATATCTGAAAATACTACATGACGTGGGTTTTTTCATCAGCTGGGTGAAAGACTGCTTGACATGGAAACAATCACCGGGTACTGTCCACAGTCACAATGCAGAACTTCTTGTGTGAAAAAAAATGCACTTTATCAATTACTTTCCTTTTAATAGAAAAAGATCATGTAAAAATATGCATTTATTCTTCACCTCCCAATTTACTTCTTAGTGCATGGCCTTTAGTTTCTGCTTGATGTACACAATGCCAGTTCTTTTTCCTCCTGTATCGGGGGGTGGGGAGGGGAAGAGAGAAACATACTGCTTTTTTTTAAACCCGGAAATGACAGAAATGATCCCTGCTGTGGCAGGAGGATTAGAGTGACATACAGCCCTGGCCTAGCAAATTGGAGCTTGGTTAGGGAGCCAGGACTCTCCCCCATGGCCTACTGGATGCTTCCACTGGTGAATAATACAAAAATGTTATTGTACAAATGCAGCATTTTAGTGTAGCTTCCAAAATTTATGATAGACATGTCAGCCTTGGCAAAGTGGTAGCATTCCCACCCTCAAAAATATAAGCTTGTTTTTCTGCGACAATTTATAATCAATTTACAAGGGGTAATCTTCCAACGCTGTGATCTCAGTGGGGAGCCTTGCCGGGCGGGAATTTGGGAAATTCAGATGCACTGCTTATGAATTCCCGACCCTTATAATGTCATCTCCCATCATCTTCCTGTTGGTCCCAGGGGAAGATCTTACGATAACGACAATGACTACACTTTAAAAATAGTAATTCATTGACATGTCCTAAAGGTATGATGAGATGAAAAGTTAATATTCTTTCTTCATTAGAAGGCGCTGGAACTAAGGGCTTCGGTGCATATTTGCAACTATAATGAGTCTCACACATTAAAGCTGTTTACTTGAATATCCTATGGAGAATTGTGCAGCATTCTATGTTATAGATATACAGCAGTGCAGCGTAGAGGATGCTATTTTTTTATTCATTTACGGGGTGTGGGCATCGCTGGCAAGGCCACCATTTATTGCCCATCCCTAATTGTCCTTGAGAAGATTGTGGTGAGCCACCTTCTTGAACCGCTGCAGTCCGTGTGGTGAAGGTGCTCCCACAGTGCTGTTAGATAGGGAGTTCCAGGATTTTGACCCAGCGACGATGAAGGAATGGCGATATATTTCCAAGTCAGGATAGTGTGTGTCTTGGAAGGGAACTTGAAGGTGGTGGGGTTCCCATGCGCAAGCTGCCCTTGTCCTTCTAGGTGGAAGAGGTCGCGGTTTTGGGAGGTTCTGTCGAAGAAGCCTTGGCGAGTTGCTGCCATGCATCTTGTAGATGGTACACACTGCAGCCACGGTGCGCTGGTAGTGGAGGGAGTGAATGTTTAAGGTGGTGGATGGGATGCCAATCAAGCGGGCTGCTTTGTCTTGCATGGTGTCGAGCTTCTTGTGTGCTGTTGGAGCCGCACTCATCCAGGCAAGTGGAGAGTATTTCATCACACTCCTGATTTCTGCACGGGACTGGTTGTCACTGAAATTATTTCTGTCATTCCCTCACAGAAAATACATAGGCAAGTAATGTGTTATTTAACCTAATTGCAGCAAATTACTGGGAACTGGTAGAGCAGCAGAAGGCTTCATCTTATTGATGCTTGCACTTTTCTACTCACAAAGTCAGCAAGCATGATGGAAATGTTAGAACAAAAGCAAAATACTGCGGATGTTGGAAATTTGATGAGAATGATTGACGGCATTGTCAAATCCCACAGCAGGGAAATCTTTCTTGGCTATCAGTAGTAATTCTTACTTTTTTGTGCCCCCCCCCTCTCCCGTTCTGCAAAGTTGAAGACATCCAGCCCTGATTTTTATTTGGGTGCAAGATGACGCATGCGATATTAGTACATGCTTGACCATCAATGCGTTGATCCCTTCTCTATTTCCAGGTGAATCCCGTACACCTTACATTGGGAACTCATCCATTCAATGTAAGGGGCTATTGATTTTTCTGGATGCAAAGGAGAACCACGGAGATTTTCAGGCATGGTGACAAGTCTGAGCAGTAGCACAACCTGATTTTCCAATGGGGCTATGGAGATGTTGCTGGTGCAAGTGCTCCTGAGCAGGGGGACCTCCTCTGCCACATTTATATTGTCCTTTTGCTGATGCTCATTGCCTTTCTCCTCTGGGTGCTCCACTGTGATCCCCATTGTATTATGAAGCTGTGTAGCATGCCGCAGATTATGATCATGTAGGTGACTTTGACCCAGGCTGCACTGTAACTTAGGCACCTAAAACTCTGCTTTCACATGACAATGATGATGCTTGTGGTAAGTGCATGCAGCTCATTCTGCCTGTGCTCAGCAGATGCACATGGCTGCCACAAGTCATGGTGGCAGAGGTCTCCTTGAAGTCAGCCTTGCACGTTTTCTTACCAGATCCAATAATGGGAGCATGGTGGGTTGCCTTAAAATAAAGGCATTATGACTGCTGCCTGGCAAGTGGTCATGGACCGGCCTAATGTTCTGCAAACGGTCACAGAGCAGCAGCCCTTTAATAAAACAACAGCCCTGTGATTCATCAATAAGATTGTTTCCAAAGGCAACACTGGAGGCCCAATAATTTGTGGGTGAAATGAAGATTCAGTTCATTTCTGGAGAGCAGGCTGGGAAATAGCGTCAAGGTCCAAACAATGTCACTGCCACGCCAGTAACGTCTTGTAAATGAAGCTCCCGCCTATTTCTGATGAGATCTTCCTGTGGGAGGCAAAGATCCCCACTCAAAATGTGCTTTGTGCGGGTGAGATCCGGTATAAGTGATCTCCGTCCATACTTCTGGTCAGTGCCACCCAGCTACCCCCACTGGGCACAAATGACACACAATAAAATAGCACAGAAAGCATGTGAACATCCCGGCCAGACAGACCTGGGTTGACAGAAGCGAAAACCGTGTCACTAAAGCTTCACAGGAAGTGAATAATCACTAAGAAAGAGGAATATTAACTGCGAGTTTGTGTAATGATTTGCTCTGACTATTAGCCTGTGGCCATTACATTTCCTGTGCACTGAGTGGAAAGCAAAGATATCAGTTTGGGGTTTAACCAGGGGTGCAAGTGTCATCTAAATTAGCAAAAAAAAAAAGATCTATTAGTGGTCTTAACCGAGTCTGCCGTGGGAATAAGTGCACTGTTTCCCTGCAGCTAAACCTTTTCATATCACAGGTTCCCAGACACATCAAACCATTCACAGGCAAAAAAAAGGCCCTGAATACATGAATTATAGCCTCTGTCACTGAAACCCAGTATTGGTTTGCTAATGATAACCAGGGCTGCCTGCACTGGTAAGTATCCTACTGTCGTACCTTCTGGAGAATGTATACTCAGGCCATAAAAATCACAGAGTTTTACGATCCAACTGTAACAATAATAACTTTAAATTAAAAAAAAATCCAAAAGCAACAACATGCACAAATTCTAAATTTGGTCATTTTCACAAAACTGCAGTAGATAATTAATCATACTGGGAAAGGGGGAAAAATAATAGGGGGGCTGTTGGACTGATGGAATGTTTAACTTGTAACAGTATCAAAAATAAGATAAGGTGCACACATGATGTTTAGGAGTTGATGTAATGATTCCCCTGGACTGTGCAGTTCGAAACATTTCACTTTCTCTCACTGAGATGAATCCGTTAGTTGGAACGAGAGAAATGTTTTTCCGTTACTAGCCCAACAGAATCAGCTATTGAATACAAATGGGTGCTGCTGGCAGTCTGGCTACAGAATGGCAAGCTATTGGGTGCAATAAATCACAATCAAAAATGTTGTTATACGCCACGCTGCTATGTAGCCATTTGTTGCAGTGAAGGCGAGTGCTTTTAGATTCAGTTTTTGATCACTATTTTGCTGACAGCAACTTCTGTTCAAATTTAAAAAAAAAATGTAACCTATAATTTGAACTTGAGGAAATGGAGGGAATAGAATCTCAAAATGTTTCATTTCACTGGGCAAGCAGCCAAATAAAGTGCATTTAAAACAAAAAAAAGAAAGACTTGCATTTATATAGCGCCTTTCATGACCTCAGGATGTCCCACAGCGCTTTACAGCCGATGAAGTACTTTTTGAAGTGTAGTCGCTGTTGTAATGTAGGAAACGCAACAACCAATTTGCGCACCGCAAGCTCCCACAAACAACAATGTGATAATTACCAAATAATCTGTTTCAGTGATGTTGATTGAGCGATAAATATTGGCCCAGGACACTGGGGATAACTCTCCTGGTCTTTTTCGGAATAGTGTCATGGGATCTTTTATGTCCACCTTAGAGCGCAGATGGGGCCTCGGTTTAATGTCTCATCCAAACGACGGCACCTCCAACAGTGCAGCACTCCCTCAGTACTGCACTGGAGTGTCAGCCTAGATTTTTGTGTTCAAGTCTCTGGAGTGGGACTTGAACCCACAACCTTCTGACTTGGAGGCGAGAGTGCTACCCACTGAGCCACGGCTGACACAAAAGAAGAATGAAGGCACCCAACAGAAGGAATGAATGAGTTAATGCATCACAACATAGCTGGCTTGTTGAACCTGTTTGTGGATGCAACAAGAAACCACTGCGCGGAAGGCAGATGTTCATATAGGAACAGGAGCAGGCCATTCAGTTGCTTAGGGCCTGCTCTGCCATTCAATTAGATCATGGCTGATCTGCACCTCAGTTCCATTTTCCCGCTGTTGCTCCATATCTGTTCCTGGTTGTTGCTGGGACCACAGAAGGAACTGGTCTGGGGTACCATTGAGCAATTCATAACTTTACCACGACCGAAAACATTCCCAACATCCCTGGTTCCTTCAATCACTTCCACCCACCTTACTCCTAGATTTCAAGCACATCGGAATAGAAGTTACCCTTGGTAATGTTATTGTATTAAACGCTTAATCCACACAGTTCAAATTCCTCCCCATGCTTTTTTCTTGACGGTGTTAATCCATTCAAAATAAAAGCACCAGATATCATTCCTCCCAGCCTACAAATCTGGGAACTTCTCTGGCCTAATCTAAAATATTAGCAAAGAACGGTGCTAAACCCCCTTACCCAGATGTTCTCTTGAATTTCATAAAGCATGCCACTCCTTATACCAGATAATTACTTTATTGTTATTACTGAATTGAACTGAAAACCTGTCGCAGTCTATACTTGTCATAATGGTGCGCTCAAAGGCACCTATACATTCTGCAAGTGCGCCCCACTGATTGGGACAAACTCCAGATTAACCAGGCACTGAATTCAGTGTGCCAATTGTTTTTTTACTGATTTTGGAGGCCACTTCTAGAGCATGTGCAGTCCTCATTAAAGCTCCAAATTGCAGCTAATCCTACGTAAAATGGTTTTATGATGAATTGCTAGCACTTTTTTGCCCTTCTCACTCCTTTAGTGCTGCGCGCTTATTTAAAACCGCTGCTTCTGGGCTTCACTGCTCTGTCCTTTAATAACGTGGATTCTCAAAGGTGTGAGTGACAAGAGCTCAAGTTATACATTTTTGGGGGATTTTGCGCATTGCAGTTGCTGCAGTATCTTTGGAGTGTTCTTTCTGCGACTGCATTTTTGATTCCTTTGGAAGACTCCTTGGGCTAAAAATTCAGTGGCGCCGCGTTTGGAGCGCCAAGCTCGCCTGGGCGCCGGAATTTGCGCTCCGGCCAGAGCCGCTTGCGCCCTCCCGATATTCAGTGGGAGCACCCCAAGAGGGACTCGGGGCGCTGCTCGAGGCTCCCCGCATCCCACTTGGGGCGCTCAAACTGAATATCGCCGCGCTACGTGCCACAGCGCTGTGGCACGGCGCGCTGCTGTACTGCAGGCCTTCCTCCCCTTCTTAAGGGGGAGGGGCCTGCACCAGCGCGATCACCGATCGTGAGTGCCAGCAAAAGAGCCCGACACCGAGGAGAAGTGCCGGGCTTTTGGGACACAGCCGGCACTGCCCGGGGGGTGGATCAGGAGGCCGGGGAGGGCGGCGCGAGGAGGTGCTGGCAGGCGGCCACCGGAAAAAATGGCCGCCCCGCACCTCCACCTTAATTTGTGCCACTACCACCACAGGTAGGCCCTGTGAACCGGTCGCGATTTGCGACCGGCGTTACAGAGGCGGGCGCGACCAAATATCACGATCGGGGCGGTAGCGGGGCGCTGCGCACACCAATGACGTCATCGGTGGTGGCGCAGCGCTACAAGCTAACGCCGCCATTAGCGCCCTGCTAAATATCGCGGGAGGCGTGGCCAGTGGCGCTAAAGCCACTGAGTGCCCTCTTTGGGCGCTAACTGGTGGCGCAGCCCACTGAATTTCTAGGCCCTTTTACCACAGCACTGTACTGACAGCTGCAGCTCCCTTAGCAATAAGCACAGGGGTCTGCATTAGGGTTGCCAACCCTCCAGGATTACCCTGGAGTCTCCAGGAATTAAAGAGTAATCTCCAGGACGCTGCTGCCAGCAAACCTGGAGAACAATCATAGGAGTATTTTTTTTACATTTCTTTGAACACTTTTGATTATTAGTTATAAAAATAAAAAACATCGGAAAAAAGGCTGTTAACTGACAGTGAAGAATCATCCAATCGGGTAATGAAGAGCCTATTCGCTTTCCGATTGGCGTAGGAAGGCGATGCACCATGAGGAGGGACACGTCAGGTGACCAATGGCAGGAGTGTAGGGCGGGGTGGTTGGAGGCAGGAGACCATGTGGTTAAAACTCCAGGATAATGTCCAATCAGAGTTAGCAACCCAAGTCAGCATGGATATTCCACTGGGCATTCCAATGGCAGTGATGGATATGGAAGAGAAAGAGTGGTTCTGGCAGGGAGAACAAAGGCAGGTGTACTTGCACCTCCGGCATCTGATGCCCATTTGGCATCAGCCAAGGATTTGTCCTCAGGCCCAGGCATGCTATTTGGAGATATCTGAGGAGATCTGCCTTCACTGTCAAAGCTTAATGAGCGAGGCTATAATGGAGTCATAAGAACATAAGAACATAAGAAATAGGAGCAGGAGTAGGCCAATCGGCCCCTCGAGCCTGCTCCACCATTCAATAAGATCATGGCTGATCTGATCCTAACCTCAAATCTACTATTACTTTACATCCCTCCCGAACCCATGTGATCTCCTGGGAGAGGCGAAAAACCAGATAAAAAACCCAATGGCCAATTTGGGAGAAAAAAATCTGGGAAATTCCTCTCCAACCCATCTAGGTGATCGAAACTCGTCCAGGAGATCACTGTCCCTATTTTTTCTACAGTACTTACCTTCTGTAAAAGGTGATCTCCACCCCAGCCAGGAACAGGAATAGAACCATCTCCTGAAACCTAACACAAAATTAGAACACAAGAAGTAGGAGCAGAACCAGGCTACACGGCCCCTGGGCCCACTCCGTTACCCACAGGGCCATGGCCATTCCAAACATAGACTCATGTCCAATTTCCTGCCCGCTCCCCGTAACCCCTAATTCCCTTTACTTCTAAGAAACTGTCTATTTCTGTTTTAAATTTATTTAATGATGTAGCTCCCACAGCTTTCTGGGGCAGCAAATTCCACAGACCTACGACCCTCTGAGTGAAGAAGTTTCTCCTCATCTCAGTTTTGAAAGAGCAGCCCCTTATTCTAAGATTATGCCCCCTAGTTCTAGTTTCACCCATCATTGGGAACATCCTCACCGCATCCACCCGATCAAGCCCCTTCACAATCTTATATGTTTCAATAAGATCGCCTCTCATTCTTCTGAACTCCAATGAGTAGAGTCCCAATCTACTCAACCTCTCCTTATATGTCCACCCACTCATCCCCGGGATTAACCAAGTGAACCTTCTTTGTACTGACTCAAGAGCAAGTATGTCTTTTCTTAAGTATGGACACCAAAACTGTATGCAGTATTCCAGGTGCGGTCTCACCAATACCTTGTACAACTGCAACAATACCTCCCTGTTTTTATATTCTATCCCCCTAGCAATAAAAGCCAACATTCCATTGGCCTTCTTGATCACTTGCTGCACCTGCATACTAACATTTGAGTTTCGTGCACCAGGACCCCCCGATCCCTTTGTACTACAGTACTTTCCAGTTTTTTGCCATTAAGATAATAACTTGCTCTATGATTTTTCCTGCCAAAGTGCATAACCTCACACTTTCCAGTATTGTATTCCATCTGCCAAATCTCTGCCCACTTACTTAGCCTGTCTATGTCCCTTTGCAGGTTTTTTATGTCCTCCTCACTCACCACTTTCCCCCCCATCTTAGTATCATCTGTAAACTTTGAGATGTTACACTCGGTCCCCTCCTCCAAATCATTAATATAGATTGTAAAGAGTTGGGGACCCAGCACTGACCCCTGCGGAACACCACTAGTTACTGATTGCCAGTCTGAGAACGAACCATTTATCCCAACTCTCTGCTTTCTGTTAGATAGCCAATCGTCCACCCATGCCAGAATATTACCCCCAATCCCATGATTTTTTATCTTGAGCAATAATCTTTTGTGTGGCACCTTATCAAATGCCTTTTGGAAGTCTAAATACACTACGTCCACTGGTTCCCCTTTATCCACCTTGTATGTTACTTCCTCAAAGAACTCAAGCAAATTTGTCAAACATGACTTCCCCTTCATAAAACCATGCTGACTTTGTCCTATTAAATTATGTTTATCCAAATGTCCCATTACTGTCTATTCAAGGCTGACTTCCAGACAAGATCCACCACAACTCTGCCTGGTGCTTTGAAGGTAACACAGCTTTACATTTTTACATGACTGTATCCTTCAAGCCACCATTGATGATATTTGTTAGATCTGTGTATCTTGATGTTATGTCCTTCAATAATTAGACAAGAGACTGCAGGGAACAATCAACAGGTGTTTACTGGATGAGGGTTACTCTATAACTAACTGTACAGATCCCTACTCAGGGTTTATATACAGGTGTGGTCACTGCCGGTACTACAGTATACAGGAGCTGTAAAAAGTAGTTCTCCCCTTAAAGGTACATACATTACAATATTTGCCTATGTTAGTCAACCATTAGCCCACTGATAAATCAAGAAAGTCACACGATCCTTGTTTATCAGGGGAAAGAACTTAGTCATTACTCCATGGAGAGTATGAAGTGCCTTGAGAATGTGTGAGTCCCACTCTTTTGCTGTATCATCATAGAATGATACAGCACAGAAAGAGGCCATTCGCCCCATCGTGCCTGTGCTAGACAAGGCAGAGCGCTTTTACCGGGTGACAGGCTTATCAAAAACAAGGAGCTTTGTTGATGGGACACATAGCCAACACTGTTCCTAGCAATGATCCCGTGACAGATAGGAAAGGACTATCCTATTATGTCCGTGTATAATTGAGACACGGACTGCAGGAGTTGATTGTAACAAGTCTTTACTGAATGGAGACAACCTGGAAACTTAAACTACAGAAGCCTGCTAGGGCCATTTATACAGGGGTGGTCACTGCCAGTACTGCAGTCTGAGACCAGTTATTCCCTTAAAGGTACATACACAACAATTTCTCCCCTTTTAGATAAACAGTACATAACATTCATTTAACAACTAAATAATAACTAATTACAATTACGGTTGCTAGATACATTGGTTGAAGTTAAGCAATTATAAGTTCAGTCTTTGAGGAGGCTTCCTGATTCTGTCTGGATAACGCCTCTTTGGGATATCAGGTTCTTCTGGCAAGGTTGAGTCGGGATCAATGTCGTTGTTTGGTTCGTCTGCTTCCAATATCACCGATTCTGCGGTAGATGCAATTGGTACTTCGGTTTCAGCGCCAGGTGCATCAGATCGTGGTGTGGAGTTGACATTTTCCAGTGACTCTAGAATCTGGTCAGCATGGCGTCTTACAATGCTCTCTCCAACGTCCACGGTATACATTAGAGGTCCTTGCCGTGTACAGATCGTTCCTGGCTGCCATTTCTCAGTGCGGTAGTCCCGGGCCAAAACTGGTTAACCTATCTTAAAACTCCTGGTCGGCCTTTCATTCATATTCTGAAACTGTCTGTTCTCCACATCTCTTCTGACATTTGGCTTAACCAAATCCAAGCGGCATCATAGTCTTCGATTGAAGAACATCATGGCTGGAGTTTGGTTGGTAACCGCATGTGTTGCATTCCGGTAGGCAAACAAGAAGTTGTCCACCTTGTGTTGTAGGGGTATATCTTCATTACACATTGCCTTGATAGCCTTCTTGAATGTTTGAACAAACCTCTCGGCCAATCCATTAGTGGCTGGATGATATGGGGCGGATGTGTAATGCTTAACACCATTGTTCTTTAAGAACCTCTGGAACTCTTCAGACACAAACTGTGGTCCATTGTCAGAGCAAATCTGTTCAGGCAGCTCATTCCTGGCGAATATGGTTCGTAAGACTGTGATAGTTTTTTCTGTGGTGGTTGAGGACATTTTTATTACCTCTGGCCACTTTGAATGTGCATCCACCGCAATTAAAAACATCGAGTCCATGAAGGGACCAGCAAAATCAATGTGCACCCTTTGCCATGGAGATGAGGGCCACTCCCATGGATGTAGAGGGGCTTGTGGTGGGGCGTTTTGGACCTTCTGGCATCCTGTACAGCTCTTGGTCATCTCTTCGATTTCTCTATCGATTCCCGGCCACCACACAAATGCTCTGGCTGAGTTCTTCATTTTTACCCCTCCCAGATGACCCTCATGAAGCTCATTGAGCACTCTATCCTTCAATTTGGGTGGAATTACTACTCTGGATCCACACATCAAGGTTCCTCTGCACACTGACAGCTGTTCTCTTCTTGGCGAGAATGCTGGCAGCAGTGGTTCGCCATGTGCTGGCCATCCCTTCACCATTAAATCATAGACCCAGGAGAGTGTCGGGTCATTTCGTGTTTCCTTTTCTATGTTTGCATTCGTCACAGGGAGACATTTGACTATAGTCGAGTGGAATAACTCCACTGGATCCACTGCCAGTTCTTCTTCCACCGTCGGCAACGGTAGGCGCGACAATCCATCAGCATTCCCATGCTGTTTAGTTCCTTTGTACTCGATGTCATATTGGTGTGCCCCTAGGAAAAGGGACCACCTCTGTAGCCGTTGTGCCGTCATTATCGGTACGCCCTTCTGAGGGTTGAAAATGGAGACGAGAGGTTGATGATCAGTTAGTAGAGTAAATTTCTGACCGTGCAGGTAGTGATTGAACTTCTTCACCCCCCACACCAGGCTGAGGGCCTCTCTGTCAATCTGGGCGTAGTTACACTCAGCTGAAGTTAACGAGCGTGACACAAAAGCTATCGGCCTCTCTGAACCATCAAAGAATTTATGTGACAGTACTGCCCCAACACCGTAGGGAGACGCATCACACGCCAGTCTTATCGGTAGTGATGGGTTGTAGTGAGCCAATACTTCTCTTGAAGTGATTAGGTCCTTACTCTTCTGAAAGGCCCGCTTACATTCATCGCTCCATTTCCATGCTACTCCCGTTCGTAGTAGGGCGTTCAGTGGATGCAGAATTGTGGACAAATTCGGCAAAAACTTATGGTAGTAATTCACCAATCCGAGGAATGACCTCAGTTGCGACACATTTTCAGGAGCTGGAGCCTTAACTACCGCTTCAATTTTGTCAGGGGACTTATGCAACCCCTCTTCATCAATCACGTGGCCACAATACGATATCTGTTTCTTAAAAAACTCGCACTTAGGGCGATTGGCTCGTAGCCCATGTTCACGTAGTCTAATGAGCACCTGCTCTAGGTTGGCAAGGTGTTCACTGTCATCTTCACCTGTCACTAGGATGTCGTCCAAGTAACACTGAGTCCCCGGAATCCCTTGCAGGACTTGTTCCATCGCTCTTTGCCATATCGCCGGAGCTGATGCTACTCCGAATACCAGTCGATTATACTGGTAAAGACCTTTGTGAGTGTTTATCGTGAGATACTTCCTAGAGGATTCTTCAACCTCCATCTGCAAATATGCTTGTGCTAGGTCAATTTTTGTAAAACGCTTCCCTCCAGATAGTGAGGCGAAGATATCTTCTATCCTTGGAAGAGGATATTGTACTGTGTGAAGGACTGGGTTCACCATCACCTTGAAGTCCCCACAGATGCGAACCTTCCTTGGCTCCTCAGACTTATTGTTTAACGTTTTCTTCATGACAGGAACGATGGGTGTCGCCCACTCGCTCCAGTCTACCTTAGATAACACGCCTGCCTTCTCCAGATTCTCCAGCTCTGCCTCGACGGCTGGGCGAATTGCATATGGTACCGGTCTTGCTTTGAAAAACTTGGGAATTGCATTCTCCTCTATTTTTATCGAGGCGGTTACGCCTTTAAGAGTGCCCAGTTCTTGTTGAAATACCTCTTTGGCGTCAGCTAAGATTGTTGACAATCGTCCAGGAGTGACGTCGTCATCCTTTTTACCAGCCACCGTCAGTGCCTGAATGGAGTGCCAGTCTAAACTTATCTTTCTGATCCATTCACATCCCAATAACGGTGGTCCACCATCTTGCAGAATGTAGAGATACAATTTCCGTATTTTCTTGCCGTTGTATTCGACAGGCACCCTTATTTTTCCTCTGGGGTATACTTTTTGCCCCGTATATGTCCTCAAGACAATGGATGTCTCTCTCAAGGGTATGTGTGAGAATAGCCGCTCGTAGTCTCGTCGATTCATGATGGTTAGAGCTGATCCTGTATCCAATTCCATTTTGACTTGGGACCCTGCTATCGTGAGGGTGACCCAAATGGTTCGGTGATCCTCTTTTGCGATTACGTTGTGAAGTTTGAGATAGCTTAGTCTCTTGTTCCCGGATTCACTATCGCTCATCTGGTCTTCGGAACTACTGTCCGTCATCTTTTGTACTTTCCTGTACGGTTCCTTAGTAGCCTTTTTGTTGTCATTGGTCTTCTTCCCAGACCTGCAAACTCGTGCAATGTGTCCCATCTTTCCGCATTGCCTGCATATTTTGTCCTTGGACCAGCAGTCCTTCTGGTCATGGTTTGTTCTGCCGCAGCGATAACATTTTGCAAATCCCCGTGTCATTTCGTGGGTGCCGTATTCCTGTGGCTTTTGTTGTATTTCCGCAGCTCCCCTTGCTGCTGCTTCGTACGATACTGCCACGCTGAAAGCCTTATCTAGCGTCAGCTCTTTCTCTGAGAGTAACCTCTTCTGGGTTCCTTCACTCAGGAGTCCACAGACAAATTTGTCCCGTAATGTATCTGCCAGTCCTGCTCTGAACTGGCAGTGCTTTGATAGCTTGCGTAGTTCTGTAAGGTAATCAGCATTGCTCTCATTTTTATGCTGATTTCTCCTGTGGAATTTAAATCTTTCTGCTATCAGCAGCGGTGTAGGATTTAGGTGTTCCTGTAGGATAGCAACAATTTCGTTAAAACTCTTCGCCTTCGGTTTGGCTGGAGTAATCAGGTCCCGCAATAGGCCATACGTTCTTGCGCCCATTAAATTTAGCAATACCGATGCCTTTTTCTCATCGGCTATTTCATTTGCCTCGCAATATACCTCGACTCTTTCCACATACGTGGTCCAGTCTTCTATTGCATTATCGAAGGCAGTGATATCGCCAGTCTTTGGCATCTTGAAAATCTAAGATGGCGCTTCCCGCGCTTTGCCTTCATCCCCGATGGATCAAAATGGCGCCTCCAGCGCTTTTCCTTCTTCCCCGCCGAGTTAAGATGGCGCCTCCCGCGCTTTCCCGCCACTGCCGCTGCTGCCAACGCCGCTCTCCGCGGTATTTTTATTTTTCTATCGCGCTTCAATATTTGCTCCGTTAATTGAAGAACCGTTCCCGTCGTGGAGCGGACCCTCTGGGACACTTCCCTCCCTCTTCTTAGGTCTGAACGCTGCCCAGCTGCGAAGCACCGGCCGCGCCCTGTGTGCTCCACCCTCTCTCTCTCTCTTTGCTTCCCGACTCGCTGCCCGGCCCCGTTGCAGAGCCACCCGATTGAGCTCTAGCCCGCCGCAGCCCAGGAAGGATCAGTGCACTACCTGCCACCAGCCCGATTAGCTGGGAAACCACAGACTGGAGACCAAACCGGGCTCTCGACAGTCTCTCCTGCACTTTTCAATTCGATGATTTGGAGGGTGGTTGCCCACGGTCGACGCCCGTTTCTCGAGTTTCTTTGGATTATTTTTTTTTCTTTCTTCTGGCTTCGACCTTCAATAACGTCGTCTGAGGTGCTGCCGAGTTGCAGGTAAGTTCGTTTCTTACTCGTCGCCAGTATTATGTCCGTGTATAATTGAGACATGGACTGCAGGAGTTGATTATAACAAGTCTTTACTGAATGGAGACAACCTGGAAACTGAGGGATGAGGGGATGGACAGGGGATGAGGGGATGGACATATGAGGAGAGGTTGAGTAGATTGGGACTCTACTCATTGGAGTTCAGAAGAATGAGAGGCGATCTTATTGAAACATATAAGATTGTGAAGGGGTTGGATCGGGTGCATGTGGGGAGGATGTTCCCGATGATGGGTGAAACTACATCTAGGGGGCATAGTCTTAGAATAAGGGGCTGCTCTTTCAAAACTGAGATGAGGAGGAACTACTTCACTCAGAGGGTGGTAGGTCCATGGAATATGCTGCCCCAAAAAGCTGTAGAAGCTACATCATTACATAAATTTAAAACAGAAATAGACAGTTTCCTAGAAGTAAAGGGAATAAAGGGTTATGGGGAGCGGGCAGGAATTTGGACATGAGTCTAGGTTCGGATCGGTCATGGCCCTGTGGGTAGTGGAGCGGGCCCAGGGGCTGTGTAGCCTGATCCTGCTCCTATTTTGTGTGTCTAATTCTGTTAGATTCAGGAGATGGTTCTGTGATAGTGGATTGGCGGTTAGGATCAGATCAGCCATGATCTTATTGAATGGCGGAGCAGGCTCGAGGGGCCAATTGGCCTACTCCTGCTCCTATTTCTTATGTTCTTATGTTCTTATGTAAGCCTGCTAGGGCCTTTTATACAGGGGTGGTCACTGCCGGTACTGCAGTCTGAGACCAGTTGTTCCCTTAAAGGTACATACACAACATATCCCACCAGCGTACAGGTGGAATAGAGCAATGCATATCATATTCCTAGTGCTATTTGAAAGAGCAGGCAGACTGAACAGCTGGGTGCTAGGGGACCAAGGCTACCCCCTAGAGCTGGTTATTGCCACTATGTTGGAACCCCCCCAAACAGAGATGGGACAGAACTACAGCGAGGTTTACACCTCCACCCAAATTCTGGTGAAGCATACATCCATGTCTGAACAGATTGAGGGTGGGTACTCTTCTACAGCCTTGACAGGGTGTCCAAAATTAACAGCATCTGTCACATAGTTTTACTATCCAGGGAGGAGAAACCTTTCTGCGAGTGAAACAGGAGGGTTAGTGAGCAGCCTTGGCAGAGGAGGAGGAATAAGAAATGGGCATGGCTGACAGGCAGCCAGGAAGGCTGGTGTGATTAACAGGACTTTTTGACTGGAAAGGTAAACTCATCAATCCCGCACGCCCATGCTCGAAGGGAGCATGAGTCAGAGGCCGTGCTGCGACACACTAACAGCGATTCTCCCACCCACATTCCCTTTGAGTGTGGCTGTGCAATGGGAGTGTAGAATCGACAAATCTAACAAACAGTATAATCCTACTCAGAGCATGAAATGCCTTGCGAATGTGTTAGTCCCAGTCTTTTGCTGTATCATCATAGAATCCTAGGCCATTTGGCCCTTTGTGCCTGTGCTGGCTCTTTGAAAGAGTTATTCATCTAGTCCCACTCCCCTGCTCTTTCCTCATAGCCCTGCAAAATTTTCCTCTTCAAATTATTATCCAATTCCCTTTTGAAAGTTATTATGGAATCTACTTCTACCACCTTTTCAGGCTGTACATTCCTGCTCATAACAACTCGCTGTATAAAAACGTTTTTCCTCATCTCCCCATTGGTTCTTTTACCAATCACCTTAAATCTGTATTCTCTGGTTACCAGCCCTCCTGCCACTGGAACAGTTTCTCCTTATTTACTCTATCACAACCCTTCATGATTGTGAACAGCTCTTCAAATCTCCCCATAACCTTCTCTGCTCTAAGGAGAACAACCCCAGCTTCTCCAGTCTCTCCACGTAACTGAAGTCCCGTATCCCTGTAATATGAGTTAAGTAAAATGTATAAGTAAAAGAACCAGGGGTCACAGTCTCAGAATAAGGGGTCGGCCATTTAGGACTGAGAGGAGGAGAAATTTCTTCACTCAGAGGATGGTGAAACTTTGGAATTCTCTACCCCAGAGGGTTGTGGATGATCAGTCGTCGAGTATATTCAAGATAGAGATCGATAGATTTTTGAATATTAAGGGAATCAAGGGATATGGGGATAGTGCAGGAAAGTGGAGATGAGGTAGAAGATCAGCCATGATTTTATTGAATGGTGGAGCAGGTTCGAAGGGCCGAATGGCCTACTCCTGCTCCTATTTCTTATGTTCTTATTTCTTATGTTCTTATGTAAAGTGGGTGCATGAACAGAGAGACCTAGGGGTATATGTGCACAAATCATTGAAGGTGGCAGGGCAGGTTGAGAAAGCAGTTAAAAAAACTTACGGGATCCTGGGCTTCATGAATACAGGTATAGAGTACAAAAGTGTGGAAATTATGATAAACCTGTATAAAACACTGGTTCGGCCTCAACTGGAGTATTGTGTCCAATTCTGGGCACCACACTTTAGAAAGGATGTGAAGGCCTTAGAGAGGGTGCAGAAAAGATTTACATGAATGATTCCAGGGATGAGGGACTTCAGTTACGTGGATAGACTGGAGAAGCTGGGGTTGTTCTCCTTAGAGCAGAGAAGGTTGAGAGCAGATTTGATAGAGGTGTTCAAAATCATGAGGGGTCTGTACTGCGTAGATAGAGAGAAACTGTTCCCATTGGTAGAAGTGTGGAGAACCAGAGGACACAGATTTAAACTGATTGGCAAAAGAACCAAAGGCGACATAAGAAAAAACTTTTTTACTCAGCGAGTGGTTAGGATCTGGAATGTGTTGAATCCGTGAATCTTAGGTAGTGTGTCCTTCAAATAATCGGCAGAGACTGCAGAGGAACAATCAACAGGTGTTTACTGGATGAGGGTTGCTCTAAAACTAAACAGTACAGATCCCTACTCAGGGTTATATACAGGTGTGGTCACTGCCGGTACTACAGTATACAGGAGCTGTAAAAAGTAGTTCTCCCCTTAAAGGCACATACACTACAATTCCTCCCCTTTTAGATTAACAGTACCATAACATTCATTTAACAATTAACACTTTTAACATGCAACATTAACTGAAAATAGACCATTTATAAATTCAGTCTTTGGGGCGGCTTCCTGATCTTTTCTGGATAGTGCCTTTCCTGAGTGTCTTGCTCTTGGTGCGGAGGCGATTCTGGCCCCCTGTCGTCAGTTCGTTCATCAGCTTCCGATACTACTGTTTCTGGGGTAGATGCTACCTGTATGTCGGGTTCATTACCAGGTACGCGAGACATGGGGTTGACTCGTTCCTGTGACGCTAGGATCTGGTCGACATGGCATCTCACAATGTTCTCCCCAACATTCACTGTGTACATTAGTGGCCCCTGCCATGTGCATATCGTTCCTGGTTGCCATTTCTCTGTTCGGTAGTCGCGGGCCAAGACTGGTTGCCCTACATTGAAGCTCCTTGTCGGCTTCTCATAGATGTGCTGGAATTGCTTATTCTCAACATTTCTTCGTACATTTGGTCTGAGCAAATCCAGATGAGATCTCAACCTTCGGTTAAAGAACATCATGGCCGGGGTCTGGTTGGTAACAGCATGTGTCGCATTTCTGTAAGCTAACAGGAAATTGTCCACCTTATGCTGCAGTGGAATGTCGTCATCGCACATGGCCCTTACGGCCTTTTTAAAGGTTTGTACGAACCTCTCAGCCAATCCATTTGTGGCTGGATGATACGGGGCGGATGTGTAATGCCTTACCCCATTCCTTTTCATAAATTTCCGAAACTCTTCGGACACAAACTGTGGTCCGTTATCAGAGCAAATCTGCTCTGGCAAGCCGTTCCTGGCAAATATGGTCCGTAGGACTGCAATCGTTTTCTCCGTGGTGGTGGAGGACATTTGATCACCTCAGGCCATTTCAAGTGCGCATCCACGGCTATTAAAATAGGGAGAGTTGTTGTGCCAGTTCAGGGTGGATAAAACTCTCCGTGCTTCCACTGTCAATTAAACATTTAACCCTGCACCCGTTTACCTCGATGTCCACCATTGATTTGGATAGCGAATGCGGCCTGGTCTGGTCCACTGTGACCGATGCCACTGTAGGGCCCTGATCGAGACAAGATGGCGTCCACGCTGTCTGCTCATAAGATGGCGGACCCCACGAGGTCGGGCAAGATGGCGTCCAAGATGGCCGCTCCCACGGCGCGCATGCGGCGGTGGCGGGTTTTCCGGCGGTTGGTTTTCCGGCGGGGTTCCCTCTGCACACCTTCCCGAAGTGCCCATTCTTACCACACTTAAAGCAGGTGGTGCCTTTCACCGGGCACAGGTTTCTGGTGTGCTTTGGCTGCCCGCAGAAGTAGCAGTTGGGTCCCCGACGCGTCGCGGCTGTCGTAGGGCTTCTGGGGGGAGAGCGGGGCCCCGGCGGTGTCGGGCTGCCGGGCGGGTAAGATGCCTTCCAAGATGGCGGCGCCCTTGGTGCACACGTGGCGGTGTGGACGGCGCGGGCTGAAGAGTAGGCGTCCGAGTTTCTCTGGGCCACATCCAGGGATCGCGCGGTGTCCGCAGCCTGTTTCAGGTCCAATCCCGTTTTTTCCAGCAGTCTTTGCCGGATGTAAGTGGAGCTGAGGCCTGTGATAAAGGCATCGCGAACAAGCTCGTCAGTGTACACTGCGGCTTTTACATCTCGGCACTTGCAGTCTTTGCCAAGCATTTTCAGGGTGCCTAGGAACTCCTCCACCAATTCCCCAGGTCGCTGTGCGCGAGTAGCGAGCAGATGCCTAGCATACACCTCATTCGTAGGCTGCTGGTAATGCACCTTTAAGATGTCGCAGGCAGCCAGGTACGTGTCGGCGTCTTGGATGAGGGGGTAAACCCGATGGCTTACCCAATTCCGCAGAATTCCGAGTTTCATACTCGCAGCGTCCGTAGCGTCTTTGACGGCTGCGGAATTGTCCAGGAAGAATTCCATACACATAAACCAGTGTCCGAAGCGTGCTGATGCGTCCGGAGCATGCTGATCCAAATCCAAACGTTCGGGTTTCAGGAGTTGATCCATTGTGTTGAAAAATAAGTTAATAAAATTGATGTGCCTCAATAATTCCGAGACTCGATGTTAGCGAAACAAAACAAGGCTTTTATTAACTTAGAAGGTAACACATAGTGGAGAGAGGTATCTTCCATCCGGAGGGCTGCAGTACTGGATATGAGGCCAGACTGAGCTTGCTTACATAGGGGCCAGGTATGGGCGGAGCCCTACACACAACACATTCCAATATACAATACAATGGTGAGGAAACGGAACTGGGGGAAGGGAAATGAAACTGAAGCCAACCACAGTCACAGGCAGTGATGAATGGAATATTTCATCACATTGATGTGCCTCAATAATTCCGAGACTCGATGTTAGCGAAACAAAACAAGGCTTTTATTAACTTAGAAGGTAACACATAGTGGAGAGAGGTATCTTCCATCCGGAGGGCTGCAGTACTGGATATGAGGCCAGACTGAGCTTGCTTACATAGGGGCCAGGTATGGGCAGAGCCCTACACACAACACATTCCAATATACAATACAATGGTGAGGAAACGGAACTGGGGGAAGGGAAATGAAACTGAAACCGACCACAGTCACAGGCAGTGATGAATGGAATATTTCATCACATTCACCCCTTCTATAGATTTAGTCTGTTCGGGGGTTTGATAGTCCTCTGCGACCGACGTGGCTGTTGCGGTGCCGCGGGTTTCGGCTGGGTGTCCCCGGTAGCCTCCTGGGTCTCTGCCGGGGGTGCCGCCAGGGTTGTTGAAGGGGTAGTTGGTGGGGGTGCCGTTGGTCGATGTTCTTCCGGGGGTGATGAAAGAGTAGTGGGTGGGTAAGAGTTGCTGCGATCGTTGTCGCTGCTATCGCCGTGGTTGTTGTCGTTACCGGCTGGGGCGACGTCTTTTATGGACACGGTGTCCTCCCTTCCGTCGGCGTGCCGGACATATGCGTATTGGGGGTTGGCGTGGAGTAGGTACACTGGCTCCACGAGAGGGTCCGTCTTGTAGCCCCTCACATGCCTTCGCACGAATACCGGACCTGGGGTGGAGAGCCATGACGGCATGGATACGCCTGAGGTGGATTTCCGGGGAAAGACAAACATTCGTTCATGAGGCTTGGCATTAGTGGCAGTACACAATAGCGACCGTATCGAATGGGGCACATCCGAGAGGACTTCCTGCCAGCGGGAGATAGGGAGGCCCTTGGTCCTTAGAGCTAGAGTGACTGCTTTCCATACTGTCCCGTTCTCTCGCTCCACTTGGCCGTTACCCCGGGGGTTGTAGCTGGTGGTACGGCTCGTGGCGATCCCCTTGGACAGCATGTACTGGCGTAGCTCTTCACTCATGAAGGACGCCCCCCTATCCGTATGGATGTAGCTCGGCATACCGAACAGGCAGAACAGGCTGTTGAGGCATTTAATGACCGTGGCGCTGGTCATGTCTGGGCAGGGGAAGGCGAATGGGAACCGGGAGTATTCGTCCACAATGTTCAGGAAGTAAACATTGCGGTCGACGGACGGGAGGGGGCCCTTGAAATCTAAGCTGAGCCGCTCAAAGGGCCGTGTAGCTTTGATTAAGTGGGCTCTATCTGGGCGGTAGAACCGAGGCTTGCACTCAGCGCAAGTGCGGCAGTTCCTGGTCAGGACCGAACTTCCTCAATCGAGTAGGGTAAGTTACGGGACTTTATGAAGTGGAACAGCTGCGTGACCCCTGGGTGGCAGAGGTCGTTGTGGAGGGTCTGTAGCCGATCCCCGGTGGCGCTGGCACACATCCCTCGTGAGAGGGCGTCAGGGGATTCGTTAAGGGCCCCTGGCCGGTAAATGATGTCATACTCGAAGGTGGAGAGCTCGATCCGCCACCTAAGAATCTTATCATTTTTAATCTTCCCGCTCTGTTTATTATTGAACATAAACGCTACCGACCGCTGGTCGGTAAGTAGGGTGAAGCGCTTGCCGGCTAGGTAGTGGCGCCAGTGGCGCACTGCCTCCACGATGGCTTGGGCCTCCTTTTCCACGGAGGAGTGTCTGATCTCGGGCCCTTGGAGGGTCCTCGAGAAGAAAGCTACGGGCCGCCCTGCCTGGTTGAGGGTGGCCGCCAAGGCGAAGTCAGACGCATCATTTTCCACTTGAAATGGAGTGTTCTCGTCCACTGCCTGTAGCGTGGCCCGCTCAATATCCTGCTTAATGCTTTTGAAGGCGGCGTGGGCCTCAGCAGAGAGCGGAAAAGAGGATGCTTTCAAGAGGGGGCGGGCTTTGTCGGAGTAGTTGGGGACCCATTGGGAATAATAAGAAAATAACCCCAGGCACCTTTTCAGGGCTTTGGGAGTGTTGGGCAGGGGCAGCTCCCGTAGGGGGCGCAATCGGTCGGGGTCTGGTCCGATTTCCCCATTCTCCACCACGCTGCCTAGTATGCAGAGGCGCGTGGTGTTGAAAACGCACTTGTCCTCGTTGTAGGTGAGGTTGAGTTTTTGTGCGGTTTCCAGGAACCTCTCGAGGTTCGAGTCGTGATCCTGCTGGTTGTGACCGCAGATGGTGACGTTGTCGAGGTAGGGGAAGGTTGCCTGCAAGTGGTGGTCATCGACCATGCGGTCCATCTCCCTCTGGAAGACCGAGACCCCATTCGTCACCCCAAAGGGGACTCTGAGGAATTGGTAGAGGTGTCCGTTCGCCTCGAAGGCGGTGTACGGGCGGTCCTCTGGTCTGATAGGGAGCTGGTGGTACGCTGACTTAAGGTCGATGGTGGAGAACACCCGGTATTGGGCGATTTGGTTCACCATTTCTGATATGCGGGGTAGCGGGTAGGCGTCTAGTTGGGTGTACCTGTTGATCGTTTGGCTATAGTCGATCACCATCCGTTTCTTCTCGCTACCCCTTACCACTACCACTTGGGCGCGCCACGGGCTGTTGCTGCGTTCAATAATGCGCTCTTTCAGGAGCCTGTCTACCTCGGTCGCGATAAACCGCCTGTCCTCCCAGCTGTACCTCCTGCTTTTGGTCGCTATTGGCCGGCAGTTAGGGGTAAGGTTCGCGAATAGCGAAGGCGGCTTTACCTTCAGGGTAGCCAGACCGCACACTGTGAGGGGCGGCTGGGACCCACCGTACTTGAGCGTGATGCTTTGGTGGTTGCACTGGAAATCCAGGCCCAAGATCACACTCGCACATAGATTCTTCATGATTAATACTTTAAAATGATCATATACAGTTCCGTTAACGGATAATTGTACCGTGCAGTAACCCAGAATGGTCGATGTCTGGGTTTTATCAGCCATAGAGATGGTACCCTGAGTAGGGACCACCTTTAGGGAGAGTTGTTGTGCCAGTTCAGGGTGGATAAAACTCTCCGTGCTTCCACTGTCAATTAAACATTTAACCCTGCACCCGTTTACCTCGATGTCCACCATTGATTTGGATAGCGGGTGGGGCCTGGTCTGGTCCACTGTGACCGATGCCACTGTAGGGCCCTGATCGAGACAAGATGGCGTCCACGCTGTCTGCTCATAAGATGGCGGACCCCACGAGGTCGGGCAAGATGGCGTCCAAGATGGCCGCTCCCACGGCGCGCACGCGGCGGTGGCGGGTTTTCCGGCGGTTGGTTTTCCGGCGGGGTGCCCTCTGCACACCTTCCCGAAGTGCCCCTTCTTACCGCACTTAAAGCAGGTGGTGCCTTTCGCCGGGCACAGGTTTCTGGTGTGCTTTGGCTGCCCGCAGAAGTAGCAGTTGGGTCCCCGACGCGTCGCGGCTGTCATAGGGCTTCTGGGGGGAGAGCGGGGCCCCGGCGGTGTCGGGCTGCCGGGCGGGTAAGATGCCTTCCAAGATGGCGGCGCCCTTGGTGCACACGTGGCGGCGTGGACGGCGCAGGCTGAAGAGTAGGCGTCCGAGTTTCTCTGGGCCACATCCAGGGATCGCGCGGTGTCCGCAGCCTGTTTCAGGTCCAATCCCGTTTTTTCCAGCAGTCTTTGCCGGATGTAAGTGGAGCTGAGGCCTGTGATAAAGGCATCGCGAACAAGCTCGTCAGTGTACACTGCGGCTTTTACATCTCGGCACTTGCAGTCTTTGCCAAGCATTTTCAGGGTGCCTAGGAACTCCTCCACCGATTCCCCAGGTCGCTGTGCGCGAGTAGCGAGCAGATGCCTAGCATACACCTCATTCGTAGGCTGCTGGTAATGCGCCTTTAAGATGTCGCAGGCAGCCAGGTACGTGTCGGCGTCTTGGATGAGGGGGTAAACCCGGTGGCTTACCCAATTCCGCAGAATTCCGAGTTTCATACTCGCAGCGTCCGTAGCGTCTTTGACGGCTGCGGAATTGTCCAGGAAGAATTCCATACACATAAACCAGTGTCCGAAGCGTGCTGATGCGTCCGGAGCATGCTGATCCACATCCAAACGTTCGGGTTTCAGGAGTTGATCCATTGTGTTGAAAAATAAGTTAATAAAATTGATGTGCCTCAATAATTCCGAGACTCGATGTTAGCGAAATAAAACAAGGCTTTTATTAACTTAGAAGGTAACACGTAGTGGAGAGAGGTATCTTCCATCCGGAGGGCTGCAGTACTGGATATGAGGCCAGACTGAGCTTGCTTACATAGGGGCCAGGTATGGGCGGAGCCCTACACACAACACATTCCAATATACAATACAATGGTGAGGAAACGGAACTGGGGGAAGGGAAATGAAACTGAAACCGACCACAGTCACAGGCAGTGATGAATGGAATATTTCATCACAGCCACTATGCTTTCAAAATCCTTTTCCACTGGCTTCTCTGGGGTGACTAGGTTCCGCAGTAAGCCGTACGTTTTTGCACCCATGGAATTCAACAATACCAGTGCTTTCCTGGCATCTGGCACTTCATTCGCTTTGCAGTACATCTCTATGCGTTCTACATATGTCGCCCAATCTTCGACTTCATTGTCGAACGCTGTGACCCTGCCACTCTTCTGCATCCCTGGGTGTGGTTAGACTGGCTAAAAATGGCGTCTCCCGCGCTCTCCCTTCTTCTCCGCTGGCTCAAAATGGCGTCTCCCACGCTCTCCCTTCTTCTCCGCTGGCTCAAAATGACGTCTCCCGCGCTTCCCTTTCTTCCCCGCTGCAGCCAAAATGGCGTCTCCCGCGCTTTCTTTTCTTCCCCCGCGGATGCTGCTCAGCCCTTGAACACCGGCCATGCTCTGCTCGTTTTCCTGCACGCTTCTCTCGTTGACGCCGCTCGGTCTTCAACCCCGGCTGCGCCCTGCACGCTTCACCCTCTCTCGTTGATGCCGCTCGGTCTTCAACCCCAGCTGCGCCCTGTGTGCTTTACCCTCTCTCTTACCCGTCGACGCTGCTCGGCCTTTTTTCTGTGCCATCTGTCGGCTCCTGCCGCCGCTGTCCGGGAAGGGTCTGCGCCGTACCTGCTGCCAGCCCGCTGCGCTGGATCGTCGCGGCTGGAGAACCAAGCCCAGCTCTCCACAGCGTTCCTCTGCCTGCTCAAGTCCTCTCAGGATGGTCGACGCCCGCACTGATGGAATCGGCCTTCTTCTGCAGAGTTGCAGGTAGGTTCGAATCACCTCGTCGCCAATGTTGAATCCGTGAATCTTTAGGTAGTGTGTCCTTCAAATAATCGACAGAGACTGCAGAGGAACAATCAACAGGTGTTTACTGGCTGAGGGTTGCTCTAAAACTAAACAGTACAGATCCCTACTCAGGGTTATATACAGGTGTGGTCACTGCCGGTACTACAGTATACAGGAGCTGTAAAAAGCAGTTCTCCCCTTAAAGGCACATACATTACATAATGCACTGCCTGAAAAGGTGTTGGAGGCAGACTCAATCATGGCTTTCAAAAGGGAATTGGATAAGTACCTGAAGGAAAAAAAATTTCCAGGGCTATGGGGAAAGGGCGGGGGTGTGGGACTAGCTGAGGTGCTCTTGCAGAGAGCTGGCATGGGCTCGACAGGACGAATAGCCACCTTCTGTGTTGTAACCATTCTACTTAAATAGAATGAAAACCCACAACACTGTAAGAATGCGCAGTATTTTATTTAACCTTGTTAAAACTCTCAAACCAACGCTGCTATTGAATGGTTATTCACAGTATACATGCCACCCTATTTGTGTTACTTATGTAGAAAAAGTACATTGTGGCGGAGCCACCAAAGGACTCAGAGCGGTTGTACATAATTCCTTTAACAGCAATGTAGTTACTGCCTGTGCCTGTACCTTTAATTACGCTGTTTGACTGTACAATGCCTAGTTACCTTTACAGCACGTGATGACGCCATGCCGTTAGTCACGTGATGCCCCAATGGCGGGAAGAACGTGATGATGTCATGACGTCACTCTCCTGATCAGGGGATCAGTCCTCGTGGAGCCCTCAAGGAGAGTAGACCTGTTATTGTTGTGTTCTAGCAGTTTCCAGTTTAAACTCATTTAATTTCATTAAAGTTCATTAATTTGATTACCTGAGTCGAACTCAATCTTTTTGATAGGAACCTCTGTTCCTACATTGGTGACCCCGACTTCTACGAACGATTTTCATGGAAGATTCGACATGGACACGAACGGCGTCATGCTGAAACTGCCACAGTTCTGGGAGCAACAACCAGACGCCTGGTTCATCCAGGCTGAAGCCCAGTTCGCCATTCGGAACATCAACGTGGATCAGACCCGTTATTATTACGTGGTCTCCGCCCTCGACAGTGCAACTGCATCACGGATCATCAGCCTCATCGGTAGTCCTCCTACTGACAGCAAGTATGATGCAATTAAGGCGCGGTTGCTTCAGGTTTTCGGGCTATCAAAGTCGGAGCGTGCTCGCCGGCTCATCACGCTGCCCGGCCTCGGGGACTCCAAACCGTCCGAGCTCATGAGCCAAATGCTCATGCTCTTGGGTGCTGAACCGGAATGTTTCATCTTCCGGGAGCTTTTCCTCTATCAACTGCCTGAACAGGTTCAGGCTGCCCTGGCCAGCTCCGATATAACTGACTGCGCCAAGCTTGCGGCCGAAGCCGGTAAGATTTTCACGGTTACCCAGCAGTGCTGCGCGGCCACGAGGCGCCCACCCCCCGCAGACGCGGTCCCGGTTTCTCCTACAGCGGGCTGGTGCTCCTACCACACCCGTTTCGGCGCGAAATCACGATGCTGCTGTTCCCCCTGCAGTTTTTCGCCAAAAAAAAACCAAGAAGGCGCAGGCGGCATCCCTAGCGACGGATGACCAAGTCTAACGGGTGCTCTGCGGTGGCGATGGCCATCGGTTCTATGGGGAAACTCCTCTATATCACCGATTCCCTCTCGGGCCGCCGTTTCCTTTGTGACACTGGGGCGCAGTGTAGCATTCTACCTGCGTCGAAGCTCGACACGCAGACTGGGAACCTCGGTTTTTCCCTCGTAGCGGCTAATGGCGCAGCTATTCGAATGTTCCGAAAGCGGCGGGTCGAAGTCTGTTTTGGCGGTCAGCGCTTCTTTTGGGATTTCGTCACGGCTACAGTCTCACAGCCTATCCTAGGGGCAGATTTTCTGTGTGCCAACAGCCTACTAGTTGATGTCCGACACCGCCGGCTGATCAACGCGGCCACTTTCCACTCGATCCCGTGCTTCCGCAGTACCTCCGTGGCGCGCTCCATTGCCTGTGCTTTCCCTCCTCCAGATGACTTCACGCGGCTCCTCGGGGAGTTTCCGGAGCTGACAAGGCCCACCTTCTCCTCTTCAGCGACGAAACATGGTGTTGAACATCACATCACCACTACTGGCTCCCCGGTTTATGCGCGGGCTAGAAGGCTCGAACCCGGCAAGCTTGCAGCTGTGAAGGCGGAGTTCGCCACAATGGAGGGGTACATGAAAGCTTTGGAGGTGCAAATAGTAAAAGATGGGGCACACTTCGTGATGTGCATACTTTGGATAGATATCAGGCACAGGAATCTGCTAGGAAGTTTTACTTTGATACCTTTCTTCAAGTCCATCATTTCTTCTTAAAAATGATGTGTGAGATCTGAGACAGCAGAAGGGGCCTTTGGTTGACATCTCATCCGAAAGACGGGATCTCCAACGGTGCAGCACTCCCACAGGACTGTACTGAAGTAACAGGCTGAGGCTATGTGCTGAATTCTTGAGTGCTCTTTGAACCTACAACTATATCAGACTATCACTGAACCAAGCTGATACGTCAAATGTATCAGTGAAGTGGAGCTGGTCCTGGTGGAATTGTAGCAGCCTCACTCACCCTGCTAGCTGGAGGACTAGCTCCAGGGCTTCTTTAGCAGATGGGCCTCGAGATTCGCCCTTTACAGGGCCTGCGGACAAACATAGTTTGGCAGACAATGTCAGCAGTTCATGCAGTCATTTGAGAATGTGCCAAGCAGTGGTGTCTATTGAGGAGTCCAAAACCACATGTGTGCAGTGCTGCGTGATCACCTGACTGAGCTGCAGATCACTAAAGGAAATACGACCGCTCTAGGACTCTCTGCAGTGCAACCCTCCCTTGGTTGAGGTCCTATGCTCCGTCATAGATTCCTTAAAGAATGCCATGATTAGGGTTCTGTAGACTGTCGCTTCCAATCTATTTCAGACTGCCTTCTCTGCATTCACCACATTGGGGAAAGATATAACACAAGGCTTCAATTACCTCATAGCTACTCAGCACTCTGCTCCAAAACTGATCCCCAGCCATGTTAAGGGAGTGCTCACCAACAGGGGGATGGCAGGAGTTGGCAAAGATGATGCCACTGCTCTGAGTGAAGAAACATCAATTTTGCCCAGATGCCCAGCTCAAATGATACAGAAGTGTTCCATAGTTTGGCAGGGGCAAATTTCCACTACCAATCTGGCTACTTCTAATGAATACTTTGCGTTGTGCTTTTGCATTTGTCACCTTTATGGTCTCTCTCTCTACCTCATTTAGGCATGGGGGTCTGCCAAATGTGGCGAAAACAACCTTTTATGCACACATCACATCAAGTCAGTCACACTACAATTATTGAATAAGCAGACTGTTAGAAATTAGTCATTTTGTCAGCAAATCTAAGGATACAGATATAAATAATCTGCCTTCAATTTCTTCCATGACTCTTGCATGAGGAGAGGTACAAAATACACAGAGAAAAATGGAAACCAGCTCTTACCAATTATCCAATAACTAGACTATTCCATCAGACTAAAGGGTGGAATTTTTTGGTATAAGAATGAAACACCCAACTCTTAAGAAAATATTAGTCTAATTTGTTTCTTTCCTTCTTCAATAACGATCTCTGCTGGAGTACTTATTCTTACCAAGGAATTCTTGCTTATATAGCATGTTTGTATTCAGGTTTCATCTAGACTTCCCCTCTCTACTCAAATGGTGATACAGTCCTTCCAGGATGGCCCTTATTTAAGTTAACCCTTTCTCTGTTGTTCTTGTTTTGTGTGTTTTCTATCAGACATGCACAGATACACATATATAAATAAAAATAGACTCAACCAGCCCCAGGTACTAAGAATGTATTACAATATAAACAAGCAATGCAAAATTTCAAATGCAAAATTGCACTTGTCACAAATGCATACAACAACAACTTGCATTTATATAGCGCCTTTAACGGAGTAAAATGCCCCAAGTTGCTTCACAGGCCCAGGCAGCCACTTCATCAATATCTGTGGGTCTATAGTTGCAAGGACATCTATTAACCCAGCAGAAAGAGATAGTGGGCCACCTCCATCGCTGTGGTAATATTGACTTTTGCCGATAGTGTAAAATGGGGGCTATCGGCTCGGCCACCCATTAAACAGTTCTCCCCATTTTCATTTACAGTGATATTAATGGGTGCGAAAATCAGGAGAGGTTTTTAAAAGGGCGGCTGAACTGATATTGCCCGTCTTTCACCATCGTCCAAACTCAAAATTGGCCCCACTGACACCAAGCACAGTACATTTCACTTCCTCTTTCCATTTAGAAGGAGCACGTTAGGAAATAGAATGTATATACTGTATCCAGCTGTGGCTCAGTGGGTAGCACTCTCGCCTCTGAGTCAGAAGGTTGTGGGTTCATGTCCCACTCCAGAGACTTGAACACAAAAATCTAGGTTGACACTCCAGTGCAGTGCCGAGGGAGTGCTGCACTGTCAGAGGTGTTGTCTTTCAGATGAGATGTTAAACAGAGGCCCCGTTTGCTCTCTCAGGTGGACATAAAAGATCCCATGGCACTATTTCTAAGGAAAGCATGGGAGTTATCCCCGGTGTCCTGGCCAATATCTATCCCACAATCAACCTGACCAAAAAAAACAGATTATCTGGTCATTATCACATTGCTGTTTGTGGGAGCTTGCTGTGTGCAAATTGGCTGCTGCAATTCCTACATTACAACAGTACTTCATTAACTGTAAAACGCTTTGGGATGTCTTGAGGTCATGAAAGGTGCTATATAAATGCAAGTCTTTCTTTCACTTTCACTAACAAGAAGCACTAAATACAACCGCAGCACACACAGGAAGAGTTTCTGAAGGTTGTGATGGCTGATACTGTAATGAGTCTTGACAGTTCTTTCGAAATTAAGATAACTGGGGAGAAGTGCAGTGGCAGCATGGATAGAAGTTGGCTAAAGGCCAGAAAACAGTGTGTAGTGCTGAATGGACTGTTTTCAGACCGGAGGGATTTAAATAGTGCTGCCCCTCAGGTGTTAATTTTGGGACCATTTATTTTCACAATTTTTATAAATGATCTGGACGTGGGTATAATATTATAATTTGTCAATAATACAAAAAGATAGCATGCATGATTGTGAAGAGGACTAGAAGCAAATTCAAGAGGACATGGAGGTATTAGTGGATGAGCAGATAGATGTCGAATGAAATTTAATGCGGAAAAATGTTAGCTGATACATTTTAGGAAGAAGATTAAGCAGGAGAAATATACATTAAAAAAAAATTGTTTATGGGATGTGGGCGTCGCTGGCAAGGCCAGCATTTATTGCCCATCCCTAATTGCCCTTGAGAAGGTGGTGGTGAGCCGCCTTCTTGAACTGCTGCAGTCCGTGTGGTGAAGGTACTCCCACAGTGCTGTTAGGGAGGGAGTTCCAGGATTTTGACCCAGCGATGATGAAGGATCGGCGATATACTTCTAAGTCAGGATGGTGTGTGACTTGGAGGGGAACTTGGAGGTGGTGGTGTTCCCATGTGCCTGCTGCCCTTGTCCTTCTAGGTGGTAGAGGTCGCGGGTTTGGGAGGTGCTGCCGAAGAAGCCTTGGTGAGTTGCTGTAGAGCATCTTGTAGATGGTACACACTGCAGCCACGGTGCGCCAGTGGTGGAGGGAGTGAGTGTTTAAGGTGGTGGATGGGGTGCCAATCAAGCGGGCTGCTTTGTCCTGCATGGTGTCAAGCTTCTTGAGTGTTGTTGGAGCTGCATTCATCCAGGCAAGTGGAGAGTATACCATCACACTCCTTACTTGTGCCTTGTAGATGGTGGAAAAGCTTTGGGGAGTCAGGAAGTGAGACACTCGCCACAGAATACCTAGACTCTGACCTGCTCTTGTTGCCACAGTATTTATGTGGCTGGTCCAGTTAAGTTTCTGGTCAATGGTAACCCCCAGGATGTTGATGGCGGGGGATTCGGCGAGGGTAATGCTGTTGAATGTCAAGGGGAGGTGGTTAGACTCTCGCTTGTTGTAGATAGTCATTGCCTGGCACTTCCGTGGCACAAATGTTACCTGCCACTTATCAGTCCAAGCCTGAATGTCATCCAGGTCTTGTTGCATGTGGGCATGGACTGCTTCATTTTCTGAGGAGTTGTGAATGGCGCTGAACACTGTGCAGTCATCAGCGAACATCCCCATTTCTGACCTTATGATGTAGGGAAGTTCATTGATGAAGCAGCTGAAGATGGTTAAGCCTAAGACACTGCCCTGAGGAACTCCTGCAGTGATGTCCTGGGGCTGTGATGATTAACCTTCAACCACCACAACCATCTTCCTTTGTGCTAGGTATGACTCCAGCCAGAGAAGCGTTTTCCCCCCCGATTCCCATTTTTAGTTTTACTAGGGCTCCTTGATGCCACACTCAGTCAAATGTTGCCTTGTTGTCAAGGGCAGTCACTCTCACCACAACTCTGGAATTCAGCTTTTTTGTCCATGTTTGGACCAAGGGTGTAATGAGGTCAGGAGCCGAATTGTCTTGGCGGAACCCAAACTGGGCATCAGTGAGCAGATTATTGGTGAGTAAGTGCCGCTTGATAGCACCGTCGATGACACCTTCCATCACTTTGCTGATGATTGAGAGTGGACTGATGGGGTGGTAATTGGTCGGGTTGGATTTGTCCTGCTTTTTGTGGACAGGACACACCTGGGCAGTTTTCCACATTGTCGGATAGATGCCAATGTTGTAGCTGTACTGGAACAGATTGGCTAGAGGTAAAACTTTACAAAGAATAGAGAAACAAAGAGACTTAGTGATATTGAGTAGATTGAGCCAAATATTTCTTTGAGTTTCGAGGAATGAGAGGTGATCTTATTGAAACATATAAGAATCTGAGGCCTTGACAGGGTAGATGCTGAGAGGTTTCCCCTGGCTGGAGAGTGTAGAACTAGGGGTCATAGTTTCAGGCTAAGGGGTCGGCCATTTAAGACTGGGATGATGAGAAATGTCTTCACTCAGATGGTTTTATCCATACTGCCACTGCACTTCTCCCCAGCTACCTTAATTTGCCTCCTATCACTAAGAATAAAGAAGTATTACTACAATTAAATAGGGCCTTGGTGAGACCACACCTGGAGTACAGTGTACAGTTTTGGTCTTCTTACCTAAGGAAAGATATACTTGCCTTAGAGGGAGTGCAACAAAGGTTCACTAGATTGATTCCTAGGATGGGGGGTTTGTCCTATGAGGAGCAATTGAGGAGACGTGGCCTATATTCTCTAGAGTTTAGAAGAATGAGAGGTGATCTCATTGAAACATATAAAATTCTTAAGGGGCTTGACAGGGTAGATGCTGGGAGGATGTTTCCCTGGCTGGGGAGTCTAGAACTAAGGGTTACAGTCTCAGCATTTCAGGCAAGACCATGGCTGCATACAGTAAGGTCTTTCTTTCTATTAGTTTGTCATGCAGAAATGATACACACAGAGTTTGTAAAATAAATAAGTTTCTGTATTCAAAATGTACATGTTTGGTCTTTGCAATCTTTGCAATCAATGTTGCCTTGATGGGCTCAGGGGTTGCGGGATGGTTTTATTCAGGTTGTTTGAATGGCAGAAGCCATTTCTTCAGAAGGGGCCTAGAAGCGATTTGCTATGAGCCTTTGACGGACGGCCCTTCCACTTTGTACATTGTGTGCCTCCCTCTCGCCTTGGTGCTGCTGATGATCATCCTCCTCATCTTCCTCCTCCTCTTCCTCCTCCTCCTCTGGTGGTGCTCCAATGCCTGGTGGCATTGGCTGGGTCCTGAGGATTGCAAGGTTATGCAGCATGCAGCACACAACAACGAAGTGGGAGACTCACTCAGGCGAGTACTGAAGGGCTCCTCCAGAATGGTCCAGAAAGCATAACCGTTGCTTGAGCACGCCGATTGTGTGCTCAACGATGTTCCTGGTAGCTTGATGGCTCTCGTTGTATCGCAGCTCAGCAGGGGTGTTGGGCATACATAAGAACATAAGAAGTAGGAGCAGGAGTAGGCCATATGGCCCCTCGGGCCTGCTCCGCCATTCAATAGGATCATGGCTGATCCGAATCTAGACTCACGTCCACTTCCCTGCCCTCTCCCCGTAACCCCTAATTCCCTTATCTGCTAGGAAACTGTCTATCTCCATTTTAAATTTATTTAATGTTGCAGCTTCCGCAGCTCTCTGGGGTAGCAAATTCCATAGATTTACTACCCTCTGAGTGAAGAAGTTTCTCCTCATCTCAGTTTTGAAAGGGCAGCCCCTTATTCTTAGATTATGCCCCCTAGTTCTAGTCTCACCCATCAGTGGAAACATCCTCACCGCATCCACCCGATCAAGCCCCCTCACAATCTTATATGTTTCGATACGGAGCAGTGTCATCAGCCAGGTGCACAGAGGATATCCCTTGTCCCCGAGAAGCCAACCACCTGGGTGATGCGTTGCCTCGAAAAGGTCTGCCACAGAAGTCTGGCGCAGGATGAAGGCATCGTGGCTGCTGCCAGGGAAGTGGGCATTGACAGCGAGTATCAGCTGTCTGTGGTCACAGGCCAACTGAACGTTTAAGGAATGGAAGCCCTTTCGGTTGCAGCAATCCTCGGCATTCTCATGCGGCGCACGCAAAGCCACATGCGTGCACTCAATGGTGCCCTGCACCATGGGGAAGCCCGCTATCATCACAAAGCCCATTGCGCGTTCTTGCTGCTTGTCCGGGGTCATGGGGAAAGAGATGTACTCTCGTCTCCTTTTAAAGAGGGCATTTGTGACCTGACGGATGCAGCAATGCACTGCAAACTGGGAGATATTGGCGATGTCCCCAGTAGCTGATTGAAATGAGCTGGTGGCATAAAAGTTGAGAGCCACTGTTATCTTCACTGCCACTGACAGAGACATCCTGCTCCTCAGTTGAGGCTGCAGATCTGGCTGAAGCAGGTGGTAGAACTCAGTGACCACCTGATTGCTGAAGCGCAGCCTTCGCAAACACTGCTCCTCGGACATATTTATGTAGGAGAACTGTTGGCGAAATACCCTGGGAGGGTAAGGTCTCCTGTACAGAGGCCTGTTGACCCTCCTGCATCTGGCCATGATTGCCACTCTCTCTCTGCGTCTCTGTGCCCTCCGAATGTGATGGAGAAGGCTGACGTCCCCATCCATTGGAGCCCTCATAGTATCTAGGCAATCAAAGTTATGAAGGTCAAAAACCAAAGTACCTGCAAAGTTATGGTCATGAGCCAAAACTACCTCAGACAACGTTGACTCAATGCAGAAGTCTCTCTTTCTCTTTTTGTCTCTCTCAAAATCTCTCTCTCTCTCTCAGAACGAGTGGTCCAAAAATGGCTACCACACAAAAGCCAGGTAGAGGCCCCCTTTAAATAGCGCCCCCCCCAGCCCCACAGCGACTGGGAAGCATTCCAGTCAACCTGCCCTTGGTTGCGCCATGCGGAAAGGAGGGGGGCGCCACTCAATTTCCGTTCCGGGGCATCACAAGGGCGTTGCACCCTTGAATGATGTCAAGATCTGCGTGCACAGGAAATCGGCCGGTATTGTTTAGTGCCGCCGCAAAATGTCTGCTTAATTTCGCGAGTGGCACAAAAATCGCCGCGCCCAGGCGCTAGTTGCTTGGCGCCCCATTAGCGCCCTCTTAAGGCGCTAATGGGAGGCGCAAACAACTGAATTTTCCCCCCTTGGACTCTAAGGCAATCAAGGGATGTGGGGATCGGGCGGGAAACTAGAGTTGAGGTCGGACATCAGCTGTGATCTTATTGAATGGTGGAGCAGACTTGAAGGGCCTTATGGCCTACTCCTGCTCCTATTTCTTACGTTCTTATGTTCTTATGTTCCATTCAAGTACACAAATCTGAAATTGGGAGGCAAAGTTGATGAAACTGAAAAAAAGCATTCGGGAGCCCAGGTTTTATTAATAAGGGGGTATAGAGTACAAATGCAAAGAGGCAATGCTAAACATATATAAATCATGGGTTTGGCTGCAGTTAGAATATTGGCTGAGAGTTTCCGCTTTGGGCGCAATTGACGATCCGGGCACAAATTGCGCTCAAAATTGCGCTAGTTTTAAGAAGTTTTTTGCTAAAGTTTCTGCTCAAATTCATTTGCATATCGGTGAACGTAATATCTTCCATGAACCAACGCAATCGGGCAGCATTTTAGAATGTAATTTAAAAAAAAGATTGCATTAAAAATATTCCTTGATGTATTTAAGAGTGGTAACCTGGTGCAGTTTGATTAAAACAGCTGAAAATGGGTTTATCACAAAAAGTAGTTTTAATCAGAGTGTCTCATCCACCACCTGTGAGTAACCTGATTTTAAATCACTGAAAATTACTTAAAAAAAACTACACAGAACTATTTACTAGTTTCAGTGGTGTACAGTACTCAGTTTGTTAATAAATTTTTAAAAATGTAAAAGCTTTTAAAACGGGTTTATTAATGTTCTAGCACCTAAAAAAAGGTTAATTTTTAGAATCTCCTAGCAGGTCCGCAAATGTACGCAGTTAGCAGAAACTCGCCAAGCTCATTAATTTGCTCTAGGGGGTGTGGCCAGTTGTGTGGGCAGGGCCTGCTTCTAGTGCATTGCTTTTTAAACCAGCGCAAAAGATCGCGGGAACTCGATTTCTGCTGGACGTAACTTGCTCTTGACATTTTGCAAACTTTTGTGTTGACTTGGCCGATTTTGGGCGAATTGCTCTGAAAAAACCAACACAACCTAATGGACACTCCTGCCCAATTTGTGTCTTGTTCTGGCAGCCCTACTTTAGGAAGGATATCAAGGCCAGGGAGAGTACATAAAAGATGTGTTATGATGATACTAGGGATGAGAGGCTTTAGTTATGAGGTGAGACTAGAGGTACTGGGGCTTTTTACATTAGAACAAAGAAGGTTAAAAGGAGATCTCATAGAATATTCAAAATTAGAAGGGTTTTTGATAAGGCATATTACGAGAAACTATTTTGCCTGATTAGTGAGTCGGTAATTAGAGGACATAAATTTAAGATCATTACCATAAGAACAAAGGGAGATATTTCTTATACACAGCAAGTTGCTAGGAGGTGGAATGCCTTGCCAGTAACAGTGATGGAAGCAAATCCATAACGATATGTAACAGGGAAGTGTATATCTAGTTGAAAAGAAAACAATAATAGTGTGGAAAGATCTTGGTGATGGGACTAAGCCAGACAGACAGGACTGCCTCAATGGGCTGAATATTCTCCTCTTCAGCTGTAAAACTCTATAAATCCATTCATGGGTTTTTTGACATATGGCTTTGTCAATGGAGGAACTGCTTTATTTGGCAAGGATATGGGGCATGTGCAGTACAGATGACTCAAATGTTTCAGACATGTAAGTCAATGTGTCGTCTAGTACAGCCTGCCTTATAACTCTTGCTGTGTGGCCAGACCCATGTACAGATGGAACTACTGTCTTCTGGTCATTGCCATCTCCTGCCCTGAGTTCTCCTTTTGCCCACCTGTTGCACAGCAAGACCACCTTCGCAGGGTGTAGTTGGGTAAGACGTGGCAGGCAACAATAATTGTGGACACCTCAACTGAGCGGAGTTGTAGGTTCCACCTGATCCTGCCCTTGCTCCTCCAGAACCAGCAGATAGGCAATGGTTTGGCGGTGGTTGGGGGATGGGGGGAAACGTGGCCAGGGGTGTTCCTAGGTTACCCAGGGAATCATATCAGATGCCATCCCCCTCCTCCCCAGCCTGGTAGACCCTGCAGGACCTACATCCACTGGAGCAGGTGCAGGCTCTGCTCTGGACCTAGTGCAAGGCCCACTACTGTTCCAGATTGTCCCATCTGACGGGCGAAGGACAAAATTGCCAGACCATTCTCCTTGGCCCACTCCAGCCCTTTGTCTCCACCCCTTCAGGGCCCTATTCCAAGATGGGACAGTAGAAAGGGCGCCCCCATCGTACCGCTACAGGAGAAGGTGCCACTCCATCTCCGGGATCTGGGAAGGAATCACTGCCGTTAGGCAGTCTTGGCTTAGATTACTGTACAAAGTGTCTGGTGTGACTGACGTTAATCACCTTCTGAGTGATAGGGGCATGCAGTAAAATTTCTACATGTAATCCAGAGACAAACGACAGGTCTATTGTTCACTCAGGGTACACTACCTTTGATAGGGTAGATAGAGAGAAACTTTTTCCGCTGGTGGGGGAGTCTAGGACAAGGGCACCTAACTTTAAAATCAGACCCAGGCTATTCGGGTTAGGAAACATTTCTTCATGCAAAGGGTGGTAGAAGTGTGGAACTCTCTTCCACAAAAAGCAGTAGCTGTTAGTTCAATTAATCATTTTAAATCTGAGATGGATACATTTTTGCTAGCCAAGGGTATAAAAGGATATGGAGCCAAGGCAGGTGGATGGAGTTAAGATACAGATCAGCCATGATCCCACTGAATGGCGGAACAGACTCGAGAGGCTGAATGGCCTCCTCCTGTTCCGATGTTCCCACCTCCTCTTCCCTTTGTGCATAAAACCTCACTACAATTAATGGGAAGCATTGATTGAATATTGGGAGCTGACTTTTGTGTTGGATACAAGAAATAGTATTTGGAGATGGTAATTAGTGTCAATGTGGAAATTTTGCTGGGAACTGCCATGTGCATCAGTGGGACCTCCTCTAGTGTATGTACCTATCCTGCTTGGAAGTCTTCCCCTCCTTTTATTAAAAATAATTTACTAGCAATATTTTATTAAGCATACAATGCAGTTTTTATATGCTGAACACATTGTAAAAATTCAGTTATAGTTTGAAGTAAATGTATAAATGAATCAATGGCACCAATGTATTTCAATAATGGTAAAATACAATGCTGTGATTTAGCAATGGATTGATTGCAATAAATGTGATAAAATTCTAGACATTTCAAAGCAATTATTTCTTATAAATAGCATACTTTAAATAAGGTCAAACTTCTTAGAAAGTGCTGCAATTATATTCATGGAATAAAATAGCCATCTGGGAGTGCGGCACTGAGCGTCCCAAAGGATCTGAGTCACAACCACAAGCGCCTTGAACACACCCGTACATACCCTTTTCAATGTGTTTTTTTAGACTTGGTTTCCGACCATCTCTTAAGGGAATACTGCCTGGATTCAAAGTGAAAGTTCATGATTTGATATTAAATATGGATGATGTAAATAGATAGCGTGGCCAGAAAATGCAGAACAGTTGGCCTTTGGAATGACAACAAACTGTCTTTCATAATGTAATCTTCCTTTCTATCAGGCCTTTTGACCAGGGCTCTGAAGGCCACAGTCTAAGCGAGCTCCTCTCTTCTCTGGCAGGCTGCAGATGGAGAGAAGCTGTCGCTTTGCATTTTGATCTTCCAGGGACTTAAGGAAACACTGAAGTCACTTGTTCAGTTAAGAGCTTCCCAATTGAGGAAAGTTGCAAAAACAGTGAAAATGGCGAATCAGCACCACTATTGTTGCAGCCAGTTTTTTTTTACAGAGGGTATTCCTTTTAGAAACTATTGCAACTAACAATGAATACTTAATCCACGGCGTAAAAGGAAAACTTGCATTTTCATAGCATCTTCAGGATATGCCCAAGTACATTACAATCCAAAATTATTTTTGAAGTTAGGCAACTGTTGTTCTGCAGGCAAATAAGGCAGCCTGGATGCCAACGGAGGAACTGTTACCCATATGGAACATAGGAACATAGGAACAGGAGGAGGCCACTCAGACCCTCGAGCCTGTTCCACCGTTCAATGAGATCATGGCTGATCTGTATCCTAACTCCATTTGTGCTCCATATCCTGTAATACCCCTGGCTAGCAAAAATCTATTGATCTTAGATTTAAAATTATTAATTGAGCTAGTGTCTTTTGTGGGAGTGTGGGGGTGAAGAAGTGTTTCCGAACTTCTCTCCTGAGTGGCCTGGCTCTGATTTTAAGTTTATGTCCCCTTGTCCTAGACTCTCCCCACCAGCAGAAAAAAGTTTCTCTTTATCGACCCTTTCAATTCCTTTCAAATACCTAAAAACCTCAATCAAATCACCCTTCTATATTTTGGCGCGGAATGAGCGCGTGCACTCCGCCCACCATATTGAATGCTTGGGCGTCCGTGTTACGACTATAAAATGGGAGTAGCGCGATCTAATTTTTAGTCCATAGTGTTCTCCAAGCTTAAAGGTTTGCTATCCCTCAGGCAGCAGGATACACTCTATGGTTTTCATGCATTATCACATGCATGTCTTTCTCTCACAAGCTCATGTTTTGTTAGGAATTTCACACCTGAATGCAACTTGAATTGTTCTTGAATTGAAAGCAAATTTCACAGCTGAACAGTTGTAATTGGGTTCTCCTTCAAGGCAACAGCAACAGTCCGCCTCTCTCTATCTGCAGCCTGTTGACGAAGAAAGCGCATTGGTTAGGTTGTGAGTAATGAGGCTTTGGTAAAAGAACCTGACAGCTAAGGGTGATTACGTCATGAAAGCATACCAGGGTTTGAGGTCATAATCTGTTCTTAACACTCCAATACAGCACTGAGGGTGTGCAGCTTTGCCAATGGGACAATCCTTCAGATGAGAAGCCAAGTCTGAGCTTCTGATGATTAAGTGGTAATTTAATTTTCCCAACGCACTATCAATGTTTTCAAGAGGAGACTGGATAGGCACTTGAGGGAAATAAACTTGCAGGGCTACGGGGCTAGAGCGGGGAAATGGGACTGACTGGATTGCTCTACAGAGAGCTGGCACGGACTCGATGGGCCAAATGGCCTCCTTCTATGCCATTATGACTCTATGGGCAGGATTTTCATTGGGCCGTGGAGGTGGGATTGGAGGCGTGTTGGGGGTTAAAATCCTGAAATCGGGGGGTCCCGACTCCATCCCGCCCCCAACCCGCCTCCATGCCAGTTTCAAAGGAGGCGGGTACCCGACCCGCACTGGGACCCGCCTCCCCAAGGCGGGAAGGGATTAGTGCCAATTAACTGCCTGTTAACAGGTAGTTAACAGGCAGTTTTTAGCCTAATCCCTATTTTCATTGGTGAAATGTGGGATTCCTGACGGCTCCAAGCCACGCCAAGTTAGTGAGGCGGGCCGTCGGGATGAAGGGCTTGGAGGGGTCGAGGTGTCTGGTGTTCAGGTGAGTGATGGGTGCATGAGTGCAAAGGTAAGTGTGTTTGGTGTGTGTAAAGTGTAGTGTCCGTGTGTAGATAAAGACACTGAAGACAGGAGTTGGTTCATAGGTATTTACTAAGCAAGTCTGGGGGGGGGTCTAAAGGATATACACAATACACAGGCTTATATAGCCCAACTGGCAATTACTGGCATTACGCACACCTGGGGCTCTTAAAGGCACATACACCACCATTGCTCTTAAAGGCACATACACCACAATTCCTCCCCTTCTAGCTAACTAGTACATCATATTTTAAGTAATTATTAATTAAATGTTATATGCAAAATAAGATACATTGCTGTATTAATTAATTATAAGTTAGTCTCTCAGGAGGCTTCCTGACTCGGTCCGGATAACGCCTCGGGGGTGTAGTAGTTTCTGGTGGTGTAGTAGGTTCTTCTGGCAAGGCTGATTCGGCTTGAATGCCAGTGTCGGGTTCATCGGGTTCCAGTCTCACCGGATCGGAGGTAGATATGGGTATATCTACTTCATCGTTAGATGTATAGAGTGGTGGTGCAGGTTGTCCCTTTTCGGATGACTTGATGATTTGGTCAGCATGGCGTCTTATTATGCTTTCTCCGATGTCCACGGTATACATCAGTGGTCCTAGTTGTGTGCAGATAGTTCCAGGCTGCCATTTCTCGGTACGGTAGTCCCGGGCCAAAACCGGTTGGCCTATCTGGAAGGTCCTAGTTGGCTTTTCATTCATGCCCTGAAACTGCCGGTTCTCCACGTCCCTTCGGATGTTGGGCTTGACCAAATCCAGCCGGCATCTTAGGTTTCTATTGTAGAACATCATGGCGGGAGTTTGGTTAGTAACCATATGTGTTGCATTCCTATATGCAAATAAGAAGTTATCCACCTTGTGCTGAAGTTTTATGTCTTCATTACTCATGGCCTTTATGGCCTTCTTGAAGGTCTGGACAAACCTTTCAGCCAATCCATTGGTGGCGGGATGGTATGGGGCGGACGTGTAGTGCTTTACCCCATTGTTCTTTAAGAACTTTCTGAATTCTTCGGACACAAATTGCGGTCCATTATCAGAACATATCTGTTCCGGCAGCCCATTCCTGGCAAATATGGTCCTTAATACAGTGATGGTTTTTTCCGTGGTGGTGGAGGACATCTTTATTACCTCCGGCCACTTGGAGTGTGCATCAACTGCGATTAGAAACATTGAGTCCATAAATGGACCAGCAAAGTCGATGTGCACCCTTTGCCAGGGAGATGAGGGCCACTCCCATGGATGTAGAGGGGCTTGTGGTGGAGCGTTTTGGACCTTCTGGCATCCTAGGCAGCTCTTGGTCATTTCTTCGATGTCCCCATCGATACCTGGCCACCATACAAATGCCCTAGCTAGGTTCTTCATTTTCACTCCACCCAGATGCCCCTCGTGAAGCTCCTTTAGCACTTTATCCTGGAGTTTGGGTGGAATCACCACTCTGGATCCACACATCAAGGTTCCTCGGCACACTGACAGCTGTTCTCTTCTTTGCGAGAATGCTGGCAACAGTGGCTCGCCATGTGCTGGCCATCCCTTCACTGTTAAATCGTAGACCCGTGAGAGAGTAGGGTCATTTCTTGTCTCCCTTTCAATGGCAGAATTTGTCACCGGTAGACATTCCACTATAGTAGAGTGGAATATCTCTACTGGGTCTACTGTAGGTGCCTCTTCTATCGTTGGCAACGGTAGGCGCGATAAACCGTCAGCATTCCCATGCTGTTTTGACCCTTTGTATTCAATGTTGTATTGGTGTGCCCCTAGAAAAAGGGACCACCTCTGTAGTCTTTGTGCCGTCATAATGGGGACACCTTTTTTAGGGTTGAATATGGAGATGAGGGGTTGATGGTCAGTCAGCAAGGTAAATTTTTGTCCGTGTAGGTAATGGTTGAATTTCTTCACTCCCCATACCAGGCTGAGTGCTTCCCTGTCTATTTGGGCATAGTTACGCTCAGCTGAGTTTAATGAGCGTGACGCAAAAGCTATCGGCCGTTCTGAGCCATCAGGGAATCTATGGGATAATACCGCTCCTATGCCGTAAGGGGATGCATCGCACGCCAGTCTGATTGGTAGTGATGGGTTGTAATGAGCCAAAACTTTCTCGGATGTGATTAAGTCTTTACATTTATGGAAGGCACGTTTACAGTCTTCGTTCCATTTCCAAATCACTCCTGTCTGTAGAAGATCATTAAGAGGGTGTAGAATAGTTGATAAGTTCGGTAAAAATTTATGATAGTAATTTATTAATCCCAGGAATGACCTTAATTGTGAAACATTTTCAGGTGCTGGGGCTTTTATAACTGCTTCAATTTTTCAGGTGACTTATGCAACCCTTCCTTATTAATTATGTGGCCACAATATGATATCTGATTTTGGAAAAATTCGCACTTGGGGCGATTTGCTCGTAGGCCCCGTTCTTTCAGCCTAGTGAGCACCTGCTCCAAATTGGCAAGGTGCTCGTTGTCGTTTTCTCCTGTTATAAGGATGTCGTCTAGGTAGCATTGAGTCCCCGGAATCCCTTGCAGGACTTGCTCCATAGCTCTTTGCCAGATAGCTGGAGCTGATGCTACTCCAAAAACCAGTCGATTGTACTGGTACAGGCCTTTGTGTGTGTTTATTGTGAGATACTTTTTAGAGGTCTCCTCAACCTCCATCTGTAGATATGCCTGTGCCAAGTCAATTTTTGTGAAACGTTTCCCTCCGGATAGTGAGGCGAAAATATCTTCTATCCTTGGAAGAGGATACTGTACCGTGTGAAGGACCGGGTTTACAGTCACCTTAAAGTCCCCACAGATGCGAATTTTTCTCTGTTCCTCAGAGTTATTTTTCAATGCTTTTTTCATGACTGGAACGATGGGTGTTGCCCATTCGCTCCAATCTACTTTGGATAATACGCCTGCCTTTTCCAAATTCTTCAGCTCTGCCTCGACTGCCGGACGTATTGCGTATGGCACCGGTCTTGCCTTAAAAAATTTTGGAATTGCTGTATCTTCCACTTTTATTGAGGCGGTGATGCCTTTCAAGGTTCCTAGTTTCTCTTGAAACACTTCTTTGGCGTTGGCCAAGATGTCTTTTAATCGTTCAGGTATGATGTCATCATTGTTTTTTTCCTTACTGGTCACCGTCAGTGCCTGAATGGAGTGCCAGTCTAAACGTATCTTCCTTATCCATTCACGTCCCAACAACGGTGGACCACCATCTTGTAGAATGTATAAATACAACTTTTGTATTTCTTTGCCGTTGTATACCACAGGCACCCTTATTTTTCCTTTGGGGTAGACTTTCTGCCCCGTATATGTTTTTAAGATAATGGATGTGTCTTTTAGAGGTATATGCGAAAATAGCCTCTCGTAATCTCGTCAATTTATCACGGTTAGAGCTGATCCTGTATCTAGCTCCATTTTAACTGGGGACCCTGCTATTGTGAGGGTAACCCAAATGGTTTGGTAATCTTCATTGGCAATTACATTGTGTAATTTGAGAGAGCTTAGTCTCTTGTTCCCAGAGTCGCTATCGCTCTTCTGGTCTTTGGAGCTACTGTCCGTCATCATTTGTACCTTTCTGTGCTTTTCCTTATTGATTCTTTTCCCGTTAGTGGATTTTTTATTTTCAGATCGGCATACACGTGGAATGTGTCCTATCTTTCCGCATCGCCTGCATGCTTTTTCTTTGAACCAGCAATCCCTCTGGTCATGGTTGGATCTGCCGCATCGATAACATTTCTTGAAACCCTGTGTCATTTCATGGGTGCCGAAGTCCTGTGGCCTTTGCTTTATCTTTGCCACTCCTATTGCACTGAAAGCCTTGTCCAGTGTTAAATCTTTTCTAGAAGATACCTTCTTTTGTGTTTCTACACTTAGGGGATTGCAGATGAATTTGTCTTGCAGAGAATCTGCCAGTCCTGCCTCGAATTGGCAGTGTAGGGTATCAACAATCTCTTCAAAATTCTTGTCCATCGGTTCGGCTGGAGTGATTAAGTTGCGTAACAGCTTGTATGTTTCTGCGCCCATTAGATCCAGAAGAACTGAAGCTTTTTTTTCATCTTCTATTCCATTTGCGGTGCAAAACACCTCCACTCTTTCTACATATGTGGTCCAATCCTCTATCTTGTTATCAAAAACATCAATATTGCCAAAGTCAGGCTTTGTTTCGTTATCAAAAGCATCAATATTGCCAGACTTAGGCATTTCAAAAAAAAGATATGGCGCTTCCCGCGCTTTTTTTTTCTCTGTAGCAACGATATGGCGCTTCCCGCGCTTCCCCGCCACTGCTACCGATAACAACGCTGTTTTACTGTGGTTTCCGTTTATTCACTGTTGGAGACTCGTTCCCGACGGAGGTCTAAATGCTGACCTGCTTGCCGCGCCGGCCGTCTCCCGAGTGCGCCCTCCCAGTCCGTTATTGCTTGCCTCCGATTTCGCTGCTTGTCTCAGCTGTGGAGCCCGCCGCTGGAGCCCCAGCCTGACGCCCAGGAAGGATTAGCGCAGTACCTGCCACCAGCTTGGCCAGCTGGTGAAACCACAGTTTCTATTACTTCCTTGAGTCTTCTGGACGCTGGAGGAATCGATGTCCTTGAGTGCTGCCGAATTGCAGGTAAGTCCGTTTCCACTTCGTCGCCACTGTAGTGTCCGTGTGTAGATAAAAACACTGAAGACAGGAGTTGGTTCATAGGTATTTACTAAGCAAGTCTGGGGGGGGGGGTCTAAAGGATATACACAATACACAGGCTTATATAGCCCAAGTGGCAATTACTGGCATTACGCACACCTGGGGCTCTTAAAGGCACATACACCACCATTGCTCTTAAAGGCACATACACCACATAAAGTGTTTAAAGAAGTTTTACTTACGTGTACTTACCTTTACAGCCTTCCTTCCTTCAGGTCTCGGGAGTCCCTCATCTTAACAGCAGAGAAAGCAGAATGGCCGCGAGCTGTCAAAAGCTCCAGCATTCAGCTTTCTGTTCCAGGGAGATCTCTAAATCATCCTGAGAGGAAGGAATTAACCTGGAGTACAGATTGTCAGTGTTTGACAGCTTCAAACAGCTGTCAATCGCTGATATTTCATCTGTCAAAAGGTCTTGACAGATGAAATATCAATCTGTGACGTCACCTGTTGCCGGGTGGCCCTTAATTGACCTGCTGAGCTCGCTGGGCGGGCTCAACAAGGTCAATCAAGTCAAAATCGCATGGGTTGGCTAGAACTCAATGGAGGCGGGACTACAACCCCAAAAGTTGTAGTCCTGCCTCCTACCCGCCTCCTCAATGAAAATCCAGCCCTATGACTCTATTAGGAAAAGCAAGGAATTCTCTGAATGTCCTAGCCAGCAATCCTCCCTTAATACATTCCTCCTTTCAACCCTCAATAAAGAAACATTGATTGATCAGTGGTTGCGTGTGGGATTTTGCCAGTGCAGAATGACTGCACTGCTTGCCAACCTATTCCCTGCAACCAGGAAATATGTATTAATTACTACATAACCAGGCCTATGTAACCTGAGTTTTTCCCTGTGTCCATTAGCGTGCGCACTTTGGCTGCTGCTCCAGACCCGAGCCGTTCATTTCTTTTTCCATTTTTTTCTCCCCCTATTCCTTTTCTCCCTATCCCTCCCTGACCACTCTCTCCTGTCATCATGCCTCCTTTCATCTCTCCTCTCTCGGATACTCTGCCCTCCCAAATCCCTACCCCAATCCTTCATTACTCTTTGACCTTCCTACTCTCCTGCCGCCGTCTGAGGCTCGACTCCCTCTTAGATAAGCCTACAGCTTCCCTCTGTGCCTCTCTTGGCATCCTAGGAAGGGCCCATCGAGCTACCTACTTACGAGCAGCAACCCCAATTGTCCCATCCTACTCTCTCGCCGACCTACCCGCCCAGCGCGACCACTGGGGGCAAAACTTGTCAATCTCCTCCCCGCCCAACTCACCCCCCCAGTGCTGACCCTGTGGACGTTGGCAGTGGATCAGCCATCACTGACCCTCTCCGCATCTCCCTCCAGAATGTCCGTTCACTTGCAAACAAGGCCCTTGCCATCCATGAGCTTATTGTGGATGATTGCATCGACACCATGGCCCTGACAGAAACTTGGTTGAGGGGTGATGACACCTTACCCTTGAATGAAGCCTCCCCACCTGGCTGTACCTTCCACCACTTGCCCCGCTCAGACCATCGTGGTGATGGTGTGGCTCTCATCACCAAATCACACCTTTGTCTGTCCCTTTACTCCTCCGGCACTTTCTCTTCCTTTGAGCATCTCACCTTATTCCACCCCTCTCACCTCTCATTTAAAATTCTCATTCTCTACCGCCCAGCCAAGTACCACAAAAATTTTATTACCCAGGTATCTTCACTGCTTTCCTCCCTCAGCCTCTGCACGAGTGACTTCTCATCCTCGGTGATTTCAACCTCCATTTCAAATCATCATCCTCTCTCTCCTCTGAGTTCACTAGCCTCCTATCCTCCTTTAATCTCTCCCTCTTTTGTGTATGTACCTTTAAGAGAATAACTGGTCTCAGACTGCAGTACCGGCAGTGACCACCCCTGTATAAAAGGCGCTAGTGAGCCTCTGTAGTTTCAGTTTCCCGATTGACTTCATTGAGTAAAGACTTGTTTTGTTCAACTCCTGCTGTCCGTGTCTCAATCATTCACAGACATAATACTGGCGACGAGCAGATACGAACTTACCTACAGTCTGCACCACCTCCTGGGATCCATTCCTGCAGCGAAGTGAGCAGAGGTCGAGGCCAGAAGGAAGAAAGAAGCAGTAGAAACGGGCGTCGACCGTGGGCATCCGCCCCTGTGTTAGCGGAGTTGAAGATTGCTGGAGAAGCTGTCGAAAGCGGGGCCTGGTTCCTGTCGACGGTGCTTCAGCTAATCGGGCTGGTGGCAGGAAGTACACTGATCCTTCCTGGGCTGCGGCGGTCGCGAACTCGAGCGGGTGGCTTGCAACGGGGCCGAGCAGCGTTGTCGGGAAGAGGAGAGAGAGAGGGTGGAGCACACAGGGCGCGGCCGCTGCTACAAAGCCGGGCTGCGTATAGACCCGAGAAGAGGGAGGCAAGAGTCCCACAGGGTTGTTCCACGACGGGAAAATAATTTAAAAAAAAAGAAATATTAAACGCGCAGGAAACCGCGAGGAGCTGCAGGTTGCAACAGAAACCGCGGAAAGCAGCGCTAGCAACAGCGGGGAAGAAGGCAAAGCGCGGGAGGTGCCATTTTAGATTTTCAAGATGCCGAAGGCTGGCTGTATCACTGCATTTGATAATACAATAGAGGACTGGACCACGTATGTGGAAAGAGTCGAGGTATATTGCGAGGCAAACGAAACAGCCGATGAGAAAAAGGCATCGGTATTGCTAAACTTAATGGGCGCTAGAACGTACGGCCTATTGCGGGACCTGATTACTCCAGCCAAACCGAAGGCAAAGAGTTTTAACGAAATTGTTGCTGTCCTACAGGAACACCTAAACCCTGCACCGCTGTTGATAGCAGAAAGATTTAAATTCCACAGGATAACTCAGCATAAAGATGAGAGCAATGCTGAGTACCTTACGGACCTACGCAAGCTATCAAAGCACTGCCAGTTCGGAGCAGGACTGGCAGATACCCTACGGGACAAATTTGTCTGTGGACTCCTGAGTGAAGGAACACAGAAGAAGTTACTGTCAGAGAAAGAGCTGACGCTAGATAAGACTTTCAGCGTGGCAGTATCGTACGAAGCAGCAGCCAGGGGAGCTGCGGAAATTCAACAAAAGCCACAGGAATACGGCACCCACGAAATGACATGGAGATTTGCAAAATGTTATCGCTGCGGCAGAACTAACCATGACCAGAAGGACTGCTGGTCCAAGGACAAAATATGCAGGCAATGCGGAAAGATGGGACACATTGCACAAGTTTGCAGGTCTGGGAAGAAGACCAGCGACAACAAAAAGGCTACTAAGGAATCGTACAAGAAAGTACAAAAGATGACGGACAGTAGTTCCGAAGACCAGATGAGCGATAGTGAATCCGGGAACAGGAGACTAAGCTGTCTCAAACTTCACAATGTAATCGCAAAAGAGGATCACCGAACCATTTGGGTCACCCTCATGATAGCAGGGTTCCAAGTTTAAATGAAATTGGATACAGGATCAGCGCTAACCACCATGAATCGACGAGACTACGAGTGCCTATTCTCACACATACCCTTGAGAGAGACATCCATCGTCTTGACGACGTATACGGGGCAAAACGTATACCCCAGAGGAAAAATAAGGGTGCCTGTCGAATACAACGACAAGAAAATACGGAAATTGTATCTCTACATACTGCCAAATGGTGGACCACCGTTATTGGGACGTGAATGGATCAGGAAGATAAGCTTAGATTGGCACTCCATTCATGCAATGACGGTGGATGGTAAAAAAGATGAAGACGTCACTCCTGGACGATTGTCAACAATCTTAGCTAACGCCAAAGAGGTATTTCAACAAGAACTGGGCACTCTTAAAGGCGTAACCGCCTCGATAAAAATAGAAGAGAATGCAATTCCCAAGTTTTTCAAAGCAAGACTGGTACCATATGCAATTCGCCCAGCCGTCGAGGCAGAGCTGGAGAATCTGGAGAAGGCAGGCGTGTTGTCTAAGGTCGACTGGAGCGAGTGGGCGACACCCATCGTTCCTGTCATGAAGAAAACGTTAAGCAATAAGTCTGAGGAGCCAAGGAAGGTTCGCATCTGTGGGGATTTCAAGGTGACGGTGAACCCAGTCCTTCACACAGTACAATATCCTCTTCCAAGGATAGAAGACATCTTCGCCACACTGTCTGGAGGGAAGCATTTTACAAAAATCGACCTAGCACAAGCATATTTGCAGATGGAGGTTGAAGAATCCTCTAGGAAGTATCTCACGATAAACACTCACGAAGGTCTTTACCAGTATCATCGATTGGTATTCGGAGTAGCATCGGCTCCGGCGATATGGCAAAGAGCGATGGAACAAGTCCTGCAAGGGATTCCGGGGACTCAGTGTTACTTGGACGACATCCTTGTGACAGGTGAAGATGACAGTGAACACCTTAACAACCTAGAACAGGTGCTCACTAGACTACGGGAACATGGGCTACGAGCCAACCGCCCCAAGTGCGAGTTTTTTAAGAAACAGATATTGTATTGTGGCCACGTGATTGATGAAGAGGGGTTACATAAGTCCCCTGACAAAATTGAAGCGGTTGTTAAGGCCCCAGCGCCTGAAAATGTGTCACAATGAGGTCATTCCTCGGATTGGTGAATTACTATCATAAGTTTTTGCCGAATTTGTCGACAATTCTGCACCCACTGAACGCCCTGCTACGAACGGGAGTAGCATGGAAATGGAGCAATGACTGTAAGCGGGCCTTTCAGAAGAGTAAGGACTTAATCACTTCAAGAGAAGTATTGGCTCACTACAACCCAGCACTGCAGATCAGACTGGCGTGTGATGCGTCTCCCTACGGCATTGGGGCGGTACTGTCACATAAATTCCTTGATGGTTTAGAGAGGCCGATAGCTTTTGCGTCACGCTCGTTAACCTCTGCCGAGCGTAACTACGCCCAGATTGACAGAGAGGCCCTCAGCCTAGTGTGGGGGGTGAAGAAGTTCAATCACTACCTGCACGGTCAAAAATTTACTCTATTAACCGATCATCAACCTCTTGTCTCCATTTTCAACCCTCAGAAGGGCGTACCGATAATGATAGCGCAACGGCTGCAGCGGTGGTCCCTTTTCCTAGAGGCACACCAATATGACATCGAGTACAAAGGAACTAAACAGCATGGGAATGCTGATGGATTGTCACGCCTACCGTTGCCGACGGTGGAAGAAGAAGACCTTGCAGTAGATCCAATGGAGTTATTCCACTCGACCATAGTCGAATGTCTCCCTGTGACGAATGCAAACATAGAAAAGGAAACACAAAATGACCCAACACTATCACGGGTCTATGATTTAACAGTGAAGGGATGGCCAGCACATGGCGAACCACTGCTGCCAGCATTCTCGCCGAGAAGAGAACAGCTGTCAGTGTGCAGAGGAACATTGATGTGTGGATCCAGAGTAATAATTCCACCTAAGTTGACGGATAGAGTGCTCAATGAGCTTCATGAGGGTCATCTGGGTGGGGTAAAAATGAAGAACTTAGCCAGAGCGTTTGTGTGGTGGCCGGGAATCGATAGAGAAACCGAAGAGATGACCAAGAGCTGTGCAGGATGCCAGAAGGTCCAAAACGCCCCACCACAAGCTCCTCTACATCCATGGGAGTGGCCCTCATCTCCATGGCAAAGGGTGCACATTGATTTTGCTGGTCCCTTCATGGACTCAATGTTTTTAATTGCGGTGGATGCACATTCAAAGTGGCCAGAGGTAATAAAAATGTCCTCAACCACCACGGAAAAAACTATCACAGTTTTACGAACCATATTCGCTAGGAATGGGCTGCCTGAACAGATTTGCTCTGACAATGGACCACAGTTTGTGTCTGAAGAGTTCCGGAGGTTCTTAAAGAACAATGGTGTTAAGCATTACACATCTGCCCCATATCATCCAGCCATTAATGGATTGGCCGAGAGGTTTGTTCAAACATTCAAGAAGGCTATCAAGGCAATGTGTAATGAAGATATACCCCTACAACACAAGGTGGACAACTTCTTGTTTGCCTACCGGAATGCGACACATGCGGTTACCAACCAAACTCCAGCCGTGATGTTCTTCAATCGAAGACTACGATGCCGCTTGGATTTGTTTAAGCCAAACGTCCGAAGAGATGTGGAGAACAGGCAGTTTTAGAATATGAATGAAAGGCCGACCAGGAGTTTTAAGATAGGTCAACCAGTTTTGGCCCAGGACTACCGCACTGAGAAATGGCAGCCAGGAACAATTTGTACACGGCAAGGACCTCTCATGTATACCGTGGACGTTGGAGAGAGCATTGTAAGACGCCATGCTGACCAGATTCTAGAGTCACTGGAAAACGTCAAATCCACACCACGATCTGATACACCTGGCAATGAAATCGATGTACCAATTGCAGCTACCGCAGAATCGGTGATATTGGAAGCAGATGAACCAAACAACGACATTAATCCCGACTCAACCTTGCCAGAAGAACCTGATACCCCAAAGAGGCGTTATCCAGACAGAATCAGGAAGCCTCCTCAAAGACTGAACTTATAATTGCTTAAACTTAACCAATGTACCTAGCAACCGTAATTGTGATTGTAATTAGTTATCATTTAGTTGTTAAATTAATGTTATGTACTGTTTATCTAAAAGGGGAGGAATTGTTGTGTATGTACCTTTAAGAGAATAACTGGTCTCAGACTGCAGTACCGGCAGTGACCACCCCTGTATAAAAGGCGCTAGTGAGCCTCTGTAGTTTCAGTTTCCCGATTGACTTCATTCAGTAAAGACTTGTTTTGTTCAACTCCTGCTGTCCGTGTCTCAATCATTCACGGACATAATACCCTCCATGTAAGCTCCCCAACCCATATTCACGGCCACCCCCTTGACCTTACCATCTCTCGTGGCCTTGCTAATCCCATCGTGTCAATCGCAGATAAGGCCATCTCTGACCACTTCCTCATATTGCTCTCCACCCACAGCCCCCTTCCCCACTCCCCCAACCCTACTTCCTTCTGTGTCCGCTCCTTACAACTGCACTTATGAAATCCCAACTGTCCAGCCTTTGGCCCTCCATTCACCATGACATTTCTGCAGCTACCGGTTTGCTCAACCACACCCTCACCACCACCTTTGATGCCCTAGTCCCTATTAAAACAATTACTCTCTCTCACCCTGGCCGTCCCCCCTGGTACGGCTATCCTCTTCGCTCCCTTAAGTCCAAGGGACGCAGACTTGAACGGATATGGCGGACAACTGGTTTAGCCATTCAATGCCAGATCTGGATGGACCACATAAAGCACTATCGGGCCCTGCTCTCGTCTGCCAAAATTGCTCACTATTCCAGAATAATTCTGGAATATAAAAATAAACCCCAACTTCTATTCTCCACTGCTAACCGTCTTCTTAAACCCCCTCTCCCCTGTCTCCTCCACTCTCACCTCTGACAATTGTGAGGAGCTCATGGACTTCTTTGTCTCTAAGATTGAGACCATCCATTCAGCTGCCTCTGCCACTACCTTTCCTTCCTCTAGCTCACTGGGTCAAATTTCCTCTGAAGTTACCCCCTGCCCTAGCCCTGAACTCACATCTTTCTCCAGTTTCTCTCCGGTCTCCATTCATGAACTCTCCGTGCTCACCTTATCCACGAGACCCACTTGCTGCTCCCTCGACCCCATTCCCACCAAACTGCTAACTGCCCAACTTCCTTTTCTGGCTCCCATGCTAGCTGATATTGTTAACGGTTCTCTCTCAGGTACTGTTCCCCTCTCCCTCAAATCTGCTGTCATCCCTCCTCTCCTCAAAAAGCCAACCCTTGGCCTTTCCATCCTTGCAAACTACCGCCCCATCTCCAACCTCCCTTTCCTCTACAAAGTCCTTGAACGTGTTGTCGCCTCCCAAATCCGTGTCCATCTTTCCCGCAAATCCATGTTTGAATCCCTCCAATCAGGTTTCCGCCCTTGCCACAGTACCGAAACAGCTCTCAAAGTCACAAACATAGAAACATGAAACATAGAAGATAGGAGCAGGAGTAGGCCATTCGGCCCCTTGAGCCTGCTCCTCCATTCAATGAGATCATGGCTGATCATCCAAATTCAGTACCCTGTCCCTGCTTTCTCCCCATAACCCTTGATCCCTTTAGCCTTAAGAAATATATCTAACTCCTTCTTGAATATATTTAATGAATTGGCCTCTACTGCCTTCTGTGGTAGAGAATTCCACAGGTTCACCACTCTCTGGGTGAAGAAATTCCTCCTCATCTCTGTCCTAAATGGCTTACCCCTTATCCTTAGACTGTGACCCCTGGTTCTGGACTCCCCGACCATCGGGAACATCCTTCCAGCATCTAGTCTGTCTAGTCCTGTTAGAATTTTGTAAGTTTCGATGAGATCCCCTCTCATTGTTCTAAACTCCAGTGAGTACAAGCCCAATCGACCCAATCTCTCCTCATATGTCATTCCTGCCATCCCAGGTATCAGCCTGGTGAATCTTTGCTGCACTCCTTCCATGGCAGGAACATCCTTCCTCAGATAAGGCGACCAAAACCGCACACAATAATCAAGATGTGGTCTCACCAAGGCCCTGTACAACTGCAACAAGACATCCTTGTTCCTGTACTCAAACCCTCTCGCTACGAAGGCCAACATACCATTTGCCTTCTTAACCACCTGCTGCACCTGCATGCTTACTTTCATCGACTGGTGCACAAGGACGCCCAGGTCTCGTTGCACTTCCGCTTCTCCCAATCTATTGCCATTCAGATAATAATCTGCCTTCCTGTTTTTGACACCAAAGTGGATAACCTCGCATTTATCTACATTATATTGCATCTGCCATGCTCCTACCCAATCACCCAACCTGTCCAAATCATACTGGAGTTTCTCGGCATCCTCCTCACAGCACACACGCCCACCCAGCTTTGTGTCATCTGCAAACTTGGCGGTAATATATCTAGTTCCCTCGTCCTGATCATTAATATATATTGTGAATAGCTGGGGTCCAAGGACCGATCCCTGTGGTACCCCACTAGTCACTGCCTGCCACTCGGAAAAAGAGCCGTTTATTCCAACTCTTTGCTTTCTGTCTGCCAACCAGTTCTCTATCCAAGTCAATACCTTGCCCCCAATCCCATGTGCCTTAATTTTACACGCTAATCTCTTATGCGGGACCTTATCGAAAGCCTTTTGAAAATCCAAATACACCACATCCACTGGTTCTCCCTTATCTATTTTACCAGTTACATCCTCAAAAAATTCCAGTAGATTAGCCAAGCATGATTTACCTTTTGTAAATCCATGTTGACTTTGTCTGATCCGGTCACTTTTTTCCAAGTGCTCTGCTATTACATCCTTTATAATAGACTCTAGCATTTTCCCCACTACCGATGTCAGGCTTACCGGTCTGTAATTCCCCAGTACCATCCTTTTTGAACAGTGGGGTAACATTAGCTACCCGCCAACCCATGGGTACTGTTCCAGAGTCTATCGAATTTTGGAAGATGACCAGCAATACATCTACTATTTCTAGGGCCACTTCCTTAAATACCCTAGGATGTAGATTATCAGGCCCTGGGGATTTATCGGCCCTCAATCCCATCAATTTCCCTAACACCATTTCCCTACAAATACTGATTTCTATCAGTTCCTCCCTTTCATTAGACCCTATGTTCCCCGACATCTTTGGGAGGTTACTTGTGTCCTCCTTTGTGAAGACAGAACCAAAGTATGTTTTTAATTGGTCAGCCATTTCTTTGTTCCGCATTATAAATTCCCCTGATTCTGACTGCAAGGGACCTATGCTGGACTTCACCAATCTTTTTCTCTTCACATATCTATAAAAGCTTTTACAGTCACTTTTTATGTTCCCTGCAAGCTTACTCTCATACTCTATTTTCCCCCTCTTAATTAATCCCTTTGTCCTCCTTTGTTGAATCCTAAACTGCTCCCAATCCTCAGGTTTAATGCTTTTTCTGGCCAATTTATATGCCCTCTCCTTGGATCTTATGCTATCCCTAATTTCCCTTGTTAGCCATGGTTGAGTCACCTTTTTTGTTTTATTTTTATGCCAAACTGGGATGAACAAATTCTGTAGTTCATCCATGCGATCTTTGAATGTTTGCCATTGCCCATCCACCGTCAACCCTTTGAGTGACATTCCCCAATCAATCCTACCCAACTCGCACCTCATACCATTGTAGTCTCCTTTATTTAATTTCAGGACCCTAGCCTCTGAGTCAACTACTTCACTCTCCATCTTAATGAAGAATTCTATCATATTATGATCACTCCGACCCAAGGGGCCTCGCACAACAAGATTGCTAATTAATTCTTTCTCATTACATAATACCCAGTCTAAGGACCTGATCTCTAGTTGGTTCCTCGAAATATTGGTCCAGGGAACCATCCCGTACACACTCCAGGAATTCCTCCTCCACAGTATTATTACTAATTTGGTTAGCCCAATCTATATGTAGATTAAAGTCACCCATGATAACTGCTGTGCCCTTATTGCACGCTTCTCTAATTTCCCGTTTAATGCCATCCCCAACCTCCGCATTACTGTTTGGAGGTCTATATACCACTCCCACTAACGTTTTCTGCCCCATGGTATTTCTCAGCTCTACCCATACAGATTCCACATCATCAGAGCTAATATCCGTCCTTTCAATTGTGTTAATCCCCTCTTTAACCAGCAATGCTACCCCACCTCCTTTTCCTTTTTGCCTATCTTTCCTGAATATTGAATACCCCTGGATGTTGAGTTCCCAGCCTTGGCCACCCTGGAGCCATGTTTCCATAATCCCAATCATATCATATTTGTTTACCTCTATTTGCGCAGCTAATTCATCCACTTTATTACGAATGCTCCTCGCATTAAGACACAAAGCCTTCAGGCTTGTTTTTTTAATGCTCTTAGATCTTTTAGAATTATTATTTACTGTTTGATTTAAACCCTTGATTTCTCTGCCTGCTGCTTTTGTTTTTCTCCTTCCCTTTCCTCCACAAATGACATCCTTGTGACTGTGACAAAGGTAAACTATCCCTCCTCGTCCTTCTTGACTTATCTGCTGCTTTTGACACGGTTGACCACTCCATCCTTCTCCAATGCCCCTCCACCATCGTCTAGCTGGGTGGGACTGCACTCGCCTGGTTCCATTCTTATCGATCTAATCGTAGCCAGAGAATCACCTGCAATGGCTCCTCTTCCCGCTCCCACATTGTTACCTCTGGTGTTCCCCAAAGACCTATCCTTGGCCCCCTCCTATTTCTCATTTACATACTGCCCCTTGGTGACATAATCTGAAAACAAAGTGTTAGTTTCCACATGTATGCTGATGACGCCCAGCTCTACCTCACCATCACTTCTCTCGACCCCTCCACGGTCTCTAAATTGTCAGACTGTTTGTCCGACTTCCAGTTTTGGATGAGCAAAAATTTTCTTCAATGAAATATTGGGAAGATCAAAGCCATTGTTTTCGGCCCCCATCCACAAACTCCGTTCCCTAGCTACTGACGCCATCCCTCTCCGTAACATTTGTCTGAGGCTGAACCACACTGTTCGCAACTTTGGTGTCATATTTGGTGTCATATTCCACCTCCCTAACATTGCCCGTCTCCGCCCTTGCCTCAGCTCATCTGCTGCTGAAACCCTCATCCATGCCTTTGTTACCTCTAGACTTCACTATTCCAACACACTCCTGGCTGGCCTCCCACGTAAACTTGACGTCATCCAAAACTCGGTTGCCCGTGTCCTAACTCACACCAAGTCCTGTTCACCCATCACCCCTGCTCGCTGACCTACATTGGCTCCAGGTAAAGCAACACCTCGATTTCAAAATTCTCATCCTTGTTTTCAAATCTCTCCATGGCCTCACCCCTCCCTATCTCTGTAATCTCCTCCAGCCCACAACTCCCTGAGATATCTGTGCTCCTCTAATTCTGCCCTCTTGAGCATCCTTGATTATAATCGCTCAACCATTGGTGGCCATGCCTTCTGTTGCCTGGGCCCTAAGCTCTATAATTCCCTGCCTAAACCTCTCTGCCTCTCTACCTCTCTTTCCTCCTTTAAGACACTCCTTAAACCTACCTCTTTGACCAAGCCTTTGGTCATCTGCCCTAATTTCTCCTGATATGGCTCGGTGCCAAATTGTTTTTAATACCCCTGTGCAGCGCCTTGGAACGTTTTACTACGTTAAAGATGCTATATAAATACAAGTTGTTGTCGTTGTCGTACATAACCACTGTCACTGCACTCCAACAAATGTAACTCAATAAGGGTATCAAGGGATATGGAAATAGTGCGGCAAAGTGGAGTTGAGGTAGAAGATCAGTCATGATCTTATTGAATGGTGGAGCAGGCTTGAGGGGCCGTATGGCCTACTCCTGCTCCTATTTCTTGTGTTCTTATGGTGTGAAGAGCCTGTACAGGTCTGGAGGCATTCTCCAGATTCGTCGCCATCTGTTGCATGCCCCATAGTTTTGCCCTGCAAATGGGCCAGCCGTTAGAGACACCTGGGGAGGAAGAAGTGGAGGTGCAGAATGAGGAAGATCAGCAGGAACATTAGGCTCTCGATGAAGATCACGTGCCACCAAGCCCACCAGCTGCCAGAGTTGTGTGGCAGTAAATAATCAAGCAGCGGTTCAGTGGAATAATCCCTCCCCTCCCCAATGCACCAACAATCCCCCCTACCATTTCACCAAGGTCCTTACACCTACCACATGAATGACCTTAAAGTGTACACATTTCTGGGTGTTGCACGCGCATCACCACGAATGTTAAGACCAACAGCTAAGTTAAGGAAAAGCCGCTTCATCAGCCTTAATTTCCTAATTTAAAAAAACTAGCAATTGAGGAATAAAAATCACCCTCAGTCACACTGACTTCGGTGCTCGTTTGCCTTTCTGGTACTCCATGAGCTGGCTCACCTGTCGCTACAGCTTGGGAGGGGCAAGGTTGCTGAACTGACTGAGGCCACCTGAGATGGCCATGGTGGGCAACCTCGAGGAGCTCTGGCCATAGAGGGCCTGGCTGCAGACCACAAGGTAACGCTGGCTGCTCTCCTCTTGTCATCAAATGAGGCATGGGCGTCAATGTTGCTTGTGCCTCTCGCCCACGTGATTGCTTCGCGGACTTCCCGACCAACTTCAGGCTTAAACAAATTCCTCCACCGGAATCTCTTTAAACTGGGAGAATACCATCATTTTTTAAACATGGGGCGTCCTTTCCTTGAAGGCTGGGCTTTGTGGATGAATTACCTTTTTAGTTTGAAAGGAGCATTCCTCCAGGTATATTATCATTATCATTAGCCAGTCTTCTGTTATCCCCATGAATTAATTCAGGAACATGTGCAATTTTTTATTACTTCTACAAAAAAGAACATTAACAATGCACAATTTCTAATACCTTTAACTTGGAAAAACATCCCAAAGTGCTTTACCGAGAGAGAAAAGTAAAAAGAAACCAATGGTAGAAACTTGGTAGGGGAGTTCAGAGAGTTGACCGAAAGCTTGATTGAAAAGTTTTCATAGAATCATAGAATAGTACAGCACAGAAGGAGGCCATTCGGCCCATTAAGTCCGCACCGGCTCTTTCAAAGAACAATCCAGTTAGTCCCACTCTCCTGCTCTTTCCCCATATTCCTGCAATTTTTTCTCCTTCAAGTATTTATCCAATTCCCTTTTGAAGGCTGTTATTGAATCTGTTTCCACCGCCCTATCAGGCAGAGCATTCCAAATCCTAACCACTTGTTGCGTGAAAAAGGTTTTCCTCATGTCGCCTCTGGTTCTTTTGCCAACCAGCTTAAATCTGTGCCCTCTGGCTATCGACCCACCAGCCATTGGAAACAGTTTCTCTTAATTTACTCTATCTAAACCCTTCATGATTTTAAACAACTCTGTCAAATCTCCTCTTAGCCTTCTCTGCTCCAAGGCGAACAACCCCAGCTTCTCTCCTTTATAACCCTTTTTTAGTGGAATAGGAGGAAAATCTAGCCCTATGTTCCAATTGTTTTCACAAATGGAATTGACAGCGGTACTGGGCTCCAAAACACAGGGCTCCACTGGGGGTCAGTAATAGATGTTTTACTGCCTGTGTGCTGGAGAGCTTCACTCACACCTGCTGAGGAACAGATACACTGAGTATAAAGCCCCAGTGTGTTTGAGATAAGCACCAAGTGTTTTTACTTCATGGAGCTCTGATTGTAAAACATTATTTGTACTGGCGTCAAGCCACTCAAATGGGTTTCACTCCAAACCCGCTCTAGTTGTTGTTTTTATTACAGTGCATCACTTTTGAACCATTTGACCATTGTTTAAAAACACAGTTGCCCTCCTTGCTTCTACTTGTTGACTTTCTGTCGTGCCTTGTTTTTAATGTACATATTCTCAAGCCTTATTCCTGTCACACATGGAGCTACAGCATTACTCTGAAAGCAGAGTCAGCATGGGTCAGGCAGCAAACTTAACATTTAGACAGTGTGAGCTCAAAGCCTAAGGCCATTGCCTTTCACCACTGTGACCCTGCAGCTCAGACCATTTGAAGGAGGTCAATGACTGACCAGAGTTGGCAGGAATCCAATTTTTTTTGTGTGTAATAGTGTTTGATAGCTCCCAGTCTGAGCTGCAGTAAGCACATACTACCAATTGAGCACGTTGACAATTTGGTGGCGTTTATAATTTTTGCGCCAACAAAGAACTTAACAAGACTGAGCAATAAAGTTGAAGGTTTAATTACACACCACACTCTTGGCACATACTGGAGCATATGTAAAACAATGGGCAGGTAGGAGCCAGTTAGAATAAACAATGACACAATGGAAGGGTTCAGATGACATGGTAAACCGCAAGAGTGAAACCTGAGCTACTTCATTTTGGGCCTTTTTAAAAATATGTCTAATTTTGCTTTTCATTCATTTAGATTGGAAGCTAAAGATCGTGATGACTTAACAGTGTCAACTTGGCTCAGTTGGTAGCACTCCTGTGTCTAAACCAGAAGGCTGTGGGGGCCAGGGTACATACTAGAACATAAGTACAAAATCCAGGCTTCCAAGTGTAGTACTGAGATAGCGTTGCATTGATACCGATGCCAGCCTTTGGATGAGATGCTAAATAGCCTGTGTTAAAGATCCCATGGACCGCTTTGAAGAAGTGTATGGAGGTTACCGAGCTAACAGTTTTCCTTAACCAACACCACCTAAAAATCACAGATCAAATGGTCATTCATCTCAATGCTGAAGAAGAAGAAGAAGCTTGGGAGAAACTGATGTGGTTATTGCATTTACCTATAAAACAACAATGATGGAAATGTATTGTATGTGAAGTGCTGTTGGGATGACTTTAGAGATATGAAAGGTATTATATTCTTGATTAATGGTATGGAGACAGTTCCTATTACTTCTGACATCAGCATTTCTTAATTTAAGTATTGTGCTGTTAGCAAGTACAAGTTTATTTATTGCGCGGCATATGGAGACTATTCACTGTAATTTTATATTTCCATGACAAAAGGTCAATAAAATGTAAACTATTGAATAAAAAGGGGGCTTTATATGATCAGCATGACAAGTGTTATGACCAGTTGCATTTTTCCATAATTATCATCAAATGTTGATAGGAGCTGGTTGAGGCATCTTCTTCAAGGCATCATTTGTTTAGAAGATGTTTAGGTTTTCACGGCAGAAGTCAATGCCAGGAACGTGTGGTTTGTGTATTCACTCCATTAACCTTTGACCTGTAGTCCTGGGTACCAGAATCCAATGGCAAATAACAGGGACCAATAGCTTGATGTCTCAAACACTGCATTCCTGAAATTGGCCTCTGCTACAAGATCTTGAATGTCTGCAAGCAGGGCGGCAGCAGGGAGAGAATGTTTTATATAACAACAACAACTTGCATTTATATAGGGCCTTTAATGTAGTAAAATGACCCAAGGTGCTTCACAGTTGCGATTATCAGACAAAATTTGACACTGAGCCACATAAGGAGATATTAGGACAGGTGACCAAAAACTTGATCAAAGAGCTAGGTTTTAAGGAGTGTCTTAAAGGAGGAGAGATAGAGAGGTGGAGAGGTTTAAGAAGGGAATTCCAGAGCCTAGGGCCTAGGCAGCTGAAGGTAAAGCCACCAATGGTGGAATGATTAAAATTGGGGAAGTGCAAGAGGCCAGGATTGGAGGTGTGCAGAGAGCTCGGAGGGTTGTAGGGCTAGAGTAGGTTACAGAGGTAGGGAGAGGCGAGGCCCTGGAGCGATTTGAAAATGAGGATGAGCATTTTAAAATTGAGGTAAAGTATAGGTAAGTATCATCGCTCAACGTTATCTACTGTACAATGCCGGGCACCAATGATTTGAACACACAGAGATGGTAAAAAGGGGGTCATTTTGTGAGGCACTGCTTTCAGTATGGAGCCTCACCAGTGGTGAGCACGGTAGTAGAAATACAGCTACATGATCGTAGCCCTGTTTTTCCTACCTGCAATTGCTACTGGGAGCAGGGCCTCACACAAATACCACCCAAAGTGTTTTCAGTGAATCAAAGCAGACCATAAACTCAATCCCCAATGCTAAATTCACTGTTCAATCTCTGATGGTGGCCCGGGTGACTACATCTGATCCCTTTTCTTTTGAGGAAATGCACGGCCTTCATTCAGTGTCTTCCTGTGATAGCTAAGATTAGGACTTCACTTCATGAGGATCTGTGGGCATGAGCCCATGTCCTGCCGCTTTCTAGGACAGCATGTTGATTTTTCAAAGCGTTGCTTCACCATGCCACCAAATGTCACACCAACAGCTTCAAATACAAAATAAAAGCAGAAAAATGCTGGAAACACTCAGCAGGTCAGGCAGCATTTGTGGAGAGAGAAACATAGTTAATGCCTCATGTTGGTGACCTTTGTCAGAACGCTCCCCCACTTCCACACTAAATATCAACTATTTACTTGGCTCACTGTTAAGCAAATTACTGATTTAAAATGAAAGATAATAATCTGATTGGGTGAGGTTTAATATACGATAGATAGATAGATAGATCAATAGATAGATAATGGATCCATCACTTGGGGTTAACTTTCACTGTCACCGCCTGGGTAATCTGGTGAAACAGGTCACTTGCTTGTCTAAGCAACGAAGGTGAAAATTGACCCCTTTCATTCCTGGGGTTCACTATCTGTTTTGCAATGTGCTTATCTATTACATTTAATTTAAAATTGAGCTTATGATATATTAGAAACAACAACAACAACTTGTATTTATATAATGCTTATGATGTAATAAAATGTCCCAAGGGGTTTCACAGAAGCGATTATCAAACAAAATTTGACATCGAGTCACATAAGGAGATATTAGGGCAGATGACCAAAAGCTTGCTCAAACAGGTAGGCTTTAAGGAGGAAAGAGAATAAAGAGGTTTAGGGAGAGAATTCCAGAGCTTAGGGCCTAGGCAACTGAAGGCACGGCCACCAATGGTGTAGCAATTTAAAAAAAAGAAAATGATGAAACAGCAGGACAATAGCACTTTCTGAGTTTGTAATGCTTGCAATAATGTTTTCCATTGGAGGGCTGTGGCTATGTAAGGAGCCAATGCAGGTTGACTTCCCACTTTCCTTGCATTTCATTGTATGTCAGCCACCCCTTCAGTTATGATATTCAAATAGTTTTTCACTTATTTTTTAACAATTACAACTTCCCTTCATATATATGCATGTTTTGTGCTCCTACCTTACAGAAATATTCATCCATCATAGATGTCGGCCATGGGTCAGTGGGTAGCACTCTCACCTCTAGGTCAGATGGTCATGGGTTCAAGTCCCACTCCAGAGAGTTGAGCACAAGATCTAGGTTATCATTCCCAGTGTAGTACTGAGGGAGTGAGGAAGGCCAGCTCAAGGAGCAAGGCGATGGTTACACCTTCTTCTGGAAAGGCAAACCTGAAGAAGAACGCCGCCTCCATGGGGTCGGCTTCGCCATAAAAAATTAGCTAGTTGAACATTTCAGAGACTCCCCTTGTGGAATAAACGAATGCCTTATGGCTCTACGGCTCTCCCTAGCCTGGAACCAGTGCGTTACGGTCATCAGTGCGTATGCCCCAACACTGGAAGCCACAGACGAGACCAAAGAGAAATTCTACTCCAGCCTCGAACAATCCCTGTCCTGAGTCCCAACGGGCAACAAGCTGATCCTCCTTGGCGACTTTAACGCCAGAGTTGGAAAGGACACAGACCTCTGGGGAGGTGTGATCGGCAGATAGGGGGTAGGGAAAGCCAACTCCAACGGTACCCTCCTCCTGATGAAATGCTTAGAACATGGCCTTGTCATAACCAACACCTTGTTCTGTCAGAGAGACAAGTACAAGGCTTCATGGCAACACCCTCCCTCCAAGCACTGGCATCTGCTGGACTACGTCATCGTCCGAGCGAAGGATGGCAAGGATGTCCACATCACCTGTGCCATGACAGGAGCTGACAACTACTGGACAGACCACTACCTAATCCGCTCTGTCATCTCCATCAACGTAGCCCCAAAACAGCGGTGGCAACAAAAGCAATGTCGCAGGAAAATCAACGCTGGCGCACTCAAAGACCCTGCTAAGAAAGCCCTATTCAGCCTGTGCCTCACAACCAACCTGACGACTCCCAGTGATTCAGAGACACAGAGTGTCCACAGCGCCTGGTCTGCGCTCAAGGACTCCATAATCAGCACCTGTGAAGAGACGCTCGGTCACCTGACCAGGAAACACCAAGACTGGTTCGACGAGAACGACCAGGAGATCCAGGAGCTAATAAGCTGCAAGCGCAAGGCATTCCTGATCTGGAAACAGCAACAGAACTAGAGAGCAAGAAAGCAGCTCTACAGACGCATGAAGGCTGAAGTCCAACAAAAAACTCGCAACCTAAAGAACAGATGGTGTGTGGAGAAAGCGCAGGAGATCCAGCAGCTAGCCGACAACCACAACGTGTGTGGATTCCTTAGCGCAGTCAAGACCACCTACGGCCAAAGCACCCAAGTTCCTACACCACTGTGGGCCAAGAACGGAGAGGTACTCATCAAGAACAGGGAGGCAGTCAGTACCCACTGGAAGGAGCACTTTGAAGATCTCCTTAACCAAGACTCTGTCTTTGATGCGAGTGTCCTCAACTCCATCCCGCAGCATGCTACTCGCCACCACCTCGGCACAACCCTAGCCGGCATGAGGTTGAAAAGGCCATCCAACAACTGAAGAACAACAAGGCCTCAGGAGCAGATGGAATCCCCGCTGAGGTGCTTAAACATGGCGGCGAAGCACTATTGGCGTGAATACATGAACTCATTTCTCTTATTTGGAAGGAGGAGAGCATACCAGGGGATCTCAGAGATGCCGTAATCATGACCATCTTCAAGAAAGGTGACACGTTCGATTGCGGTAATTACAGAGGAGTCTCCCTGCTGTCTGTCACAGGGAAAGTCATCGGAAGAATCCTCCTCAATCGCCTTCTTCCAGTGGCTGAAGAGCTCCTCCCAGAGTCGCAATGTGGATTCTGCCCACTAAGGGGCACAATGGACATGATCTTCACCACGCGTCAACTACAAGAGAAATGCAGGGAACAGCACCAACCGCTGTACATGGCCTTCTTTGACCTCACAAAGGCCTTTGACACCATCAACCATGAGGGATTATGGAGTGTCCTCCTCAAATTCGGCTGCCCTCAAAAGTTTGTCACCATCTTCCGCCTGCTTCATGACAACATGCAAGCCGTGATCCTAACCAATGGATCCACCACAGACCCAATTCACGTACGGACCGGGGTCAAGCAAGGCTGTGTCATCACACCAACGCTCTTCTCGATCTTCCTGGCTGCAATGCTCCATCTCACCCTCAGTAAGCTCCCCGCTGGAGTGGAGCTAATTTACAGAACAAACGGGAAACTGTTCAACCTCTGTCGCCTCCAGTCCAGATCCAAGGTCGTCCCATCGTCTGTCATCGAATTACAATATGTAGACGACGCTTGCGTCTGCGCACACACTGAAGTCGAACTCCAAACCATCGTCAACACCTTCACCGAAGCATATGAGGGCATAGGCCTTACACTAAACATCCGTAAGACAAAGGTCCTGTAGGGTTCTCAAAATTACAGCATTTCTCAAAATTATGGATAAAGGGACCCTGTATGGACAAGTTATTAAAAACAGGGTACCCAAAATGGCTTCTTTAACCTCATGACCAAAACTGACAGGATTTTAAAAAGCAAGGCCCTGCAAACAGGCAGGCCCTAAAACGAAACTTAAAATGCAGGAATCTGAAGAGACTTTGTGGAGCCAGACAGCTAAAGCAAACACAGAATATGCATTCATTCGCCTTGAAACAGATCAAGTTAGAATGGGCCTAAATCGAGGCCATTAGGTTTCTGCATATTTAATCGGTAACAGCTCACAGTAGCCATTGAGTCAGGATGGGGACAATTAAGTTTTATAAATGACAAACAACCAGGACATCGAGGCCATTAGACACGGAGACAACCACTCCAGAAGTCGTTAAAATAAATGGCTGTAATCATTTTAAATGAGCCCGCCAAAAGTTAGACGAAGGACTGACCTGATTTGGCGCGCAGATAAGGAATGAAGAACGGGTATAATTGTAGGCCCATCAGTAGTAATCGCTCTCTTATCTCTGGCTCTTATCTCTTGCTTGTGGCCTTGGCCTGCTGCCTCTCGTTCTCGTGCCCTGGCCTCGTGGCGGGCTATCTTTTCGCTCCCCGTGCCGCTCAACACCAAGGAAGCCCATTACACCGGGGCCAAACGCGGGAGGAGAACGAACCCGATTCGAAAGCACACAGGACACACAGGCCACAAACGGGCAGACGAGACGAGATGAGACGAAGAATACGGTAAACCGATAAGAGCAGAGAAGGGCAGCGGAAAGACGGGTTGGGGGACAAACGCCTAGTTATAAGCTGGCGTTTGAAGAATAAGTTGGCGTTACATGTATGGACAGTAAAACCCCAGAATCATAGCCCAGTCTGAGAATAAACTGGCGTTCGAAGGATGGGTAGCAAAATCAATGGACAATAATAGCCCAGTTTAAGAATAAACTGGCGTTCGAAGCTTGGATAGCAAAATCATTAGACGGTAAAGACCGCCAACCGACCCCCAACCGCAGCAATACCGTCGACGACCGCCCGAGGAAGAAGAAGAAGAAGACCCATCGCGACTCGACGGTGACGTTAACTGAGGAAAAGGAGGGTGCTTCGCACAAACAACTTCAGCACCGCGCCCTGTGACCACGTGACGACGGGATACCCCAAAGGACAGAAAGAGTGGACCTCAAAACCAACCCAGTTAAAGCAACAGGTTTCGGATTGGTGAGCATGAATTCCTGGCCCCTCATAGCTTAATCTAGTTAGGTATAGGGGGTGGGATAAAGATAAGGGGATTTTTAATGTATCTGTTTCCCTCGATGTGCCGTGTGTTCCCCATTCCCATATAAGTGTAATTGTTTATGCCTGTATTCATATCAGTAATTCTCATAAGATTGTGTTTTTATTCTGCTATTAATAAAATTGCGGTTTTCTTGCACCAAGCCACTTGTCTACTCGATTTTCTGTATCGCCGCCTGTACCTAAGTCCGGTGTCTAGAACCCAGGGGTGTGGGAGCGATTCAAACCGCTCAGAGACAGTCAGAGGTGAAGCTGACTGGGCGCACGCCACCCCCTACAGTCCTCTACGAACCTGCCCCCGCCATACAGTACTGCTCCCCGATTATCAAAATCCATGACGAGGCCTTGGACAACATGGACCACTTTCCATACCTCGGGAGCCTACTGTCAACAAGGGCAGACGTCAAAGACAAAGTCTAACACCGCCTTCAGTGTGCCAGTGCAGCCTTCGGTCGCCTGAGGAAGAGAGTGTTTGAAGACCAGGAACTCAAACCCGGCACCAAGCTCATGGTGTACAGAGCAGTAGTGATACCTGCCCTGCTGTATGCCTCAGAGACATGGACCATGTACAGCAGGCACCTCAAAGCACCGGAGAGGTACCACCAACGCTGCCTCCGCAAAGTTCTGCAAATCCATTGGCAGGATAGGCGCACCAACGTCAGTGTTCTCGCTGAGGCCAACATCCCCAGCATCGAAGCTTTGACCATGCTCGAGCAGCTCCGATGGACAGGCCACATCGTCCGCATGCCCGATATAAGATTCCCAAAGCAAGTGCTCTACTCGGAGCTCTGACATGACAAGAGAGCCCCAGGTGGGCAGAGGAAACGTTTCAAAGACACCCTCAAAGCCTCCTTGAAAAAGTGCAACATCCCCACCGACACCTGGGAATCCCTGGCCCAAGACCGCACAAAGTGGAGGAGAAGCATCCGGGAAGGCGCCGAACACCTCGAGTCTCTTCGCTGGGAGCAAGCGGAAGCCAAGCGCAACAGCGGAAGGAGCGCATATCAACCCAAGCACCCCACCCACCGCCCCTTTAACCACCGTCTGCCCCACCTGTGACAGAGACTGTAGGTCCCACATTGGACTCATCAGTTACCTGCGAACTCATTTTTAGTGTGGAAGCAAGACATCCTCGGTTCCGAGGAACTGCCTAAGAAGAAGAAGAAGTACTGAGGGATTGCTGCACAGTCGAGGTGCTGTCTTTTGGACAAGGCATTAAACTGAGGCCCTATCTGCCCTCTCAGGTGATCCCATGGCACTATTTGAAGAAGAGCAGTGGAGTTCTCCCATTGTCCCGACAAATATTTAATCTTCAACCAACATCACTAAAACCAGTTATCTGGTCATCATCACATTGCTGTTTGTGGGACCTTGCTGTGTGCAAATTGGCTGCCATGTTTCCTACAATGCAACAGTGACTACACTTCATTGGCTGTGAAGTGCTTTAGGACGTCCTGAGGTCATGAAATGCACATCATAAATACAAGACTTTCTTTCTTTCTTTGTTCTATTGCCTTTGTGTGTTCTAAAAAAAAACACGTGCATTCTTACAGATCTTCTAAATACTGCGGCTGTTGTAAATCTGAAATAAAAACAGAAAATGCTGGAAATACTCAGCAGGTCAGGCAGCATCTGTAGAGAGAGAAACAGAGTTAACGTTTCAGGTCAATGACCTTTCACAGACCTTCCCTTTTGTTCTTTCCTTTCCCCCGTTTTTCCCTGGCTCTGTACTTGCTTATAAACTGTTAAATCTCTATCTTCTTCTAGTTCTGATGAATGGTCATCGACTTGAAACAATGGCCCAACATTTGTGATCGGAGGCTTCCCGCGGACGGATGCCTCCGACCTGCAAAATATCTATGAATTTACCTGGTGGTCCGGGAGGTACGGAGACTCGCGCTCCTGGGCCTCTCCAGGTATGCGCAGGTAGAGGCCCACATATCCCAAGCGCCCCTGGGATTACGTGAGCTGGCCCAACCAATGAAAGAAGGGGGAATCCCCATTCATACTTATGGGGATTCTGTATGTACGGAAATCCCATAAGCATGAATGGGGATCACTTAAAAAATTACATGAACACATGAAATAAATGTTTTAAAATTACATATTTAAAATGAATTAAAATGCCATTTAATTAAATATTTTAAACAAAAGTTTTATTTTTTGAAATAAAAACGTATGGGGGAAAAATTCACTATCGCCCCGTTTGAGGCGCCATTATCGGCCGTGCGCAAAGTTTAGCGCCTGGCGCTAATTATCGGCTCCGACGGCAAACTTGGCTTTTATCGCCCCTGGAGGTGATGGGAGCGCTAAATCAGGCGCTACACACCTGTCTTAAGGCGCAAAAGCCAAGGAGCGAGGCGCTACCTCACAGCGCTGGCGAAGCTCATGTGATGTCAGTCAGCAATGGAACACAGACACACTGGCACCGTCCAATTTTTAAAGGGGAGTTCTGATGAATGGTCATCGACCTGAAACGTTAACTCTGTTTCTCTCTTCACAGATGCTGCTTGACCTGCTGAGTTTCTCCTGCATTTTCTGTTTTTATCTTGGGTTGATCTTGCTCTCCATCCACATCCTGCTCATTGCAGCCTTGAATCTCGGCCTGGAGAGACCTGGACATCAAATCTGCTGGAAAGAACAATGGAGAGACCCAGGGAAAGAGCTCAGAGTGCAGCCCCCATAGTCTCTTCTAAATCGATACAAGGAAGGGCAAATCAAAATGAACCTGCAAAGTGCTGCTCAGTACCCAAAACTCCTTCACATAGCGTTGAATCTCTCCAGAAGTCTCTCTCTCTCTCTCAGAATGCATGGTGCAAAAATGTCACCAACAAAAAAAGGCAGGAAGCAGTTGCCTTTAAATAGCGCTCCCCCAGTCTCTTCCTGACTGCAAAATGCTCCCCTCAACCTGTCGTTGCTAGCGGCAGGTGGTAAGGCAGGGGGCGCCACTCAATATCCGGTCCGGGGCGCTACCGGGGCGTTGCGCACTCGACTGACATCACGATCTGCTGGCACAGGAGATCATGGCGGCAGTGTTTAGCGCCGCCGCAAAATACCTAGTTAATTTCGCGAGCGGCGCAAACATCACCGTGCCCGAACGCTAGTTGCATTGCGCCCCATTTGCGCCCTCTTAAAGCGCTAACGGGAGGCACAGACAACTGAATTTCTCCCCCTATATGTTTTAACGGGGCTAAAAATAAACTTACCTTATTGGGCAGGGTTTTTAATGTATAAATGAGTGATAACATTTTATTTTTCTCTTTTTTAAAACTCTTACACCAGGTGTAAGAATTTCAAGGGCATTCGCTGGGCAGATGTTGGGCAAATAGCCCCACTCTCCGCCTGCGGAGGCCCTTCTCCCAGGGATGCGGTCGCAAGTTCTGGGTTTTCGCGCATGCGCTTCACATACCTAAACCCAGAACTTGCGTGGCTCCTGCAGGTGCGTGTGCACCTTGTATGTACCCATAGGGGTCGTAACCCGTTAACTCTGTTTCTACTCCAGAGACTTGAGCACAAAAAATCTAGGCCGACACTCCAGTGCAGTACTGAGGGAGTGCCGCACTGTTGGAGGTGCCGTCTTTTGGATGAGACGTTAAACCGAGGCCCCATCGCTCTCTCAGGTGGCGTAAAAGATCCCATGGCACTATTTCAAAGAAGAGCAGAGGAGTTACCCCGGGTGTCCTGGCCAATATTTATCCCTCAATCAACATCACTAAAAACAGATTATCTGGTCTTTATCACATTGCTTTTTTTGGGACCTTGCTGTGCACAAATTGGCTGCCCAGTTTCCTACATTACAACAGTGACTACACTTCAAAAGTCCGGTGGTCGTGAAAGGCGCTATATAAATGCAAGTCTTTCTTTCTTTCCACTAGATGCTGCTTGACCTGCTTAGAGTTTCCAGCATTTTCTGTTTCTCTTACAGATCTTCTGTCAGGTCCTCTGGTGCATTGAGATAAGTCTTCACTCTTGCCATAGTTTTGCATGCTTGGAGCTGGGTTTCCCTTGCCTAAAATATGCTCAGGTTTCTCCACCTCAGTGCTTGCTAACTCCTTCAGAGCTTGCTCCATGACTCCATACTCCACAGCCCAATTCATGGCCTTTTCAAAACTTATCAAGGTCAAATGACTCATTAACTGCTTCAGAAATGTTAAAAGGTCACATTTACAGGTATTATGATTGCCTCCTACATTTTTCATTGATGTTAATGAAATGGAATTACTCACAATTGACACGTAGGAACACCAGGTGCTCCTACAATTGAATTTATGTTTCCTTTTTGAAAAATGGTTGTTAAGACATGCTCTTCTCCTGTTACTTGCAATCCTGGTTCTCATATATTCAGACCAAGATTGTACAGCAAATCCCACAGTAGGAATAAAAGGTGGGATAACCCAGTTTTTCTTTCCTGTTTTAATTTAACAAAACATCAATCGGAAAAGGCAGAGGCACATAATATTTTGACTTACTGTTGCTGTTTATTTTCTTTAACATTCCTTGCTTGATATTGTTTGGATTGCTTTAGTTTCCTTCACTGCCTGTGTTGTATTTTTACAAGATCAGAAGATAGAGGTGAGGAAGGCCATTCAGTATATCCCAACTCATCCATTTAGAAAGAGTCTAGAGTCTCTCAGCACACCCACTGTTTCTTAAATGTTTTCATTGTTTGGCCTCCCCTCCACTATCTCATGGAACTCGGCTTACTTTTATTGGAGAAAATCATATTTAAAGGAGATACGACCCAGCTTTTTAACAGTGCTCAAAGGAATGGATAATTTAAATCCAGCCCTACAACCCTCTGAGATCTCTGCGCTGCTCCAATTCTGGCCTTTTGCGTGTCGCCGATTTTCATCGCTCCACCATTGGTGGCCATGCCTTCAGCTGCCTAGGCCTAAGCTCTGGAACACCCTCCCTAAACCTCTCTGCCTCGCTAGCTCTCTCTTCTTAAAACCTACCTCTTTGACCAAGCTTTTGGTCACCTGTCCTAATATCTCCTTATGTGGCTCGGTGTCAAATTTTGTTTGTTAATGCTCTTGTGAAGCACCTTGGGATGTTTTACTATATTTAACTTGTATTGTAGGCATAAAATAGGAGAATATTGATATAAAGTTAACAAGCCTTGAGCAAGGCTTCAGATTTGGGTTTTTTAAGACTCACAGCAAAATCAGTTAATACTCAATTAACAACTTTAAAATGAGTTTTACATGAGATTCAGGATTATAAGCAACTTGCATTTATATAGTGCCTTTAATGTAGTAAAACGTACCAAGGTGCTTCACAGGAGTGTAATCAGACAAAGATTGACACCGAGCCCCATAAGGAGACATTAGGACAGGTGACCAATGCACCACAAATGTGAATTCTTTCAGTCTTCAGTTGAGTACCTGGGGCATGTGATTGACGCTACTGGCCTGCATAAGGCGCCATCAAAGGTCAAGGCGATCGTGGAGGCCCCAGCACCCCAGAATGTGAGCCAGTTACGTTCATTTCTGGGGCTACTTAACTACTATGGGAAGTTTATTCCAGACTTAGCAACATTGCTGAAGCCGTTACATCAGTTGCTATGTCAAGGCAAAACATGGAAATGGACTGAACTGTGCAACGAAGCTTTTGCTCAAGCAAAGAAAGCATTGCTGAAATCGGAGGTCCTGACACACTTCGACCCAAAGCTACCCGTGCAGCTAGCATGTGATGCATCACCATATGATGTGGGAGCAGTCATATCCCACATCACGCCTTCGGGTGAAGAGAAACCTATCGCCTTCGCATCACGCACCTTGAACAAGGCTGAGAGTAACTATGCGCAGATTGAGCGCGAGGCCTTGGGAATCATTTTTGGAATTCGAAAATTTCATCAGTACCTGTTTGGGAGAAGGTTCACACTCCTGACGGACCACCGTCCATTGACTTCAATCTTCGGGCCCCACACCGGAATTCCGTCTCTCGCTGCAAGCAGGATGCAAAGGTGGGCTTTACTGTTGTCAGGACACACATACGACATCAAATATCGCAAATCAGACTTGCACGGCAACGCAGACGGTCTCTCGAGGCTACCCTTGCCTGTTACTCCCCCAGAGCCTCATCAGATAGACATCTTCTACTTTAGACAAGTGGAGGGAGCACCTGTCACTGCAGTTCAGGTGCGAAGGTACACCCGCAACGATCCAGTCCTGCCTGAGGTAATGGACGATGTCATTCGAGGGAGAGCTATAGGAGATTCTCCTAGTTTGAAACCTTACGTTTCAAAAAGAAATGAGCTCTCCATCCAGGCAGTTTGTCTTCTTTGGGGACGCCGTGTCATCATTCCGCCACCTCTGAGGGAACCTATACTGCAACAACTTCATACAGGCCACAGTGGGATGGTTCGGATGAAGGAAATGGCAAGAAGCTACTTCTGGTGGCCAGGTCTCGATGGGAATATTGAGGAGAAAGCCAAAACATGTTCCCCATGTCAAAGGGTCCGGAATGTTCCACAGCTGGCAACCCTACACCCCTGGGATTGGCCTGCAGAAGTGTGGCAGCGAGTACATGTGGACTTCGCCGGTCCTTTCGAAGAGAAGATGTTTATGGTGGTTGTAGATGCTCATAGCAAGTGGACGGAGGTCGCTGTGATGAGGTCTACCACGGCAGAGAAAACAATTGAGAAACTTGGTGAGATGTTCAGCCGTTATGGCTCACCAGAACAACTCGTAAGTGACAACGGTCCACAATTTGTATCACAGGAGTTTGCAACCTTCCTGCATGTGAATGGTGTCCAACACATCAGGTCTGCGCCCTATCATCCCTCTACTAACGGCCAGGCAGAAAGGTTCGTGCAAACTTTGAAGCACGCCTTGAAGGCATCGCAAGGTCAGGGCTCAATCCACCAACGTCTGAACAGCTTCCTGTTGTCCTACAGGAACGAGCCGCATGCCACAACCAAAACTTCCCCCGCTTCGCTCATGATGAAGAGGCAGTTGCGGACAAGTTTTGACTTACTCAAACCTCCAAGGGCAGAGCAGGTTGTCCATCATCAACAACAAGCTCAAGTTGAAAAGAGAGAGAAAAGAGCCAAGGAGAGACGGTTTCATCCGGGAGAGCACGTCCTAGCTCGAAACTACAACACTGGACCGAAATGGGTTCCTGCTACGGTGATCACGCAGACGGGCCCTGTGTCTTACACGGTTGAGACTGCTGAGGACATCGTCTGGAGAAGACACACAGATCAACTGTTGCTAGGAGCAAAGACAGCCACAAAGGCTCAAACGGCTGGTTGGCCTGAACTGTTTCCGGATGATACCGCAAACCAGCATCCTTTGCCACAGTGCTCTTCTCCAACACAGGAAGTCAAAGAGACTGTTCCACCTGTGCAAACTCCTGACTTTCGACTGACACCGGCACCTTCTCCATCCAGGCCTGTGTCAATGCCTACTGCTGTGGAAGCCAGCGATGACCGCCGGTATCCTGTCAGAGAGCGGTGGCCTCCAAGACGCTTGGATCTGTAGGCTTAGTGACTTACCCACAAGGCTGGGGCAGAATAAACCCCAGGGTAAAGTCAGGGTTTGAGGCAGTCTACCTCTACCCTAGGTTCGTTGAGTGCATTGAAAGTAACTTACCTGTTGAGGAATAATGTGGACCATCCATTTAAGAGGGGAGGAAATGTTATATATTGTGTGTTCTATTGTGTGTTCTCCTCCCACCTGTGGTGGCGCTGTCACATGAGATAAATGGTTGGGTGTTCTCTGTTAAGTTTAGCTCTCTTTGTTCGGAACTTTCCAGAACTTCCTTTCCTTCCAATAAAGCACTTCATGTTTGAATCTCTGAGTTCTGAGTCCTAATTTGTGTCTAGGTAGAAAGGTACCGACACAACACTCTCGAAATGGCCTGAGGTGATCAAAATGTCCTCCACCACCACGGAGAAAACTCTTGCAGTCCTACAGACCATTTTTGCCAGGAACGGCTTGCCAGAGCAGATTTGCTCTGATAACGGACCACAGTTTGTGTCCGAAGAGTTTTGAAGATTTATGAAAAGGAATGGGGTAAGGCATTACATATCTGCCCCGTATCATCCAGCCACAAATGGATTGGCTGAGAGGTTCGTACAAACCTTTAAGAAGGCAATAAAGGCTATGTACAATGACAACATTCCGCTGCAGCACAAGGTGGACAATTTCCTGTTCGCCTACCGGAATGCGACACATGCAGTCACCAACCAGGCCCCAGCCATGATGTTCTTTAACCGAAGGTTAAGATCTCACCTGGATTTGCTCAGACCAAACGTACGAAGAGATGTTGAGAGTAAGCAATTGCAGCACATCCATGAGAAGCCAACAAGGAGCTTCAATGTAGGGCAACCAGTCTTGGCCCGCGACTACCGAACAGAAAAATGGCAGCCAGGAAAGATATGCACACAGCAGGGCCCAATAATGTACACAGTGGACGTTGGGGAGAGCATCGTGAGACGCCATGCTGACCAGATCCTAGAGTCACAGGAACAAGTCAACCCCATGCCTCGCCCATACGTACCTGGTGATGAACCCGATGTACAGGTAGCATCTTCCCCAGAAACAGTAGCATCGGAAGCTGATGAACCAACCGACGACAGGGGGCCAGAATCGCCTCCGCACCAAGAGCAAGACACTCGGGAAAGGCGCTATCCAGAAAGGATCAGGAAGCCTCCCCAAAGACTGAATCTATAAATAGACTATTTTCAGCTAATGTTGCATGTTAAAAGTGTTAATTGTAATTAGTTTGATATTTAATTATTAAATAAGTGGTATGGTACTGTTAATCTAAAAGGGGAGGAATTGTAATGTATGTACCTTTAAGGGGAGAATTACTTTTTACAGCTCCTGTATACTGTAGTACCGGCAGTGACCACACCTGTATATAAACCCTGAGTAGTAATCTGTACAGTTAGTTCTAGAGTAACTCTCATTCAGTAAACACCTGTTGAATCGTTCCTGCAGTCTGTTGTCTGATTATTGAAGGACACAACATTAAGATACATGGATCTAACACAAATAAAATTAAAATTAGGAAAAGTTGCGCCCCCCAGCCCACCGTGTTTCCTGTTGTTTGCCCTGATAGCCCATTGGACAGCACAGCTGCCTGTTAGGCCCGAGTATCCAGCATTCAAATGTAAGCAGAGAAGAGCTTTTCCCAGTAAGGGGCTTGTGTAGCCTCTCAGAGCATTGTCATGTACTCTTTCAGTTGTTGTAGTATCGCATCCAAGTTCAGAAGATGATCCTCCTCATTTGTCCCAGTGACAAGGATGTCGTCCAGGTAGCACTGGACTCCTGGCAGTCCACTCAAAATCTGATCCATTGCCCTTTGGAATAGAGCAGGGGCCGACGTACCTGTATAGCCCCTTGTGTGTCACAATTGTCAGCAGCTCCTTTGATTTGTCATCGACATGCATTTGTAGATAAGCCTGGCATAAGTCTATTTTGCTGAACTTTTGCCCTCCGGCCAGGCCCGTAAAAAGATCATCAATGAGGGGAAGAGGGTACTGTTCCGCAGACAGCACCGGGTTAATAGTCACTTTAAAATCCCCGCAGATTCGAACAGATCCATCCTTTTTCAGGACAGGAACAATGGGTGTGGCCCATTTGCTCACGCTCACAGGCTCCAGGACTCCATTCTCGACTAAGGCCTCTAAGTTAGCCTCAACTTTTGGCCTAATTGCATAGGGTACAGGTCGGGCTTTGTGAAACTTCGGCTTGCTGTCAGGTTTAATGTCCAGTCTCATGCTGATCTTTTTCATGCTCCCAAGTTCCCCATTGAAGAGTTCTGCATGTTTGTTTAACACTGCAGTCAGACCTGATTCCCCTTTTGACATCATGCAGACTGCAGGCCAGTCCAGCGTGATTTTCTCTAGCCATGCACGTCCCAGTAGCGATGGGTAATTTCCCTTTACCACATATAGTGGCAGTTTTGCAGTCTGTCCGTTCAATTTAACTATCACCTCAATGACGCCTCTCATGGCCACAGGTTCGCCGGTATACGTCTTTAGCACAATGTTTGTTGGCTGAAGGGTAAGGTGCTTTAGCATTTTGTTGTAGACAGTGTCTGAAACAAGGGACACAGCCGCGCCTGTGTCCACCTCCATCCGCACTGATTGTCCCTCCACCAGTGGTGACACCCAGTAGCCATTTGAATCACCTGCAACCGTCAGTATGTGCAGAGGTGTCGCTCCCCTCTGTTTTGCTTGTTCCATCATACTGCACTGAATGAACACTCTTTTTCCTCTCTTGTCCAAATGCAGACATTTTGCTTCCATGCTTCCCCGCTCTGTCTGTTCTTTTTTTACCTCTACAGGCGCGTTCAATGTGACCCTTTTTGCCACAATTTTGGCATTCCAGCTCCATACACCAGCAGTCATTAGCGTGATGGCCCGTTTTCCCACAACGGTAACATGTGCCGTTCCGCGCACCTTTAGGCTCAGATGACACCTTGTGAACTCTCCCTGTTGAACTCAACTGGTGAGCCTCCTTTTCCGCCATCTCCATGGAGACACTAACTTCAATGGCCTTTTCAAGAGTAAGGTTGTCCTCAGTAAGAAGGCGCTTCTGTGTGGCTGCATTTTGCAGACCACACACAAGTCTGTCTCTAATGGTGTCATTCAGCACCTCCTTGAACTGGCAGTGTTCCGACAACCTTTTTAAAGCAGCAATAAACATCGTCACTGATTCCCCCTCCTCTTGATTCCGTTTGTGAAATCTAAATCTCTCAGCAATAACCAGAGGTTTTGGTGAAAAATGTGCTCCAAGAATTTCCACTAGTTGCTTATATGTTTTAGTTCCTGGCTTATCTGGCTGCACGAGGCTGCGAAGTAAACTGAATGTCTTTGGCCCGATTACACTCAAAAAGGTAGGCACGACCTTTTCATTTGCCACCGCATTCGCCAATACAAAATAGTCAAAACGTTCCGTATATGCGCTCCATTGCTCCACATTTTCATCAAAATCACCGATGTTTCCTTGTATAGTAGCCATCTCACGTTTCAAAGTAAATTTTCTGTTTACTCACTGCACCCGTAACGTACGCAGATTCATCCGCTCCTCGTTGCCACTTGTTGTGTCGGTACCTTTCTACCTAGACACAATTTAGGACTCAGAACTCAGAGATTCAAACATGAAGTGCTTTATTGGAAGGAAAGGAAGTTCTGGAAAGTTCCGAACAAAGAGAGCTAAACTTAACAGAGAACACCCAGCCATTTATCTCCTGTGACAGCGCCACCACAGGTGGGAGGAGAACACACAATAGAACACACAATACATAACAGAGTGCGCATCCATGGCTATTAAAAACATTGAGTCCATGAATGGACCAGCAAAATCAATATGCACCCGTTGCCATGGAGATGAGGGCCACTCCCATGGGTGTAGAGGGGCATGTGGTGGTGCATTTTGGACCTTCTGGCATCCTGAGCAGCTCTTTGTCAGGTCCTCGATTTGCTGATCGATCCCCGGCCACCACACGTAAGCCCTAGCAAGGCTTTTCATTTTCACCCCTCCCAGATGACCTTCGTGAAGCTCATTGAGCACTCTCTCCCTTAACTTGGGTGGAATTACCACTCGGGATCCACACATCAAGGTCCCCTGGCATACTGACAGCTGTTCTCTTTTGGATGAGAATGCTGGAAACAGTGAGTCGCCATGTGCTGGCCATCCCTTCACCGTCAAATCATATACCCGAGACAGCGTCGGGTCATTTTGGGCCCTTCTTTGGATTAAAGATGGAGACAAGTGGTTGGTGGTCAGTCAGCAAGGTGAACTTCTGCCCGTGCAGATAGTGGTTGAACTTTTTCTCTCCCCACACCAGGCTGAGGGCCTCCCTGTCAATCTGGGCGTAGTTACGCTCGGTTGAGGTTAGTGATCGTGACGCAAAGGCTATTGGCCTCTCTGAGCCGTCTGAGAATTTGTGCGACAGCACCGCTCCAATACCGTAGGGTGACGCATCACATGCCAACCGAATTGGTAATGCCGGGTTGTAATGGGCCAATACCTCTTTCGATGTGATTAGTGTTTTGCTCTTCTGGAAAGCTCGTCTACATTCGTCACTCCACTTCCATGGCACCCCAGTTTGCAGTAGGGTGTTCAGTGGCTGTAGTATTGTAGACAAATTTTGCAAGAACTTATGGTAGTAGTTCACCAGCCCGAGGAACGACCTCAGTTGTGACACATTTTCCGGTGCTGGAGCCTTGACTACTGCCTCAATCTTCTCTGGGGACTTATGTAACCCCTCTTTATCGATAACGTGGCCACAATACGAGATCTGTTTTCTAAAAAACTCGCATTTGGGGCGGTTAGCTCGGAGCCCATATTCCTGCAATCTAGTGAGCACCTGCTCCAGGTTGGCAAGGTGATCACTGTCATTTTCGCCCGTGACCAGGATGTCGTCCAAATAACACTGGGTCCCTGGGATCCCTTGCAGGACTTGTTCCATTGCCCTCTGCCAAATAGCCGGAGCTGATGCTACCCCGAATACCAGCCGGTTGTATTGGTAGAGACCTTTATGGGTGTTGATTGTGAGGTATTTTTTTGATGCTTCTTCTACCTCCATTTGCAGATACGCCTGGGCCAGATCAATCTTAGTGAAGCGTTTCCCTCCAGATAGCGAGGCGAAAATATCTTCAATCCGCGGAAGTGGATATTGTATGGTGTGAAGGACCGGGTTCACTGTTACCTTAAAGTCCCCACATATGCGAACCTTCCTTGGTTCCCCAGGCGTGCTGCTCAACGACTTTTTCATCACAGGGACGATGGGTGTAGCCCACTCGCTCCAGTATACCTTGGACAGTATACCTGAACATTCCAGACTCTCCAGCTCTGCTTCAACAGCTGGGCGGATCGCATAAGGTACCGGTCTGGCCTTAAAAAAATTTGGGCTTGCGTTTTCTTCAATTTTAATCATCGCTGTCATGCCTTTTAGTGTTCCGAGTCCTTGCTGGAACACTTCTTTCACGTCAGTTAGGATCTTTGACAGTCGCCCAGGTGTGACGTCGTCATCCTTTTTGTCAGCCACAGTCAGTGCCTGTATGGAATGCCAATCTAGTTGTATCTTCCGGATCCATTCACGTCCTAGTAGTGGTGGTACTCCATCTGGCAATACATATAGGTCAATTTTTGGTGTTTCCTTGCCGTTACATATAACGTTCACCCTTATTTTTCCTTTGGGGTAGACTTTTTGCCCCGTGTACATCTTCAAGACAATCTTTGTATCTCTCAAGGGTATATGTGAGAATAGCCGCTTGTAGTCCCTTCGGTTTATGACTGTTAGGGCTGATCCTGTGTCCAATTCCATTTTCACTTGGACTCCTGCTATCTTGAGCATGACACAGATAGTTTGGTGATCCTCCATTTTGATCTCATTATGTAGTTTCAGACAATCCAGCTCCTTGCTTCCGGAGTCTGTTTCACTCTTCTGTTCGTCTGAACTACTCTCCGTCACCTTATGTACCTTCTTGTACTTCTCCTGTGGAGATTTCTTGCTGCTGGTTTTCTTTCCCAACCTGCAGACTCTTGCTATGTGTCCTACTTTTCCACACTGTCCGCACACTTTGTCCTTGAACCAGCAATCATTATGGTTGTGTGTTGTTCTGCCGCAGCGATAGCACTTCACTGTTCCGTATGACGTTTCATTTGTGCCATATTCTTGCGGTCTCCGTTGTATCTCTGCAGCGCCCCGTGCTGCTGCTTCATGTGATACTGCAATGCTGAAAGCCTTGTCCAGTGTAAGATCCTTTTCTGATAGAAGCCATTTCTGGGTTCCTTCACTTTGAAGCCCACACACAAACTTGTCCCTTAAAGTATTTGCTAGTCCCGTTCCAAACTGGCAGTGTTTCGATAGCTTGCGCAGTTCCGTTAAATACTCAGCATTACTTTCATCGTTATGCTGGTTCCTTTTGCGAAACTTAAATCTTTCTGCTATCAGCAGCGGTGTGGGGTTTAAGTGGTCCTGTAGGATTGACACTATGTTTTCAAAATCCTTTTCTACTGGCTTCTCTGGGGTTACTAGGTTTCGTAGTAAGCCATACGTTTTGGCACCCATTGAATTCAACAATACCAGCGCTTTCTTTTCATCTGGCACTTCATTCGCCTTGCAGTATACTTCTATGCGTTCGACATATGTCGTCCAATCTTCGACTTCATTGTCGAACGCTGTGATACTGCCACTCTTCGGCATTTTTGGGTGTGGTTAGACTGGCTTAAAATGGCGTCTCCCGCGCTTTCCTTTCTTCCCCGCTGCGGCTTAAAATGGTGTCTCCCGTGCTTTCCTTTCTTCCCCGCTGCGGCTTAAAATGGCGTCTCCCGCGCTGCTGCCAACGCCGCTCTCGGCGGTCCTTGTGGCAAATGGCGACGCACTGTGGGTTTGATGCGCTGCTCCTGCGCTGCTGCCAACGCCGCTCTCTGCGGTCCTCATGGCAGTGGCAGCGCCTCGCGTTTTCCTGCGCGCCTCTCTCCCCCATTGACGATGCTCAGCCCTTGAACACCGGCTGCGCTCTGCGCATTTTCCTGCACGCCTCTCTCCCCCATTGACGCTGCTTGGCCCTTGAACACCGGCTGCGCTCTGCTCTCTCTCGCCTCTCTCCCCCGTTGACGCCGCTCGGTCCTGAACACTGACTGCGCCCTGTGCGCTCTGCCCTCTCTCTCTCCCTCGTCGATGCTGCTCGGCCTTTTTCTGTGCCGCTTGGTCGGGCTCTAGCCCGCCGCTGTCCGGGAAGGGTTTGCGCAGTACCTGTTGTCAGCCCGTTTCGCTGGACCACCGTGACTGGAAAGCCAAGCCTGGCTCTCGACAGCCTCCCCTGCAATGCTCAAATCTCCGCTGGATGACTGGGCAGTTGCCCGTGGTCGACGCCCGTGCTTCTGGACTCGACCTTCTTCCACTGTTCTCCAGGAGCGAATCCCTGGGAGGTGATGCAGAGTTGCAGGTAGGTTCGAATCTGCTCATCGCCAATGTTAGATCCGTGTATCTTAATGTTGTGTCCTTCAATAATCTGACAACAGACTGCAGGAACGATTCAACAGGTGTTTACTGAATGAGAGTTACTCTAGAACTAACTGTACAGATTACTACTCAGGGTTTATAGACAGGTGTGGTCACTGCCGGTACTACAGTATACAGGAGCTGTAAAAAGTAGTTCTCCCCTTAAAGGTACATACATTACAATTTGCATATGCTTGCCCATATGAGGGTGGGAGCATTTTAAGTCACCAGGAAAAGGGAGGAAGGCAGGGATTTGGCGGACCACATCACCAAATTAATTTCCAACCTTATCGGTCCCAGATCCATCAGAAAACAGTTGGGACAGGGCCAGGAAACCTAGGATGTTAGGTCATGGAAAACTAATGCCTACAATACATAATATTTGATGTACAACTGGATGGGTATTCTGGAGTTTCACCTTTAGAGAGCAAAGGAGACATTTTGAAGGACCTTTTCCTCAGGAGGTTAGGTAAGAATCTGTGATTGTGTTGATTATGCACGGCCTATGGAAGGACTGGGCTTAACAAACTTTTCTCATTCTCTATTCTCTGAGGTTTCTCCAGAGCACTATCCAGTAATCCCGCCGGAAGATTAAGTGTGGACATTGAGTGAGGACAGGATTGTGCTCAGCCATGGTGCCCCTTATAGTGAACCACACCGCCAAGACCAGGGGATGATTTTCCAGCTCCCCCGATCATCCCAATGTAAATCGGGCCACGCATGTCTCACACGTGCCTGCCTTGAACGCTGCTAAACCTGGCCCTTCCCTGGTTTAGCTATGTTGAACATCATGGGTTAATGCCGGGCGGAACTGCTGCCTTGGATACGGCACTCACTCACAATAGGGATGGAAAGTCATGTGCTGTTGTCGGTCTTTAAGGCCTGTGGCAGCAGAATTGGGCAAAGGGAAGTTTGCAGTGATCACTGCCATTTGTGACGGCGGCCAAACCCCCTGCACATACAGGGGAAACTTTAACATTTGGCAATAGTGTAAAGCCTCTGATATCAGATCGACCGCCCGATGAAACCAATGGGAAAAAGGAATAGGCAGTAACGAAGGAAAAGGGTGGCCAGCAAAGCGGCCTGATTTAAAAAAAAATAACCTTATGAATTTTGAATGGAAGGAACAGGCCCTGATCACAGGCCCGATCTGAGGGCGCTTTCCCAGGCCCCTTTTCCCATTTTGGCTTGAGGGCCCCGCCACTGTCATCTGAGCACTGGGTGCTGGAGCCTAACAGATGGTTCCAGTGTCTAGCATTTGAAGAATGTAAATGACAGGAAACACGAAGCAGGCTATGCTTCAAAAAAACATAAGAAATAGGATCAGGTTTTGCCAAAAAACAAAATCCAGTTCCCGCTTGAATTTGTTCACACTGTCCATATCTCCTGAAGCCCTGGGTAGTCTGCATGTCAAGCTCGCCACCCTCTGTATGAATTAGTTCAGTCTAAGCTAACTGCTCACCTCCTGTCTTCTGATCTGGACCCCAGTATTGTGGACCTGTTGAAGAGAACCTATACCAACATAAGAGCTAGGAGCAGGAGTAGGCCATACAGCCCCTCGAGCTTGCTCCGTCATTCACTCAAATCATGGCTGATCTTTTACATAAACTCCACTTTCCCGCCCTATTCCTATATCCCTTGATTCCCTTAATATCCAAAAATCTATCGATCTCAGCCTTGAATATACTCAACGACTCAGCATCCACAACCCTCTGGGGTAGAGAATTCCACAGATTCACAATCCTCTGAGTGAAGAAATTTCTCCTCATCTCAGTCTTAAATGACCGACCCCTTATCCTGAGACTGTGACCCTAGTTCTAGACTCTCCAGCCAGGGGAAACAGCCTCTCAGCATCTACACTGTCAAGCACTCTAAGAATTTTAGACGTTTCAATGAGATCACCTCTCGTTATTCTAAATTCCAGAAAATACTCAATCTTACTTATATACAGCTTCCCACATAGGGGTGGGTATCAATCACTCCAACGGGAACAGCCTGCGGGAAATTGCAGGGAGGCAGGGACACAGTGGAGTATGTCCCCAAGTTGCGTTTCAACCTCCACCCAGCCCAGATGTTCCAATAATTCAGCCTGGGATTGGTGGGGGTGGGGGCGGGGGGTAAGGTGGGAGGAAAGCCTAGGCCCTCTAGTCTAGGTTGATACATGAAGAATGGATACTCGGGTGATGTTTGACAAGTACGGCCGATGCAGTCGACCCTCAGCAAGACTCATTGCCCTCAGCAGGAAGAAGAGCCAAGACGAAAGACTTGTTCGATTGACTAGAAAAGCAGTCTCCGTTCAATCTGCCAAGGCTAAAGCAGATCCCTCTGAATCAGTTGGCTGTTACAACCATGTCTGAAGTGGATCATCGACCTCTGAACGGACCCAAACTCCTGGAAAAATTCAACTGCGTAAAGTTTAAGTTTAGATCAGGCCATTCAGTTTCTTTAATTTGATGTAAGTGAGCCAGCAGAGCTGGAACTTAATATTAAAACAGTACCAGGGCAGCCCTCAATTGATCACCATTCATCAACAACAATAATTCCTTCTTTAGGGCACCCTCATTGTGCTCTGCATTTAGCATCAAAGAACACTTTGCAAATCTGTGTTTCTCTGCTTGTGGAAGCAACTCAAACATCTTTGCTTTCTGCTTCCTTATCGATGACCACTGAATGCTTGCTCAGTGCTTATCTTACACGGGACTAACCTGCAAAGCTTCCGCGCCCAGCAGAACTTTGTACAGCTGGATGTGTTTAGGAGGAGAAACAGTTTATAATGTAACAATGGTTCAAAGGGACTTTACGTGTCCTGCCATAAATGGATAGGTTGTTTATGTGTTTTAACGTCAGGTCTGGTTTTCATCAGAATTGAACGTGAAGCTGAAATGTAACGTACAAGTTAGGCGGAAAAGTAAAAAGAACATTTACAGGTGCAGTTAGCGGTGTGAGAAAGCAGCCTTCCATCCATTTTAATAATCCGATAGTGAAAAGTTGCAGCTCGTGATCTTTCCTATTTATTCAAATCAGCTACTTCATATTGACTTCCTAAAGAAAAGGGAAAAAGATAACTGTAAACTCTGTATTCACACCCATGTTGCATCTGTGTTTGTCACAATGATTATTAACCTGTGCAAATAGACTTTGTTATGGCAACACTCACGAAAGGTATTCCAGTAGCTTGCAGCTCACAACAGCTCCCCCTCAGAGCTTTTAGGAGCGTGGTGAAAAAGATCAATTAACCAGAGACCTATTGTAATGTGCTCCTTTAAACCTTTGACTCCTCCAGATTACCTTTTCACATGCAACGCAGCCAGTTGAATGGAAAGTGTGTGGGGACAGTAAGAATAGGGAGTGGAATAAAATGCACAAAATTCTGCAATCCCACACATGGATGATGCTGCTTGAGATTATAGTTTCATATTAAAGGGGCTACTGATAAGGCCAGATGCTTTCTGGCATACAAGCCAGAATTTCCTGTGACTAGTCCATGGGTATGAAAGACGATGGAAATCATGGGAATCTATCAAAATTATTTAAAATGCTGGTTTCAAACATACTCTTTCCTCGTTGAAAATCATGCATGAAAAATGAATTTTCTGAACTGTTGTAACAAAGCTGCCATCATTGTAAAAACTGCCATCATCGTTGATTTCACCCTCAAACCAGTAGTGATTATACATATTGTGTAGCCTCTTTCAAGTAGATTAGCCAGCAAATAAACTGACGATATGGATGAATGCTGCTCTGCAGCCTAACTTGAGCACATAATTCAGGCTGACACTCCAGTGCAGTGCTGAGGGAGTCCTGCACCTTGGCAGGTGCTGTCATTCGGATGAGACGTTAAACCGAGGCACCGTCTGCTCTCTCAGGCGGACGTAAAAGATTCAATGGCACTATTTCGAAGAAGAGCAGGGGCGATCACTCCAGTGTCCTGGGCCAAGATTTATCCCTCAACCCACATCACTAAAAAACAGATAATTTGGTAATGATCTCATTGCTGTTTGTGGGAGCTTGCTGTGCGCAAATTGGCTTTCGCCTTTCCTACATTACAACAGTGACTACACTTCAAAAGTAGTTCATTGGCTGTAAAGCGCTTTGGGATGTCCTGAGATCATGAAAGGTGCTATAGAAATGCAAGTTTTTTCTTATAGACAGTCTGCAAAGAATATAGAATCAGTGTTTTTCAGATGATCTGCTGGGAAAAGGCATTTGGGGAGGGCACAGAAAGATGTCAACACTGCATTCCAGAAAGAAAATGAGGAAAAATGCAGTCAACAGTTCTACTCGTCATGTGGTGCACTATTGACATCTTGTTGCTCTATCCTTTCCGATTTCTCAGCGGCTGTCACGGCTGCAGTTCTGTTCCTGTGATTTTTCTTTACTTGTTGACGTCCAAACAGTTCCTTGAAAATTCCTTGCCTGAATTCCTGGGCTGTGGCTCAATTCGGAACAGATCTCCCTTCTATCCTTATCATTTCACCTTTGACATTTTTACTCCCGAAGTTTGACACGTGCACTAATTATCCTGTCAGAGGCAAACGTAACGGTAAATTATTGAAATTTTAGTTTGCGCAAAGTATTGCAGCCCAGCCAGTGGCTGTTCTTCATCTTGCAAACCAGATGTGACAAACTGAGCACAAGTTTATTAATAATAACTATTTTCTTTTTTTTTAAAAAGGCAAAACCGGCCGTGGGAGTTGAGACTGATTAAGCTCTAGATCGTAGCAGTGCTGTTGCAAGCACAGAATAAACAATGAATTCAGTGTGCAATGGACTATTACACACTCTGCACAAGCCAAAGATTAACAATGGAATGACACAATGTGCATCAACAACAACAACATGTATGTATACAGCGCCTTTAACGTAGTAAAATATCCCAAGGCGCTTCACAGGAGCGATTATCAAACAAAATTTGACACCGAGCCACATAGGAGAAATTAGGGCAGGTGACCAAAAGCTTGGTCAAAGAGATAGGTTTTAAGGAGTATCTTAAAGGAGGAGAGAGAGGTAGAGAGAGGCGGAGAGGTTTAGGGAGGGAATTCCAGAGCTCCGGGCCGAGGCAACAGAAGGCACAGTCACCAATGAAGGAGTGATTAAAATCAGGGATACTTGAGAGGACAGAATTGGAGGAACGCAGAGATCTCGGAGGGTGGTAGCAATGTTGCTTTTAAGCTGTGCAGCCTCGCAGCTGTCTGTAGCTCCCGTGCAGCTGGCGCATTGGCTTTTAAATAGAAAAAAACGCACATGCACGGGAATTTGAATGGGCTGTGCGCACAAAAAAAATTAAAGGGAACATTGGTTGCAAAGCTAGAGGAGGTTACAGAGATAGGGCGGGGCGAGGCCATGGAAGGATTTGAAAACAAGAATGAGCTCAGCCTCAGACAGTTGCCAGGGACTCTGCTGGGACTCATAATAATTCCCATTCACATGCTGCACACCTGAAAAAAACCATTCATTTCATTTCAACTGTTCTCCCTTTTCTCCTTCGTTATTCCACTGTGCCCCAATACACCTCGTCCTTGTCTGAGAGGGCAAACAGGAAAACTATAGCTAGGACCTGGAAATACCACTTCTTTGTTAGCGGCTGCTATTAGGAGCGGAAGAGCTGCCTGTTTTGACTTAGTCTCCGACTTGCACTTAAACTCCACGGGAGGCTGGGGGTGGGGGGCGATGGGGGGAGAATGTCTGCCCCGTTTGACCACTCTTTGACAACCTCCACCAAAGATCCAGGGACTCCTGGATACACAAACAAACCAAAACTCCGTACTTTTTAAATTCTGTAAATTTCCAGTAATTCCGTGTATGGTTGCAAATTCAATCGCCAGTTGGAAGGGAATAAATGTCCCCTCCCATATTGCCAAAGCCAGGCTCCCACTGACTTGATGGCACATATGGGGATTTCCATCTTCTCAAGGTGTAGATAGCAAATCTAAAATTATACACACTTTTCCTAAATCACCACCCCCTGCCCCCCTCCCACTGTTCAGTTATTTTTCCATTAAAATGATGCAATCAAGTTCATTTAAGACATTTTGTTAATTCACAAGTGAAGGGTTTGTAATCTAAAAACTTTATTTTAGGAAACTAAGTGATATTTGGATTTTAGCCATCTTCGACAGACTAATCAGATCTTCACTTTCCCAAAAGTTACCTCAGCAATCACTTTCCCCACTTTGCAGAGGCAATCTCCCCCTCTAACCTCTTCTCCCCTCCTTCACAGATGTAATCTCCTTGTCCACCCACCCCCTCTGTTCCCCACCCCTCCACCGTGTTCACTCAGCCGCTCTCCCTCTTGATGCCATCCATACTGCTGGTCCTGGCTCTTATCTCCTGCCTCACAGTCCTGCTCCATTCCCAGATCTACTTCAATGCTGCAGGTGGGAATTCCTGGTTGATCACCATGCCAGCAATTCCCACCTAGAGCACACGATAAAGTGCTGGAACAAAGCAGCAAAGTCAGGTCGGAGCAGAAGCTGGGAATGGGCAGGGCACACGCCAACCTTGAAAACCAGCAAAAAGCTGATCCATGTGTTCAAGAAATAGCCCTGAGTATAGGCTGATGCCCTGTAGTTACACTGAGGGTGTAGTGGGGCACAGGACTGTCGTCCTTTGTGCTGCAGATGCACCCATTTGTTGAGTGGAAGATTTTGGCAAACATTGCAGGGACGTTCCCTCATTTCTTGCTGAGAAATTGTGGCTATGTATTGCTATATTCCATTAAATGATTTTATAATTGTTAATTGAGTTGTTTTCTCCCTGTATCCGCCATATCGTGCTCTTGCTCTTTCACCCTGTTCCCTCAGTTCATGTTCTTGCTCTTTCACCCCGTTCCCTCAGTTCATGCTCTTGCTCTTTCACCCTGTTCCCTCAGTTCATGCTCTTGCTCTTTCACCCTGTTCCCTCAGTTCATGTTCTTGCTCTTTCACCCTGTTCCCTCAGTTCATGCTCTTGCTCTTTCACCCTGTTCCCTCAGTTCATGCTCTTGCTCTTTCACCCTGTTCCCTCAGTTCATGTTCTTGCTCTTTTACCCTGTTCCCTCAGTTCATGCTCTTGCTCTTTCACCCCGTTCCCTCAGTTCATGCTCTTGCTCTTTCACCCCGTTCCCTCAGTTCATGCTCTTGCTCTTTCACCCCGTTCCCTCAGTTCATGCTCTTGCTCTTTCACCCCGTTCTCTCAGTTCTTGCTCTTGCTCTTTCACCCCATTCCCTCAGTTTGTGTTGGGACCCTTCTCTCCCACTTGAGGTCCTGTTGTCACCTTTCACCTGCCCCCTCAATTCAGGCTGGCACTTTTCTTCTTGTAGTCCATGCTAATACCTATTATTCTCCAGTTAGATCCATGTTGGCACCTTTTACCCCTTCCTCCCAGTCTTCTGCAGGCACATTCTACCCCTTCCCCACTCAGTCCACCTTGCACTCCCTTCCCTCACCCTCTCAGTTCCTGATGACACGTTTCTCCCCATCTCCTACTTATTACTGCTCCAAGGGATGAAATTCTGCTGCGGATGGGAATTCTCACGGTAGTATAGTGACAATTGTCATGAAAATTCACAAAAGCTCAGCTTTTCAATCTCCAGACCAGCGGAAGATCAGAGTGGAAAGCAGCACTGAGGAGTTGTGGGGCAGCCCAGGAAATTAGACGGTATTTGCAAGCACGGACACTACAAGCACCCCATGTACAGGCTACACCAACTGACAAAAAGTAGCAGGGATGTATAGGCATAACTTGGCAGGCAGTAGAAGTTTGGAACTCTCTTCCGCAAATGTCAATTGATGTGAGGTCAATTGTTAATTTTAAATCTGAGATTGATAGCTTTTTGTTAACCAAAGGTATTAAGGGATATGGGGCAAAGGCGGGTATATGGGGTTAGGTCGCAGATCAGCCATGATCTCACTGAATGGCGGAACAGGCTCGAGGGGCTGAATGGTCTATTCCTGTGTTCCTAGGAGGTGAGAAACTATGAAAAAAAATCAAGGGTTGGGGCGGGGAAAATAATTTTCTCAACGCATTAGCATGCACTGCATTTGACAGAATCCTGTAGCTCTCTCAAATATGAAAGAGCCTCAATAAAAGCACTGTTCACGAGCAGCCTATTAGTCATGGAAATTTATGATCTGCTAAAATTTACCATTGCAGTAAAATCCTGCACATCTACCACATTACTCTAATAATGTGAAGTGTATATATTTTTAGGAAGGGATAAAATGTCGAACATATCTAAAAGGTAAAATAATTATTTTGTCTTGTAGTAACTGAGAGGTTCGTTCATTTGCACTGGTGGCACCAACTAATTCACTTTAGCTGTCTGGGTGACTGTTTGAAGTTAATTACCAAACTGGCTTTATGGGCGTCACATCTATGTATGACTATAATTAGGTCACCTTATTCAGCAGTTGCCTGTAGGGGATGAATTTGGAGAGTCAGACACTGTCTGTGAGGATTATTGATAGAACAGTATTTGAGCGACGATGATAGTGTCGCAATAGAGCTTCAAACAAAAACAGAAAATGCCACGAATGCACAGCCTCGAAAAGAGAAGTGAAAGTTGACATTTCCGAAGTAACTCTTCAGAATGGGTCAATGGAAGTATCACATCCAAATCACTATCCTATCATGGGCAGACAAGACTGACCTGTTATGCAATTCCAGCATCTCTTGTTCTTATCCCATTTTTTTCCTCAGCATTCACTTTTTTTCCTTTTTAACGCATTAAAACTTGTTGGGGAGCTGGGTGGTGCAGTGGGCCAAACATTTGCCTTTCAACTCTGGAACCTAGGTTTAGTCTGGCCCAGACTGGTGGGATGAAAGTCTCCTCTGTCTTTTGGCCTCGAGGGCCCTGTGTGAAATGAGTTTGGGCAGACTCAATCCAGTTCCTGGTGCAAATGGGTCCACAGCACAAATTGGCAATGTCACTCAGTTAGGCCCACAGATCGTTTATACGGTAAATGGGAAAAACGACCTAAAAATTCTTTTAGGCCACTTTTAATGTGATAAGTAGAGAAGGGAACAATCTCTGCACCGGAGGACAAAGGCGCAAGGATGGCATAATTGGTTCTCAGGCCTGATCTAAATATTTTGGGCCCTCAGGTAAGTCCTGTGAGGGGGGGGGGGGTGGGGGGGGGTGGAGCGGGGTGGTGGGTGGGATTGGGGGGCGGGTACGGGGGGCTAGTGCCATCAACCGGCTGAAATAGTGTGAAGCACCCCTGCTCCTCCGAAATATTTAAAAAAAATTGTCACTTACATTTTCGGTGGTGGCCGCTGGCTAGGCCGCATCCACGTCCTGAAAACCTGAGTGGAGTAGGCCCCTCATTAGCATATGTAAGGGGCATTTGCACGGAAGCCTGAAAAATGCCCAACGCAATTTCTCAGGCGTATTTGGGGCGCCAGTCTTTGTGCCCTCTGAAATTGGTCCCTTTGGAGCCATTTTACGCCTGCCAAAACAAGGACAAGGAGAACCAATTTCTACTCCTTAAACTGACAACCTCAGTTAAAGAAACCAAAGGATTGATGGTGTAGGAAACGGAAATGTCACTCTGGTGCTGGGTCGGGTGTGTTCTATGAGGTTGAGATTAAGCACATTGTTGGAGTAGGGCGAAGAGAGCTTTGCTCCATATTTGGTCATGTTGTACCTGATCTGGGGATTCTACATGCTGACATTGGGAGCCTGAAATGGAGAGTATTTCCTTTCCACGCACGAACAATTCTCATCTTAATGTGCTCAAGAATAATTCATTATTTTTGGTTTGAATTTTTAAAAAAGTTTGACAAAACTTTGCCTATGATACATGTTGGCACCAGCACAAGCACAATTTTATGCCTTTATTTTTAAGCAGTTATGTCACATTGCTAAATGAACATTGCTGGTGCAATTTTGCATTGTCCACTGGATTTATTGTTGAGCCACAAGGAGGAAATTGTTTCACACGTAAAAAGGGGTCATTTCCTCTCCAATAAATAAACAAATTCATAAACCTCGTGCAAAACAGCCCTAGGGCTATTGGATACCCAGCTCCCTCAGGCCCCAGGGGTCACATGTTCGCTTGTCTGTGCACTGTAAGTTCAGCCATTGGTGTTACAGTTACTCTCAGAGCCCTCGGGGGCAATGAAGGGGAAAATAAAACAGCCAGGATTTTGGTTCTGATCACAGTCCATTAAGATCCGAGTGGGCCTCCACTTTGGTGAGACACCAAATTGTGCCTGGCCCACACACACAACCATATTCCAGGATCAATCCACAGCTTCAGGGAAGAAAACAAGATTATTAGAGATTTAAAAAGAAAATGGCCTCAGTGATGTATAAAACCCACCTTCCACACTAGTAGGTTCTGTAATTCCTCTATGAAGCTGTATAGGGAGGGGAATTCAAACATGGTACATGGATTGCAATCTGTTAAATTGCTCTAAGACTATATAATACAGACGCCACAATACTAATGCATCTTATGTTTTCATTGTCATACCATGTTCTCTGAACAGCCTTTCCCTGAAAGCTAAGGAGTATCCCCTGGACTTGTACAATTCAGTTTCAAAACCAGAACACTTCCAAATGCAACTTCACTTTCTTTAAGCCTTTGGTTCTCAGAATCTCTGTTAGTAAAAACAGCCATAGAGGGTGAGAGGCTGAGAAATCCACTGAGGGTAATATTTAAATATCCAATCGTATCTGAGAAAATAAAGATTGTTAGTTTTTCCACATACAATACAGAGTACCGTCACTCCAAAAATGTGTTTGTATTTCCTTCAAATACATACTTTAGACATGCACGCACACACACATACCACACACGCACGCACACACATACCATACACGCATGCACACACTTACCACACACACATACCACACACGCACGTGCACACATACCACACACGCATGCACACACTTACCACATACACATGCCACGCACACACTTACCACACACGCAGACGTGCACACATACACACACCACACATGCAAGCAGACACACACGCACACACACACACGCACACACATACACATACACACACAAATAACACACACACATATGCACTCACACAATGCACACACATATTGTGCACACATAATTCCATTTCATCAACAGAAAAATTCTTCCAAGTAATTGAATGCCTCTCTGGGTGACTCAGCTATGACACAGGGCCAAACCTCCTCCCATTGTGCAGCGAGGAGGGTGCAATTCCTCCATGATTACTGTCGCATGGCTACTTCTCCTTCAGTCAATGAAAGTATATCCTGGCACTATTTCTTTATTCTCTGCCCAATGGGGTAAAGCTCCTTCAAGAGAGAGCGTTCTATGATGTCACTGACAGGGGACATCTGGGAGCATCTTCATTGCAAACAGACGGGGATCCCGGGGGGCATGGCTGCAGTGGCCGAGAACCGCTCGACTGTGTGCTGACAATGTGGAGGAATAGCGGTGCAGCAGGCTGAAATCCTCAGGGGCTCGGGACAATGAGACGACCAGGCTCTGTTATGGGCCTGTGGACCTCCAACCTCCAATCTTCCTCCAAGCACTACACCCAGATGATTACTGATGCTCAAGCACAACAGAGGAAAATCTGCCCATATGCTTCCTTAAAGATTATATTACACGCTTAGAACAATACACTGATTCCCCAAATATTTGTTCAGGTCACGTATGATAAAAATCTATAATTGAGTTGGGGGCTTTGGCATTTTGGAACATTAACTAAGCACATTTCAGTTCTCTTCATCAATAGTCTGTGAAGCCTCAGGAACTCCTGCTCCTCACACCCCGCCTGCCGCCCACCCCACCTCCTCCAAACAGTACCCAAACTTTTATTGAGTAGACTAGGCCTATATTGCCTAGAGTTTAGAAGAATGAGAGGTGATCTCATTGAAACATATAAAATTTTTAAGGGGCTTGACAGGGTAGATGCTGGGAGGATGTTTCCCCTGGCTGGGGAGTCTAGAACTAGGGGGTCACAGTCTCAGAATAAGGGGTCGGACATTTAGGACTGAGATGAGGAGAAATTTCTTTTAACCAAAGGGTTGTGAATCTTTGGAATTCTCCACCCCAGAGGGCTGTGGATCTTTAGTCGTTGAGTATATTCAAAACAATGATTGGAGAATATGGCAAAGGAATTAAAAAGGCAATTAGAATGCTAGGTTATAGATTTTTAGATACTAAGGGAATCAAAGGATATAGGAATCGGGCAGGAAGGTGGAGTTGAGGTAGAAAATCAGCCATGATCTTATTGAATGGCGGAGAAGGCTCAAAGGGCCAAATGGCCTACTCCTGCTCCTATTTCTTATGTTCTTATATTTACTGCCCCACTCACACAACAATACTACAACCTTTAATATCTAAGATGGGAGTTCCCAGAAGGAACGTTACAGGCGCATTACGCAGAGTGACAATTGCATGCCTTATAATCTGATTTAATGCCTATATCTGATAATGCGTATGAAGAGCCATAATCAGAATTTTATAATGCCAATTAAACTTTGCAATTATATTTCAAAGGGAAAGGCCCTGCCTGGCAAATCTTCTTGACTTGCAAGAGGATGATGCAAATAAGGTAAATAATGGAGAACAGTCTGATATAGTTTATTTGGGCTTTCAGAAAGATTTTGATGAAGTCCTACATGGAGGAGTCCTAATTAAACCACAAGAAATGCAGGAATATGGGATTGGATACGGAATTGGTTAAAAAGGAAATGAGAAAACTGAGTACTTGTGAACGGTGTAGCGGATTAATTAGAGGAAACTGTTGATGGAGCCACGCACGTGTCTGTGCTGTTCTTTCTAATCTATATTAATGGCCTGGAAATCCAAACTTATGTAAGCTTGTCAAATTTGTTGACAGCACTAAAATAGGGAGAGCAGTAGAGACAGAGGATGCAGAAAACAGTTTACAAAAGGATTTAAATTGGCTCTCCAATCGGGCAGATAAATGGCAAATTAATACTGAGAAAAAGTTTTGCATATTGGTTGCAAAAATATGCATCATAATAATACAATAAAAGGACTAGAATAAGCACAGCGAAGCTTGTAAAGGGATCTGGGAGAGATGGTAATCTCATCACTTACAATGACTGGAGAATATGGCAGAGGAATTAAAAAGGCAATTAGAATGTTAGGTTATAAACCCTGAGTTTGTGATGCTGTAAATCACTCCACCATTGGCGGCTGTGCCTTCAGCTGCCGAGGCCCTAAGCTCTGCAATTCCCTCCTTAAAATCTCCGCCTCTCTACCTCTCTCTCCTCCTTTAAGATGCTACTTAAAACCTACCTCTTTGACCAAGCCTGTCCTAATATCTCCTTATGTGTCTCGATGTCAAATTTTGTTTGATAATCGCTCCTGTGAAGCGCCTTGGGATGTTTTACTACGTTAAAGGTGCTATATAAATGCAAGTTGTTGTTGCTGTTGTTGTAATGGGGGAGTTAGAGTACTGGGGGCTGGCCTTTAATGTGGTGAATGGTCTTTTCTCATCTTTATCTCTTATGTTCTTTAATCCGTATTAAGTTGCTGTTGTGGATTTTAAAATGCAGAAAATTACGTGCGAAAATACACCATATAGTTCAGAGATTAGTTTTAATAAGACTAATGGTTAAAAATAAAGTTCTGAAATGTATCCACCCTGTGCTCATTGTAAAAAATCTGTTACAGTGCAAAAGGTGCTTGAGAAAATGCAGGCATAGGCACACTGAGAGAGAAAAGGTATCAATTCTGCAATCTTTAAAATGCATTCATTGAAGTATGGATTCATGGATGAATTATGTTTATAACATGTTTACTTAACTAATTTCACTGTCAATGTCACTGCCAAGCAGGAAATGGAAGATGTCCGGACCTGCAGAGGGTGTATAGTATTAAGGTCATGCAGAACCTTTGAACTGTGTTCCTTCCTTAGTGATTTTGATCATTCATCCTGCTCTAACCTTGTAAAGGTGCCAGTACCACAGATTCAGAACACTTACGTAACACAGATTTCTTTGAACAGAGGATACATTCTATAGTGACTCTCTTTTCCCTTATTGCTCTCGGATGGTGGGGGCGATACTTGCTGGATGACTGAACTAATAATTAATGCACAACTGTTGTTCTTCTTACCTAGGAATAATGACATGGGGGAGAGAGAACTGTGCGACACCAACATTTTATTCCAATTAAACCGCAAGCTTAAATACCTTCGGTGAAAACCCTTTAAAAATGGGTTAGCTGAGCAGTTGCACTTTGCAGAAAGCACTGGTGCATGCGATTCCACTTTCTATTAGAAAATGAGCTTGCATGGATACCTAGACAGAGAACATTCAGAAACAGCACCTAATATAATAAGCTACTAGAGATGAAGCAAGTAATGCCGTGAGCTGCTGAATAACGGTGCAGAAAAGTGAGAGGTTCTGCGGCATCACCGAGAGACTTCAACGACCGTCAGAAAATTCTGCGCCAGCATTGATTGCCAAAACTGCAGCAGCACGTTCCTATGCTGTAAACAAAACCTTTAGAAATTGCTGAGATAACAGAAAAAATAAAAGGGAATATTTTCTGTCATTTTTTTTATGCGTCCATTACGGTTGGTCTAAATACTGGATGTGGTGGCAGCAGAAATTATGGACTGTCTGAAGAAACAGCATCCGATTATGTGGGGATGAGTACATCATGTCATATAAGCGCTTTGGGACGTTTTACCACATTGAAGGCGCTATATAAATGCAAGTTGTGGTTGTTGCTGTAAGGACATGATATCACTTTTACAGGAAGTGTTTCAATTCTCCGAGTGCTTCACCAGGTACAGTGTATTAGAGCACTGGTCTGTTCACCTTTGAAATCTGGATACAGCTACAGTCAAGACAGATAGAATATACTATCCTCTCTCCCATGGTACTGGAATAAACACCAAATCAAAATTTGAGGTGCACTATTTCAGATTTGAGAAGGTGCAAAGTCCAATCGAGATTTGGTTTGAATCTACCTGAGCCTTTAATGGCGGAGCACAGAGCCGTCTTTCCCAATGCATGATCAACACCAATTTCCAAGTCCGGGCATATACTTCCTATTATCACAGTCACTCGTGAGCAGTAAATGGTCTCTGACACTGGAGCCACAGTACCAAAGGGTTTCTCTAAAACTGTAAATGTAAATTGTTTGAATCAGTAGTGTCGTATGCGATGAGTGACTTGAAACCAGGACTGGAGGAAGTCAGAAGTGGATCATTGAGGTGTCAGTTGCTGCAGTGGAGGTTTTAAAAGCTGTCCTACTAACTTTGAAGGCTCGCAGAGTAAAGTTGTTTGTGGGCACAGTATACTTTCTCTAGAAAGCTCAGCCATGGCGTGCTCATCTGATTTTAGGACAGGCAGTGTGAGCTCATCCATTCTGGGTTGAGCATGGGACAAACAAGCATTTAGTGAGAACATATTACTCCCCCCTTGCAGGATTAGTGTGACCTGCTTTGATCCCTGTGTTAACATTCCATAAATCTCAGGGTGGTACCGTGCATGATAGACTTGACCCATCTAGTGCCCTATCTAATGGGTAAGTTCACTAAAAGGGCACAGTCTTTACCAAGAGGTATGTGACAAGCATTTTTTTGTAGTTGCTTTCCAGATTTCAAGGCACTCAGATAGCAATGGCAATGCAAAGCAAATCATGTCAAAATGCATCATTGTGTTGCTTGTGGCTGATGTAACCTTAATGGGACCAACAGTTTGGCTGTTTTCCATCTCTAACCATAAAACGCAGAGGTTGTGTACTGTCCTCTGTTTAAAACCATTGAAACGTAGCCTATACAAAGGCAATACCTTTCAATAGACAGGGGACATGACAAAGGTTGGCATTTAACTTCTCTTTAAGATAACTATTTTTGATGCTTGCAAAAGAGACTAACAGGGCAGCCATTTTCATTAGTAAGAGATATAATCAAGTATAAAAAACCACGTGTTCCCCCACCATTGAAGAGACATGGTGTACATCAGATGAGTGTCTTGTGGATCAGCTGTTTTGGTGGCTCACTGGATAAACGCACTCTACCGAGGAAGTAGTTCTCTGGTGAAGTGCCTTGCAAGATCCTTGATAGTGTCTGTAAGAAATTTTACCATGTCATTGTGCTTTCCTTTTTAATGCCCCAGTTTTCTTCCCATTTCTGCAGAAAATGTTGAACCCTCGCTGGGGTATAATTCTATGGGTGCAGCGGTATTCTGGTATCTAATATGTGACAGTGAATGCTAACAAGTTGTTTGACTGTTGTCAAGGCTCCATCTGTTGTTCATGCATGTTTGTTTCCTGAAAAGGTCATAGGTTAGCAATCAGGAGTGAGAGCTTTGGCTCATTTTTTTCCTCTCTCTATGCCAGGAATATTGCAGCCAATTATTGCCTCCCTAAAGCGACCTTGACTGACATCAAGCACAGAGCCGAGATCGAACCTGGGACCCTCCTAATCTCTACAGTTCAGGAGCACGCCATGAGGTACAGTTATCCACTGAGCCATCAAGGCACAAGTCAGTCATTGGGTTTCCACCACATATTGTTGGCAGTGGGGGGAGCACGTAGAATTTTATACGTGCTTGTATTTCTTACTAAATGTGCTAATCACGCCAATCTAAGCTCTCCATTTCCTCACTTACACAGGGCACAGTGCCCTTCATTGGGAGGTATGAATCCATCTTTGTAGATGAGGCTTACTCATCCAAAAGACAATCCATCTTTTTTAATCACAGTACGACAACAACAGCAAACAACAACTTGCATTTATATGTCGCCTTTAACGTAGCAAAGTGTCCCAAGGCGCTTCGCAGTAGCATCATCCAACAAAATTTGTCACCGAGCCACATAGGGAGATATTAGGGCAGGAGCTTGGTCAAAGAGGTAGGTTTTAAGAAATGTCTTAAAGGAGGAGAGAGAGGGAGAGAGGCGGCGAGGTTTAGGGAGGGAATTCCAGAGCTTAGGGTCTTGGCAGCTAAGCAGGCACAGCCGCCAATGGTGGAGTGATTAGGGTTAATTGCCTTCTAAAGTGGTGATGTCTGGGAGAATTTTCAGGCAAGCTTCCTCCGTGCATCAGTCCAATTTGAAATTCCGGTGCAGTGCCTGAGTAGTTGAAACTGCAGCAGCTTCATGGGTAGATGCAGCATCTGCTGCAGTACTAACTTTTATCAATATGGTGTTCACATTTTTGCCCTTTAGTTACATAATATAGTTGTATTGTAAAATGCAACTGTCGATGCGCTAATATCATCTGGTGCAGATTGCATCGTTGTCCTCTCCTTTGTGTACTGACATTGCAAGACACTTTACCACAGAGCCACTTCCTCCTTTAAAAAATGTTATTCCTGATTACTAAGGTTAGTCTATTAGACAATGCCTTGTATGTAAATGGTCAACTACTAACACATTTTTCCAGTAATTGTATTCTTAAGATTGCTTACAAAAGAGCAACAGCATATAAGAAAAGAAAATGAGACAGAGTAAAATAGAAGGGGAAAAAAGAGAGTGGAAGAGAAAGGAAAAAGAGAGAAAGAAAGGAGAGGAAGAGAAAGAACATAAGAAATAGGAGCAGGAGAGAATTCCAAAGATTCAAAACCCACTGAGTGAAGAAATTTCTCATCATCTCAGTCCTAAATGGCCGACCCTTTATCCTGAGACTATGCCCCTTAGTTCGAGACTCTCCAGCCGGGGGAAACAGCCTCTCAGCATCTACCCTGTCTACTCTTATAAGAATTTTATTCATTTCAATTAGATCACCACTCATTCTTCTAAAGGAGAGAGTAGAAGAGAAAGAAACCATTCGTTAACAATTGGAACCAGTTTGATTACGTCCAAGAAAAATGCCTCATATTCTAAAGGACTCCCACCAGTGCTCCTGCTACTCAACACCAATCCTGAGGAAGGAGCGGGAAATGCTGTTCTCTGGAGCACTACAGATAATTCCTGTTGCTGTTTCCCCCACCCTTAGATCACAATAGCGGAAAAAAGCAGGTCACAATCTGTTAATAGTTCAAATAAGTCACCAGGAGTTAGGTCATCTATTGGTCTGTAATCTGGTGCGTGTTGTTTCCTGATATAGCAGCAAAGTAAAACCATAAATAAAGTTATTTTACTGCCAGCTGAGCACCGACACCATCATTCCATTTGTGAGAGCCGCTATCAAGACTGCAATCAGCAAACCTTTGATACCCTACTGGGCCACAGTCACAATGACACCTATTATTGTGTCAAGTACACATCATTGAAAAAAAAGATTATTGTAACTTATTGTATTATACAGCATGGGAACGTGAATTTTTTTAAAAAGGAGACTTTTTTTTCAAATTTGACATTTCTTTTGATCTAAAAGAGTAAGTCATTGCTTGATATCTCAAACAGTTTTAAAATGTACTTTGAAACGCTCTACAAGCTACAGTGCCTATAAATAAACTTCACAGATCATCACACTCCTGCACAGTGTACTTTATATCCTGGCAAAGCCCCAGGTAAGGTTTTGTTGAAAGCTACATTTTCAAGTCCAAATAATTGCTCTTCTATCTTTCAACACAGTAAGTGAAAGGGGAAGAGTTCTTTTGTGAGCATTGAGTTCTAACTCCCAGTTAGTGCGTGACATTCTGCACATGTTTGTGTGAGTCCTTGGGTCTGAATTGGGTTCTTGTCAAAGTATGAAGTACACGTGTGAAACCTAAAAGGGTGCCAGATAGTATTAAGGGGGAATGAGGATTTTTTTTTTAATGCAGTGAGTTGTTATGATCTGGGCTGCACTGCCAGAAAGGGCGGTGGAAGTAGATTCAACAGTAACTTTCAAAAGGGAATTGGATAAACAGTTGATAAGGAAAATTTACAGGGCTATAAGGAAAGAGCAGGGGAATGTGGGACTAATTGGATAGCTCTTTTAAAGAGCCGGCACAGGAACAATGGGCTGAATGGCCTCCTTCTGTGCTGTATCATTCTATGATTCAAATAGTGTCCCCCTTACAATATAATAAAGAAGGAAATAAATGGTTTGCTTTCTCCTTTCTTCTCCCCTCCTGGTGAGCTGTGAGGATTGTGCCAGTGCTCACAGGCAGCTCGCCGGTCGAGGAAGGAGGCTGGAAACTCCATCAGTTCCTTCATGCTGCCGAGCCAGAGGTTGCGCGTTAAATAAGCGAGGTGGAGTGGAAGATGGGCGCTCACAGGAGAGGAGGGTGTGCAGATGGGGCCTGCAATAGGCCTCAAGATTTTTGTGGGGGCAGGAGGAAGCATTCTTCTTTGAGAAGAAACTTACCTCGGGCTGTTGGTAAGCGGTCTGTAACAGTCCCCGCAGACTGCTCAATGCCTGGTTCTAATGGAGGGGGCATGCGTGGTGCACAATCTGCAACATTGGTATCTCAGAATTGCATCAGGGTCCTGCAACCGACCTAGGACCCCAGTTGTTGCAGATCAAAAGTGGCCGCCCATTTCCACCATGGGTCAGGCATCCTATCAGGAGCGGGAACGGAGCGTTGAGTGGTGTACTGCCATTGTTGGCTTGCTGCCGCCCCATTTCTGCCAGGATGGAGATCCATAGCTGGAGTCCAGTTCTGAGCTCCCCTCATGCCCACACATGCACACTTTCCACGGCATCAGTCACTGGGCATCAACAGTAAGTTTTCCGCCTGCTTAGCCCAGGTGCGTTAGGCTCAATTATCTGGCTGACACCAGTCAACTCAGCACAGACTGTAGGATCAAACCTGGAACCTTTTGTTGCACACAGCACAGTATCACGTCATGCAGCATAATCAGCCACTGAGCCACCAGAGGAGCTGTCGTAGCTTGCACTGTCAATAATCTGATATAATAAGTCAATTTAAGATGAATTAGTAGAGATAAGAAACTAATTAATGCAGTAACATTTTCTCCAAAAACAGTGCTTTCCAATTGCTTTCGCCATTTGTTTGTAGACACTCCAAAAGGTAATTATATCAAAACTTTTAATACTTGACCGAATATACGAACATAAGAATTAGAAGCAGGAGTAGGCCGTACGGCCCCTCGAGCCTGCTCCGCCATTCAATAAGATCATGGCTGATCTTCTACCTCAACTCCACTTTCCCGCCCAATCCCCATATCCCTTGATTCCCTTAAAATCCAAAAGTCTATCGATCTCAGCCATGACTATACTCAACGACTGAGCATCCACAGACCTCTGGGGTAGAGAATTCCAAAGATTCACAACCCTCTCAGAGAAGAAATTTCTCCTCATCTCAGTCCTAAAACCCCTTATACTGGGACTATGTCCCCTAGTTCTAGATTATCCAGCTAGGGGAAACAACCTCTCAGCATCTATGCTTCATTCCCGCTCCAGATGTAGAACATTTTTAGATGCAAGTTATTATGACAAAATTTAGATTCTGACCTTCTGCTATCCAAGCTACTAATGTAGAATTGGTGCTGTGTGATGTGAGACTCAGTATACTGATAGCTCTCACACTGGTGATGAATGGATTCAAGGAGATACTTGTCACATGTGCTTATGATCACAATGTCCAGCAATCTGCCCGCCTCTCTACCGCTCCCACCCTCACTTCCAGTAATGTCCCATCTTAGCTAGACTAAACTATTTCTCTGTGCATGCATTCAGACACGCATGCTTTGCTCAGTATCAGTGGTGCTTCACAGCAATGTAGTCAGGGCAGTTCCAATAAAGAATTAGTGCATTTGAATGCTGCACCTGGATTCTGGCAGTCAATCTCAGCATCAAATTGAATTAAATCAATACTTGTCACTCCTAAACGTTAATTAAAGGGAAACGTAAGGGGATCAGTTCAGAAAACATGTTACCAATACGTATCTGCAGATTGCTGCCAAATAGGTGTCCATCAACATTTTATATAGAAAATTGATCCTTTTCCTTCTATTCCCTTTTTTCAGCTCACTCCTCAATTTCCTTCTTTCAAAGTGTTTGTTCTCCAGGGCCTTTGCTATTGCTGCTGTCTCCCTTCTTCCCCAAGGAGAGTCTCCACATTAGTGGTACTTTCTGATGCTCCAGCTGAGATTGGTATTTAACATTTGATTTGAGGAATAATAGACATAAGCTCACTCCTTACCATTTCATTGAGTAGAATAGGCCTATATTCTCTGGGGTTTAGCTGAAAGAGAGGTGATCTCATTGAAAGATATAAAATTCTTAGAGGGCTTGACAGGGTAGATGCTGAGAGGCTGTTTCCCTGGCTGGAGAGTCTTGAACCAGGGGTCATAGTCTCAGGATAATAGGTCAGCTATTTAGGACTGAGATGAGGAGAAATGTCTTCACTCAGACGGTTGTGAATCTTTGTAATTCTCTACCCCAGAGGGCTGTGGAGGCTCAGTCGTTGAGTATATTCAAGACAGAGATCTATAGATTTCTGGATACTAAGGGAATTGAGAGATATGGGGATCGGGCGGGAAAGTGGAGTTGAGGTCGAAGTTCAGCCATGATCTTATTGAATCGCGGAGCAGGCTCGAGGGGCCATATGGCCTACTCCTGTTCCTATTTCTTATGTTCTTATGCTCTCCAGCCAGGGGAAACAGCCTCTCAGCATCTACCCTGTCAAGCCCTCTAAGAATGTTATAATTTTCAATGAAATCACCTCTCATTCTTTTAAACTCTAGGGAATATATGCCCATTCTACTCAATCTCTCCTCATAGTTTGAGAGTCTATACCAAAGAGTTGTTTCATAGTTCTTGCCACCATCTGCGGGTGATTGCTTTGTTGATTATCAAGCCTCGGGTACATCCCAGTACAGTTATTATATGTGGTATTCCCTCAAACAGTGTGCTGATTTCTGATTGATTAATCGGCCCACTGTTCCATAGAATCCTTCAAGTTTCCCTTTGATGTTCTGCATGGAACAGTGGGCCGATAAATCAGAGGCAGAAATCAGCACTGCGTTTGATGGCCATGGAATATATTACATATAATCTTGGGTGCATCACATCGACGTAAATCTTTTTTTTTGGTGGGCGTATGTTGAATACAGACAGAGAGATAAATAAACAAAACAATCAGTCTCCTGAGCAATACAGTACAGAAGGACAAAAGCAAGGTTGGTGGAATATGGGGAGGAGAGTAGGGCCTGAAACAACATGGATAACATATGCTGGTAAGAAGGAAAGTCTTCTTAGGGAATGTTGTCAGCTATCCTTCATATTTCTGGTGCCTTTGGTTACAGAACGCAAAGAAATGTTCGTACCGGACTCCCCCAGAATCTCTGCACACTTCAGCAATTATCCAAAGGGAAACACTTGTTCAAAGTCATGCGGCGTGGAATCCAACAAGATAAAAATGACAGACGTGCCGCCTCCACTCTCTTATCATTCATCGGCTCACTCATTCAGCAAAGTGTGTTTTTTTTGTTTAAATTATTTTTCCACCTGACACCCTTTCCAGTACAGTGTTGCTGCTGGACATTCATCTCCAGAGTCCCTCGTATTCCTTCTCCGTGTGTGGAAATTTGCTTGTCGGCCGATCTGACTGAGAAATCATTTTAGAACTGTCCTTGCCATTGAGCACAATGAAAGGGTGAGGATGCCACTAGTTGCGGTGTGTAGCCTTGTCCGTCAACATGTTTTTGAAGATTTCCTCTGTTCAGTATTCCAGTGGAATGATAAACACACTCTGAATGAATGCATTTGCAATTTTGCTCGAAATGCTGAACAGAGAAAATCTTCATAAATGCTACAAAATGGATTAAACTTCTTACCCTGAGCTTGAAAAGATACTATGCCGCTCAGCAATGTTTCCGTTCAAATAAAGAGACAAAACATGTTTCGTTGCTGCAGGGCTGGGCTCCCAATTGGGCACTTATCCTCGCTGTGAAAACTGCATCAGCTCTTGGACTTCCTTCTCACGGCGCTGTTATATTGAGGTACAAACTTGACTCCAGTACCTGCCTTTGAGCAGTGCAAGCTGTGAATAATGTTGCTGGCTCTGTATCACTTTTTGGGTAGGCCAAGCAGGGCTTCGCAAATGCTGGTTACATTTGAATGTTGCCAATGACTGACGGGATAGTCTGTGCTTTACAGATGATCAATTTTGTTTTAAAAACATTTTTTAAAAGCTTCCTTCATGCTGATAGCAGCTATACTATAAGCATTGCAAAGCCAGAGTGGTGGTCTCACGCCACTTGCCAAAATTGAACGCACTTGACTTCTTTTCCTACTCCTATCAGACTTTCACATCAATGCCACTTGAAAGCTTCATCAAGAGCGACAGTGTAACTGGCTGATTAGCCCCGTACCACACAACGTCGGAGAGACCTATTCCAGCAGAAGAAAAGCATTCAGAGGAGAAATCCAGTCTCACCATACCGAATCCATACCGCCTCCTGTCAACCGATCGTGGAGTGGCTTTGACCGCGGGGACAAGGTATCCTTGTGTGCGGACTGTAACAATCTCATGCTTGCCAAATCCTCACGGTGATCGCAGTGGGAGGACCGCAGAAGGAACAAGTGGGAAAATGGAGCTTTTAAATTGAGTGCGCACCTGCTCTCATAGTTGTAGAGTCATAGAGTACAGAAAGAGGCCCTTCGGCCCATCGTGTCTGCGTCGGCCATCAAACCCTGTCTATTCTAGTTAGTTTAAACCCCTCCCAACTGTACTAGCAAGCCTCCCCGCAAGGATGTTGGTCCCATTCCGGTTGAGGTGCAACCCGTCCGATTTGTACAGGTCCCACCTTCCCCAGAAGCAGACCCAGTGAGCCAGGAAACTAAAGCCCTCCCTTCTGCACCAACTCTTTAGCCACGCATTCATCTGCTCTATCCTCCTATTTCTATACTCACTAGCACGTGGCACCGGGAGTAATCCAGAGATTACAACCTTTGAGGTCCTGCTTTTTAATCTGCCAATCAATAACTTCTTAAATCGAGCGGTTATCTGGCATGCTTTACCCAGACTCTACTAAAATTCGGATGCTGGACTGTAAATATCTTGGCCGCGGTGTTGTTTTGTTTTGCCACAGTGCCTGAGCTACCTTATTGTCGGACTGACTGACTGACTTCTGGGATAGGCAGCTGCCCCTACAGAAATTGTGCTGCTGCATCGCAAGTGCCTTGTTACAGGCTAATGCCTCTCGAACTCATTAAGTGACCAATTTGAAACACATTTGGGAAGTTTTAAAATCAATAATTTGAATTTACTCAGCTGCATGCTCTCGGCCTTTCCCACCATTCCAAACTCTAAATAAAGATTTTTGTACCTGTTGCTTTGGGAGCTTTGGGATTGTTTGCAGCTGTTTTAAAAAAAACAAATCCTTCACCTCGTTGACCTCCACCTACAGCACTGGGTCATTTGGGAGGTGATATACACTTTCACAGGCCAGTCTAGGTGGCTTCCTATATCTCTTGACCACATACCCAGCCGTTAGCTGGCTTTAGGTACCATAGTTACATTCCTATGACATTACGATACTTTAGGCAACTCCTGGGGCCTCACCCCTCCAGAGCTGGGAATTTTCACTTGCTCCATCCTATTTGAAGTCCCTTTCCACTTTGAAACTGAGCTCCAGTAAGCCTCAGTGTGGGATCAGTATCAGGAACTGCCATGCTGAAGTACAAGGTGGCGGTTCCCTGTTTAAAAGGTCAATTGTTAATTTTAAATCTGAGATTGAGAGATTTTTGTTAACTAAAGGTATTAAGGGATATGGGGCAAAGGCGGGTATATGGAGTTAGGTCACAGATCCGCCATGATCTCATTGAATGGCGGAACAAGCTTGAGGGGCTAAATGGCCTCCTCCTGTTCCTATGTAAAATCAGCCAGCTTCTGTTACTGGAGTACAATCTTCCCCCTGCCTAATCTTCTTCCCTGCCCTCTGCCCAGGAGATGCTTTGAAAATTGATTCCTATGCTTCAACAGAAGCAGGGCCCACTTTGAGCCTTCAACTGACAGTGTAAGCCAGGCATTACGCTTTCCATTGTTACTGGCTTTAGCTTTGTGATCCAGCAGGATTGATAAACCAGTCTTGCTTGTTGTTTTAAGAACATAAGAAAGTAGGAATAAGGAAAAGGTTGTTTGACTTGCCCTTTCATTTAGGCTCAGGTCAGGGTTAGAGTTAGGGTGGGCTCAGGTTTAGCCTTAGATGTTAACTGTTCATTCCATTTGCCGTAAAGAAGTACTATTTACTAAAGTGGTGTAAATAAAAGTTGCACAACAGTCAAGATAAAGGAATGGAACCAGCACGGGTTATACTGCCTTGGTGTAGACGTTAGCCAGTTTGCGTAGAGCGAACATCTAACTAGTTGCTATGGGGATAAGAATCCGCTGCACCATTCCTGGAACATGCCGGAAGCTGTACGCTCAGCCTGAATTCCCGTCCATTTGGACCTTTAAAATCACCGGCTGGCAGTGTATCCTTTCCCGATGTGTGCTCCTGGCATTCACTAGGAACAGCTCAGCCAGAATTTTTTTTTAAACCCCTCCCCCATCCACGTATCGCTCTCACCTCCCCAAAGTGGATGTTGTGATGGGAAAAAAAATCCCCATTGATCCCTGCAGTAAAGCGTTTAAACACCCACTGCTCTCACTCACCTGCTGCCGTCTGGCTCAAAGACAACAGGCAGAGCCTGGGAAGTCTTTTCCAGTCAATTTAGTTAGGGAAAAAAAATCGACATTGTGCCTGAGAGATTATGATCTGAAGTTTGGCACCATGGTAATTTGAACAATATGAAGCTGAATTCAAAAGCGAACTTTGTTTATCCTTGGCTGAGTCGACTCTCTGAAGCTGCACTTGATGTTATTGAAGACCTGAGGTGTTCAACTCCAACCATCTGAAGCTGAAATTCTCAGCAGCCTCACCTTAGACAGGCAGGAATTGATTTTGTTTGTCAAACTAATCTATTAAAAACATTGCAGCAAAGTCTATAATATATAACATATATTTATAAAGCACCTTTCACGTCGGAACAGCTGAAAGAGTTAGATTATGAGGAGAAATTACATAAACTAGGCTTGTATTCCCTGGAATAGAGAAGGTTAAGGGATGATTTGATTGAGGTTTTTTAGGATTTTGAAAGGAATTGATAGGGTAGCTAGAGATAAACCTTTTCTGCTGGTGGGGGAGTCTAGGACAAGGGGACATAACCTTAAAATCAGAGCCAGGCCATTCAGGAGAGAAGTTAGGAAACACTTCTTCATGTAAAGGGTGAAACTCCTTTCCACAAAAAGCAGTAGATTCTAGCTCAGTTCATAATGTTAAATCTGAAATTGATAGATTTTTGCTAGCCAAGGGTATCAAATGATACGGATCAGCCATGATCTCACTGAATGGTGGAACAGGCTTGAGCGGCTGAATGGCCTCCTCCTGTTCCTATGTTCCAAAGCACTTCACACAATGAATGACTTCTTGTTTTTGAAGTGGTATCATCATTGTTGTGTAGGCAACAAGGTTTGGGAGGACATTTTTTAAAGTAACTGTTTGGAGTGTTTTTAGGAAGACGAGGGGGCTTTGAGAGGTGAGGATCTTTTTAGCTTCTGATATTGAAATTATCCACAGACTCAGTGACATTATCCAGTGACGTGCTAAATTGTATGGAACAAAATGATTCCTGGTTTCAATTGATGGCCTGTGTTGTCTTAGCTGACTTCAGCTGGGTCAGTGACGGGGCTGCTGGGTTACAAAGGAAGAAAATATGCCAGGGTTGTCATTCCACTTTGTGTTCCACCAATCCTGCTGGAAGTGTGTAGAGGTCGAATGAGGCCAGGATTGGGCTCAGCTGTGATATTCACTGCAGTTACTGGGTTTCATTATTAGGTATGAATAATAGCCATTTAGGTGATACTGGAGGGCACCTGATGCCCATCGAACCATATTCCAGCAAGGAGTATATGTCTTCAAGAAAGGAGGGTGAGAAAAGGTTGAAAAAAATCTCCATCTGCTTATCATACATTATAATGTGCTTATTAACACATGCCAACAAGTACTAGATGATTTCATTGTCTGTGCTGTTGTCTATTTTGCATTTCCAAATGTTAATTAGATGTCCACACAGTTTCATAAGGTTTGCATCTTCCACACACTGATCCATCTACCAGCCCATATCAAATATGCACCCGCCATATCTCTGCTTTGTGGAGGAAGAACAAGAGGACCAACAGAGGGATGTATTTCAGGTCAGGCTATAAAAGAGGCAGGCTGTCTGATCAGAAAATCTAGGTTGTAGTGACCACAAGCAATTCCTCTCCCACAATTTTCTATCTAACAAAGTACTTGGATTATAATTAATACTAGACTGTCCATTGACAAATAATTGCAGATACCTTCACACATCATCAACCCTGCCATGGAAACAAAACTTTGCTTGAGCATGTACTCACATTCATCATTGGTGCATCCAGTGAGTCCCGAATATGAATACATATTATAGCATTACAACAGTGACTACACTTCAAAAAGTACTTCATTGGCTGTAAAGCGCTTTGGGACGTCCGGTGGTCGTGAAAGGCGCTATAGAAATGCAAGTCTTTTTCATTTCTTTCTTAATAGTAACCCCTCAAATAACATCTGATATTTTTGAAATATCGCTCCTTATTGTCTCTTTGAAGTGTTTCATGCATGATAAAAGCAACACTGCAGCTCTTAAGAAACAAATGCAGAACACATTGGAGTTACTGGAAAGGTGTTTGAGCTTAGCTCCCAGCTCCTAGCCTCCTGCAAGGGCAGTCAATCTGCCAACGTCACATCTAAGGCCCACAAAAGACAAGGCACCTATTCTAGCCTCATACCAGAGTGAGGAGAATGAATGGACTCCAGGAGTCATTAATCTACTCTGCCTGTACAGTACCAGAGAATTGAGGATAGCCGGCCATTTGAAGGTACACGGCTGCAGTCTTGTCCTACAGTTAGACCTGCCTATGCTCAGTACCCAATTAACCATTATAAATTAAATATTGGTAGGTGTAGATCTGGCAAGGAAGAAAATTAATTTTGAAAAAATGGTGGGACATTTGTATCTCCTGATGGGGGGGCATGGTCCTGATCATCCGGCTCTAATTTATAACTAATAATGGGAAATACAATTGACTTGCAATATATTATACCCCGGAAAAACCCCATCCCCCCTCCATTAAGGTCAGCTTTTCTGATCAACTGTACTGGGTGGAGGGGGATTGCAAAAAAAATTGGCCAGGCAGGCCATTGGCATGTTTTGTACTCAGTACTTTCTGCTTGTGATTGAATGTCTGGCTGCAACTTTGCACCCCAGAGTGCTTGCATGACATCTCATGCTGCACCTGGAATGCATGACAAATTATTTAAATAAAAACCTTGCGCAATTTCCTAGCTTTTCTGCTGCCTCCTTTGAGTGGCCGCAGAGAAAATTCCTTTGGGATAACACTTATAACTTAGCACTCCCAGCACAGATTTTCATGTGACAGGAGTGCATATGAGAAATTCAGCCGTGTCAGTCAGCCCACCCAATGCGTGGCCCGTATTAATATCCATCATGAAGGCCATGGACAGGGGTGGGGGAGGGAGCATATTTGGGCAGTGTACAGGCCTGGCAAGTTAAATGGGGCAGCATGGCCCATACGACAAAACTCTGCTTCTAAAAATGGCCGTCACAATTTCCCTACCATGTGACCTTGGTCTGCCTGCTGGAGGTGCATCCTCCCTCATTTAGATGAAGCGGGGGGCATGGCCAACTGCATCCCCCCACCCCCAATATGTCCCTTGCATTTTTGCCCACTTACCTACCTGAAAATCACCACCACTATAAAGATGGCGTTGCTGAGCTCATATGGCTGCCCACAGGTGAGAAGAGATTGGGGAGATGAAAGGTCAAACAGGAAGAGTGTGATTCTGCAACTCTGCTGCCTGTATCCTAACTCGCACCAAGTCCCATTCACCCTTCACCCCTGTGCTCGCTGACCTACATTGGCTCCCGGTCCGGCAACACCTTGATTTTAAAATTCTCATCTTTGTTTACAAATCCCCCCATGGCCGCATGGCCTTCCTATCTCTGCAACCTCCTCCAGCCCTACAACCCTCTAAGATATCTGCGCTCCTCCAATTTTGGCCTTTTGCGCATCCCCGATTTTAATCGCCTCATCATTGGCGGCTGTGCATTCAGCTGCCTGGGCCCTAGGCTCTGGAATTCCCTCCCTGAATCTCCCTGCCTCCCTGTCTTCCTTTAAGACGCTCCTTAAAACCTACCTGTTTGACCAAGCTTTTGGAGATCTGCCCTAATATCTCCTTATGAGGCTCAGAGTCAAATTTTAATTGATTTCAGAGCTGCTCTGAGCAAATACCGAGCCATAGTTTCAAAATATCTCTAACATGCTGTCAGGTTCAGATCCGATCATAACCTGCTCGAGCTTCATTCTACTTCATCATAACCTCATCCTATCACACGCCCAACTCTTGCCTTAGCCTGTAATTTATCGTCAATGTTTTTTCTTCTTTTTCAAAGTGCTTCAGGCAGCCACAGTTCATTTGAATTTAACATGTAAACATGTCTGTCTTCCCCACCTTCCCTCATATATATTAACCTGAATCAACTTAACATTCAAGTTAATCCCTCCTCAGCTGTTTGCCAAAGTTTTATGTCATTCTCACTTTTACCTGACTTTCTCACTACCCACCTGCTGCCCATCCCACTTTAGTTTCTCTTAGATCATCGTTTTACTGGAGGTGATTTGACTACAGTGTCATTTTAGTTCAGTTTCTATCCTTCTAGAAGGACTTTCGATAACCATCCTTCATGCGATAGACTATTTAAAGGAGAAGGAATATTTATACTTCTTAATGCCTGAGGCGTGGTCCATGCATTTTTTATTAATATAATGTGTAGTCTGAAGCTTGTACTTTTAGACAGTGGAGTTACTCAGCAGTGCAATCCATGTAATTGTTCTGCTTCAAGGAAGAAGGGAAGGAAGGTAGGAAGGAAAGAAGGATGGAAGGATGGAAAGAAGGAAGGAAGGAAGAGAAGAGGGGAGGGAGGAAGGAAGGAAAGAAGGAAGGAAGGAAAGAAGGATGGAAGGATGGAAAGAAGGAAGGAAGGAAAGGAAGGAAGGAAAGAAGGATGGAAGGATGGAAAGAAGGAAGGAAGGAAAGAAGGAAGGAAGGATGGAAAGAAGGAAGGAAGGAAGGAAGGGAGGGAGGAAGGGAGGAAGGAAAGAAGGATGGAAGGAAGGGAGGAAGGAAGGAAGGACCTCATGCAGGAATGAGTCCGAAAAAGGCTGTGATGAGGAAATGAAGGGGAGAAGTTACAAGATGATATAAGGGCTCGGGCAGATGAGGATGAGAAGGCTGAGGGGAATTGCGTAGGTAATCTCAAACACTGAGGCTAAAACATCCATTAGTTCCTTGCACTTGACATACAGTAAATGTGCACATCCTAGCTTAGGGTTAAGGCTTATTGTTAGGTTACAGAAGAGAAAGGCTTACACTTTGTCTAACTTGAGCCACACCTGATCTTACAATACAGGGTTCAATAATTGTGATGAAACTTCACTCCCCAGTACAAATATGAGCAGAGGATTCACCCCCCAAAAAATAGGAGGTTGGTTTGACTCCAGAGTAAATCTCCGGGACGTCTTTTGATGTAGGCTACCTGTTTTTCTAAGCTGCGGAATTCTACAGCCACACCAGACCTGCCTCAGGCCTTGGCTGGGAACTCTCCTGCAGCCTAAACACAGTCAAACTTAAACCCATGGAGAAGTGAATATGAGCCATGTAGGGTGATTCCGCTTTGTGCGGCCAGTGTTAATGAGATCCATTTATACCACAGGTGTGGTAAGAATTGAACAACATGTAGTGGCAGGTTCAAAATAGACTGAAGAAAACAGTGCCTCAATATTTTATATTGCCTCAGCAACGGCCCTGCTCCTGAAAACAAAACTTGTAAAGCTTGCCTAAGTCATTGAAAACACAAACCACAGTCTCCTTTTAACTCACTGTTGCTACACATTCAATTGCTTTTTAAAATCATCATCAAATTTGCCTTCCTTTGTTCAGCTACTTAATCACACTCTTTTTTTTGTTTCTGTAGTTTTACACTTAATTGGTCGGAATTGAAAGGGAAATGGCCGTGCGGGTGTAAATTTTATCCTGGAACCTTATTTCACTCAGAAGGCCCTTGTATCATCTTCTGTAATGTTCCTGCTTCTGGACTCTTGAAGTACAGTACGTTGATGTAATCTAAATCAAACACTTACAAAACATAGTCTGCAGCTTCCCGTGTTTTCATTCCTCAGTGCTGTTCAGCAGCACGCTACTTATGACCTGCACTTTTTATGTCGTATGTGTTAGATCCGTGTATCTTGATGTTGTGTCCTTCAATAATTAGACAAGAGACTGCAGGGAACAATCAACAGGTGTTTACTGGATGAGGGTTACTCTAGAACTAACTGTACAGATCCCTATTCAGGGTTTATATACAGGTGTGGTCACTGCCGCTACTACAGTATACAGGAGCTGTAAAAAGTAGTTCTCACCTTAAAGGTACATACATTACAATTCCTCCCCTTTTAGATTAACAGTACCATAACACTCATTTAACAATTAAATATCAAACTAATTAAAATTAACACTTTTAACATGCAACATTAACTGAAAATAGTCTATTTATAAATTCAGTCTTTGGGGAGGCTTCCTGATCCTTTCTGGATAGCGCCTTTCCCGAGTGTCTTGCTCTTGGTGCGGAGGCGATTCTGGCCCCCTGTCGTCGGTTGGTTCATCCACTTCCGATGCTACTGTTTCTGGGGTAGATGCTACCTGTACGTCGGGTTCATCACCAGGTACGTATGGGCGAGACATGGGGTTGACTCGTTCCTGTGACTCTAGGATCTGGTCAACATGGCGTCTCACAATGTTCTCCCCAACATCCACTGTGTACATTAGTGGCCCCTGCCGTGTGCATATCGTTCCTGGTTGCCATTTCTCTGTTCGGCAGTCGCGGGCCAAGACTGGTTGCCCTACATTGAAGCTCCTTGTCGGCTTCTCATTGATGTGCTGGAATTGCTTATCCTCAACATCTCTTCGTACATTTGGTCTGAGCAAATCCAGACGAGATCTCAACCTTCGGTTAAAGAACATCATGGCCGGGGTCTGGTTGGTCACTGCATGTGTTGCATTTCTGTAGGCTAACAGGAACTTGTCCACCTTATGCTGCAGTGGAATGTCATCATCGCACATGGCCCTTACTGCTTTTTTAAAGGTTTGTACGAACCTCTCAGCCAATCCATTTGTGGCTGGATGATACGGGGCGGATGTGTAATGCCTTACCCCATTCCTTTTCATAAATCTTCGAAACTCTTCGGACACAAACTGTGGTCCGTTATCAGAGCAAATCTGCTCTGGCGAGCCGTTCCTGGCCAAAATAGGCCGTAGGACTGCAATCGTTTTCTCCGTGGTGGTGGAGGACATTTTGATCACCTCAGGCCATTTCGAGTGCGCATCCATGGCTATTAAAAACATTGAGTCCATGAATGGACCAGCAAAATCAATATGCACCCATTGCCATGGAGATGAGGGCCACTCCCATGGGTGTAGAGGGGCATGTGGTGGTGCATTTTGGACCTTCTGGCATCCTGAGCAGCTCTTTGTCAGGTCCTCGATTTGCTGATCGATCCCCGGCCACCACACATAAGCCCTAGCAAGGCTTTTCATTTTCACCCCTCCCAGATGACCTTCGTGAAGCTCATTGAGCACTCTCTCCCTTAACTTGGGTGGAATTACCACTCGGGATCCACACATCAAGGTCCCCTGGCATACTGACAACTGTTCTCTTCTGGATGAGAATGCTGGCAACAGTGAGTCGCCATGTGCTGGCCATCCCTTCACCGTCAAATCATATACCCGAGATAGCGTCGGGTCATTTCGGGTCTCCTTCTCTATACCAGCGTTAGTTACTGGCAAGCATTCAATTATAGTCGAATGAAATATTTCGACAGGATCCACTGCTGGTGCTTCCTCCGCAGTAGGCAGTGGCAGGCGTGATAGCCCATCAGCGTTTCCATGCTGTTTCGTGCCCTTATACTCGATTTCATATTGGTGCGCCCCTAGAAAAAGGGACCATCTTTGTAGCCGTTGCGCAGTCATCACCGGAACGCCCTTCTTTGGATTAAAGATGGAGACAAGTGGTTGGTGGTCAGTCAGCAAGGTGAACTTCTGCCCGTGCAGATAGTGGTTGAACTTTTTCTCTCCCCACACCAGGCTGAGGGCCTCCCTGTCAATCTGGGCGTAGTTACGCTCGGTTGAGGTTAGTGATCGAGACGCAAAGGCTACTGGCCTCTCCGAGCCGTCTGGGAATTTGTGCGACAGCACCGCTCCAATGCCATAGGGTGATGCATCACATGCCAACCGAATTGGTAGTGCTGGGTTGAAATGAGCCAACACCTCTTTTGATGTGATCAATGCTTTGCTCTTCTGGAAAGCTCATTTACATTCGTCACTCCACTTCCATGGTACCCCCGTTTGCAGTAGGGTGTTCAGTGGGTGTAATACTGTAGACAAATTCGGCAAGAACTTATGGTAGTAGTTCACTAGCCCGAGGAACGACCTCAGTTGTGACACATTTTCCGGTGCTGGAGCCTTGACTACTGCCTCAATCTTTTCAGGGGACTTATGTAACCCCTCTTTATCAATAACATGGCCACAATACGAGATCTGCTTCTGGAAAAACTCGCATTTGTGGCAATTAGCTCGGAGCCCATATTCCTTCAATCTAGTGAGCACCTGCTCCAGGTTGGCGAGGTGATCACTGTCATTTTCGCCCATGACCAGGATGTCGTCCAAATAACACTGGGTCCCTGGAATTCCTTGCAGGACTTGTTCCATTGCCCTTTGCCAAATAGCCGGAGCTGATGCTACCCCGAACACCAGCTGGTTGTATTGGTAGAGACCTTTATGAGTGTTGATCGTGAGGTACTGTTTTGAGGCTTCTTCTACCTCCATTTGCAGGTACGCCTGGGCCAGATCAATCTTAGTGAAGCATTTCCCTCCAGATAGCGAGGCGAAAATATCTTCAATCCGCGGAAGCGGTTATTGTACAGTGTGAAGGACTGGGTTCACTGTCACCTTAAAGTCCCCACAGATGCGAACCTTCTTTGGTTCCCCAGGTGTATTACTCAACGACCTCTTCATTACAGGAACGGTGGGTGTAGCCCACTCGCTCCAGTCCACTTTGGACAGTACTCCTGAATGTTCCAAACCTTCCAGCTCTGCTTCGACGGCTGGGCGGATCGCATAAGGTACCGGTCTGGCCTTAAAAAACTTTGGGCTTGCATTTTCCTCTATTTTGATCGTCGCTGTTATGCCTTTTAGTGTTCCGAGTCCCTGCTGGAACACTTCTTGTGCGTCAGTTAGCATTTTTGACAGTCGTCCAGGTGTGACGTCGTCATCCTTTTTGGCATCTACAGTCAGTGCTTGTATGGAATGCCAATCTAGCTGTATCTTCCGGATCCATTCACGTCCTAGTAGTGGTGGTCCTCCATCTGGCAATACATATAGGTCCATTTTTGGTGTTTCCTTGCCGTTATATATAACGTTCACCCTTATTTTTCCTTTGGGGTAGACTTTTTGCCCCGTGTACGTCTTCAAGACAATCTTTGTATCTCTCAAGGGTATATGTGAGAATAGCCGCTTGTAGTCCCTTCGGTTTATGACTGTTAGGGCTGATCCTGTGTCCAATTCCATTTTCACTTGGACTCCTGCTATCTTGAGCGTGACCCAGATAGTTTGGTGATCCTCCATTTTGATCACATTATGTAGTTGCAGACACCCCAGCTCCTTGCTTCCGGAGTCTGTATCACTTTTCTGTTTGTCTGAACTACTCTCCGTCACCTTATGCACCTTCTTGTACTTCTCCTGTGGAGATTTCTTGCTGCTGGTTTTCTTTCCCGACCTGCAGACTCTTGCTATGTGTCCTACTTTTCCACACTGTCTGCACACTTTGTCCTTGAACCAGCAATCATTATGGTCGTGTGTTGTTCTGCCGCAGCGATAGCACTTCACTGTTCTGTATGACATTTCATTTGTGCCATATTCTTGCGGTCTCCGTTGTACCTCTGCCGCGCCCCGTGCTGCTGCTTCGTGTGATACTGCCATGCTGAAAGCCTTGTCCAGCGTAAGATCCTTTTCTGATAGAAGCCGTTTCTGGGATCCTTCACTTTGAAGCCCACACACAAACTTGTCCCTTAAAGTATCTGCTAGTCCCGTTGCAAAGTGGCAGTGTTTCGATAGCTTGCACAGTTCCGTTAAATACTCAGCATTACTTTCATCTTTATGCTGGTTCCTTTTGTGAAACTTAAATCTTTCTGCTATCAGCAGCGGTGTGGAGTTTAAGTGGTCCTGTAGGATTGACACTATGTTTTCAAAATCCTTTTCCACTGGCTTCTCTGGGGTTACTAGGTTTCGCAGTAAGCCATACATTTTTGCACCCATTGAATTCAACAATACCAGCGCTTTCCTGTCATCTGGCACTTCATTCGCCTTGCAGTACACTTCTATGCGTTCGACATATGTCGTCCAATCTTCGACTTCATTGTCGAACGCTGTGACACTGCCACTCTTCGGCATCCCTGGGTGTGGTTAGACTGGCTCAAAATGGCATCTCCCGCGCTCTCCCTTCTTCCCCGCTGCGGCTCAAAATGGCTTCTCCCGCGCTTTCCTTTCTTCCCCGCTGACGCTGCTCGGCCCTTGAACACCAGCTGCGCTCTGCGCATTTTCCTGCGCACCTCTCTCCCCCGTTGACACTGCTCGGCCCTTGAACACCGGCTGCGCTCTGCTCTCTCTCTCTCATCCATTGACGCCGCTCGGTCCTGAACACCGGCTGCGCCCTGTGCGCTCTACCCTCTCTTTCTCCCCCGTCGACGCTGCTCGGCCTTTTTCTGTGCCGTCGGTCGGCTCTAGCCGCCGCTGTCCGGGAAGGGTCTGCGCAGTACCTGTTGCCAGCCCGTTTCGCTGGACCACCGTGACTGGAGAACCAAGCCCGGCTCTCGACAGCCTCCCCTGCGATGCTCAAATCTCTGCTGGATGAATGGGGGGGTTTCCCGTGGTCGACGCCCGTGCTTGTGGACTCGGCCTTCTTCCACTGTTCTCCAGGAGCGAATCCCTGGGAGGTGATGCAGAGTTGCAGGTAGGTTTGAATCTTCTCATCGTCAATGTTAGGTCCGTGTATCTTGATGTTGTGTCCTTCAATAATTAGACAAGAGACTGCAGGGAACAATCAACAGGTGTTTACTGGATGAGGGTTACTCTAGAACTAACTGTACAGATCCCTATTCAGGGTTTATATACAGGTGTGGTCACTGCCGGTACTACAGTATACAGGAGCTGTTAAAAGTAGTTCTCCCCTTAAAGGTACATACATTACAGTATGTTCCCAGTGTTCATTTGTTTTTCCCACCTCGCCCCTCCCCCACCTCCACCCTATGCTACGCACCACTCTAAAATACAATGTGCTTTTACGTTACTGCAGCATCCAGGTCTCAGGTGATAGAGTTATGTGCCACCATTCTTCTGCCTTTGTACTGTGATGTGGTGAGGGGCTCAGTGTACAATGTCTCTGGAAATAGAAATCTGTTGCTCCGGCCTCATGTGGGTCATTGTGCTGGCAATGTGACCTCTCCGCCACTCATGTTTACGCTATTTCTCTGGGAGCTCCATTGGTCTCCTGCCTGCAAACGTCGTGGCGGAAGACCAGGAGAGGCCTGGTGGAATTTCAGGGGCATTGTCCTGGTACCTTATGTAATTCTTTGGCTGTTACATCACATTCTACTGCTTCCCCACTCCCACCACCCGCCTCCCCCCATCTCCAGTATAGTATCAGCCATTATTTGAACAACTTGCATTGCATTTCTGAATCCAGCTCAGAAACAGTGAGGGCCCCAGGACTAATGCCTGGGAAGCTCCACTCAGTCCAGCTCCCTGGCCTGACCTGGTATCACTCTTTAATGAGTACTTGTTGCTTCCTCTCTTTCAGCCAGTTCTTTATTCACTTCCAGGTCTGCCCAATTTTGAGGCATTCCATGGGTGGGCAGAAGCGCGAAATGGGGGTGGAGATCCATTAGGCCGTACCCCAACCCACTTTGGTGTCCACCTCATTTCCCACTGCCATTTCTGGGCAGGTGTATGCAAATGACGCAGGAATGGCATGCCATTTTCCATCATTAACACCTCACAACTCATCAAAATGATGGCAGTATGAAACAGGACATCAAACATTGATGGATGCTATTAAAACCTTATTAAAACCTATTATGTGTCAATTATCTTGACGTTGCTGCCTACTTTGGCATTGACTTCTGTGCTATTTGCTGAGAGGCTGTCATTTTGCTTCCCCCAGCCTCCCTTGGATAAGATACAATGTCATGTTAATTGGAAGTTCTCTGCCGTATGTGCTTCTTGGCTGAAGAGGAGGTGGAGCAACGGAGAGAGGCAAGGCTTCACTGCAGACCTATTGCAGCCAGCTGCCGGCATCACCACAACAGATTATACAGGCAGAGACATTCTGGCAGCAAAAAACATCTGACTACTGCACGACAGCCATTTCGTCATCTTCCCTCTTCCCACCACAAATATGCTAACACCTTCAGATCGTTCTGTGATGTGCAACAACTACTTTCAGGCCTTGCCAAAAACAATATCAGCAAGCACAACAAATTTACTGCAACCATAATTTAAATGTCAAACTATACTGTGCCTTGTACTTCTTAGCCCCATGCTTCCACTTGGCGTAACTGTGTGATAAAACCTCTTAAGCCAAACATCATCCTTCTCTGAGATACTTTCTGATTGGTTGGTGTACGTGAGGTGCTTGGCTGTTGCCTTCCTATCGGTGCCTCTTGGGACTGAAATGGTCCTCATCTCACACAAGGTAAGTCCTAAGATGGATCTGCTACATGCTGCAACTCCTGTGCAGCTGCAAGGGCAGCATGGTCTTGTCCCCTTTTTGGCCAGATGTGCAGCCTTTGAAGGTGGTTGGTGGGAGGGCTGACAGGTGTTGCGGTGTCACAAGAAAGTGGCTGGAAGAGATCACCCTCTCCAAATGGCACTGTCAGTCACTCAGGCAGCAGCCTGAGTGAGTATCCATGGAAGAAGTACAGATCGTTCATAGGGCCTTTATCATGAAGGCCTCTGTTGCAGATCTTGCTGAAGCTGCCACACTTTCCAGGGGGTTTGCAGTGCTGTGAAACCATCTACCAGGGTACTACACATCTGGGTAGTGGAATATATCACTCAGCCCTGTAACTACAGCACAATCTCCGACACAGCCTACAGTGCCTGCACATCTGCCTGATGCTCTGTAAGCATGCATTTAAAAAAACGCTCTGGCTCCCCGCTGTCTCCTGCCCTCTGGTCCTCATGTTCCATCCCCACCTGCTCCGGCTCACACTGGTGTTTGATTCACTCTCTAGCTCACCCTCTAATCTCCCCAGGATGGATATCTCTGAGCTGGTGCTTGGATGGGAGAGCATGAGCGACGGCACATGCTTTGAGGTTTCAGAAGGGCCTGGTTTTTCCATTGTCTCTTCTTCTTCTTCTTCTTCTTCTTATTCTTATTATTCTTATTCTTATTCTTATTCTTCTATATTAGAAGAGGGGAACAGGTTATAATGGATTGCTGAAGACCAGAGTTCTCATGTAACTTTTGGTAGAAGGCATAACACGAGGGTTTCATAATGTATGTTTGATGAAAGGATGAGGTAGGAAGAGGAGCAGAAGTTCAGGACGAACTGTCAGCTGGTACATGCTCTCCTACTTCTGTGACTTCAGCTCCCTCTACAGCCAACCGCCGCCCCCCCCGACCCCCCAAGGATTTGACAAGCTTCCTTCACATAGGAGATGAGCAGGTGAAGGTTTGAGGATCTGCCATGTCTTGCAACATTATGCCCCCCCCAAAATAAGAAATGCAAAATTTGAGAATTACACTTGGCATGCACAGGGGTCAGGAAGCATGCACCAAGTAATCAGATCCTATCTGAGGCATTTAATAAGCTGATTGCATGACAGATTGTAAGTGAAGGAACACTTACAGATGAAGGCTGTGGATGTGAAGGGCACTGCATGTTCTCCTGGCCTTGGATGGTAAGCAATTAAAATACTTGAACATAGTGTGAGGGGAGGTATCTGTAAGTGAATGACTCACATTCTCAGATGGTGTGGTTGGCTCCTCTCACCTTGCTTGCCCAGTTCATTTTCCAACTGAGTTGTTGTGCAAGGGGTGTTGGAGTTGGCACTCAGTGCCCTGGCCATCTCCTGCCCATACTGCTGTACTGCTCTCTTCTGGCGGCAGATTTGACCCCTTTTTTCTGTTGGACTTCATGTGTCTTCTGCAACTTCATCCATGAACCTGGGGGCTCTGAGCCCCCACTTCAGACCTCAAGATCTGCCTGACATTCTTCAAGTACAGTTAAGCATGGAAAGCGATTTTAGTTGGTGTGTGCCTTTAAATCTAGTGGCAGCATGTAAGTTCCTAGCCCAGGCAAGCTCCCAATGACTGGCATTCCGAATGCTGGGAGTTTGCTGTAATTATTATAATTAAGCTGATACCAAAAACTGTATCATTGCCCTCAACATGAGCTCATATTTATGCACTGTATCAACTAATATTGCAATAATTTCTTCTTCCTTACCCATGCATTCCTTCACTTGCTCGCTGCCTTTCCATAAGCGCCAATGATGCTACAATGTGTAATTGCTAGCACCTCCCTTGCCCAGCACGAGGATGCCCAGGAGTACCCAATGACAACACTTTTCATTACTGAAACCAACATACTGCGCATTTCTGTCCTCCCAATCCCTACAAAGTGAACCTTCACACATAGGGTTAGGCAGATTTCCATGCAGCCCTTGCTAGATAATCAATGACATACTCCTGCTGTTCTAGGAGAAGGCAGCGCATAACGGAAGGCAGGTGGCCACAGATGGAGCAGGCTGAGTAAGTGGCATGATCTGACTCCATTTGAGGAGTGGGCCCTGCAAATTTACAGCCAGAACTTGGTGCAGGAGGCAGGAGATGGGGAAGCTGGAGGCTTAGCCCCGGTGGAGGAGTAGTGCAACACTTATCCTTCCCTTACAGTCCGATGCACAAGCACTGACACGCAAGCTTGCATACATCAGTGGCTCTATGTCTGGTGTTTGGCAAGGGCTCTGTTCACAAAGTTGTTCTGAGGGCGTGCTCCTAATACATCTCCTCTTTCTCCCTCTGCAGGTATTCAGCAGAAGCTGCAGCAGGGCTCCAAGATCTGTCCACCCTCGACAGTCAACTTAAGGGCAGCACAAAGGGTGATTGCACAAGGATGCAGGAGCAGGTGTGGCTGGTCCAGGAGGAGCAGGAAGCACCTGGCTGGAGGGTCAGGTCACCTCCATCCACAGCTGAAGAGGGCAATAGGTGCTGACCCTCGGGAACCCAGCTTGTAAAAAGAAGGTTGCGTTCGGAAGCATGAGATTGTTGGAGGAATTGGGCAACTTGGTCACCAGCTTCTGGCACATGCCGGCTAGTGTGGAGCATTCTGCAACCTGCGGGTGTGAGATTCCCATGCATGGCATTGAAAGCACCAGGCAGCGTTGGAGCAAACGGCAGCTGCTGCGACATCTGCAATGCTGCCCCTCATGGAAGAAGCCGATATGCATCTCTCCTTGGAAGGAGTGCAGCGCAGATTGACCAGAATGTTACCAGGGCTCCAAGTGTTAGATGATGAGGAAAGATTACATAAACTAGGCTTGTATTCCCTGGAATATAGAAGGCAAGAGAGTGATTTGATTGAGGTTTTTAGGATTTTGAAAGGAATTGATAGGTTAGATAGAGAGAAACTTTTTCAGCTGGTGGGGGGAGTCTAGGACAAGGGGAAATAACCTTAAAATCAGAGCCAGGCCACTCAGGAGAGAATGCTAGAATCTTGAAGGAGAACCCAATTACAACTGTTCAGTGATGAAATTTGCTTTCAATTCAAGAATGATTCAAGTTGCATTCAGGTGTGAAATTTTTAATAAAACATTGGCTTGTGAGAGAAAGACATGCATGTGATAGTGCATGAAAACCATAGAGTTTATCCTGCTGCCTGAGGGATAGCAAACCTTTAAGCTTAGAGAACATTATGGCCTAAAAATTCGATCATGCCATGCCCATTTTACAGGCGTAAAACGGACGCCTAAGGGTTCAATATGGTGGGCGGAGTGCACGGGCTCATTCCGCACCGTAATATGAAAGGTTAAGGGGTGATTTGAATTTAGTTTTTAGGATTTTGAAAGGAATTAAGAGGGTAGATAAAGAAAAACATTTTCCGTTGGTGGAGGGAGTCTAGGTCAAGGGGACATAACCTTAAAATCAGAGCCAGGCCAATCAGGAGAGAAGTTAGGAAACACTGTTACATGCAAAGGGTGGTAGAAGTGTGGAACTCTCTCCCACAAAAAGCAGTAGATGCTAGCTCAATTAATAATTTTAAATCTGAGATCGATAAATTTTTACTAGCCAAAGGTATTAAGGGATATGGAGCCAAGACGTGTAAATGGAGATAGGATACAGATCAGCTATGATCTCATTGAATGGCAGAACAGGCTCGAGGGGCTGAGTGGCCTACTCCTGTTCCTATCTCTCCTGACTGTTGCTATACAGGCCTATGGTTGTGATGTGACCTTCTCATTGGACAGGATAGCCGATGACCTTGGCCAAATCTGGTAAAGCGATTATTATAATCTTCTGAGATGTCCTTGCTGCAATGGAGTCAGTTCACCCACAGATCAGTGGGAAACAGTGGAATGGAGCCCGGGAGTAGGGACCCGCCACACGTGACAATGAATGATGCTGTCTCTCCCAATGGCAACACACCCAAACCAGTCCGACACCCCCACCAATCCCCATCCGCACCCACCCACTCCCCACACCCCATCGATGACTTTCCAGGAGTCAGAAGGTTGGCAGGGCCAGGCTGTCCCACAGCAGCAGAAACAACAACTTACATTTATATAGTGCCTTTAATATAGAAAAACGTCCAAAGTCACTATATTGAGGCATAAGAAGAATTGACAGAAGCCTTTATGTGGGAGCACTCCTGTTGGCAGGAACACAAAAGCCTCCATAGGTGCCATCTATTACCTCCTGGACTTTGGAAATCCTAATATTTCAAATAACAAGAGGCTCGGGCCTGTTGCTCCCTGGTGTCCATGGCTGTTTTAAGCAGCGATGCACTGCCGAGTGTCTGATGCTGCTTATCTTTCCACTGGGCCCTTGGAAAGGTCCCAAGGCAAAATAGTTCAAGGCAGTGGTGACTGGAAGCACCATGCGTGCTCTAGAGTGTGCCTGCACGTGCTTCTGTGGCAGCCTCCCTGGTGAATCTTAGCCTGCAACAGTATTGCTCCTCAGCGGGCTTCAGATAATTCCTCTAGTTCCAATAGATTTAGGTGGCAGGGTAATGGAGGCTAGGCACCTCTCTTCCCTGTCCTCTAAACATCCTTCCTCTTAGTTTTCCTCCTCTTCCACCAAGTAGCACATGTATGAGGATATGCCAAATGTGACCCTGATTCTGCTAAAGGAGATGATGGGATCAAAGAATGCCTCAGAGCACCTTAAAAACTCATATACTCAGTGCATCCCTATTGCAACAGGAAATGTTCAATTATTATCACCCATAATGGCTAAAACTCAATTACCAAGTTGCTACCCGTCTCTTTAAACGTGTTAGTATTTGAAATGCCACATAATAAAACCAAATAGCCAGTTTAGATGGGGGCAGTCTGCACCTGATCTGCAACCAATGGAAATGCAGGAAACCTTGTCACAGCCCACAATGACCTCACTTTAGCTTCCATTAAATAAAGTATAAAGCACGATACCTGTTTCGAACTCAATGGAGCAGCTCCTGCCCGACTCGCAACTGGAAATGTGCGTCAAGTGCAAATGGAGCAGAGACCCAGCATCATGGGTTAATGCCCCCTTTTTCTCAGTGCTACACCGTGCAAAGGAATATCGGAAAGCCATTATGCCATCTACGTATTCTGTTACCAAGGATGGAAGCTGCGAGGTCTGAGGTGACCCTTTGTCCAGCTTTCTCGGACGCTGGAGGATTCGAGCACACATTAATGGGCCAGAAATTGCTGGAACAATATAATGGTGAATTAACGATGCTCACCAATTACTAGATTGTAAAAAATATCCGGCAATTTGCGGCGAAAAAGAGATACGCCACGAGTTCCAATTCTCCACCGTTAGCCTCAACAAAACCAACATAAATTGTACCCTCGCCGTCAACTTCCCCGTTGGAGTTCATTGCGTGTGATAAAGTTGCTGGATTTACGCCGTTAATGCAAACTAATCTCACCGTAGCCATTTAGGGCTGGTAACTCATGTTGTAAAGTCCCTGCTAATCACGTGATTTATGGTCCTGACATGCCATTTGGAAGCCCAGAAAGGGAACAATTGAAACTCTGGAGTCTAGTAAATTGTTCCCAGAGGTTTTAAAAAACTTTTAATCTTTCTTGGCAGTATTTTTCTGCCATCCACACTCCTGTTAGTGTTGGAAGGCAATCATTTTCAGGATGCAAAGCTGTTTCGACACTCAGAAATGCAAATTAGATAGATTTCTTTCAGAAAATAACATTTTGTGATATAGTAAATGAGTAATTTGAGGCATGATGTGGTGAGTGTACCATGCTTGGGAGGAAGAAAGTGACTTTGGACCTATGGTTCCCAAAGCTCTCCACCACTGGGGTTTTCCACACCTCATGTTAGGTGAGATTGATCGCTGTGATTAGTCAAGAAGTCCATTGTCATTGTATCATGTGACTACCAGGATGCTAGAAGGCTAACTAGATGGACCTTGGTCTTTTTTCATCCAGCAATTCCCATGTTGTTATGAAAGCAGTTCCACTGTTCCTGATCATGGTGATCATGCTGGTTCAATACTTCATTGATCAAGAAAGCTTGTACATTTTGCACACCTCCTCTGCTATTCACTCCTTAACTTCTCAAGGACCAATACAGCAATGCCCAGACACAACTGGGCTACAGTGCCCTCTTCTTCTGCTTGTTCTTTTTAATTATTTTCTTACTCTTCCTTTTCTGTCTCTTTTTTCTCTGTCTCTTAATCTACTTGCTTTATTCCTCTTTCTGTCTCTAATTTGACTAATTCACCTTATTTCCTTCTCTGTCGTTCACTCGGTTTCTTTCTCTATCCTCTTCTTTCATTGGTTAAGGAGGTAGGCCATTGGAGCAGACGTTCAGTTATCAATTCGCATTCCCAGCAATTTGCAGCACAACTAGTGCGATCTGAAGGGTGAGGCAAAAAGTCCAATTCACGGCGTTCACTGCAAGATGCCTCGCTCCTGCAATTTCTGGCCCTTTGGGAATGGTTATCCTCCACAATGATTCTGTTAATTACATTCATGACAAGTAGCAAAAAATGTTTTGCCTTGTGGCAGGCAAATCATAAATCTAATTGTATTTGACAACATTTGCAATGATGTCACATTTGAAATTGAAGCCTATGCTGTTAAATTCATTACAAACCGTAGGTTGCAAAACAGTTTGGTCTCCATGAGCATATGGCGCTTTGGCTGATTCAAATGAAATCTGCTCCTGAGGCCATCAAAGGCACTATATAAATGCAAGACTTTCTTTCATAACAATTGATTTCATTGGTGTTTCTAGTTCACAAATAATAATTGATTAGTGCTGTGCTAAAACTTCCCCTGTGTGTTAAAACTTCCCCTGTGCGCTGTTTATCATGCACGCTTGTTAAAACCTTGTCTGCGCTCTTTATATGTGATCATTAGCCATTTACTTTAAACAGGCTAACAACTGTGCCAAAATGTCACAGGCAGGAATTTAAAGTGTACACATCACTTAGCGTGCTAATGATAACACAGAGGAAATTTAATGCTTTGCTGGTAAAGAAGTAGTATACTGGTAATAACCAGCAAAAGCAACAAGAACCAAATTCACATTTTCTATATAATAAGTGGGCATTAGCATGTATCTGAAATCTCCCAGCCTACACACATCCGGGAACTTACTACTCTTTCAAGGGGCGTGATCTTGAACAAATATCTTTGCGTCGTAATGGATTATCGCATCACAGGCAAGTGACCACCTTATGACAAAATGACACTCGGCTCTTCTCCCTCCCCGGCCAAATAAAAGAATCTTGCTAAACATTCTTGGATGAAGGCAATGACCCTTTGAGCATTACACTCTATGCAAGTTGCCATACCTATTTGTAGTCTGTGATGTAAACGCTATAGCAAAATGCCAAAACAAAAACTTACTTGGAACATCTTGTTTCAATTGTTGGTACAAGAATAGAAACCTCATTCTTCCAGCTGTTCCCAAACAATCTTCTGTAATTAATGCAATAAAGCTGAGTAGATTCTTGGAGGCTCTAGGGGAATTTGGGAAGGTGCACACCCAGATGAAAACAGGTTACACCAAAAGATGCCTTCGTGATTACCTTAGGTTTTTTTAAATTTCTAACCTATCAAGTGAATAGGTCGTGCAATTCAGACATGGTGTGAAAGCACAGCTGTGTGTTATTGAGGTGAGAATGACTGAGAAGGGTGTGCTTTCATTAAATTTCCTCCCACCAGTTCGTGCATACTGGTGTGAAACTTACAACAACAACAACTTGCATTTTTTTTAAATTCGTTTATGGGATCTGGGCATCGCTGGCAAGGCCAGCATTTATTGCCCATCCCTAGTTGCCCTTGTGAAGGTGGTGGTGAGCCACCTTCTTGAACCGCTGCAGTCCGTGTGGTGATGGTACCCCCACAGTGCTGTTAGGTAGAGAGTTCCAGGATTTTGACCCAGTGACGATGAAGGATCGGCGATATACTTCTAAGTCAGGATGGTGTGTGACTTGGAGGGGAACTTGGAGGTGGTGGTGTTCCCATGCACTTGCTGCCCTTGTCCTTCTAGGTGGTAGAGGTCGCGGGTTTGGGAGATGCTGCCGAAGAAGCTTTGGTGAGTTGCTGCAGTGCATCTTGTAGATGGTACACATTGCTGCCACGGTATGCCGGTGGTGGAGGGAGTGAATGTTTAAGGTGGTGGATGGGGTGCCAATCAAGCGGGCTGCTTTGTCCTGGATGGTGTCTTGAGTGTTGTTGGAGCTGCACTCATCCAGGCAAGTGGAGAGTATTCCATCACACTCCTTACTTGTGCCTTGTAGATGGTGGAAAGTTTTTGGGGAGTCAGGAGGTGAGACACTCGCCGCAGAATACCTAGCTTCTGACCTGCTCTTGTTGCCACAGTATTTATGTGGCTGGTCCAGTTAAGTTTCTGGTTAATAATGATCCCCAGGATGTTGATAGTGGAGGATTCGGTGAGGGTAATGCCATTGAATGTCATAGGGAGGTGGTTAGACTCTCACTTGTTGGAGATAGTCATTGCCTGGCACTTCTGTGGTGCGAATGTAACCTTCCACTTATCAGCCCAATCCTGAATGTCATCCAGGTCTTGTTTCATGCGGGCATGGACTGCTTCATTATCTGTGGAGTTGTGAATGGCGCTGAACACTGTGCAGTCATCAGCGAACATCCCCATTTCTGACCTTATGTTGGAGAGAAGGTCATTGATGAAGCAGCTGAAGATGCTTGGTTCTAGGACACTGCCCTGAGGAACTCCTGCAGTGATGTCCTGGGCTGTGATGATTGACCTTCAACCACCACAACCATCTTCCTTTGTGCTAGGTATGACTCCAACCAGTGGAGCGTTTTCCCCCTGATTCCCATTGACTTCAGTTTTACTAGGGCTCCTTGATGACAGACTCAGTCAAATGCTGCCTTGATGTCAAGGGCAGTCACTCTCACCTTTCAAATATAGCGCCTTTAACATAGTAAAACATTATCAAACAAAATTTGATACCAAGCCACAGAAGGAGATATTAGGACAGGTGACCAAAAGCTTGGTCAAAGGGGTAAGTTTTAAGGAGTGTCTTAAAGGAGGAGAGAGAGGTAGAGAGGTTAGGGAGGGAATTCCAGAGCTTCGGACCTCGGCAGCTGAAGGCACAGCTGCCAATGGTGGAGCGATTAACATCAGGGATGCGCAAGAGGCTAGAATTGGAGGAGGGCAGAGATCGCGGAGGGTTGTGAGGCTGGAGGAGGCTACAGAGATAGAGAGCGGCGAGGCCATGGAGGGATCTGAAAACAAGGATGAGAATTTTAAAATTGAGGCGTTGCCGATCAATGCTGCACATTTTTATTTATTACTGTACTCAGATTGTGGGTTTGTGCATTTATTAGCTTAATGATTGTAATGTTAAGTGTGGCATAAACAAAAATGAACCAGGATCTTACCCTAGGAAAATCCCACCCTTCCCTGATGTGTCTGCGTGGTTATGCTGTCCTGATGTCATCATCGAAAGTTGTTTTTCTGTTTTATGGGACATCTTAATGTCTTTGCAATTACATCTAAAGATTTTGCAAGCTTATCTGCCTAAATAACCTCAGGCCACATATCATTACATGAGTAATTTCCAAGTGAACAGCAGCTGCTTCACACATTCAACCTGCAGCGTCATTTTCATTCTCCCATTGTTGCCCACAACCCCCCTGTTAGTCGAGCACCAGCTCTCATCTGAAGATGGCAGCTGCTCTTAAAGGTCCATTGAAACATAATACTTTTGCATTCTCATAAGGGGGTCCAATGAAAACCCTGGCCAACCTTTGTGTGCTGCTCTCTCTCAGTCACTGCTCCTAACCAAAGCCAGCTTGACTGCTGGAGACCCTATATTTCCCTAGCCTAAAAAACAAAAAAACCCATGGGTTTACCTTTAAAAGAAGACATGGTGGCAGCATTTGAGTTCTATGAAAAAGTGGGTCTCCAATGTCATCGGGGTATAAATTCACCTTGGGCAGTAGAGCTAAACGGGCGGATTCGCAGTTACATTGCAGTCAGTGCAATTCAATATCAGGCGGGGCGTATAACGGCCGGCTGATCCATCACCGCCCATTTTGCACTCAAGATGAATTTCTGCCCCATTGGGTCTCCAGAGTTTGGGTCTTTTCCATTACTGAATCCAGTTGAAGGCCGGGGAATCGCACATTTGCCATCAAGGGCATTCCTTCAATATAAGAAAATGCTTTATGTCGCTTGAGATTGCAGCGTAGCTTTCAGCAAATCAGAACCCCCCCATCTTTGTGGCTGCATTTATATGGCAATCCTACTTGTGATTCTGACAGCAGGGATGTAATATGAACAAGCTGGACACTAAGGGAATTAAGGGATATCACTACAAGCCCACTGACTCCCACAGCTACCTGGACTACACTTCCTCCCACCCCACCTCCTGTAAGGACTCTATTCCATTCTCCCAGTTTCTCCGTCTCCGCCGCATCTGCTCCGACGATGCCACCTTCCACACCAGTGCTTCCGACATGTCTTCCTTTTTCCTCAACCGAGGATTCCCCTCTACTGTGGTTGACACGGCCCTCGACCGTGTCCGTTCTATCTCCCGCACTTCTGCCCTCACCCCTGCCCCTCCCTCCCGGAACCACGATAGGGTTCCCCTTGTCTTCACCTTTCACCCCACCAGCCTTCACATTCAATGGATCATCCTCCGCCATTTCCGCCACCTCCAAAGTGATCCCACCACCAAACACATCTTCCCCTCCCCTCCCCGTTCAGCATTCCGTAGGGACTGCTCCCTCTGAGACATCCTAGTCCACTCCTCTATCACCCCCAGCACCCCTTCCCCTTTGCCCGGCACCTTCCCGTGCAAGCGCAGGAGATGCAACACCTGCCCCGATACCTCCCCCCTTCCCACTGTCCAGGGCCCCAAACACCCCTTCCAGGTGAAACAGCGATTTACTTGTACTTCTTGCAATTTAGTATACTGTATTCGCTGCTCACGATGTGGTCTCATCTACATTGGGGAGACCAAATGCAGATTGGGTGACTGCTTTGCGGAACACCTCCGTTCAGTCCGTAAGGATGACTCCGAGCTTCCGGTTGCCTGTCATTTTAATTCACCGTCCCATTCCCACTCAGACCTCACCATCTGCGACCTCTTGCATTGTTCCACGGAAGCTCAGCGTAAGCTCGAGGAACAGCACCTCGTCTTCCGATTTGGCACTTTACAGCCTTCCGGACTCAATATCGAGTTCAACAATTTCAGATCATAACCTTGGCCCCTATTACATTTTTATTTATACTTTTTATCCACACCTTTGTTTTGGCCTTTCCCCCCACCCCCTTTTCTTTTTTCTCTCTCTCTCTCTCTCCCACATAGCAGCTGTCTCTCATTCTGCCAGCGCATTTCACACCTAATCTAGAGCCGTCTTTTGTCTCCACTAGTCCTATCACCATCTTGTCTCGTTTTTAATACCTCTTAATGTCTCTTCATTTCTCTTTTGTTCTCTCCCAGCCTGGCCTTTCAATCTATTTCATTTCCTGTGCCTTTCCAGTCTTGACAAAGAGTTTGACTCGAAACATTGACTCTATTTCTCTCTCCACGGATGTTGCCTGGCCTGCTGAGTTTTTCCAGCATTTTCTGTTGTTATAAGGGATATGGGGATCGGGCGGGAAAGTGGAGTTGAGGTCAAAGATCAGTCATGATTTTATCGAATGGCGGAGCAGGCTCCAGGGGCTGTATGGCCTACTCCTGCTCCTATTTCTTATGTTCTTATGTGCCTTGCAACATCTTGAGCAGTGATTACTCGCACTACATGAGAGGTGAAGCACCTTTTACCACAAACATAAATAACCGGGAGTGGCACTGGACATATATTTTCTCAGGCTGAGAGCGGGGCTGAGTGAGCTTTCAGCTTACCTGTAAATGGCAGCAGTGTGCTTTTTGCATTGTTCCCTGATGTGGGGGGAGGCCCATGCCCAGAAACTCCAAATCACAATTGCAACGTTTTGAAAATCTGAGCAATCGTAAAATTCTGCAGGCAAAATGACTTTACAGTTGCGATCACGGTTGTTCCAGTTCCTGCCAAAGTTCTGCAGCTGAAATGCATCACCTGGCTGACTGCTCATTCTGGAATCAGTCTTTGTTGTTGTATTTTAATTACTGAACTGTAATAGTCCTGCTGTCGCATTCAATGGAACCCACCCTATTAATATTGCCGAGCGAAATCCATGGCATCAGCAGTGTCAGCTGAGCAACTGAACTGAAGCAGTTGTTTCAAAGTCACAACTCGCACCTTTTGAGGGTCATTTTTAGTTTTAACGCCTGCAGGCTAGGTTTTCTGAGCTTTGGGAAACTAGGCAGCTGAAGGAAGGCGTGAACAGCCGGATCCATCAGGTAAGTGTCTTATAAAGGACTGCCTTTGGGCCAGGAGCAGCAGTAGTGCATCCCTCGGCCCACTAAGCTTAGTTCTATGAGATGGGACCCCCACACTTGGCCGGTGATCCCCCTCCCCCCTACGATGTCAGACTCCCTCCCCACCCCCCTTATGTCGGACTAACCTCTGCTCTGCTCCTCAGCTTCCTTCCTGCCCCACAGTGAGTGGACTGTCAATCTGGCTGCTTGCAGCCAGGAAACCTGGCAAAATAATTGAAAGCAGGTCCTGCCATTAAATTCGGTAGGACCTGCGGCAAACCTGTACTTTCGGGTTTCCTGGCTACAAATTAGTATCAGGGCCTTTGTTTCTGCCTTTCTGTACCTTCCCTCACCACATTTCTGGCCTGTATATAGGGGGCTGATTGCTCAGCCTGCAACATGTAAAGGTGAAAATGGCAGCACAAAATAAGGTTTCTGTTTGCTACTGGATGCATTGTTGTTTCCAAAGATGGCAACAAAAGTCAGTTCCTCAAGTGGGGTCTGAGTGCCCCTTGGCGTGTGGGGAGAGGGACATTCAGTGACACAATGGTGTCCAGTACCACAAGCCCTTACCTGACTGAGTGCCCAGCCTGGTGATCTACTCCTGTGCCTATGGCTGTGTTGTCAAGAGAAGTTCTACAGGAATGGCCTTGATTTGTCTCGCCCTCTGATGTTCTCTCCCTACCAGTGACAATGTGCTTCACCTTCCTCCACACCCCCGCCCCACTGCTGCAATCCCTGACAGGAGTCTGACAGGAACTTACGTTGAGAATGGCATGTGCTAACCACTGTGGCAGTGACACACCAAACATGTGACCCACCAGTATATAGCACCACTGGGTCAAGCAGCACAATACTACTCTCAATAATTTTGTTTTATCCTTAGTTTTAAAAGTTTAAACACAAACTTTCATCGTTCCCTTTTTGAATTGGTTCACTGTGCAACAACACATTATTACTACAATGTACGTACTCGGGTAAACGTTCCCAATTTGTTCTAATTTTCCCTGGTGGCTGCCTAAATCAGGTGTTAGACCCCTTACATATGTAAATGTGGGGCCTAACGCCTGTCTTAGGCCCCCTTGGCGAAGTTGGTTTATAGAATCATAGAATCGTAGAAAGTTACAGCGTAGAAGGAGGCCATTCGGCCCATTGTCCTGTGCTGGCTCTTTGAAAGAGCAGTCGTGCTCGGTCTCACATCCCCGCTTTTGTCCGTAACCCAGTAAATTGCTCATCCTCAAGGACCTGTCCAACTCCCTTTTAAAATTATTTATGGAATCAGCTTCCACCATCTTTTCACGCAGAGTGTTCTCGATCCCGACAACTCTCTGAGTGAAAAAAGATTCTCCTCATCTCCCTTCTAGATCTTTTGCCAATGATTTTGAATCTATGACCTCTGGTTATTGACCCACTCACCAGAGGAAATAGTTTTTCTCTATCAAAACCTCTCATCATTTGAAAATCTCTATTCGGTCACTTCTTAACCTTCTCTGTTCCAAGGAGAACAGTCCTAACTTTTCCAACCTCTCCTCATAACGGAAGTCTCTCATCCCTGGTACCATCCTGGTAAACCTCCTCTGTATCCTTTCTAAGGCCTTTACATCTTTCCCGAAGTGTAGTGCCCAGAAAAGTCCACAATACTCCAGCTGAGGCCTAACCAGTGATTTATAAAGGTTGCCGAGGAGCAAAACATGAGCCGGGCCTGCTCCGCTCAGAATTCTTCAGCAGCCCCTGTGGCTGACAACAAAATGTAAGAGTGATCCCCCGACTCCACAGCACTTTTGATGGACCCCTACCCCTCATTGCTGCTACACCCACCCCTCCCCCTTCTCCCCCGGGACTTACCTTCAGACTTCTGCCTGCGTGACAGGCAGCCCAGCATTAACCTTTAGAAATGGAGTGAGCCAGGCACGACAGATGCTGGCAGCTTGTCCAAAGAATGATAATGAGGCCCGAGGCCTCCTGGTTGAGGCGCGTGCTGCTGATTAGTGACCATAACCAATGTATACCACTTCATGCTTCATGAAATTGGGTAGCACATGCAGGCCCTACTGTGAGGATTGGGCAAGGCAGTGACAATATAAAGAATCATCATAATAAGAGGGTACTTGCTGGGTTCATGCCACCTCAACTCCAAACTCAACCTCTCCAAGATCCTCAACAGCTTCCCACCATCACCTCATAGGTCGTCAGCTGCTGCTACATGACTAGCCCACCTCTTGTCTTCATTTGTGAGCAACTTGGCTTGTAACAAGAGCACATTGATGAAAATTTAGTATGTGACTGGGCAAGGGCAATTCTTTGTATGCCTTTTTCCCCTATTTTATTATGAAAGGCAAATTGTGGTAATAGCACTAAAGTGGCCCTCCTTGGCCCAGACTTCTCTGAGATCTATTTTTTGGGTGACCTGTGAAGAGCTCTCTGCATGGAAATCTTGTTTTCACCTCCCCCCACCGGCCCCCACCATACCATTGTGCCTTGTAACTCCTGTTGAATAAAAGTATGTTACAGCAGGGGAACACTGCACTGTGGGATCTTAACAGCTCCTTCTCCATGGTGTAAACCAAATGGCCAGTTACAATGGGGCCATGCCTTTACAAAGAAGGTGTAAGCATGTACGCTAAAGTGAATACACTATCCTTAGCATTTTTACAATACCACCGAACCTCTTCCTCATTTGTCACCAGGTTTGCCTGACTGGGGGAACAGCAGTCACTCTCTAGGTGACCTCTTCCTAGGCAGCTTCAGCCCTTTATGAGCTGCTAGCTGTCTCAGTTTTCTTATCGGAAGGCAACCGACATTTAGGCCTCACTGCTTCTTTACATTTTCCACATGGTGAGCTCAATCTAAAGAGTGGGTGGGGTCTAAGTCAGAGAATCTGGCCTGGCCAGCTCCTTTCGCTGCATACAAACCTGTGCTATAGGCATGCTCATTCCCCCAATATTTCAACATTTCTGAACAGTTACAAAAATTCAGTTTACAACTTTACAAAATACCAAAAGTACCCCAAAATTCCAATTCCATGGTTTCATTCTCAAAATACATTAAAGATTGGGATCACTGCATTGTCCTGTCTCTGGAGAAACACAACTCGAGAGATGCTTGTTTAACAATGGACTACTGGGGAAAGACTAACCATCGTGATATTTTCATACATGTAGTAGTGTTCATTTTTACTTTTGTATGACACCATGGAGAATTAAGCATCACTATATCCAGTTTTGTGGCTAAAATACTACATCAAATCAAATCAAATCAACTTTTATTGTCATTGTTAGTGCACAAGTGCAGTACAACGAAATGTAGGCTTGCGGCTCCCAAGAGTGTACATTTAGATTAAGACATTTAAACATTCAACATACATTTGGCTTGTAATACATTAACATAAACATAACCATAATAAAGTGCATTGACAGATGTGCAGGCTTTAGAGTTTATTTGTGGAGTTCAGTAGGATGACAGCTCTGGGAAAGAAGCTGTTCCTAAATCTGGTCGTACGGGTGCGAATGCATCTGTAGCGTCTCCCAGATGGCAGGAGGGCGAACAGACTGTGGCTGGGGTGGGTAGGGTCTTTGATGATGGACCGTGACCTCCGTAAACAGCATTTCTGGTATATGTGCTCTATGGTCGGTAGCCGGGTGCCGGTAATGCGTTGGGCAGTTTTGACTACCCGCTGCAGGGCTTTCCGGTCATAGTAGCTACAGCTGCCATACCATACTGTGATACAGTTTGTCAGGATGCTCTCTATTGTGCAGCGGTAAAAGTTAGAGAGGATCAGGGGTGACAGGTTACATCACTTCAGCCTCCTTAGGAAATATAGGCGCTGCTGGGCCTTCTTCACCAGAGAGGAGGTATTGAGGGACCAGGAGAGGTCTTCCCTGATGTGGACTCCGAGGAACTTAAAGCTGTCCACCCTTTCCACCACAGCCTTTCCACCACTACATATTACACAGTCCAAAAATTTGCATGTGCAAAGATTCAGGAAATGACAGTTACCCAACGTTTGGTCCATGGAGTAAACTACTATCAGGATCCTCGATCTCCCATCCCCCAGCTTGACCATTCAAAACACGGCCTGCATCAAACAATAGTGTCCAAGTGCTTTCCTTGTTGATCAGCAGTTCCTGAAAAGTAGAAACAGCTAGTGTGTGTAATATAGTTAAATGTTAAAAATATTCCAATCTGTCTCAATATTATGAATAACAAATGCTAGATGATTGGATTTAATTGCATATAATTAGCCTAGTTTTTATGTTAAAGTTCACTTAATTAAGCTTTTCTTCCCCTTTACATTTGTAAGCTGTATCAAGTAACACTCAGCTGTTTTTAATGGACTGTCAGCCTTGTATTGCACTCGTGGCTCCGATTTTAACTCCAGGTGGATTCCCCACTCAGGCCTGGGTTAAAATTACAGTCAGGTCTCAATGATGTCATTGGGCCACAACATGCATATATAAAGAAGGACCCTGTTGCCTCCGGCCGCTTGTCCCTGCTGCCTGCAGGTTAAAATTTCAGATGTTGCGACCATGGCGGCTTTCGGACAGGTAAGAGCCAGGGCAATTTTAACTGCCCACTCGCTAGGTTTCTGCTGAGCGAGTAGGGCTAAATCGCCCCCTTATTAGCACAGGAATTAGTGCATGACTCGTGGCTCACCATACACTCCACTCATTGGGTTTTCTATAATGCCACTTTCCTGCTATTACCACGATTTGTCTTGCCGGTTGAACATAACAAAATATAGGAAAAGGGCATAGAAAGAATTGCCCTTGCAATCATCTGTGTCTACATTTTAATTATGAGACTTGTGAGGATATATGCTAATCAAGCCTAACATGATATATGTAAATTGAATTAATTAGAGAACAAATGTTCCAAATTAACTCCCAAAGGTGCACCTTCGTTATTTTAAAAAGGGAGAAAAAAATGAATTAGGTATGCCTATGAGACCAAATTTACATATACAAATCACAGAATCACAGAATCACAGAAACCCCACAGTGCAGATAGAGGCCATTTCGGCCCATCGAGCCTGCACCGACACATATCCCACCCGATCCCTGTAACCCCTACACCAACACATATCCCACCCTATTCCCGTAACCCCACGTATTTAATCCCCCTAACACTAAGGGTCAATTTATCATAGCCAATCAACCTAACCCGCACATCTTTGGACTGTGGGAGGAAACCGGAGCACCCGGAGGAAACCCACGCAAACACAGGGAGAATGTGCAAACTCCACACAGACAGTCACCCGAGGCCGGATTTGAACCCGGGTCCCTGGCGCTGTGAGGCAACAGTGCTAACCACTATGCCACCGTGCTGCCCCTTCAAATAAGAATGATAAAGAATAGACTTTTGCCCCAAACTCAGATACCACAACTCCCAGTTAGCCAGACAAGTGTCACTGTATTTGTGTGGCATCAGGGGTCAATTTAACTTTGCTGAAAGTGTAAAATGGACGATATCGAATATGCCACCCTAATACACCCCGCCCGATCTTCCTTTCCATTGAAGTCAACGGGCGGAGTTTATAATGAGCGGCTAATGTTACTATCTTTGCATTTATGTAAATCCTGATATTGCCCATTTTAAGCAATATTCCAATATACGGATACACTTTATTATTCAGATCTTGCCACAGCGGTCGGTCAACTGGATGGTTCACATTGGTATAGAGTTAACTGTAAATAGCTAGCGCTGTTAATATCTCCATCAAAGGGCAGTGCCAACCACTGTGAATAATGATTTCATTGGGATATGCTTCATTTTCTAGGTTCTCTAGGAACAACCTCAGGATTCTGCAGTTAGATCCGGTTGCCGTGGGATGCGGTTGCCGTGGGATGCGGTTGTCATCACTTTGTACTTATTAGGGTTTTAACTGTCAATTAAGATGACTTTGTCATCAATCAAAATCAAATAAACAACAGTGCCCCCTTTTTAAAAGGGCACAAACAATAAACTCCAAATTATAATAAAAACAAAGGAAACTTATCAAATCACAATATTATTTTCTGTGTCCATTACGCCTTCCATTCCCTCTGGTGCCCATCAGTCGCGAAAGGCCTTAAGCGTACCGGCAGACAAATGGCGTACTCCTTCTCCAGGGCCACCCAGATGCAGATATAGCCGCAGAAGAGAGGGACTTTGTATTTACTGTAACTCACCCGGTAAACAACACTAAAACAGATTATCTGGTCATTATCACATTGCTGTTTGTGGAAGCTTGCTGTGCGCAAATTGGCTGCCATGTTTCCCACATTACAACAGTGACCACATTTCAAAAGTACCTCATGGGCTGTACAGCTCTTTTGGTCATCCTTAGATCATAAAAGGCGCTATATAAATGCAGGTCTTTCTATCATAAATTGGAAGTGCCAACGGGATACTGTACTACTGTGTACACCAACAATTTGCATTTTAGTCATTGAAATCACATTCCTGCCAATTTCTAGGCCATTCCTTTCTTCTTGAAATGTTCCCGATGCACATTGCTTATAATTCTTTCACCAAATGATGGATAAGCACCAAAACGGGAGTCTAGGATTTTTACCAATGTTTGGGGCAACACATTCCATGATCTTCACCACTTTTCCATAAAAATGGCAAAACCTGGCCTTGTCAATTGTGTATTTTATCTCTTTTATAACGCTCTTGTGGTGCGCCTTGGGATGTTTTACTACATTAAAGGTGCTGTATAAATGCAAGTTGTTGTTGTTCCTGATGTCGTTTCTCCAACTTTCCCTTTTGCAGCCCACTGCCAAGATTTTATTCAGTTCGCCCACTGGCAAAAGTGTATCTGTGTTGCATTTTGTAATTCTATGTTGTGTCTCCCATACCGCTGTAAATGTTTTACCTCTTTCTCCTCCCCTATGGTGCATTCTTTCAGTGGTAGCCCACAAAAGGAGGAGAACGGAATCCATAATGACACTGCATCCAGGTGCATCTGAGTGAATCAATCCTACAGTGGTTTCCCTATCGTAATTATCGTACCATAATGTTTCTAACCTCAAACTTGTTTAAAGCTTTAAAATGAGGGCTATGGTGAGAGGAGCCTGGATACTAAGGGAATCAAGGGCGATGGGGAAAGGGCGGGAAAGTGGAGTTGAGGTAGAAGATCAGCCGTGATCTTATTGAATGGTGGGGCAGGCTCGAGGGGGCGTATGGGCTACTCCTGCTCCTATTGCTTATGTTCTTATGTAATAAACGATCCCTAGACATATCCCAGCAGTTAGCTGGTGAGTCTAAGTAGACCATTAGAAATACTAAAATAAAAGCAAAATACTGCAGATGTTGGAAATCTGAAATAAAAACAGCAAGTACTGGGAAACCCTCAGGCAGTCAGAAACATTACGGCATTGCCTGATTAGGGTTGCCAGCCTTCCAGTATTGTCCTGGAGTCCCAAGGAATTGAAGATTGATCTCCAGGACCCTGCCAAGATTGCGAGCAACACCCAGGAGAAAAACTTTAGGGGCATCAAACAAAATTGTGTTTTTTGCATTTTCTTTGCGATCGGTGCCAGGTCATAGAAACATAGAAACATAGAAGATAGGAGCAGGAGTAGGCCATTCGGCCCCTCGAGCCTGCTCCGCCATTCAACAAGATCATGGCTGATCATCCAAATTCAGTACCCTGTCCCTGCCTTCTCGCCATATCCCTTGATCCCTTTAGCCTTAAGAAATATATACAACTCCGTCGGGTCGGGTGGGAAAGTTGTTATTTTTGACAGCGAGTCAGGAACCCACTGTCATCTTGCTCCCACGCGCCTTTTCCCCAGGAGCGTCTGTCATCGCGGAGCCGACCCGACCGGCAGTGGCGGGCGACTCAATTGAGATGATTATCAGGTAGTTTACAGGCACTTAAGAGCCTTTTTTCACTCACTTTTTACATTTCCCTGCATGGCCACTGGGTTCACGCAGCTCGGGAACCATGTCTGTCAGCCTGAGGTGGGAGTTCTGTGGCCATTGCTCCAGCTGATCACTTGACAGCATCAAATGTACAGTAAAAGCTCCCACCTGACAGATGATCACTTTTCTCAGGCAGAAGCTGTTGCTCAGTCCATTTCCAGCACAGATTCTGCAGGCTGCAAGTGTTTCCAGCAAAGTTTCCATCCAGTGTCACCTCATTGGAAGAACTCTCTCACCATTGACAGAATGCTTCTGTCATCTGTACTTCACCTGCCATCTATTTCATCAACATGGGTGCCATTTATACTGTCTCACCTTGGTCCTCAGAATCCCACCACAATCAGTCCCAACACCAGCAGCACCAGGCACACCAGCAGCACCAACAACAACACCAACCTTCTCCACAATCACCTGATGCTGCACAGGACAGAGGGCATCAGCACCCGAGCACATTGCTGCCTGGGAGGCCAGGGATGGCCTCATCATGGCCAGATTTAGTGAACTTTATCCTGTACACCTGTATGGTTGCCACATGATGTGCTAGGTTGGCACCACCCCACACCAACACCATAAAGTATCCCTACAATGCCCAAGCCATTACTTTCACACTCACCACTATTGCGGGGGGTACCGTTATGTCTCACCATTCACTGCAACTCACTAAACCACTTCCAAAGGTGCACAGGAATCTGTCTTAGACTGGAAAGTGTTGAAAATAAAGAATTTTATGTTTGACACCACATTAGCAGAAACTTTAGATAAACATTGGTTAAAACATCCTTGTATGTTGTTAGTTGGTATGATTGCACAAGGATGAGGGCGAGTGTGAGAGGTAGCTCGTGAGATGGGGATATGATAATGTAGGGATGGGCAGTGGAGCAAGGTATGTTGGTGTGAGTAAGGATGTGCAGGAGTAGGGTAGGGAAGGCAGAGTGATGGGGATGTGATGAGAGGCACAGCAGGATGAGGTTGAGTGTGACTTTATAATAACGTTTCCTGATCTAATGAGGTAATTGAAACGTTTGTGGCACTGCACCCAGGACCTCCTGACCACATCCCTGCTTGTGACCTCCCCTGCAATCTGCAAACAGGCTGTCTTGGTCTCCTGGGGAGGTCTCTTCCGCCCATGGGAAGGGAAGAGAACCTCCCTGCGTGCTGTGACTCCCTCCTTAAGTGTGTGGAGGGAGTCATTGGAGAACCTGGGTGCAGCCCTCTGCCTCTGTGCAGTCATTGTCATTGTTTGCAGCACTCCAATGCTGTAGTGCACTGACAGCATTATATTAGACGAAACTTCAAATCTAAGGTGGCCGTGGTCCCTTTAAAGATCCCAGCTGAAAACGCATCACAAATGGCGTCACCAGATATGCTCCATCTCATTGGGCCACGTAACGCGCTGGGCGGGCTTAATAGTCCCCATTAAGGTAAGTTCGTTTTCAACAATGGGATGGAGCCAGCAGCGGGGCCGTGACCCAACATGGCCACTGCCAGCAGCGGACCCGCCAAGGTATAGAAAATTCCAGCCACTGAGAGAACATTGACAGGTGCCACCACTAGACAGACAGGAAATAGAAACCGCCTCTCTTGCCTTTCCTTGCCCCAACCCTAGGCTATTTCACCAAGTGATTGGGTCCTCTATCCTAGACTGACAGTACTCAATACTTTCTGCTTTCCTCTGTTAATAAAAATAAAAACATTACCTACCTTTGTTGCCAAGGCTCAAGTCATAGATGACGGTTTCACATTTGCCACCCATTATTATGGTACGGAAACAGAAAGTAGTATAGCAAAAAAATGAGAGAATGCATACACAGAGATATAAACCTGTGACTCTGCATTATGCACACCAGTTATATTTAATAAACCTAACTGATCCAAAAGTATTTTGTGAATTAACTCAATGACAGCGGCGGCGGACCTGGGTGAAGCGGCGGCGGAGGAGCGACTACAAAAGCGGCGGCAGACCAGGTAGGCCCCACAGTGGTGGCGGACCTGGCTGAAGCGGTGGCGGCGGAGCGACTACAAAAGCGGCGGCAGACCAGGTAGGCCCCACAGCGGCGGCGGACCTGGGTGATGCGACGGTGGCGGAGCAACTACAAAAGTGGCGGCAGACCAGGTAGGCCCCACAGCGGCGGCGGACCTGGGTGAAGCGGCGGCGGCGGAGTGACTACAAAAGCGGCGGCAGACCAGGTAGGCCCCACAGCGGCGGCGGCGGAGCGACTACAAAAGTGGTGGCAGACAAGGTAGGCCCCACAGCAGCGGCGGAGGAGTGACTACAAAAGAGGCGGCAGAGACCAGGTAGGTCCCACAGCGGCGGCGTAGGAGCGACTACAAAAGTGGCGGCAGACAAGGTAGGCTTACCAATCTCAGAGCGGGAGAGAGAGAAGTAAAAAGTAATCGAAGTGTGACATCACCAGAAAGCAGGTAAGTGATTGGTTGGTGAGTATTTCTCTCTTTCTCCTTTTTTCCAAACTTAAACTCTCTGGTTTATAATTTCTAAGCTCTCTGTGGTGTAGCGGGGACTGTTGGTAAACAAGGGCCCTTGAGTATATCATTTAATTATAGTGTAATTGGTGGTATTGATTTGATTTAATTTAATTTAAATTAATTAAAGGGTAAGTCATGGCAGGAGAGCTCGGCCCTGTGGTATGCTCCTCCTGCACTATGTGGGAAATCAGGGACACTTCCTGTGTCTCTGACGACCATGTGTGCAGGAAGTGTATCCAGCTGCAGCTACTGGCAGACCGCATTGCGGCGCTGGAGCTGCGAATGGATACATACTGGAACATTCGCGATGCTGAGGACGTTGTGGATATCACGTTTAATCAGTTGGTCACACCGCAGGTAAAGGTTACACAGGCAGAAAGGGAATGGGTGACCATCAGGCAGAGTAGTAGGTGCAGGCAGGTAGTGCAGGAGACCCCTGTGGTCATCCCCCTCTCAAACAGATATACCACTTTGGATACTGTTGAGGGGGATGGCTTATCAGAGGAAGGCAGCAGCAGCCAACTTCCTGGCACCAGGGGTGGTTCTGCTGCACAGGACGGGAGGAAAAAGAGGAGTAGAGCTATAGTAATAGGGGATTCTATTGTAAGGGGAATAGATAGGCGTTGCTGCGGCTGCAAACGAGACTCCAGGATGGTGTGTTGCCTCGCTGGTGCAAGGGTCAAGGATGTCTCAGAGCGGCTGCAGAACATTTTGGAAGGGGAGGGTGAACAGCCAGTTGTCGTGGTGCATATAGGTACCAACGATATAGTTAAAAAATGGCATGAGGTCCTAAAAGCTGAATATAGGGAGTTAGGAGATAAATAAAAAAATAGGACCCCAAAGGTAGTAATCTCAGGATTGCTACCAGTGCCACGTGCTAGTCAGAGTAGAAATTGAAGGATATTTCAGATGAATACGTGGCTAGAGGAATGGTGCAAGGGGGAGGGATTCAAATTCCTGGGACATTGGAACCGGTTCTGGGGGAGGTGGGACCAGTGCAAACTGGATTGTTTGCACCTGGGCAGGACCGGGACCGATGTCCTAGGGGGAATGTTTGCCAGTGGTCTGGGGGAGGGTTTAAACTAAAATGGCAGGGGGTTGGGAACCTGAGCAGGGAGACAGAGGAAAGGGAAACAAGGATAGAAGCAAAAGACAGGAAGGAGAAAAACAAAAGTGGCAGTCAGAGAAATGAAGGGTTTAAATCAAACATGGCCACAGTAAATAATAATTCTAAAAGGTATAAGAGCGTTAAAAAAACAAGCCTGAAGGCTTTGTGTCTTAATGCGAGGCGCATTCGTAATAAGGTGGATGAATTAGCTGCGCAAATAGAGGTAAACGAATGTGATATGATTGGGATTATGGAAACAAGGCTCCAGGGTGGCCAAGGCTGGGAACTCAACATCCAGAGGTATTCAATATTCAGGAAAGATAGGCAAAAAGGAAAAGGAGGTGGGGTAGCATTGCTGGTTAAAGAGGGGATTAACACAATTGTAAGGAAGGATATTAGCTCTGATGATGTGGAATCTGTATGGGTAGAACTGAGAAATACCAAGGGGCAGAAAACGTTAGTGGGAGTGGTATATAGACCTCCAAACAGTAATGCGGAGGTTGGGGATGGCATTAAAAGGTAAATTAGAAAAAGCGTGCAATAAGGGCACAGCCCAGTCATCATGGGTGACTTTAATCTACATATAGATTGGGCTAACCAAATTAGTAACAATACTGTGGAGGAGGAATTCCTGGAGTGTTTACAGGATGGTTTCCTGGACCAATATGTCGAGGAACCAACTAGAGATCAGGCCATCTTAGACTGGGTATTATGTAATGAGAAAGGATTAATTAGCAATCTTGTTGTGCGAGGCCCCTTGGGTCAGAGCGATCATAATATGATAGAATTCTTCATTAAGATGGAGAGTGAAGTAGTTGACTCAGAGACTAGGGTCCTGAATTTAAATAAAGGAAACTACAATGGTATGAGGTGTGAGTTGGGTAGGATTGATTGGGGAATGTCACTCAAAGGGTTGATGGTGGATAGGCAATGGCAAACATTCAAAGATCGCATGGATGAACTACAAAATTTGATCATCCCAGTTTGGCATAAAAATAAAACAAAAAAGGTGGCTCACCCGTGGCTAACAAGGGAAATTAGGGATAGCATAAGATCCAAGGAGAGGACATATAAATTGGCCAGAAAAAGCAGTAAACCTGAGGATTGGGAGCAGTTTAGGATTCAACAAAGGAGGACAAAGGGGTTAATTAAGAGGGGGAAAATAGAGTATGAGAGTAAGCTTTCAGGGAACATAAAAACTGACTGTAAAAGCTTTTATAGATATGTGAAGAGAAAAAGATTGGTGAAGTCAAGAGAGAGTGGCAATCATGGCCAGATGCAGGAGGATCAACAGGCCTCTGTACAGGAGACCTTACCCTCCCAGGGTATTTCGCCAACAGTTCTCCTACATTAATATGTCTGAGGAGCAGTGTTTGTGAAGGCTACGATTTAGCAAGGAGGTGGTCACTGAGCTCTGCCACCTGCTTCAGCCAGATCTGCAGCCTCAACTGAGGAGCAGGTCGTCTCTGTCAGTGGCAGTGAAGATAACAGTGGCTCTCAACTTTTATGCCACCGGCTCATTTCAATCAGCTACTGGGGACATCGCCATTATCTCCCAGTTCGCGATGCACTGCTGTATCCGTCAGGTAATAAATGCCCTCTTTAAAAGGAGACAAGAGTACATCTCTTTCCCCATGACCTCAGCCAAGCAGCAAGAACGCGCAACGGGCTTTGTGATGATAGCGGGCTTCCCCATGGTGCAGGGCGCCATTGACTGCACGCATGTGGCTTTGAGGGCGCCGCAACCGAAAGGGCTTCCATTCCTTAAACGTCCAGTTGGTCTGTGACCACAGACAGCTGATACTCGCTGTCAATGCCCACTTTCCAGGCAGCAGCCACGATGCCTTCATCCTATGCCAGACTTCTGTGGCAGACCTTTTCCAGGCACCGCATCACCCAAGAGGTTGGCTTCTCGGGAACAAGGGATATTCTCTGTGCACCTGGCTGATGACACCGCTCCGTTCGCCCAGCAACCCTGCTGAGCTACGATACATTGAGAGCCATCAAGCTACCAGGAACATCGTTGAGCACACAATCGGCATGCTCAAGCAATGGTTCCGCTGTCTGGACCATTCTGGAGGACCCCTGCAGTACTCGCCTGAGCGAGTCTCCCACTTCGTTGTTGTGTGCTGCATGCTGCATAACCTTGCAATCCTCAGGACCCAGCCAATGCCAGCAGACATTGGAGCACCACCAGAGGAGGAGGAGGAAGATGAGGAGGAAGATGAGGAGGATGATCATCAGCAGCACCAAGGCGGGAGGGAGGCACAAATTGGAAGGGCCGGCCGTCAAAGGCTCATAGCAAGTCGCTTCTAGGCCCCCTCTGAGGGAATGGCTTCTGCCATTCAAACAACCTGAATGAAAGCATCATGCAACTCCTAAGCCGGTCAAGGCAACAGTGAGTGCAAAGACCAAACATGTACATTTCTTTATTTCACAAACTCTGTGTGTCTCATTTCCACATGACAAAGTAATAGAAAGAAACACAAAAAAAAGCAGTCATTCACATAACTGGCTCTCACAACCTGGAGACAATGTCCAAAACAGTAACACAAATTTGACCACGAACCTCGGCCTTCAATAAAACAATGAAAAACATTTTGCCACACCTCCTACTTTTTGCCCTTCAAGGGTGATCTGCTTCCCTTGCAAAATTCCCCCTTTCCCACCCTGCAGCTCCTCCGTAATGGGACCCCAGTGGCTGGAGCAAGGCTGGGGGAAGGCTGCTGAGTGTCAGAAACTGAGACTGCAGATGCCCTTGAGGGACGTCCTGGACCAGCTCTGGGCCTGGAGGGCCCGGCTGCTGACTGCACTAACTCTGCATGGGCAGCAGCAGTCTGTCCTACAGGTGGTGGCAACCGCAGTGGAGAAGTGACAGTGGTGGCAGCAGGAATGCTGTCATCTTGAGAGAGGACAGCAACTCCCTGCTCGACCGACACACTGGCACTCTCATGGGGCAGCACTTCAGCATCTGGAGCAATCTGATGGAGCACAGATTTCTGGCCTGCTGCGGAGCGGTGAGAGCCCCGGGGAAATCTGCCCGATCCAGCAAGGGTGGCAGCAGTCAGTGCTCGCGTGGCCTCAATCTGTGCCTGCATGAGACCAGCCACTGACTGCATTGCAGCACTAAGCATTTGCGTGGCAGCCGCCTGTGCTACAGCGAAGTGCTCCACACCCCTTGCCAGTGATTCAATGGATTCGGGCATCCTTGCCACTGCAGCCATGAGCTTAGTGTGCCTTTGCTCCGCCTGGGCACTCATTTCAGCGAGGACCCGCTCCTCGTCTGCGTCCAGTGCAGCAGGACTCGAGGCCATACTCTCCCTCCGGGGAGAAGGCCCCCGAGCTTCCCTACCCCCCTTGCGTTGCTGCAGTCCAATGGGTCCTGGAGCTTCACCCTCATCAGCTCATTTCCCCCTGCTCCCCTCCAGGGTAGGCGTGTCCCCAGTATGGGCATGGGCTGCCTCGGTTGAGGGTGGCGCTGATGGTCCGGCTTCCTCCTTGTCATCGCTTTCAGCTTCACTCTCACTGGCAGCTTGAGGGCCTATCTCCTGTGAGGCCATTGAACTTTTTCCTACATTGCACATGGGTCCTAGGCACCATGCTGCTTGAGGAAATGCTTTGAGCTACCTCCCTCCGCACTCTTCTGTACTCGCGTGGCAAAGGCCTCCTGCCACTCTCTGGGTACAGAATGGATCTTCTGCGCACCACCCCGCGAACCAGAGCCTCCAAAGCCCGCTCGCAGAAGGGCTGTGCTCACTCCCTGGTCCTTTCCATAGTGTCTGGCTGCTAGATTTAGCCACAGGTCTGCCCAGGCCGAGATTCAAGGCTCCAGTGAGCAGGGTGTGGCTGCAGAGCAAGATCGACCCTCCCCTTTAAGAACTGACCGGCGCCAGTGTGTTTGTGTTCAATTGCTAACTGACAGCACCTGCGCTGTGCCCGCCCTCTGAGGTAGCGCCTCGCTCCTCGGCCTTAGCGCCTTAAGAGAGTTGTGTAGCACCTGATTTAGCGCTCCAATCACCTCCAGGGGCGATAAAAGCCAAGTTGCAGTCGGAGGCGATACTTAGCGTCAGGCGCTAATCATTGCGCCCGGCCGATAATTGCGCCCCAAATGGGGCGATACCGAATTTCTCCCCCATGGGATTGGGGGCAAGGTATTGACTTGGATAGAGAACTGGTTGGCAGACAGAAAGCAAAGAGTTGGAATAAACCGGTCTTTTTCCGAGTGGCAGGCAGTGACTGGTGGGGTACCGCATGGATCGGTCCTAGGACCCCAGCTATTCACAATATATATTAATGATCTAGACGAGGGAACTAGATGTAATATCTCCAAGTTTGCAGACGACACAAAGCTGGGTGGGCGTGTGTGCTGTGAGGATAATGCTGAGAAACTCCATATGATTTGGACAGGTTGGGTGATTCGGCAAAAGCATGGCAGATGCAATATAACGTGGATAAATGCGAGGTTATTGACTTTGGTGTCAAAAACAGGAAGGCAGATTATTATCTGAATGGCAATAGATTGGGAGAAGAGGAAGTGCAACGAGACCTGGGTGTCCTTGTGCACCAGTCGCTGAAGGTAAGCATGCAGGTGCAGCAGGCGGTTAAGAAGGCAAATGGTATGTTGGCCTTTGTAGCGAGAGGGTTTGAGTACAGGAACAAGGATGTCTTGCTGCAGTTGTACAGGGCCTTGGTGAGACCACATCTTGAGTATTGTGTGCAGTTTTGATCGCCTTATCCGAGGAAGGATGTTCTTGCCATGGAGGGAGTGCAGCGAAGATTCACCAGGCTGATACCTGGGATGGCAGGAATGACGTATGAGGAGAGATTGGGTCGATTGGGCTTATACTCGCTGGAGTTTAGAAGAATGAGAGGGGATCTCATTGAAACTTTTAAAATTCTAACAGGACTAGACAGACTAGATGCTGGAAGGATGTTCCCGATGGCCGGGGAGTCCAGAACCAGGGGTCACAGTCTAAGGATAAGGGGTAAGCCATTTAGGACAGAGATGAGGAGGAATTTCTTCACCCAGAGAGTGGTGAAACTGTGGAATTCTCTACCACAGAAGGCAGTAGAGGCCAATTCATTAAATATATTCAAGAAGGAGTTAGATATATTTCTTAAGGCTAAAGGGATCAAGGGATATGGGGAGAAGGCAGGGACAGGGTACTGAATTTGGATGATAAGCCATGATCTCATTGAATGGCGGAGCAGGCTCGAGGGGCCGAATGGCCTACTCCTGCTCCTATCTTCTATGTTTCTATGTTTCTAATTTGGATTTTTAATTAATTTCAGTCCTCATCCATGGTGCATATTTTAACATAAATATGGAAGTACAATTGTAAATTGGTTCTTTTACTTTCCACCATGGGGCTTGGGTTTGAAATGATTATCGGAACATAGGAACAGGAGTAGGCCAATCAGCCTATTGAATCATTCAATCAGATCATGGCTGCTCTGTACCTCAGCTCCATTTACCCGCCTTTGATCCATATCCCTTGATACCCTTACCTGACTAAAACCCATTGAGTATGATATCTGAACGGAGGCGAGGAAGGTGCGTGTTCCCTGGTTTTTAGGGTTTAACCCCCCCACGACCTCCTCCCGCCCATCGTGGGGAAGGTTAAAAAAAGGACTTGAATTCATAGAGCGCCTTTCACGGCCTCAGGACATCCCAAAGTGCTTTACAGCCAATGAAGTACTTTTGAAGTGTAGTCACTGTTGTAATGTAGAAAATGCAGCAGCCAATTTGTGCACAGCAAGCTCCCACAAACAGAAATGTGATAATGACCAGATAGTCTGTTTTAGTGATGTTGATTGAGTGATAAATATTGGCCGGGACACTGGGGAGAACTCCCATGCTCTTCTTTGAAATAGTGCCATGGGATCTTTTACGTCCACCTGAGAGAGCAGACGGGACCTCGGCTTAACGCCGCATCCGAAAGACGGCACCTCCAACAGTGCAGCACTCCTTCAGCACTGTGCTAAAATGTCAGCCTACATTTCTGTGTTCAAGTCTCTGAAGTAGGGCTTGAACCCATGAACTTCTGACTCAGAGGCGAGAGTGCTGCCCACTGAGTCATAGCTGACATATTGAGGCAATTATCTCTGCTAGTGAGGGTCCTATTTGAAATGGATCATAGGTTAAATCATCTCTATACATTGGGTTTTGAATCGATAGCAGAAAACAAATGATAATTCAATAGGTTTTCTTGGTGTACTATTTGTAGCAATGCTGCAAATGTTTTTATGAAGAATGCATTACAAATAGTGAACAGAGGGAATGTCCCCAATAGTAGCATTCAAACGGGAATTGGATTATACTTGAAGGAGAAAGAAAATTGCAGAGATATGGGGAAAGAGCGGGGGAGTGGGACTAACTGGATTGCTCTTTGAAAGAGCTGGCGCAGACTCGATGGGCCGAATGGCCTCCTTCCGTGCTATACTATTCTATGATTCTATACCTGCATTCTCACATAGAAAAACCACAAAAATGCAGGAAATGGAAATGACACTGCTGTGCAGTAGAGAGCACACTGCCGAGGCTGGGATCAAACCTCACTTTTGGAACAGAGTGTGTCCGAATAGTTAACCTTGCATCTGACCCCATGCTATTTCCTGCTATGGGATTGCTCGATTACTTCCACAGGGTGCGCTGACATCCCTCACCTCTGCAAACACACAACAAAAAAATGTTGCATTATAATGAGACTTTAGTGAAGAAAGACCTAATGACTGCACTGTTTATTTGTTCCCACAGTGCCTGTGTCTCACATGTCACTGTATCTACATGACTCGCAGTGCTGCTGAAACAGAATTAATAGACCATTACATTCTTCACAGTGTTCCTATACCCTGTCCTGGGAAAATGAACTGCATCATGTTTTGGTTCACTGAAAATATATAAAACAACACTTAATGTTTGACTAATTGAGTTAGGATTAAAGTCACACTGTATAATAAACCTGGTTAGTACATTCATTATGTTACAGGTGTAATGTGTTCGCATAACTTGTCAAAAATGTTTAACGTTTGGTTACCTATCAAGTAACAAGTCTCTGCTTTTCACTGGGAAAACTAGGCAAACTATCTCCTCCATCAAGCACTCTCAAGTCAAATAAATGCATAAAGTGCTGCTCCCTTGTTAGAATTCCAAAGTGTTTATTTGGTATCAACACTTCCTTCAAACCACATTCTCTCTTCAGCCAAACTAAATAAAAGTTTTTTTTTTTAAAAAACAGATCAATTGATAGCGAGCTTGAGCCTGAACAAATGTATGTAAAGCAATCTTTAAAAAAAATTGAAATGCAAATTTGAAGCCTCCCTCAGCACAGTCATACCATGATTGCATTGGCTATGGGTGAGTCAGAACCTGCCTGGCACAATCCCGGAGCTACCTCAGAGCAATTTGTAGAGTTCACCTCACTTTTACCGTCAACAGTTTCTTTTTAGAAAGCACCTCATGGCTGTACAAGTTGCTGCAGTGTCACAGTCACGTGATGTTGAAATAAACTGCTGCTGCTCTCTCTATGATTTTGTTAATAAATTCAACTAACGCTGTGGAAAAAAAATGGGAGGTTGTTTTTGCCCCCCATAAAAAGTATTTATTTCCGAGTCTTGTTGAAGGAGCAAGGGCTGGCAGCGTGTCAGATTGCGCAGTGCTGCTGCCCTCTGTGACAGGCCCCTTTGCCTCTACATGACCATGTCAGTAAGGGTTACCTGATCGAATAAGTCCCCACTTCATTGAGTTCCTGATCTGAGAAAATACTGCTGTGTGGAAGCATGGGGTGAAGGGGTAAAACAACAACAACTTGCATTTATATAGCACCTTTAATGTAGCGAAACATCCCAAGGTGCTTCACAGGAGTGTTATCAGACAAAAATGGACAATGAGCCACAGAAGGAGATATTAGGACAGGTGACCAAAAGCTTGGTCAAAGAGGTAGGTTTTAAAGAGTATCTTAAAGGAGGAAAGGGAGGTGTAGAGAGGCAGAGAGGTTTAGCGAGGGAATTCCAAAGCTTAGAGCCTAGGCAGCTGAAGGCACGGCCACCAATGGTGGAGCAATTAAAATCGGGGATGCTCAAGAGGCCAGAGTTGGAGGAATGCAGAGTTCTTGGAGGGTTATAGGGCTGGAGAAGGTTACAGAGCATATAATGAGAGCTGTCCATTATTAGTTTGCATCTCCTAATATTCAGTGCAATGTAACATTGTTGGGAAGCCTGTCCTGTCAACTGCAGGGCATACATGAATCTTAGTACCTGTTTGTGTAACACATTGAGAGGGGAAGACGATCAACTGCAAATTATCAATAAAAAATGTAAATTTAATGGTTATATGTTGACATAATTAGGCCTTAGATAAGAATCTATAAAATGTTATTCCTATGCCAGATCTGTTGGAATGAACAGATTATGAAGTGGATTTTGTTGATTTTGTTTCTGTGATGGTGAACAAGTTTGTGTAGCACCATAACATGGTACACATGGTATATCATGCTGTCAAATGAAATATTCTGGAGCTCAAAAGCTGTGCAGAGTTAAGACTATTAATGTAACATCAGATTCTTGTGGTATATATGTTTGTGTATGCATGTAATTATATCAAATGCTTTGCAGGTGTGCATATGTAGGGCATTCTGTTCACATGTATATGCATATATTAGACCTTGCACACACATAAATTTGACACTGCACTTGTATGTACAGACGGGCACATATGTCACATACTATGTGCATATGTATGCAGATGTCAAAGATGTCAAGACCTTGGAGAGGGTGCAGAAGAGATTTACTAGAATGGTACCAGGGATGAGGGTCCTCAGTTATGTGGAGAGACTGGAGAAGCTGGGGTTGTTCTCCTTAGAGCAGAGAAGGTTAAGGGGAGATTTGATAGAGGTGTTCAAAATCATGAAGAGTTTTGATAGAGTAGATAGGGAGAAACTGTTTCCAGTGACAGGAGGGTCAGTAACCAGACGACACATATTTAAGATGATTGGCAAAAGAACCAGAAGCGACATGAGGAAACATTTTTTAATGCCGTGAGTTGTTGTGATCTGGAATGCACTGCCTGACAGGGTGGTGGAAGCAGATACAATAGTAACTTTTTACAGGGCTATGGGGAAAGAGCAGGGGCGTGTGACTAATTAGATAACTCTTCCAAAGAGCCAGCACAGGCACGATGGGCCAAATGACCTCCTTCTGTGCTGTATCATTCTATGGTTCTATGTCATTCAGCATGTGGATATATGGGGCGAATCTTTGTCTTTACCGCCTGGGCGATGAGCAGCATCTGAGCGGAGCACAGAAAGGAAACATCTGGCAGGGAGGATCGCATCATAAGAACATAAGAATTAGGAGCAGGAGTAGGCCATATGGCCCATCGCGCCTGCATTCAATAAGATCATGGCTGATCTTCGACCTCAACTCCACTTTCATGCCCTATCCCCATATCCCTTGATTCCTCTAGAGTCCAAAAATCTATCGATCTCAGCCTTGAATATACTCAATGGCTGAGCATCCACAGCCCATTGGGGTAGAGAATTCCAAAGATTCACAACCTTCTGAGTGAAGAAATTCCTCCTCATCTCACTCTTAAATGGCCGACCCCTTATCCTGAGACTATGCCCCTAGTTCGAGACTCTCCAGTCAGGGGAAACAATCTCTCAGCATCTATCCTGTCAATTCCCCTCAGAATCTTATATGTTTCAATGAGATCACCTCTCATTCTTCTAAACTCCAGAGAGTATAGGCCCAATCTACTCGATCTCTCCTCATAGGACAACCCTCTCATCCCAGGGATCAATCTAGCGAACCTTCATTGCACTGCCTCCAAGGCAAGTATATCCTTCCTTAGATAAGGAGATCAAAACTGTGCACAGTACTCCAGGTGTGGTCTCACCAGAGCCCTGTACAATTGTAGCAAGACTTCCTTATTCTTGTACTCCAACCCTCTAGCAATAAAGACCAACATGCCATTTGCCCTCCTAATTGCTTGCTGTACCTGCATGCTAACTCTCTGTGTTTCTTGTACTAGGACACCTAAATCCCTGAATACCAACATTTAATAGTTTCTCACTGTTTAAAAATGATTCTGCTTTTCTATTCTTCCTACCAAAGTGAATGACCGCACATTTCCCCACATTATATTCAATCTGCCACTTTATTGCCCACTCACTTAACCTGTCTATATCCCTTTGCAAGCTCTTTGTGTCTGCCTCACAGCTTACTTTCCCATTTAGCTTTGTATCATCAGCAAACCTGAATACATAGCTGAGACCCAAGCATTGATCCTCATGGCACTCCACTAGTTACAGCCTGCCAATCTAAAAATGGCCTGTTTATTACTACTCTCTGTTTTCTGTCTGTTAACCAATCCTCTATCCATGATAATACATTACTCCCAACCCCATGTGCCCTTATCTAGCATAGCAATCTTTTATGTGGCACCTTATCGAATGCCTTTTGGAAATTCAAATATACTACATCTACTGGTTCCCCTTTATCTACCCTGCCAGTTACATCCCTCAAAAAACTCTAAAGAATTTGTCAAATCTGATTTTCCTTTCATAAAACCATGCTGACTCTGCCTCATCATATTATGATTTTCTAAGTGCACTGATACCACTTCCTTAATAATGGATTCCAGCATTTTCCCGATGACCGATGTCAGACTAACTGGCCTGTAGTTCCCTGTTTTCCCTCTCCCTCCTTTCTTGAATAGTGGGGTTACATTTGCTACCTTCAAATCTGCTGGGACTGTTCCTGAATCTAGGGAATTTTGGAAGATCACAACCAATGCATTCACTATCTCTGCAGGCACCTCTTTTAGAACCATAGGATGTAAACCATCAGGTCCAGGGGATTTGTCGGCTTTTAGTCCCATTAGTTTCTCAAGTACTTTTTTTCTACCGATATTAATTACTTTAAGTTCCTCACCCTCATTAGCCCCTTGGTTCCCCACTATTTTTGGTATACATTTTGTGAATTCTACTGTGAAGACAGATACAAAATATTTGTTTAAAGTCTCTGCCATTTCCTTGTTCCCCAATATATTTTCTCCTGTCTCAGCCTCTAAGAGACCAATGCTTGCTTTTGCTACTCTCTTCCTTTTTACATACTTGTAGAAGCTCTTACAATCTGTTTATATATTTCTTGCTAATGCACCCTCATATTCTATTTTCTCCCTTTTAATCCATTTTTTTGTCATTCTTTGCTGGTTTCTAAAGCTCTCCCAACCCTCAGGCTTACTACTATTCTTTGCAACATTATAAGCCTCTTCTTTTAATCTAATATTATCCATAACTTCTTTAGTTAGCCACGGATGGATCACTTTTCCCATGGAGTTTTTATTTCTCAATGGAATGTATATTCGTTGAGAATTTTGGAATATTTCTTTAAATGTTTGCCACTGCTTATCTACCGTCATACCTTTTAATCTAATTTCTCAATCTACCTTAGCCAACTCACCCCTCATACCTATGTAATTGGCTTTGTTAAGTTTCCGACTGAAGAATGTCACTTTCAAACTCAATGTGAAATTCTATCATATTATGGTCACTCTTTCATAGAGGATCCTTTACTATAAGATTACTAATTAACTCTGTCTCATTACACAAAACGATATCTAAAATAACCCGTTCCCTGGTTGGTTCCATGATGTATTGTTCTAGGAAACTGTTCCGAATGCTTTCAACGAGCTCGTCCTCCAGTCTACCCTTGCCAACTTGATTTGCCCAATCTATATGAAGATTAAAGTCCCCCATGATTATTGCATTACCTTTGTTACAAGCTCCTATTATTTCTTTATTAATACCCTGTCCAATGGTATAGCTACTGTTAGGGGGCCTATAAACTACTCCCACCACTGTTTTTTGCCCCTTGCTATTTCTTATCTCCACCCATACTGATCCTACTTCCTGATCTTCTGAGCCAAGATCCTTGGTTCCCAGGAACAGAATCTGACAGATTTTCCTACCATGGCAACGGGGCAAGCGATCCTTCCCAGATTTTCCTTTCTGTGCTTCTAAGCGGTAAAGACAAAAATCTCCCCAGCCAGGTGCAACCAAATGGCTTGATGCTGTTATGTATGTGCACCTATGTATATATGCCTGCAAATGCATGCGTGCCAAAAATGGCATGCATGTGTGTGTGTGGTCACATGCTGCGTGTGTGCTCATTTGCCTGCATGTGCACCTATGTGGTTGGGTATTTCAGATGTTGTGTGCCATTGTGACTTTACATGTGCACATGTCAGATGCTACACATATGTACATTTGCAAACAACTTAGTATTGATGGAATCAGCTGTAACATTGAAAACTATTGTGTTTTTAAGTGATTCAGCACAAAGTTCAGGTGGTGATTTTGTGTCACGGAACTGAGACTGGGTTTTGGATGGTTTCAGCTCCAAACCAGTCTTGGACAATATTGTGATATAGTTGTGAAGGTTCATAAGAACATAATAAATAGGAGAAATACACTTTTGTTTTAAATATTTAATTAAATGGCATTTTAATTAATTTTAAATATGTAATGGTTTTTGTTTATTTATTTGATGTCTAGGTGTATCTTTTGGGGTATTCATAATTATGGGGTTTCTGTACATACGGAATCCCCATAAGCATGAATGGGGACTCCCTTCTGTCATTGGTTGGGCCAGCCCATGTGTTCCCAGGGGTGCTTGTGAACCACCTGCGCCCCTGAGATATGTGGGCCTCTACCCGCGGGTACCCAGAGAGGCCCAGGACCGTGAGTCTCCGTACCTCCTGGACCACCGGGTATGCGGGCATTTTATTTGCGGATTGGAGGCATTTCCCCGCGGGAAGCCTCCAACCGCAAATTCAGGGCCAACGTTTCAGGCCGATGACATTTTATCAGAACTGGAAAATGTAAGAAATGTAACAGGTTTTAAGCAAGTACAGAGGCAGGGAAAGAGGGGAGGGGAGGAAAGAACAAAAGGGAAGGCCTGTGATAGGGTGGATAGAGTTTGTGGAAGGCAGGAGAGATTAAATGACAAAAGGGATGACAGTGCAAGGCAAAAGGGGATGGTAATGGGACAAGTGAAGAAACAAAAATTGGGTCTAGAGGTGCTGAAAATGACAAAAGCAGAATCATTACCAACAGCTGCTGTCCAAAAAAATGGGAGCAGTGGCTATGATCTGAAATTGTTGAATTCGATGTGGAGTCCGGAAGGCTGTAAAGTGCCTAATCGAAAGATGAGGTGCTGTTCCTTGGGTTTCTGTTGAGCTTCATTAGTACAGTGTAAGAGGCCGAGATCAGAAAGGTTAGAGTGGAAGTGAGCCGGAGAAGTAAAATGACAAGCGACCGGAAGCTCAGGGTCATGCTTGCGGAGGTGTTACGCAAAGCGATCATCCAATCTGCATTTGGTCTCCCCAATGTAGTGGAGACCGCATCGCCAGCAGCAAATACAGTATATTAAATTGAAAGAAGTACAAGTAAATTGCTGTTTCACATGGAAGGAGTGCTTGGGGCCCTGGACAGTGAGAAGGGTGGAGGTAAAAGGGCAGGTGTTGCATCTCCTGTGCTTGCATGGGAAGGTGCCGTGGAATGGGGAGGGGATGTTGGAGGTGATTGAAGAGTGGACCAGGGTGTAGCAGAGAGATAGGTCCCTTTGGAATGCTGAAAGAGGAGGGGAAGGGAAGATGTGTTTGGTGGTGGCATCACGCTGGATGTGGCAGAAATGGCGGTGGATAATCTGTGGAGGCTGGTGGGGTGGAATGTAAGGACAAGGCCATCTGATGAAACGTCATTGACCTGAAACATTAACTCTGTTTCTCTCTCTACAGATGCTGCCTGACCTGCTGAGTATTTCCAGCATATTCTGGTTTTATTTCAAATTTCTCCTCACCTCCAACCTAAATGGCCGACCCCTTATCCTGAGACCAGGGGAAGCAGCCTCTCAGCATCTACCCTGTCAAGCCCTCTAAGAATTTTATACATTTCAGTGAGATCACCTCTCATTCTTCTAAACTCCAGAGAATATAGGCCCATTCTACTCAATCTCTCCTCATAGGACAGCCCTCTCATCCATCTCATTTTCATTCAATTCAATGAATTTAATTTTTTTAAGATATACATTCTCAGGATAGCGGTGTTACTGACCCTAGTTGCCCTTGAGAAGGTGGTGGTGAGTCGTCTTCTCAAACTTTCAATTATTAATTTAAACTAACATCATTATGACTAAAGAAGCAAAAACTGCGGTAGAAAAGAATGAAAGCAGGGTGGTGAGAAGAGCTGGGTGACACAGGGGCTCAGGCACTTGCCTTCCATCTCTGAAATCCAGTCCTATTTCAGGAATTAAGGTCTTCTCTGTCTGCTGGCCATAAGGCTCCTACTTGCAATGAGCATGGGCAGATTCAATCAAGGTTAGTGGGCATGGATCCATAGCACAAAACCAGCTTTAAATCAGCAGTAATTGGAAATTGCCCTCAAAGAAGTCACAGATGGCTGGTGTGGGAATTGGGAAAATGTCAAAATGGTGTAGTATTGGGTGTACTTCTGATTGTTGGCTTTGAATAGCGGGAGCTTTACCCTGTATCTAACCCATGCAATAACTGATGAGGGCGTGCATGATGCTGACACTGGGTGGCTGAAATGGAATCCTTTCCAACACGAACATCTCTCACCTTGATGGAGACAGAAAATGGTCATTAAAAGATAGAGACTGGGAATTGCGAGATGTACAGGAAGTAATCCTACCAAAAGTGATGAAAGTTTCCTCCCTGGTGGCTGTTAATGGCCCTAAGCGACTGAGATTAAGCAGTCTCCACATAATCCCCACTCTCGGTGCATTTGGCCAATCTAACCAACACTCACCATTGATTGATCACGTGCAACAAACATTAGCGTTAATTATGAGTGAAGTCTGAAAGACAAATGTGCTGTTGTACACTAAGTATAACAAAGAAAGTTTGCTATTATTGTATGGACGTTTAAGACATTTGTATCAAATTCCTTTGTCAATTATTTATTTTATGTTGGCTAACGCCTCTATTAGAGTAATGGACAAAGCAAATTTTGATAAAAATATGTTAAGTGTTCGTATTATAATATCGCACAGCATAATTTCCAGGCTCATGTATTATCAATAAAAATTAGGTCATGAGCAATACTATTTGGAAATCCTGCCACATACACAAATAATGAACATTATAATCAACAATTAAGATCAATTCAATGGCTTGGTTGGTCGCATTGTTGCTTCTGACTCAGAAGGTTGTGGGTGCAAGCCCTGCTTGAACATATAACATAGGCTGATGCTTCAGTGCAGTACTGAGGGAGTGCTATATTGTCAGAGGTGCAATCTTTTGTCTGCTCTTCTTAGATGAACATAAAAGATCTTGTGACACTATTTGACAAAGAGCAGGGGGCTTTGTAGGGGGTGGCGGGTGTGGCACGTGCGCCCAGTCAGTTATGCCCCTGACTGTTTGTGAGTGGTTCGAATCGCTCCCACGCCCCTGGGTTCTAGGCACCGGACTTAGGTACAGGCGACGACACAGAAAATACTTGAGTAGACAGGTGGTTTGGATGTGAGAAAACCAAGATTTTATTGAAATAGAAATTAACACAATCTTATGAAAAGTTATTAGTATAAAATTACAGGCAAATACAAAATAACTATACTTATACAGGGAATGGGGAACACACGGCACATCGAGGGAAAACAACTATCTTAACAATCCCCTTATCCTTATCCCACTCCTTATACCTAACTAGATTAAGCTATGAGGGGCCAGAATTCATGCTCACCAATCAAAGATCTGCTGAATTCAAACAGCGGTGGGGCTTGGGTTTCGCTCTTTGTGCTCTCTGGGGCCTGCCGTCGTCATGTGGTCTCAGGGCGCTGTAAGGGTGTCGTCCAGGTACAAGTACCCCAAGGTTAAAGTCTTTGCTTGGGTACTTTACCTCGCATGGATGATGGCTCCTCTTCCTCGGGCGGCAGTTGGAGTTTGCATGAAGATAGTCGCAGGTCAGCTGGATTGAAGGCCTGATTATTTGAAGCGTTCTTCAATCGTCTCCCAATTCGTCTCGTCTCACCACCTCGCCCTGTTTTGTCCCGCCTGGCCTGGCCTGGTTCGTCCGTGTCCGCCTGGTGCAATGCCGGGCATTCCTGATGGGATGGGGAAAGGCACAGGCAGTGGCCAGGCGGCAAGCGCGGGAGGGGAAAGAGCAGCAGCCACGAGGGCGAGGGGCTGGAGCAGGAGCCAAGAGCAAGAGCAGAGAGCGTTGGTCGTCGGTGGGCCTACAATTATACTCCTTCGGATGGCCCTTATCTGCGCGCCAAATCAGGTTAGTTCATTGTCCCAATCTTGGCGGGCTAGTTTAAATAATTGTAGCAATCTAAACTAACTGTTTTTAGATGACTGGTGATCGCACCTACTGGCCTGATTATCGAGTTGTTTTGTTATTAATGCATCTTAATTGGCCTGACCAGCCTCGATGGCTTCCTTAAGCTGTTTCCGATTATTTATGCAAACAGCTTGATGGCCTCAAGTATAGGCCTAACTGGTTTTGGTCTGTCTGTGATTTGGCTTAATGCATAATTCAGAGTTCTGTCTGCTTTTCAAAATACAAAGTCCTTCTTCACAGAAACTGCACTTTAGGTTTCGATTTCCCCAAAAGCTGCTTGTGCCACAGAGTCCAAGCTTTTAAAATCTTGCAGGCTTTTGGCCACGAGGTGCGGATGCCATCTTTGGGTACCCTTTTTAAAAAAAATGTCCATGCAGGGTCCCTTTTATTAATAATAACCTTTGAGGAAAAGTGGAAATTTTGCGAATCTTACAGCTTCTTCTGGTAGCCGAGCTAAAATTCATCCCTCACCACCAAAAACAGATTATCTGGTCATTCGTTTGCCGTGTTTGCTTACAAGACAACGATGGCTGCACTTCAAAAGTAATCCATCGCTTATAAAGCACCTTGCAAGTCCTTTCTTAATGGTAATGCAGTATATCCATTTGCAAAGACTCTCTCAGCTTAGTGAGTAATAGGGCCCACCTGATTTCTTGTCCGTTTAAGTTAATAGACAGAAAATTGGGCATTCTTCCTTATGGGCGTGGGATTCTCCCCACCTGATTTTCCTCTATATGCTGTACCCAGGTGCAATAACAGTAAAATCTGCCCGATACCTTGACTCTCTGGTTGATTTAATCCTCTTCAGCTCAACTGAAGGATTGCCGCCTTTAACATGATATATTGGTTACCCTAAACAACAATTAAGAAGTAGAAAGAAACGTCAAGGACGATAAAAGGCCATTCGACCCATCGAAGCTCATCCGCTTAGTATCCTAACTTTCCCATGTTGACATTCTGAATTAACCTAATGGGCCAGTAATTCCGGTCCCAACGCGTGAGTACGGACGGTGTACTCACGCGTGGGCCCGTTGGAAGTGCTGAATTTCAGCATGCACAGCACATGCGTGGGAAACCGGCATTTCCTCTCCATCGAACCAAGGGGTTAAGAGGTCCAACGCGTGCACGCAGGACTCTGCGCGCACGCGTTGAACTTCCTTCTTTTTGACAGGTTTGCGCGTGTGCAAGGGCCTGAACTTTTTAGAAATGAAAAAAGGAGGCGTAAGGAGTGGATTCTTGAAGGTAAGTGGTCTATTATTTAAAATTATTACATTTTTTCCACAGATTCATTGTTTATAAGGACTTTACAGTAAGGTAAGTTTATTTTTAGACCCGATTTCGTAAAAAATTATTTTTTTCAAAAATTTTATTAATTGTTTTAAATAGTTTTTAAAAAGTTATTTATAGTTTATTTACTTATTGGGATGTTTTTTAAAATTTTAATTAAAGTTAAACTAGTCTTTTGGGCGCCCGTACTTTTCATGAGTTTGACAGTCTTTACTATCAAACTCATGAATGAGTTTCCCCTCCCCTGATTGGCTGCAGAGTGCTCACCTGATCCCAGCTGGCACATTGCACGAACTACGCCACTGGATCAGGCAAGCACATCGCGCCGACAGCTGAACCGGGCCAGTGACAGGAAATGCAAGCAGGCCCGGGCTTCAGATGTCGGCGCGCAGGGTGAGTGCACATCGGAGGCTTGCACGTGCGGCATGCACCCGATCCTAATTTCTGGCCCAATGTGTTTGCCTCCACTTCACACTGGCTTTAAATAATCTTATTAATAAATCCGAGTTATTATTTGATTAAAGTGAGTTTTCAAAAAAAGGTATAATGAAGAAAACAAAGGATTTCACAGAACTCAAAGCACCAGTGATAGCTGTGGCTCAGTTGGCAGCACTCTCGCCTCTGAGTCCCACTGCAGGGACTTGAGCACAAACATTTAGGCTGACACTCCAGTGCAGTCCTGAGGGAGTGCTGCACTGTCAGAGGTGCTGTCTTTCGGATAAGACGTTAAACCGAGGTGAACGTAAAAGGTCCCACAGCACTATTTCGAAGAAAAGCAGGGAAGTTCTCCCCGGTGTCCTGGCCAATATTTATCCCTCAATCAACATCACTAAAACAGATTATCTGGTCATTATCACATTGCTGTTTGTGGGAGCTTACTCTGCACAAAATTGGCTGCTTCGTTTCCTACATTACAACAGTGACTACATTTCAAAAGTACTTAATTGTCTGTAAAGCACTTTGGGATGCCTGAGGTCATGAAAGATGCTATATAAATGCCAGTCTTTCTTTTTTTTTTAACATGTGCTTCCATTCATCCGCTGTCATCCGAAGTCTCACCCTGAAGTAAAGCTGCAGACTTGGACTATAAATCTTGCCAAGAAAAACAAATGTTGTTAAACTTTATCATCAACCGCAGATTAACAAAACACAAGCAGCGCACTTACCCTCTGGAGGTAGACTACTGGATGACATCAGCAAATGACTAGCAATACAGACAAATTTATTCAGCAAAATGGCTGCAGGGTTGGAGAGGTCAGGGGTCAAACTGAAGAGGCAACTCTTTTTTTGACAAATTAAGATGAAATAAATTGAGTGAGATGTAAATATAGTTTATGTTACAAATAACAAAATGTGATTTATTATTTAAATTATGTAAGAATCTAGCATGTTTTAAAAGCTACTGACTGACCCTGCGCAATATGTGGAACTAGAATCCGGCTGAACTGCAATCTTTAAAAGCTTCGTAGAAAACATCTTGAAAATCAAGGGTTTTCTCAGAACAATAGCCACCAGTCAGCTGGGCTCCACAGAAGAGGTGGGGGATTTGGATTCACAAAGGGCCTTTGGAAATGTTCACTAAAGGGAAACTCCAGCTCCAAACTACTTCCACTTAATACACAGAAAAGTCTTCCAATATCTCGTTCCTAGCACTAATTCAATCATATCGTTTCATCTATGCAGGAAAAACAAGTTTCAAAGGGAATGTTTTTCACTCACTGGTCCCGCTGTGGCCTGCTTTTGGGAGAGACTGGAGGAGCCTTTTGTCACTAGATCCTCATGTCAAACTGTAACTAGAAATGTTAACGTTACAGGGCTTTTTAACGAGGGGGTTTTATTTTTAAAAAACATGGCTTTTTTTTTTTAACTCGTCATTAAATAGAAGTGCTTGTCTGTGTCTTAATGACTGCTGAAGGAGAAGTAAAAATAAATTCAAAGATACACAATTCTAGCTTTGCACAGAACTTCAGCCAACAGCATGCAGTCTGTTGTGTTCTAGTGGCTATTGGCAACAGTGATCCAGGGATCAGAGATTGTGCGCATGAATGGAAAATAGTCACTTTGAAGTGTGTATTTCAGCGCAGAAGAAATATTAGGACTGAAGTATAATGATATTATACTGTTTCCTATCAGCACCTGCCATAGAGTAGTGCGACTGGCACTGTGGAGTTATACCGCTGAATCTGCATCACTGTCTGGTGCATGTGTGTTTACATGAATGCACAGCGCTCTGCTATTGTGGTAACATTTTTAATGTTAGAGCAAAGTTGTCATGATAGTCTGCTCTACACTTACATTATAAAGTTCAACCTTTAAGTTTAAAGGTTCTCAGATAGTCATTTTTAATGTTTACTTTTCACCAGTTGCCAGTTATACTATAGCTGGTGCAAAGCTAAAACAGTGTAGGATTACTGCCCTGAGTTTGGCTCACATCACTTGTCAGAATTCAATATTCAGATTGCTGATTTGACTCGCTAATTATACTGCAGTTTTTGCATTGATGCAAGATAAAAACCTCATTACATTAAATCAAAAACTGCAGTATAACTGGGTCACTAGGCGTCTCTATTAACAGGGAATTATTCTGTGTATTAAATCTAAGTGGTTTGTAGCCTGCAGTTTCTATACTGGCTTTTGGACCAGTGAAAATGAATTGCCACAGAATTGCAGGTTATTAAACTGCTGGCGTGTAGAAGGCATATCCACAGAAATCATCACCCACGGCAGTGTAGACCTTTTAAACGCCCTGGTGACTGAATCATTTGGCCTCCTCCACCCAGAATGATATTTGTTGGCCGAAAAATAAATGATTACATTTCCTGAAGTTTGATAACATTGACCCAGGTGTACAGCATAGCATTACAGTATTTAGTTTGTGGCTCTCCATTGTTATTTTGTTTGTTAGAATAGATTTTAAAGGGATACTAACAGCTTTCAGTGCCACGTAGTTGGTCTAGGCTTTTTGAACCTGGTGCTGTTGCCCAAGTAAAGCAACATCTGTCTCTAGCGCGCTCCAAAGCTATTGTCATAGCCCTTATGGGTAAGAGGGTAAATTAAACAGCAATAACATTGAGGCTTTTTCAGTTATTGATCTCCATAGCTGTATGGTTTCAAAATGTATATTCATTTTGTTCACACGTAATGGCACATTTTTGTAAAATTAGATCGCGATTTTGATAGAGTAGATAGGGAGAAACTGTTTCCAGTGACAGGAGGGTCGGTAACCAGAGGACACAGATTTAAGATAATTGGCAAAAAAAAGCCAGGGGAGGCGATGTGGAGAATTTTTTTTACGCAGCGCGTTGTTACGAGCTGGAATGCACTGCCTTAAAGGCTGGTAGAAGCAGGTTCAATAGTAACTTTCAAAAGGGAAGTGGATATATAATTCAAGAGGAAATATTTATAGGCCTATGGGAAAGAGCAGGGAGAGTGGGACTAATTGGACAGCTCTCGCAAAGAGCCGGCACAGGCACTCTTTTTGCGCTGCATCATTCTGTGAGCTTATTTTGAAATGAGTTCATGTATATTGAAATAGAACATTCTCTCTTTTAGGTACTTGCCACAATTTTCATTATGGCGATTAATAAAGAAACACTGATGTGACATCTATAATGTGGAGAACAAAGAACAATCAATGTGAACCTTGAGCTGGTTTATCCCATCTGGCACCCTGCTACACACCATACCTGCTAGTTACTGATAACTGACTAGACAGCATCTACTCATAGCAGACCAGACGCTGACTCCCTTGTCCCTGCGGTTGCAGGTTTGAGTCACGCAGCGTTGACTGATCTCTGTTACACACAGCCTCTGCTAACTCGGTTTCATACTGAACGTGCAGCCGTTTGAAATGCAAATGATATGTCAGGACCCCCCCAAAGGTAAAGTTGGCAAACGTACTGCCTGTTGTGGGAGCAAGCTTTGCAGGTCATGAAGCTCTCAGGCTCTGCTGTGTGCAGATTGGCTGCCACGTTTCCTATATTACAACAGTGACTACACTTCAAAAAGTAGTTCATTGGCTGTAAAGCACTTTGGGATGTCCTGAAGGCATGAAAGGTGCTATAGAAATGCAAGTCCTTTTTTCCATAGCATCCGTGTGAAGCATAAACACTGGCATGGACCTGTTAGGCCAAATGGCCTGCTTCTGTGTGGTAAGTACAATGTAACACCATCAGTGGGCACACACACAGATGGATCATCTCTCAGGAAATCCTCCAGTCAGGTTTTAAATCCAAGATGTAGTGGGGGCGATTTTGGCCGAATACTTTAGGCACTAAAGAGGGAAAAAGGTGGCCAAGATGGGGTCTTAAGCTGAAACGCCGCTTTAGCGCAAGACACCATCTTAGTAAAGGAGTTGAAGCCAGCGCTAGGAACGGCCAACTGGAATCATGTTAAACAACTGATTGCCACTTAAAATGCCTGCTAGCACTCATTAAAGAGGCTGCACGGCATTTAGGTGACTAGCGCTTCAACTAACACCCTCTCCTAACAACAACAAGCTGTTTGGGAGTAAACACGACATTGATGTCGATTTCAAGCACTATTTAAAGGGATACTCATCACTTAACGGGATACTCATCATTTCACAGTACCATATTTAGTGCCTGTTGTCAGCCTTTAGCCCCAGTGCCTGCTAACTCATTTTGTTGACTCCAGAGAACCATCGTTTGAGGGACTATGGCCTTGTGGGTGTCAACAGTCTGTGCTTGAAGAATCAAAAAGAAAGGAAAAGACTTGCATTTATATAGCAACTTTCAAGACCTCAGGACGTCCCAAAACGCTTTACATCCAATTAAGTACTTTTTGAAGTGCAGTCACTATTGTAATGTAGGATAAAGGTGTTGGGTTGGACATTAACTATTCTCAGTGGGATGAAAGGGATGCTAGCCCAGATTGATTGGTTGCAAAAAAATGGGAGATATTTAAATATAAGATGGAAAAAGCATAGGTTAAATACATTCCAACTAGAACTAAAGGGGTTGCATCAAAGGCTGGAGTTCTGTGGCTAAATAGACAGATTAGAGCAAAATATTGGTTTGAAAAGGAGGGAGGATAATACAAAAGAAAACTATAAAGGGAAGCAAAAAAGGGAGATTAGAAAGGCAAAGAAGGAATGTGAAAGCAGACTGATGTTCAATATAAAGAGAAGGCTTTCTTAAGGCCATAAGAAGTAAGAGGATAGTTAAAGAAGGCACGGGACCACTTACAGACAAAAGGAGCCATTTTGTTCTCGCAAGTGAGGGAATTCCAGAGAGGCTGAATAAGTATTTTACCTCAGAGAAAGGTGGAAGTGGGACTGTAGGAGTGCCTGAGGAGGAGAAAAGCCACTAGTGAAAATAAATATTCAAAAGGAAACTTCATTAGAAAAGCCAGTGGGACTAAAAGTAAAAAAGTCACCAAGTCCATATTGTAATGTATATACCTTTAAGTGGGGAACTATCTTTTACAGCTCATGTATACTGCAGTACCGGCAGTGACCACACCTGTATATAGCCCTGAGTAGTAATCTGTACAGATCAGTTGCAGTGTGAGCCACGTTGAGTAAACACCTGTTGTACCGTTCTCCGCAGTCTGTGTCTTATTATACATGGACGCAACATTGGCGACGAGGAAGGTTCGAACCTACCTGCAACTCTGCATCACCTCCCGGGGATTCGTTCCTGGAGTTCAGTGGATTGGAGGTCAAGGCCAGAGACTCGGGCGTCGACCACGGGCAACCACCCAGTCATCCAGCAGAGACTCGAGAATTGCGGGGGAGGCTGTCGAGAGCTAGGTTTGGCTTTCCAGTCGAGGTGGTCCAGCGAAACAGGCTGGCAACAGGTAGTGCGCAGACCCTTCCCGGACAGCGGCGGGCTAGAGCCCGACCGAGCGGCACAGCAAAGGGCCGAGCAGCGTCGATGGGGGAGAGAGAGAGAGGGCAGAGCGCACAGGGCACAGCCGGTGTTCAGGGGCCGAGCAGCGTCGGAGAGAGGGGGAGAGAGACGCGCAGAAACCCGCGAGGCGCCGCCATTGCCACGAGGACCGCCGAGAGCGGCGTTGGCAGCAGCGCAGGAGAAGCGCGCGAAACCTACAGGGCGCCGCCATTGCCACGAGAACCACCGGGAGCGGCGTTGGCAGCAGCGGGGGAGGAAGGAAAACACGGGAGACGCCATTTTAAGCCATTGGGAGATGCCATTTTAAACCACACCCAAAATGCCGAAGAGTGGCAGTATCACCGCATTTGACAATGAAGTCAAAGATTGGACTACATATGTCGAACGAATAGAGGTGCACTGCAAGGCAAATGAGGTGTCAGATGACAAGAAAGTGTCAGTATTGTTAAATTTAATGGGTGCAAAGACGTATGGTTTATTACGAAATCTAGTAACCCCAACGAAGCCAATGGAAAAGAGTTTTGAAGACATAGTAACGATACTAAAGGAACATTTAAACCCCACACTGCTGCTGATAGCAGAAAGATTCAAGTTTCACAAACGGATGAAAGCAATGCTGATTATTTAACAGAACTGCGCAAACTATTGAAACACTGCCAATTTGGAGCGGGACTGGCAGATACCTTAAGGGACAAGTTTGTGTGTGGGCTTCAAAGTGAAAGGAACCCAGAAACGGCTTTTATCTGAAAAGGACCTTATGCTGGAAAAGGCTTTCAGCATTGCGGTATCATATGAAACAGCAGCACGGGGCACTGCAGAGATACAACAGAGATCGCAAGAATATGGCACAAACGAAATGTCATATGAAACAGAGAAGTGCTATCGCTGCGGCAGAACAACACACGACCAGAATGATTGCTGGTTCAAAGACAAAGTGTGCAGACAGTGTGGAAAAGTAGGACACATAGCACGAGTCTGCAGGTTGGGAAAGAAAACCAGCAATAAGAAACCTACCAAAGAAAAGTACAAGAAGGTACATAAGATGACGGAGAATAGTTCAGACGAACAAAAGAGTGATAACGACTCCGAAAGCAGGGAACTGAGTTGTCTGAAACTACATAATGTGATCACAACGGAGGATCACCGAACCATTTGGGTCACTCTCAAGGTAGCAGGAGTCCAGGTAAAGATGGAATTGGACACAGGATCAGCCCTAACAGTCATAAACCGACGGGACTACGAGCGGCTATTCTCACACATACCCTCGAGAGACACAAAAATTATTTTGAAGACGTACACGGGGCAAAAAGTCTACCCCAAAGGAAAAATAATGGGTGACCGTTATATATAACGGTAAGGAAACACCAAAACTAGACCTGTATGTATTGCAAGATGGAGGACCACCATTACTGGGACGTGAATGGATCCGGAAAATACAACTGGATTGGCATTCCATACAGGCACTGACTGTGGCTGACAAAAAGGATGATGACGTCACACCTGGGCGACTGTCAAAGATCCTAACTGACGCGAAAGAAGTGTTCCAGCAAGGACTCGGAACACTAAAAGGCATGACAGCGATGACTGAAATTGAAGAAAACGCAAGCCCAAAATTTTTTAAGGCCAGACCGCTACCTTATGCGATCCGCCCAGCCGTCGAAGCAGAGCTGGAGAGTCTGGAACGTTCAGGTGTACTGTCCAAGGTAGACTGGAGTGAGTGGGCTACACCCATCATCCCTGTGATGAAAAAGTCGTTGAGCAGCACGCCTGGGGAACCAAGGAAGGTTCGCATCTGTGGGGACTTTAAGGTAACAGTGAACCCGGTCCTTCACACCGTGCAATATCCACTTCCGCGGATTGAAGATATTTTCGCCTCGCTATCTGGAGGGAAACGTTTCACTAAGATTGATCTGGCCCAGGCGTATCTGCAAATGGAGGTAGAAGAAGCATCAAAAAAATACCTCACAATCAACACCCATAAAGGTCTCTACCAATACAACCGGCTGGTATTCGGGGTAGCATCAGCTCCGGCTATTTGGCAGAGGGCAATGGAACAAGTCCTGCAAGGGATCCCAGGGACCCAGTGTTATTTGGACGACATCCTGGTCACGGGCGAAAATGACAGTGATCACCTTGCCAACCTGGAGCAGGTGCTCACTAGATTGCAGGAATATGGGCTCCGAGCTAACCGCCCCAAATGCGAGTTTTTTAGAAAACAGATCTTGTATTGTGGCCACGTTATCGATAAAGAGGGGTTACATAAGTCCCCAGTGAAGATTGAGGCAGTAGTCAAGGCTCCAGCACCGGAAAATGTGTCACAACTCAGGTCGTTCCTCGGGCTGGTAAACTACTACCATAAGTTCTTGCCAAATTTGTCTACAATACGACACCCACTGAACACCCTACTGCAAACTGGGGTGCCATGGAAGTGGAGTGACGAATGTAGATGAGCTTTCCAGAAGAGCAAAACACTAATCACATCGAAAGAGGTATTGGCCCATTACAGCCCAGCATTACCAATTCGGTTGGCATGTGATGCGTCACCCTACGGCATTGGAGCGGTGCTGTCGCACAAATTCTTGGATGGCTCAGAGAGGCCAATAGCCTTTGCGTCACGATCACTAACCTCAGCCGAGCGTAACTACGCCCAGATTGACAGGGAGGCCCGCAGCCTAGTGTGGGGAGTGAAAAAGTTCCATCACTATCTGCACGGGCAGAAATTCACCTTGCTGATGGATCACCAGCCTCTTGTCTCCATTTTTAATCCGAAGAAGGGCGTTCCAGTGATGACTGCGCAACAACTACAAAGATGGTCACTTTTTCTAGGGGCGCACCACTATGAGATTGAATATAAGGGCACGAAACAGCATGGAAATGCTGATGGGCTATCACGCCTGCCACTGCCTACTGCGGAGGAAGCACCAGCAGTGGATCCTGTCGAAATATTCCATTCGACTATAGTTGAATACCTACCGGTAACTAACGCTTGTATCGAAAAGGAAACCCGAAATGACCCGACACTGTCTCGGGTATATGATTTGACGGTGAAGGGATGGCCAGCACATGGTGGCTCACTGTTGCCAGCATTCTCGATAAGGAGAGAACAGCTGTCAGTGTGCCGGGGGACCTTGATGTGTGGATCCCGAGTGGTAATTCCACCCAAGTTAAGGGATAGAGTGCTCAATGAGCTTCATGAGGGTCATCTGGGAGGGGTAAAAATGAAAAGCCTAGCCAGGGCTTATGTGTGTTGGCTGGGAATCGATAAGCAAATCGAGGACCTGACCAAGAGTTGCTCAGGATGCCAGAAAGTCCAAAATGCACCACCACAGGTCCCTCTACACCCATGGGAGTGGCCCTCATCTCCATGGCAACGGGTGCATATTGATTTTGCTGGTCCATTCATGGACGCAATGTTTTTAATAGCTGTGGATGCGCACTCGAAATGGCCTGAGGTCATCAAAATGTCCTCCACCACCATGGAGAAAACTATTGCAGTCCTACGGACCATTTTTGCCAGGAATGGCTTGCCAGAACAGATTTTCTCCGACAACGGACCACAGTTTGTGTCCGAAGAGTTCCGGAGGTTCTTGAAAAGGAATGGGGTAAGGCATTACACATCCGCCCCGTATCATCCAGCCAAAAATGGATTGGCTGAGAGGTTCGTACAAACCTTTAAGAAGGCAATAAAGGCTATGTACAATGACAACATTCCGCTGCAGCACAAGGTGGACAATTTCCTGTTCGCCTACCGGAATGCGACACATGCAGTCACCAACCAAGCCCCAGCCATGATGTTCTTTAACCGAAGGTTAAGATCTCGCCTGGATTTGCTCAGACCAAACGTACGAAGAGATGTTGAGAGTAAGCAATTCCAGCACATCCATGAGAAGCCAACAAGGAGCTTCAATGTAGGGCAACCAGTCTTGGCCCGCGACTACCGAACAGAAAAATGGCAGCCAGGAACGATATGCACACGACAGGGCCCACTAATGTACACAGTAGACGTTGGGGAGAGCATTGTGAAACGCCATGCTGACCAGATCCTAGAGTCACAGGAACAAGTCAACCCCATGCCTCGCCCATACATACCTGGTGATGAACCCGACGTACAGGTCGCATCTACCCCAGAAACAGTAGCATCGGAAGCTGATGAACCAACCGACGACAGGGGGCCAGAATCGCCTCCGCACCAAGAGCAAGACACTCGGGAAAGGCGCTATCCAGAAAGGATCAGGAAGCCTCCCCAAAGTCTGAATATGTAAATAGACTATTTTCAGCTAATGTTGCATGTTAAAAGTGTTAATTGTAATTAGTTTGATATTTAATTGTTAAATGAGTGTTATGGTACTGTTAACCTAAAAGGGGAGGAATTATAATGTATATACCTTTAAGTGGGGAACTATCTTTTACAGCTCATGTATACTGCAGTACTGGCAGTGACCACACCTGTATACAGCCCTGAGTAGTAATCTGTACAGATCAGTTGCAGTGTGAGCCACGTTGAGTAAACACCTGTTGTACCATTCTCCGCAGTCTGTGTCTTATTATACACGGACGCAACACGTATCGTATGCATCCCAGAAGATTGAGGAGGAGATACAGGAGGCTTTAACTATAATTTTCCATAAATCTTTAGAAACAGGAATTGGATTAAGGGACTTGAGAGGCAAATGTTCAAGGAAGAGAAAAGGAGTTAGGAAGTTAAAGACTAGTTAGTCATTGCATCGTTTTATCAGGGAGATCACCAAGGCTCTCTACACCCACTCCATCTCTTTCCCAATGGAGAGAGCGAGGCAGGACGAGAGAGCACCATAAGCTTTCCACCATAATGCAAGCTCCCCCTGGGTCCAAGGTGGCACAGACTGCACCCACATTGCCTCGTGTGCTCCCCATCACCATCCTGGCAACTTGCTAAATAGAAAAGGGTTCCATTCCCTCTCTGGCTTCAGGTGTGGTGCCGGAGGACTGGAGAACTGCTAATATGGTACCCTTTTTTAAAAAGGGAGAAAAGGATAGGCTGAGTAATTACAGGCCAGTCAGTTTAACCTCAGTGGTGGGAAAATTATTGGAAAGAATTCTGAAGGACAGGATAAATCTTCATTTAGAAAGAAAAACACGGATTAATCAAGGATAGCACGGATTTGTTAAGGAAAGGTCATGTCTGACAAACTTGATTGAATTTTTTGAGGAGGTAACAACGAGGGTAGATGAGGGTAGTGCGTTTGATGTAGTGTATATGGACTTTAGCAAGGCTTTTGATAAGGTTCCACATGGCAGACTGGTCACGAAATTAAAAGCCCATCAGATCCAGGGCAAAGTGTCAAGTTGAATTCAAAACTGGCTCGGTGGCAGGAAGCAGAGGTAATGGTTGATGGGTGTTTTTGTGACTGGATGGTTGTTTCCAGTGGGGTTCCGCAGGGCTCAGTACTAGGTCCTTTGCTTTTTGTGGTGTATATCAATGATCTTGACTTGAATATAGGGGACATGATTAAGAAGTTTGCAGATGATACTAAAATCGGCTGTGTGGTTGATACTGAAGAAGGAAGCTGTAGATTGCAGGAAGATAGCAATAAATTGGTCAGGTGGGCAGAACAGTGGCAAATGGAATTCAATCCAGAGAAGTGTGAGGTAATGCATTTGGGGAGGGTTAACAAGGAAAGGGAATACACATTAAATGGTAGGACACTGAGTAGTGTAGAGGAACAAAGGGACCTTGGAGTGCATGTCTACAGATCCCTGAAGGTAGCAGGCCAGGTAGATAAGGTGGTTAAGAAGGCATACGGAATGCTTGCCTTTATTAGCCGTGGCATAAAATACAAGAGCAGGGGGGTTATGCTTCAACTGTATAAAACACTAGTTAGGCCTCAGCTAGAGTACTGCATGCAGTTCTGGTCACCACATTACAGGAAAGATGTGATTGTACTAGAGAGGGTACAGAGGAGATTTACAAGGATGTTGCCAGGAGTAGAGAATCTCAGCTATGAGGAAAGACTGGATAGGCTGGATTTGTTTTCCTTGGAACAGAGGAGGCTGAGGGGAGACCTTATTGAGGTGTATAAAATTATAAGGGGACTAGATAAAGTTGATAGAAAGGACCTATTTCCCTTAGCAGAGGGGTTAAAAGCCAAGGGGCACAGATTTAAAGTAATTGGTGGAATGTTTAGAGGGGATTTGAGGGGAAATATCTTCACCCAGAGGGTTGTGGGGGTCTGGAACTCATTGCCTGAAAGGGTGGTAGAGGCTGAAACCCTAACCACATTTAAAAAGTACTTGGATGTGCACTTGGGATGCTGTAACATGCAGGGCTACGGACCAAGAGCTGGGAAGTGGGATTAGGTTGGATAGCTCTTTGTTGGCTGACGTGGACACGATAGGCCTAAATGGCCTCCTTCCGTGCTGTAACTTTCTATGATTCTATGATAAACTTTACTTATGTCAGATAGAAAGCACATCAATGGGGTCTTTGAAGCTATCAAGAGCTAACACTTAATAAAAGTGAGGTGGTGGAAAATAAGTAACAAGTTCCTGATGTAATCAGTCTCCATCATGCAACACTGAAATAGGTTTCCTGAGTGGACACAATCAATATTTCTGCCTGACTTGAGAGGTCACTTGGCACAATAATTTGTCCCAAATGAATTTTTTGTGTTGAAGAAGCTGCCACTAACACCCTAGAGATGCCTCCATGCCATATAAAATATGCGTGCGTTTTCTCAAAATGAGATTTAAGACATTACAAACGCTGATGTGATTAGATTGTCATAAAAGATAAATGAAACACATATAAATGGGTTTCGGCTCAAGAGGAGTAAGTGCACTTTCCTGGGGAATGAGGCAGTGTTCCTGGGACACAGAGTGGATGCCACCAGGCTCGATCCACTCAAGGAGAAAGTACAAGCACTGCAGGACGCCCCTGCTCCTACAAATGTGGCTGAGTTAAAAGCTTACCTGGGACTGCTGAACTATTATAACAGGTTTTTACCAAACTTATCAACTGTGTTAGCACCTCTTCACAAACTACTGCGCAAGGAGACACAGTGGCAGTGGGGAGAGGAGCAGGGGGTTTCATTTGAACTGTCCAAGAAACTGATGCTGTCATCGGATGTGCTGGTTCACTACAATGCAGAGAAAGACATCATTCTCTCTTGTGGCGCTTCACCTTACGGGGTGGGGGCAGTTCTTTCACACTGCATGGAAGATGGAACTGAAAGACCAATAGGGTTTATGTCCCGAACTCTAACACCAGCGGAAAAAAAAACTATTCCCAGTTAGACAAAGAGGGGTTAGCAGTAATGTTTGGGTTACAGAGTTTCCACAAGTACATATATGGCAGGAAGTTCACCATATGAACCGATCATAAACCTCTTATCTCGCTTTTCAATGAAATGAAAGCAGTTCCACAGATGGTGTCACCCCGGATCCAGAGGTGGGCCGTGATGTTAAACATAGAAGATAGGAGCAGGAGTAGGCCATTCGGCCCTTCGAGCCTGCTCCGCCATTCAATGAGATCATGGCTGATCATCCAAATTCAGTACCCTGTCCCTGCCTTCTCCCCATATCCCTTGATCCCTTTAGCCTCAAGAAATATATCCAATTCTTTCTTGAATATATTTAATGAACTGGCCTCCACCGCCCTCTGTGGCAGAGAATTCCACAGGTTCACCACTCTCTGGGTGAAGAAATTCCTCATTTCAATCCTAAATGGCTTATCCCTTATCCTTAGACTATGACCCCTGGTTCTGGACTCCCCGGCCATCAGAAACATCCTTCCTGCATCTAGTCTGTCCAGACCTGACAGAATTTTATAGGTTTCGATGAGATCCCCTCTCAATCTTCTAAACTCCAGTGAGTATAAGCCCAATCGACACAATCTCTCCTCATACGTCATTCCTGCCATCCCAGGTATCAGCCTGGTGAATCTTCGCTGCACTCCCTCCATGGCAAGAACGTCCTTCCTCAGGTAAGGTGACCAAAACTGCACACAATACTCAAGGTGCGGTCTCACCAAGGCCCTGTACAACTGTAGCAAGACATCCTTGTTCCTGTACTCGAACCCTCTTGCTACGAAGGCCAACATACCATTTGCCTTCCTAACCACCTGCTGCACCTGCATGCTTACCTTCAGCGACTGGTGCACAATAACACCCAGGTCTCTTTGCACTTCCCCTTCTCCCAATCTATTGCCATTCAAATAATAATCTGCCTTCCTGTTTTTGCCACCAAAGTGGATAACCTCACATTTATCCACATTATAGTGCATTTGCCATGTTTCTGCCCAATTACCCAACCTGTCCAAATCATACTGGAGTTTCACGACATCCTCCTCACAGCTTACCCTCCCACCCAGCTTTGTGTCGTCTGCAAATTTGGAGATATTACATCCAATTCCCTCGGCATATGAGTATGTCATCATCTACAAGGCAGGCAAGTACCATGGGAATGCAGATGCCTTGAGCCGTCTTCCACTGCCAGGCACATCTATCCGTGCAGCTCCAGAGGACAGAGTGTTGATGTTGGAGGACACTGACACAGCACTTGTGACTGTAGAGCAAGTAAGAACATGGACAGATAAAGATCCAGTACTGTCTAGAGTTTGAGAATATGTGGTGAGGGGATGGCCACAGCATCTGGAAGGGGCTGACTTCACACCCTACAGTGTCAGGAAAACAGAGCTGAGTGTGCAGGATGGTTGCGTGTTGTGGGGAGCACGAGTGATTATTCCACAGCCAGCACGACAGTCTATCCTAGTGCAACTACATCAGTGTCATCCTGGGGTCTCGCGTATGAAAGCCTTGGCTAGGAGTTACTTGTGGTGGCCAAAGCTAGATGAGGAGATAGAAAATCTAGTCAAGACATGCAGCACTTGTCAGGAACACTGGAAGGCACCAGCAGCGGCTCCTCTCCACCCCTGGGAGTGGCCGGATAAACCATGGCGAAGATTGCACTTAGATTATGCGGGTCCATTCATGGGGAAGATGTTCCTCATAATCATTGATGCACATTCCAAATGGATGGATGTTTATCCTGTAAATTCTGCTTCTGCCACTACTACTATAGACTGCCTGCGTCGGAGCTTCAGTAATCAAGGGCTACCGGAGATCGTGGTGAGTGACAATGCCACTTGTTTTGTGAGTAGAGAGACAAAAGAGTTCTTGAGAAAAAATGGCATCGTGCAGGTGACCTCGGCCCCATATCATCCGTCCTCAAATGGACTTGCGGAGAGAGCCGTACAAACATTTAAAGAGATGATGAAAAAAAGTGCAGAAGGGAGTTTAGCAGCCAAAGTGTCACGGGTTCTGTTCAGCTACAGAATAACACCTCAATCCACCACAGGACTCTCTCCTGCTGAGATGTTATTAGGTCGTAGACTATGCTCCACTCTTGACCTTGTCCACCCAGACCTAAAAAGGAAAATGGAAAACAGACAAAACAAACAAAAGGAGAACCATGACAAAAGAACAAAGAGCCGAAGTTTTGGAGAAGGAGATACGGTCCTGACCAGGAATTTCAGTTATGGACCCAAGTGGATTCCTGGCTTCATAGACTCAATGACCGGTCCCGTATCATACAAGGTCATGTTGGGTGATGGTAGGGTAGTACGCAGACATGTAGATTGATACTGACCTGTTAGATTCGTCAAGTATGGAACATGGTGAATGGAGACTTCTTATGTGACCCTTAGGAATGGTTGTTTGTTAAGAAATTCATACTGAAATCTTAAGGGAGGAGGGATATAGTAATCTGGGATGTTATGATTAAGGTTATCCACCAGGTGGTGCTGTAGCCAATGCTGCTGCTAAGGTCAGGGGTTGCTTCCTGTTAAGGTCAGGGGCTAGCTTCCTGCTAAGGCCAGCAAAGGTGCAATGCCTGGAAGCAGGCCTGCCTGGTTGTCTCGCAGTCGTTCAATAAAGCACTCGTATTAATCCTCATGCCTCACCTCTTCAAGTTCCTTGTCTCACTACATGGATTTATCACAGGAGTGAAACCTAAAAACCTGCCCCAGTATAGTGCCAGTATTTTCGAGGCTGCAAAATACACAATTACCGTGATAATTGCCTTGATGACCAATGGCAAAACACTTGGAAGAACTGCGACATACCAAATGGATTCCTTATAGAGGACCCCACTGTCAAACCTGAAGGATCAAACATTCCTCGCAAACTCTGGACAATCATCAACCGCCTCAGAACTGGTCATGGTAGATGCTGCCACCTTCTCCACAGATGGAAGATTAAAGCATCCCCATCATGCGACTGTGGAGCTCCTGATCAGACCCTGGAGCAGATCATTGAGCACTGTCCTCAGAGGAAATTCGCAGGCAGCCCACAAGATATCCATGCGGTTGCACCGGAAGCTTTGCCTGGATATCCAACTTAGATATTGACATTTGATTTGTTTTTTGCTACTAACATACGAAAGAAGAAGACCATGTTAATTGTGTTCCTTTTGCATGTTTTGGACAAATGTTGTTGTTGTATTTGGGTTCAGTCATAATTTGAATATTTTAACAAGTTTGAACCAAACTGAACAGCATGACCAAGGCCCGCAGATGCTGAGGGTACGTGCAGCACGTCAACCACCAATCAAAGTGAAATCAGCTGACTCAGCACAGAGTGGGGAACTTTGACTTTGTGCAATGATGCAAAATGGGTGATAGCAAATCGGCAGCCTGTTTTACATCTCCCGCGATTTGTATTGCCATTGAAGTTGGCTGTGAAGCATTTTGGGATATCCTCAGATCCTGCAAAGTGCTAAATAAATGCAAATACTTTCTTGCTTTAACTGGATAATGTTACAGTGTAGGTATTCGGGTTCACCAATTGTAGGTGTTGGACAAATGCCTATCAAATAATCGAGGTTGACTCCAGGAGAACAATCAAATAGTTCTTTAATGCAAGAATAATCGAATTCCAACAGCTGGCTGAGATCGGTACAGGAGAGCCATTAAGTAGGTCTTAACCAGACGGAGACGCCACGAGGACTGACTAGTCAGTCCCGGGGATTGCGTCATGACGTCATCGCGTTTTCCCGTGCTTGGTGCGGTCACATGATGTGCAGCGTGACGTCATCACGTTCACCCGCGTCATCACGTTTACCCGCATCATCGCGTTCGCCCGCGCTCCCAAAGGGGAAACGCCTCATACCGGAAAACTGTATCTATACATCGTTAAAGGGAATTATGACCGGTAAGTAAGGGACACTCGATGGTACCACTACATGCGCCCCCCCAGAATTCGCTTTAACGGACGTCAAAAGGTGAGGTGGTTTGATGAGCCTGTCCGAACGACTCCTGCAGTCTCGAGACAGACACTGCTGGGTGGCTGGCGGTCTGGCGGGCGGTCATAATTGGGTTGGCGTAACAACGATGGGTATCTGCTGGTCAGGTGGACGATCGGACCTGGTGTGCCGTAACGACGATGGGCGGCTGATGGTCAGGCGGGTGGTCTTGCTGTCTCGACGTGGTGGGCGAGGTCGAAATATGCTGGCCGACTCGTGGTGGCTTGCCAGCTGGGCAGGTGTGGACGATGGCTCTGTCGATGTTGGAGAAAAAAAAACAAAGTCCCCAGTCTGACGAAATCTGCAGGAACGCCGAACGGGCGATCCAGGAGGAAATGAACGTGGGTCTAGGCAGGTCGGTGAACTCACCGACAGGTGAGCGAACTCTTCGGCAGTCGGGAACGCACGGAACGGTGCGTGCCGTAGTGCTACTACGGTAACACAAAAGAGAGTGAACCGTTGCTGCATTGATCAGCGAACTCTTCGGCAGTCGGGAATGCAGACGCGAGTGACCCGATGCTGCGTTGATCGGTGATCAGTGGTGACAGCAATGTTCGCGTGGCCGATCGTGGCTGCGGGATGCCCATTGGATCCGTCCTTGATGGTCGCAGCATCAGTAGATGTTTGCTTTTGTTGAGGGGAAAACTGTAGAGAGGGCGGCAATGCTTCTAGTTGTTGTTGATTTAGGGGGAAAACTGCTGGGAAGGCGGCAACGCTTCTAGTTGTTGCTGATTTAGGGGGAAAACTGCCGGGAGGGCGGCAACACTTCACCTTCGCACCGAAAAGCGCGGTAGAAGAAACAGACCAGCAGGCTGACGGGCTGGTGCGGCATCGGATAGGTCCTCGTGGTTTGCGAGGGGCGAATCTTCGTGGTTTGCGAGGGATGGGTCCTCGTGGTTCATGAGGGAGGAATCCTCGTGGTTTGCGAGGGAGGAATCCTCGTGGTTTGCGAGGGGTGGGTCCTCATGGGTTGCGAGGAGCAAATCCTGGTGGATTGCGAGTCCTCATGGGTTGCGAGGGGTGAGGCCTCGTGGGTTGTGAGGGGTGGTTTGTGAGGACTGAGTCCTCGTGGCCTCTCCACCGGGGCGCGCTCCGATCCTGTGAGCCTGAAAACGTGTTGCACCCGCGCTGTGAGGGTGTTATACTTGCTGTTCCACCGTGGGGTTGTCGAAGAGGCTGACGCTCTGAAATTCGGTAGAGCTGTCGAAAATGGAGACCGTATCCAGGTACGTGGTCTGCGCCGTATCGATGTTGCACAAGGCGAACGGGGCTTCTACCAGAATAAAGCACGAGGGCGATTGTTGCTCCCAGTGTTGCGGTAGCTGAGTGAAACGGCTGTAGCTTCCATGCGTGCTTCTTTCGTGAAAAACGTTCACGAAAAATCGGGGTCCGGCTGCGCTGCTTTCGTGAAAAACGTTCACGAAAAACGGGGTCACCAATGTAGGTATTGATGAGCCCCCATCCTCACGTCGTTGGTCACCAATTGTAGGTATTCGGGTTCACCAATTGTAGGTGTTGGATGAATGCCTATCAAATAATCGAGGTCGACTCCAGGAGAACAATCAAATAGTTCTTTAATGCAAGAATAATCGAATTCCAACAGCTGGCTGAGATCGGTACAGGAGAGCCATTAAGTAGGTCTTAACCAGACGGAGACGCCACGAGGACTGACTAGTCAGTCCCGGGGATTGCGTCATGACGTCATCGCGTTTTCCCGCGCTTGGGGTGGTCACGTGATGTGCGGCGTGATGTCATCACGTTCACTCGCGTCATCGCGTTTACCCGCATCATCGCGTTCGCCTGCGCTCCCAAAGGGGAAACGCCCCGTACCGGAAAACTGTACCTATACATCGTTAAAGGGAATTATGACCGGTAAGTAAGGGACACTCGGTGGTACCGCTACAACAGCACTTTTTAAAGGAACTAAATGACAGCATTAGCATTTATGAATAATACTCTGTTCTCCAGTGTTTTGTGTGCGTGTGCACTTGTGTGTGAGAGTGTCTGTGCACTTGTGTGTGTGTACTTGTGTGTGTGTGTACTCGGTGTGTGTGCGTGTGTGTATGTGTGTGTATATGTACTTGTGTGTGTGTACTTGTGTGTGCGTGTGTACTTGTGTGTGCGTGTGTACTTGTGTGTGTGTGTGTGTGTGTGTACTTGTGTGTGCATGTGTGTGTACTTGTGTGCGTGTGTGTGTGTACTTGTGTGCGTGCGTGTTTGTGTACTTGTGTGTGTGTGTATACTTGTGTTTGTACTTGTGTGTGTGTGTACTTGTGTGTGTGCGTTTGTACTTGTGTGTGTGTGTGTCTACTTGTGTGTGTGTTTGTACTTGTGTGTGAGTTTGTTTGTGTGTGTGTGCGTGAGTTTGTGCGTGTGCGTGCGTGAGTTTGTGCGTGTGTGCGTGAGTTTATGCGTGTGTGTGTATGTGTGCATGTGTGTGTGTGTGTGTATGCGTGTGTGTGCGTGCATGTGTGCGTGTGTGTATGCGTGTGTGTGCATGTGAGTTTGTGCGTGTATGTGAGTTTATGCGTGTGTGCGTGAGTTTGTGTGTGTGCGTGTGAGTTTGTGCGTGTGTGAGTTTGTGCATGTGTCTGTGCATGTGAGTTTGTGTGTGTGTGTGTGCATGTGTGTGTGCGTGCGTGTGAGTTTGTGTGTGTGTGTGTATTTGCACTTGTGTGTATGTGTGTGCATGTATGTGCGTGTGAGTTTGTGCATGTGTGTGCATGTGAGTTTGTGCGTGTGTGTATTTGTACTTTGTGTGTATGTGTGTGCGTGTGTGTGTGAGTTTGTGCGTGTGTGCATGTGCGTGTGAGTTTGTGTGTGTGTGCGCATGTGAGTTTGTGCGTGTGTGTGTGTGCGCATGTGAGTTTGTGCGTGTGTGTGTGCGCGTGTGAGTTTGTGTGTGTGTGCGTGTGTATGTGTGTGTGTGTGTGTGTGCGTGCATGTGTTTGTGTATGTGTATGTGTGTATGTGTGTGTAAGGAACTATTCTACTCTCTGTTGTACTTCAGGCTTATAATTGAAAGAAACCCTTTCCCAGTTTCCATAACCTATAGGGAGTACAGGAGATGGGAGTACTATCCTGTCACAAACTATAGATTTTGTTTATAGATCGTGTTAATGATGCGTGGGACCATATTATTTGTTTTTTCTATTTCGCTTTTGTTAATTTCTTTCTTTCCCAGCATTTAAGGGCAGGGTGGTGTGGTAAACCACTGTATTGTATATTGCCACCTCTGGGTGGCGCTGTGTATGGAGGCATGCCTCAGCTGACTCCACCCACCACTGTGTGGGTTTCGTTCAGACTTGTTCAGTCACTCACGAAGAAGCATGGTCTCTTCTTAGCTAATAAAAGCCTTATTCATCTCTTCTTTCGACTCATCATCTCTTCTTCGACTCATCACCTTTTATGAAGTAATTGATAAGCGTATCAATTTTATTAGCTAAAAGTTAAATGGCGACACCTGAGGAGCAACAACAGCAACGGATACAGCAGACATTGCTGAGAGCCCTCAGACCACCACGCCTGGACCTCGACCCTCAAGATGTGGGTGCATCAGCCAAGTTTGAACACTGGCTGAGCTGCTTTGAATCCTTCCTCGCAATCTCACAGGTTACAGAGGAGGATCACAAACTGAAAATTTTGACCGCCCAGGTGAGCCATCAAGTATATATGCTAATCCGGGACTCTAATACGTACGTGGCGGCCCTCGAGCTACTAAAAGGGCAATATACGCGCCCAGTGAACACAATTTACGCCCGACACCTCTTGGGATCCCGCAGGCAGCAACCGGGAGAATCGGTAGGGGCATTTGCACGGGCGCTACTGGCACTCTGCAGAGACTGCGATTGTAAAGCGGTAACGGCTGTGGAGCACGCGCAGGGACTCGCCTGTGATGCCTTCGTCAGGGGCCTCCAGTCAGACCACACCCGGCAGAGACTGCTAGAAAGCAAGGAACCCGACCTGAAGACGGCCATTGCCCTTGCGCTCTCGTTAGAGGAGGCCCACCGAAACCTCGAGGCATACCCCCGTAACGGCGCCGAGACATGGCAATCGAAACCGTGGGACACGGGACCGCCGCCCCCGGCACCAACCGCTGCAGCGACCCAACCGAGACAGCAGCCTCCGGTAAGAACTGCTTCGATGCCCAGTAACCAGGCCCAAAAATGCTATTTCTGTGGCCAGTTAAAACATCCCAGAGCGCACTGCCCAGCTAAGACAGCTACCTGCTCGGGCTGCGGGAAGAAAGGCCATTACGCTAACGCCTGCAAGGGGAAGCCAGCCAGCAGCGCAGCGTGCGGGCCGTGGGAGCAGCCATCTTATCCGCCATTTTGTGTACCCCCGGCCGCATGGCATCCGCCGCCATCGTATCCAACGCACTCAACTGCCATTTCGTCACCGGAACCGACCACCGTCTCGGCGGATGACTATAGTGACTCACTAAGCCACATACTGGCCTCCGTGATGCTGGATCAAGCCCTCCCTCACCATCTATCCAGCTCCATGATGGATATCGCGGTAAACGGCCGCGCCACCAGTTGCCTGATCGACAGCGGGAGCACAGAGAGTTTCGTCCACCCCGACACGGTACGTAGCCACTCCCTCACGATTCTGCCAACGCACCATCGCATTTCTATGGCGTCCAAGTCCCAGTCAATGGACATCAGCGGCTACTGTGTGGTGACCCTGTCAGTAGGGGGCACTGAATATAAAAAATTTAAACTGCTAGTCCTGCCCCGTCTTTGCGCTGCCGTCCTGCTAGGGTTGGATTTTCAGTGCCACCTTAAGAGTGTCACACTAGCATACGGTGGACCCCTCCCCCCACTCACAGTCTGTAACCAACAACTTTTAAATCGCCCGCTGCAAACCACCTGCAGCCTTTCCACATTAAAAGTCCCCCCCCCTCCCCTGTTCGCTAACCTCACCCGCGACTGTAAACCCATCGCTACCAAAAGCAGGCGGTACAGTGCCGGGGACAGAGCTTTTATCAGCTCTGAGGTGGAGCGGCTCTTGAAGGAGGGCATTATCGAAGGTAGCACTAGCCCCTGGCGAGCCCAGGTTGTAGTCGTTAAAACCACTGCAAAACGCCGCATGGTAATCGACTACAGCCAAACCATAAACCGGTACACCCAGCTGGACGCGTACCCCCTCCCTCGCATATCTGATATGGTCAATCAGATTGCGCAATACAAAGTATTCTCCACCATCGACCTTAAGTCAGCGTACCACCAGCTGCCCATCCGCCATGAGGACCGCCAGTATACTGCCTTCGAGGCAAACGGCCGCCTCTACCACTTCCTTAGGGTCCCCTTCGGCGTCACCAACGGGGTTTCTGTCTTCCAAAGGGAGATGGACCGAATGGTTGACCAGAACGCGCTGCGGGCAACCTTCCCCTATTTGGATAACGTCACCATCTGCGGCCGCGACCAGCAGGACCACGACGTTAATCTAGCAAATTTCCTCCGTACGGCCCAACGGCTGAACCTAACGTACAATAAGGAAAAATGTATGTTTCACACCAAGCGCCTGGCCATCCTCGGCTGCGTGGTGGAGAACGGAGTCATCGGGCCCGACCCCGACAGAATGCGCCCCCTAATGGAGCTACCCCTTCCCCACTGCCAAAAAGCACTGAAGAGATGCCTGGGGTTTTTCTCCTACTACGCCCAGTGGGTGCCCCTCTATGCAGACAAAGCCAGGCCCCTCATCAAAGCCACCTCCTTCCCCCTGACACCAGAGGCGTGTGCAGCCTTCACTCTTATCAAGAACGATATCGCGAAGGCCGCAATGCACGCGGTGGATGAGTCCATCCCCTTCCAAGTGGAGAGCGATGCCTCCGACTTCGCCCTAGCCGCGACCCTTAACCAGGCGGGCAGACCCGTGGCCTTTTTCTCAAGGACCCTCCAGGGCCCCGAGACGAGACACTCCTCCGTCGAAAAGGAGGCCCAGGCTATTGTAGAAGCGGTGCGTCACTGGAGGCATTACCTGGCCGGGAAACGATTTACCCTGCTCACTGACCAGCGTTCAGTAGCTTTTATGTTTAATAATAAGCAGAGGGGTAAAATCAAGAACGACAAGATCTTGAGGTGGAGAATCGAACTCTCCACCTACAATTATGATATCTTGTATCGGCCAGGGAAACTCAATGAGCCCCCAGATGCCCTATCACGTGGTACATGCGCCAACGCGCAGAGTGATAGGCTGCAGTCCCTCCACAATGACCTCTGCCACCCGGGGGTCACCAGGTTTTTCCATTTTATCAAATCCCGTAACCTGCCCTACTCCATCGAGGAGGTCAGGACCATGACCAAGAGCTGCCAAATCTGCGCCGAGTGCAAACCGCACTTCTATAGGCCGGACAGAGCAAGCCTGATCAAGGCCACCCGCCCCTTCGAACGCCTGAGCGTCGATTTTAAAGGGCCCCTCCCCTCCGCTGACCGCAATGTGTACTTCCTCAACATAGTTGATGAGTACTCCCGTTTCCCCTTTGCCATCCCTTGCCCAGACATGACCAGTACCACGGTCATCAAGTGTCTGAATGACATCTTCGCTCTGTTCGGGTTCCCCAGCTATATACATAGCGACAGGGGCTCATCGTTCATGAGCGACGAACTTCGGCAGTACCTGCTAACAAGAGGTATCGCCACGAGCAGGACCACCAGTTACAACCCCCGGGGGAACGGCCAGGTGGAAAGGGAGAACGCGACGGTTTGGAAGGCAGTCCTCTTAGCACTAAAATCTAAGGGCCTTCCGACCTCCCGCTGGCAGGAGGTCCTCCCTGCAGCGCTCCACTCCATTCGGTCACTGCTTTGTACTGCCACTAATGCGACCCCTCATGAGAAAATGTTCGTTTTCCCCCGGAAGTCTACATCGGGAACCTCGCTACCGGCATGGTTGACTTCTCCTGGGCCCGTCCTACTGCGGAGGCACGTGAGGACGCATAAAACGGACCCCCTGGTCGAGCGGGTGCACCTCCTACACGCCAACCCCCAGTATGCCTGGGTGACATACCCAGACGGGCGGGAGGACACGGTCTCCATACGAGATCTCGCACCCTCGGGTACCCCTGAATTGCCACCGTTATCCCCCTTACCACCGTTATCCCCCTTACCACTGTTATCCCCCACCACCCCTCCCAACCCAACCCTTGCAGACGGCATGCCAAAGCCCCAGGAATCTTCGCCAACCACCCAGACACCAGACCCGACGTCGGATGCTGTAACACCACCGCCGCCACCACGACGATCAGGACGTCAGACAAGGCCTCCTGATAGACTTAACTTGTAGTACCCTTCACCCCGCCGGACTTCACATTAAACAAGGGGTGAATGTGGTAAACCACTGTATTGTATATTGCCACCTCTGGGTGGCGCTGTGTATGGAGGCATGCCTCAGCTGACTCCACCCACCACTGTGTGGGTTTCGTTCAGACTTGTTCAGTCACTCACGAAGAAGCATGGTCTCTTCTTAGCTAATAAAAGCCTTATTCATCTCTTCTTTCGACTCATCATCTCTTCTTCGACTCATCACCTTTTATGAAGTAATTGATAAGCGTATCAGGTGGCAACATCTATGCAAATTCTTCAAAGGAACGAGCAAAGCAATCTCAATTGTTACTGCTCTCCTATGACACGTGACCCTGAGTAGTCTGAGGTCTGAGCATGTCTGTGATGTTGAGCTGTTAAAATGGAGCTGTGTTTAAGGTGCCACCTGCCTCGAAGGTCACTGCTCGAGTACTCAGCAGTGATCTAAATAGACACCTCTTCCAGTCATTTACAGCCTAATTGCTAAGAGACGCTTCTGTTAATTAGCACGTGCTTGCAAATCCCGGAGGCTAGGATTCAGTCAGGAAAACTAACAGGAAGCAAAAAACAACAACAACTTGCATTTATATAGCACATTTAATGTAGTAAAATGTCCCAAGGCACTTCATAGGAGTGATTATCAAACAAAATTTAACACCGAGCCACATAAGGAGGTATTAGGGCAGATGACCAAAAGCTTGGTCAAAGAGGTAGGTTTTCAGGAGCATCTTAAAGCAGGAGAGAGAGGTGGCGAGACGGAGAGGTTTAGGGAGGGAATTCCAGAGTTTAGGGCCTCGGCAGCTGAAGGCGCGGCCGCCAATGGTGGAGCGATTAAAATCAGGGATGCTCAAGAGGCCAGAATTAGAGGAGTGCAGATATCTTGAGGGTTGTAGGGCTGGAGAAGATTACAGAGACAGGGAGGGACGAGGCCACGGAAGGATTTGAAAAACAAGGGTGAAAATTTTAAAATCGAGGCGTTGCTTAACTGGGAGCCAATGTAGGTCAGCGAGCACAGGGGTGATGGGTGAAAGGGACTTGGTGTGAGTTAGGACATGGACAGCAGAGTTTTGGATAACCTCAAGTTTACGGAGGGTAGAACGTGGGAGACTGGTCAGGAGTGCGTTGGAATAGTCAAGTCTAATCATAGAATCACAGAATGGTTGCAGCACGGAAGTAGGCCATTTGGCCCATCGAGCCCATGCCAACTCTCACTTAGTCCCACTCCCCTGCCCTTTCCCTGTAGCCCTGCAATTTTTTCCTTCAGATACTTATCCAACTCCCTTTTGAAAGATAAGATTGAGTCTGCCTCCATCACCCTTTCAGGCAGTGCATTCCAGATCTTAACCACTCGCGACATTAATTTTTTTTTTTTTACGTCGCCTTTGGTTCTTTTGCCAATCACCTTAGATCTGTGTCCTCTGGTTCTTGACCCTTCTGCCAATGGGAACAGTTTCTCTCTATCTACTCTGTCCAGACCCCTCAGGATTTTGAACACCTCTATCAAATCTCCTCTCAATCTTCTCTGCTCCAAGGAGAGCAACCCCAGCCTCTCGAGTCTTTCAACATAACTGAAGTCCCTCATTCCTGGAATCAGTCTCGTAAACCTTTTCTGCACCTTCTCTAAGGCCGTCACATCCTTTCTAAAGTGTGGTACCCAGAATTGGACACACTAATCCAGTTGGGGCCGAACCGGTGTTTTATACAGGTTCATCATAATTTCCACACTTTTGTACTCTATCCCTCTATTTGTGAAGCCCAGGATCACAGAAGCCTTTTTAACTGCTTTTTCAGCCTGCCCTGCCACCTTCAACGATTTGTGCACACATACACCCAGGTCTCTCTGTTCGTGCACCCCCTTTAGGATTTTACCAATTAGTTTATATGTCCTCTCCTCATTCTTTCTACCAAAATGTATCACTTCGCACTTTTCTGCGTTAAATTTCATTTGCCATGTGTCCACCCATTTCACCAGCCTGTCTACGGGGGAGAAATTCGGTATCGCCCCGTTTGGGGTGCAATTATCCGCCTGGCGCTAATTATCGCCTCCGACTGCAAACTTGGCTTCTATCACCCCTGGAGGTGATTGGAGGGCTAAATCAGGTGCTACACACCTCTCTTAAGGTGCTAACGCCGAGGAGCGTGGCGCTACCTCAGTGCGCTGGTGAAGCTCATGTGATGTCAGTTAGCAATGGAACACATGCATACTGGCGCCGGCCATAGAAACATAGAAGATAGGAGCAGGAGTAGGCCATTCGGCCCCTCGAGCCTGCTCCGCCATTCAATGCGATCATGGCTGATCATACAAATTCAGTACCCGGTCCCTGCTTTCTCCCCATATCCCTTTACCCTTAATATATCCAACTCGTTCTTGAATATATTTAATGAATTGGCCTCTACTGCCTTCTGTGGTAGAGAATTCCACAGGTTCACCACTCTCTGGGTGAAGAAATTCCTCCTCATCTCTGTCCTAAATGGCTTACCCCTTATCGTTAGACTGTGACCCCTGGTTCTGGACTCCCCGACCGTCGGGAACATCCTTCCTGCATCTAGTCTGTCTAGTCCTGTTAGAATTTTATAAGTTTCAATGAGATCCCCTCTCATTCTTCTAAACTCTAGCGAGTACAAGCCCAATCGACCCAATCTCTCCTCATATGTCATTCCTGCCATCCCAGGTACCAGCCTGGTGAATCTTCGCTGCACTCCTTCCATGGCAAGTACATCCTTCCTCAGATAAGGTGACCAAAACTGCACACAATACTCAAGGTGTGGTCTCACCAAGGCCCTGTACAACTGCAGCAAGACATCCTTGTTCCTGTACTCAAACCCTCTCACTACGAAGGCCAACATACCATTTGCCTTCTTAACCGCCTGCTGCACCTGCATGCTTACCTTCAGCGACTAGTGCACAAGGACGCCCAGGTCTCGTTGCACTTCCCCTTCTCACAATCTATTGCCATTCAGATAATAACCTGCCTTCTTGTTTTTGACACCAAAGTGGATAACCTCGCATTTATCCACATTATATTGCATCTGCCATGCTTCTGCCCAATCACCCAACCTGCCCAAATCATACTGGAGTTTCTCAGCATCCTCCTCACAGCACACACACCCACCCAGCTTTGTGTCGTCTGCAAACTTGGAGATATTACATCTAGTTCCCTCGTCCAGATCATTAATATATATTGTGAATAGCTGGGGTCCAAGGACCGATCCCTGTGGTACCCCACTAGTCACTGCCTGCCACTCGGTAAAAGAGCCGTTTATTCCAACTCTTTGCTTTCTGTCTGCCAACCAGTTCTCTATCCAAGTCAATACCTTGCCCCAAATCCCATGGCCTAGAAATTCAGTTTTGCCAGTTTTGGGGCGCTAACGTTAGCGCCCGCCCGACTTTAGCGCCCGCCCCAAAGTTGAGCCCCCTTCGCCGAAATCCAGTTGCTTCGCCCTAAGAGGTTGCTGGAGCACTAAAAGAGACGTTACACGACTATCTTTAGGCGCTAAGCCGGCGGTGCAGAGGGATAGCGCCGAGGCGGGGCGCAGCGCGGGTGCGGTCATTTTTTGATTGACAGCAGACCCCGTGGCGCCGGCCAGCTCTTAAAGGGGGAAGGGACGATTTGGTCTGCTGCCACGCCCTGCACACTGCAGCTTTCAAACTAGGCCTCAACACTGCTGCTGAGCCCAAGGAGCCATGGCAACGCATGAGAAGGCCCGTGAGCGTGCCCTGCGCTTCTCAGAGCGTGATCTGGATATCATGCTGACAGCATTGGAGAAGAGGCGCAGGATCTTGTTCCCAGACAATGGCAGGAATCCCACCCACCGCGTCTACACCAAAGCCTGGAGGGAGATCGCCACCAGGGTGTCGTCCTACGGCGATGCCCCCAGGGACAAGGTGCAATGTCGGAAGAAATACAATGACCTGACCGGGATTGTCAGGGTGAGTACCCTTTCCACTCTCCTCCTCATTCTTGCATGTACACCTGACATGATGGGCAAAGGGACCTGAAAGGCCTAATGGGCAGCCCTCAGCCAGCAGCTTTGGGACAGTCATGAGCATCAATTGCACATTCTGCACTGTACACACTGGCCAAGCTATTCCACCATGAGAGGCAGTGCACACTAGATCAGGGCTACACTCTGGCCAAGCTATTCCACCATGAGAGGCAGTGCACACTAGATCAGGGCTACACTCTGGCCAAGCTATTCCACCATGGGAGGCAGTGCACACTACGTCACGGCTACACACCGTACTTAGAGCCCGTCCTTTCTCTTGCAGGCTAAACTTGCGAATAATCGCAAGCGCTGCGACATCACCGGGGGAGGCCGCGCCAAGTTCCAGAAGCTCACTCCCCTGGAGGAGTGCGTGAGTGGCCTCATGGGAGGCCGCGTGATTGTGCCCAGAGCGTGCGGAGAAGCCGACCCTCCGCTGCCCGGCAATGGTAAGGACCTCGCCTTTTGGCCCTCTCTCGTCGCACTTGCGCATCCGAGCTACCTCCTTTGCCACTGTGCCACCAATGCGCTAAATGCCACCAGTCATGACTCCCTCGCTGATGCCCTCTCCTCACTCTGAAGCTACTCTTGTGCCTTCCTGCTTTCAGCTGGTGACGAAGAGCTCCCTGAAGCTGCCAGTGACAGCCCCTCCGAACAGGAGGAGGAGGAGGAGGAGGAGGAAGAGCAACCCGGACCATCAGGGGAGGACTCAGGTCCCGCAGCAGAGGGCGAAGTGTTGGACACGTCTTCCCTGGACGAGAGCCTGGAGCAACTTTCGGAGGGGAGTGCAGCTGCTGGGACCAGTGGCGTCCAGCCACCCAGGAGGGCTGCAGGTGGGCCGCGGCCTTCCCCCCAGAGGGGGGAAGGATCAGAGGGGAGTGCAGTTGCTGCGGACATTCGGCGCCAGCAACGTGCCAAGGGTCGCCTAGCTCGGACCCCTGCTCCCCAGCGGGAGAGTCCCGCCTCCAGTCCGGCCACCTTCACCTCGGAGGAGGTGCGCCAGCTGGACCAGATGACAGAGGATTCGGACCGCCGCCACACAGAGCTCATGCAGGTGGTGGGACAGATGCCTGAGGCGATGGAGTCGCTGGCTGATGCCGTCAAGTCAGTGGCGGATGTGATGCGGGCGCAGACCAGGGCAACAGGGGCACTCACTGCTGCCACACGCGCTGCCTCAGCCAGGCATCGCCAGGACACGCGCCGCGCTGCAGCAGCACAGCAATCCGCCCTTCGGCTGATTGGTGCGGATCGTGCAGTGCGTGCCCGGGCGAGTGCCAGCGTGCGACATCACCAGCCAGCGCCTCCAATATGCCAGCTTGCCCACATTGTGCCATCCGTCGCCGCCACTCCCCCAGTGGAGCGTCAACGGCAAGCGGCTGGAGCTGATGGTGGGCATGCACATGTGCGCCAATCAGCAGCCGACCCCTCGAGGCCCAGAGCCCGTGTAGGCTGCCCCCCAAGGCCATCTGGCAGAAGGACATCTGACCCTCAGGCGCCTTCCCCCAGCCTCGCAGCAGCCACTGGGCAGAGCTTGCGGAGGAGCAGCAGGCCGGGCAGGGGCGCCAAAAGGCTGGACAAGGTTTCGCCCTCGCGGGCCACTAAGTAGAGGGTGTGGACAGCTTTCATTTTATATGGCGGTGGACATCTTTATTTTGCCCATGGTTGTTTTGTTTATGGGTATGTTTTTTGCGTTAAGGCCGAGGTTGAGACCTGGTTTGTTCAAATGTGGAGTTACTCCTCCCCAGGTTGTGGGAGTGAGTCGTTTGTTGCACTTTTTGTGGGGGCCGTTGATTGTTTTTGGGATTCATGTGGGAAGGGGTTTCATTTTTGTCAAATATAAATTTATCTTTATTCAGACAGTGTCCATGGTTGTTCTTGTTAGTCTTTGTTGCCTTCGCCGGCTGAGGGCTTGCGGAGTGGCTGCATTCATCTTGCTTCATGGCCACAAGGCATTCCCTGACAGGGGGCTTAGAAGTTACGTTCAATAAGCTGGCGATGGACGGCCCTTGGACCTTGTCGCTCCCTCCTGGGAACGTACTCCTCCTCCTCCTCCTCCTCCTCATGCTCCTCCTGCTCCTCCTCCTGAGGTGGTGGTCCAACGTCAGGTGGCAGTGCCTGAATCCTGCGGAGAGCCAGGTTGTGTAGCATGCAGCAAACTACGACAAATTGGGAGACCCGGTGCGGCGAATACTGCAGAGATCCGCCGGAACGATCAAGGCAGCGGAACCGCTGCTTGAGGACCCTAATAGTTTGCTCGATGATGTTTCTGCTCCTTTGATGGCTCTCGTTGTATGCCTCTTCAGCAGCGGTCCTGGGCGCGCGGAGCGGGGTCATGAGCCAGGTACACAAAGGATAGCCTTTGTCCCCGAGTAGCCATCCTCTTGGGGGAGGCTGTGCCTCGAACATGTCATGCACAGTACTCTGCCGCAGGATAAAGGCATCGTGGCAGCTGCCTGGAAAGCAGGCATTGACAGCCAGGATGCGCTGCTTGTGGTCACACACCAGCTGCACATTGAGAGAATGGTAGCCCTTCCAGTTGCGATACTGCTCGCCATGCTCCAGAGGTGCCCGCAAAGCCACATGCGTACAGTCAATGGCGCCCTGCACCAAGGGGAAGGCCGCGAGTCTAGCAAATCCCACTGCACGCTGATGCTGGCTCTCCAGGGCCATGGGGAAGGAGATGAATTGGCGTCTCCTTCTGAAAAGGGCATCGGTCACCTGGCGGATGCAGCGATGCACGCCGAACTGGGATATGTTAGCTATGTCCCCAACAGCGGATTGGAAGGAGCCGGTGGCATAGAAGTTCAATGCCACCGTCACCTTCACTTCCACCGACAGAGACGTCCTGCACCTGAGCTTTGGACGCAGATCTCTGCGAAGCAGGTGGCAGATCTCTGCAACCACCTCCTTTCGGAATCTCAGCCTTCTTACACATCGCGCGCCACTCATGGTGAGGTAGGAGCGCTGCTGGCGGTATACCCTGACTGGGTAAGGCCTATGTTGCTAACGCCTGTTGCCCCCTCTGCCTCTAGCCAGGGCTGCCCCTCTGACCCCGCGTCTGCGAGCCCTACGCACATGGCGCTGAAACTCCGCGTTGGCACCCCATGCAGCCCCCATCAAATGCTGGCAAACAGTCAAATTTCCAACAGGGCACTTGCAGCACTTTGGCCTGAGTCCAAAAATACCTGAGCTATTGCTGCACGAAACCAGTTAGCTCTCCTCCTTGTTGTGTGTCCAGAAATCCGTTGCACAAGAGTGTTGGCTGCAAAATGGCTGCCCTTTATACTGCAGGGTACGTGCCCTTTAATTTGCGCTCCCCGGGGCCCGCGTCGGCTGTGTTGCGTTCCATTTTACAAACGCTCTGGCTGCCAGCCGCACAATGGGGCGGTCCGACTGAAGTTTGGAATCGGGGCGCGCAAAGGGCGTTGCACGAGGATGTGACGTCATTTTCTGCGCGCGCAGCCGGGCGGGCGCTAAACTTTGCGCTGGCGCTAAGGGTCAACTTAATTTGGGGCGAGGCGCAAACTGCGCTGCGCCCGGGTGCTACACGCATAGCGCCCGAAATTCACTTCTCTTAAGGCGCTAACTGCTGGCGCAACCAACTGAATTTCTAGGCCCATGTGCCTTAAATTCACACACTAATCTCTTATGCGGGACCTTATCGAAAGCCTTTTGAAAGTCCAAATGCACCACATCCACTGGTTCTCCCTTATCTATTTTACCAGTTACATCCTCAAAAAATTCCAGTAGATTAGTCAAGCATGATTTACCTTTTGTAAATCCATGTTGACTTTGTCCGATCCTGTCACTGTTTTCCAAGTGCTCTGCTATTACATCTTTTATAATGGACTCTAGCATTTTCCCCACTACCGATGTCAGGCTTATCAGTCTGTAATTCCCCGTTTTCTCACTACCACCTTTTTTGAACAGTGAGGTAACATTAGCTACCCTCCAATCCATGGGTACTGTTGGAGAGTCAATCGACTTTTGGAATATGATCAGCAATGCATCTACTTTTTCTAGGGCCACTTCCTTAAGTACCCTAGGATGTAGATTATCAGGCCTTGGGGATTTATCGGCCTTCAATCCCATCAATTTCTCCAACACCATTTCCCTACAAGTATTGATTTCTATCAGTTCCTCCCTTTCATTAGACCCTATGTTACCCGACATCTCTGGGAGGTTATTTGTGTCCTCCTTTGTGAAGACAGAACCAAAGTATGTATTTAATTGGTCAGCCATTTCTTTGTTCCCCATTATAAATTCCCCTGATTCTGACTGCAAGGGACCTACGCTTGACTTCATCAATCTTTTTCTCTTCACATAGCTATAAAAGCTTTTATAGTCAGTTTTTATGTTCCCAGCAAGCTTACTCTCATACTCTATTTTCCCCCTCTTAATTAATCCCTTTTTCCTCCTTTGTTGAATCCTAAACTGCTCCCAATCCTCAGGTTTACTGCTTTTTCTGGCCAATTTGTATGTCCTCTCCTTGGATCTTATGCTATCCCTAATTTCCCTTGTTAGCCACGGTTGAGTCACCTTTTTTGTTTTATTTTTATGCCAAACTGGGATGAACAAATTCTGTCATTCATCCACGTGATCTTTGAATGTTTGCCATTGCCTATCCACCGTCAACCCTTTGAGTGACATTCCCCAAGCAATCCTACTCAACTTGCGCCTCATACCATCGTAGTTTCCTTTATTTAAATTAAGGACCCTAGTCTCGGAGTCAACTACTTCACTCTCCATCTTAATGAAGAATTCAATCATATTATGATCGCTCCGACCCAAGGGGCCTCGCACAACAAGATTGCTAATTAATCCTTTCTCATTACATAATACCCAGTCTAAGATGGCCTGATCTCTAGTTGGTTCCTTGATATATTGGTGCAGGAAACTATCCCGCATACACTCCAGGAATTCCTCCTCCACAGTACTGTTACTAATTTGGTTAGCCCAATCTATATGTAAATTAAAGTCACCCATGATAACTGCTGTGCCCTTATTGCACGCTTCTCTAATTTCCCTTTTAATGCCATCCCCGACCTCCGCATTACTGTTTGGAGGTCTATATACCACTCCCACTAACGTTTTCTGCCCCTTGGTATTTCTCAGTTCTACCCATACAGATTCCACATCATCAGAGCTAATATCCTTCCTTACAATTGTGTTAATCTCCTCTTTAACCAGCAATGCTACCCCACCTCCTTTTCCATTTTGCCTATCTTTCCTGAATATTGAATACCCCTGGATGTTGAGTTCCCAGCCTTGGCCACCCTGGAGCCATGTTTCTGTAATCCCAATCATATCATACTCATTTACCTCTATTTACACAGCTAATTCACCCACCTTATTACGAATGCTCCTCGCATTAAGACACAAAGGGGAGGGTCGATCTTGTTCTCCATCCACACCCTGCTCCTTGCAGCCTTGAATCTTGGCCTGGAGAGACCTGGACATCAAATCTGCTGGAAAGAACAATGGAGAGGCCCAGGGAAAGAGCTCAGAGTGCAACCCCAATAGACTCTTCTAAATCGATGCAAGGAAGGTCAAATCAAAATGAACCTGCAAAGTGCTGCTCAGTCACCCAAAACTCCTTCACACAGCATTGAATCTCCCCAGAAGTCTCTCTTTCTCTCTCTCAGAATGCGTGGTGCAAAAATGTCGGCAACAAAAAAAGGCAGGAAGCGGCCGCCTTTAAATAGCGCTCCCCAGTCCCTTCCTGACTGTAAAATGCTCCCCTCTACCTGTCGTTGCTAGCGGCAGGCGGAAAGGCAGGGGGCGCCACTCAATATCCAGTCCGAGGCGCTACTGGGGCGTTGCACGCTCGACTGACGTCACGATCTGCGGGCGCAGCAGATCGTGGCGGTAGTGTTTAGCGCAAACATCACCGCGCCCGGGCACTAGCTGCTTTGCTCCCCATTAGCGCCCTCTTAGGGCACTAACAGGAGGCGCAAAGCAACCAAATTTGTCCCCCTATGTCTTCCTGAAGTCTAGAGGTAACAAACGCCTTTTGTCAAATAGATTTGACATTTCAAATTGTTATGGCTGAAGAGTAATGGACATGTGCTAGCCACAAGACCTTTATATGTATAGATATACCTTGTGTGTTTTGAGGGTGGGGTGGGGGGGTATTAGTTCAAGCCGTGGCTCAGGGTGAACATTCTTGCCTCTGAATCAGAAGGTTGTGAGTTCAGGTCTCACTTCAGAGACTTTGAGCAGAATAACCTAGGCTGTTAAACCAAGGCCCCGTCTGCTGTCTCAGGTGGACATAAAAGATCCAATGGCAGCATTTTGAAGTACAGCAGGCGAGTAATCCCTGGTGTCCTGGCCAATGCTTATCCTTCAATCAACATCATTAAAACAGATTATTTGGTCATCATCACATTGCTGTTAGTGGGAGCTTGCTGTGCACAAATTGGCTGCATCGTTTCCTACATTACAACAGTGCTTACACTTCAAAAGTAATTCATTGGCTCTGAAGCACTCTGGGACGTCCTGAGGTTGTGAAAGATGCTATAAAAATGCAAATTTTTCTTTTATCACACATAAAAGTTTATATCTTGCCAGATTACTGCTTGTATTAATGAGCTACACAAATTATTTTTAAAAGAACTTAATTCTATACCTTCTTCACACACTTCTGAAATTATGTCATAGAAGAGAGGTTACTTAAGAAATTAATGCCTTGTATCTTTGTGCTAGTGCTTTTGGCTGCGATTAAGTCACAGACCGCTATTGAGAGAAGGTTCTGAGTACAAAGTAGTATAGTTGAAGTCAACAGCCAGGAACTTCATCAATGTGATTTACACTGCTGTTGCATCTGCTACTGGCCTCTGCAGGAATATACACGGAGGTTTCCTGGGTATGATCATTTACATATCTATTCGGGCAAACATTGGTGGAGAACCTGTGTAACATTCAGCCCCAGGAAATTTCTGTCCAGCTTTTTAGAAGCACTGTTAAGCTTGCACTTTTCAGCAGCATCAGGGAAGCAAACAGGTAAGTTACAAACACTAGTCACCCTATCACAAACATTCACACTTGATCACAAACACTATCACACCTGATCACAAACTCTATCACATCTGATATCAAACTCTATCACACCTGATCGCAAACACTATCACACCAGATCACAAACGCTATCACACCTGATCACAAACATTATCACACCTGATCACAAACACTATCACATCTGATCACAGCACTATCACATCTGATCACAAACACTAATCACCTGATTAAAAACACTATCGCACCTGATTAAAAACACTATCACACCTGATCACAACTATTATCACGGGGGGGGGGCACGTTGGCATAGTGGTTAGCACTGTTGCCTCACAGCGCCAGGGACCCGGGTTCAAATCTGGCCTCGGGCGACTGTCTGTGTGGAGTTTGCACATTCTCCCTGTGTCTGCGTGGGTTTCCTCCGGGTGCTCCGGTTTCCTCCCACAGTCCAAAAGATGTGCGGGTTAGGTTGATTTGGCTATGATAAATTGAGCCTTAGTGTTAGGGGATTAAATACGTGGGGTTACAGGGATAGGGTGGGATATGTGTCGGTGCAGGCTCGATGGGCTGAAATGGCCTCTATCTGCACTGTGGGGATTCTGTGATTCTGTGATTCAGACTTGATCACAAACACTATCCACCTGATCATAAACACTATCACACCTGATCACAAACATTATCACATCTGATCAAAATAACTGTCACATCTGATCACAATCTCTATCACACGTGATCACAAACACTATCCACCTGATCAGCAACAATATCAAACCTGATCACATAAACTATCACAGCTGATCACAAACACGATCACACCTGATCACAAACATTATCACACCTGATCACAAACACTATCTCTTCTGATCACAGCACTATCACATCTGATCACAAACACCTGATTAAAAACACTATCACATCTGATTAAAAAACACTATCACACCTGATCACAACTATTATCACACCTGATGAAAAACTCTATCCACCTGATCACAAACTCTATCACACGTGATCACAAACACTATCCAGCTGCTAAACAACACGATCACACCTGATCACAAACACTATCTCACCTGATCACAAACACTATCACACCTGATCACAAATGCTATCTACCTGATCACAAATACTATCATAACTGATCAAAGACACTATCACACCTGATCATAAACACGAATCACCCAATCCAAAAACTATCACACCTGACCACAAACACTATCCACCTGATCACAAATAATATCATACCTGATCAAAAACACTATCACACCTGATCACAAACGCTATCTACCTGATCACAAATACTATCATAACTGATCACAAATATTATCACACGTGAACACTAACACTATCACACCTGATCACAAACATGAATCACCCAATCCAAAAACTATCACGCCTGACCACAAACACTATCGCACCTGATCACAAACACTATCACACCTGATCACAAACACTATCACACCTGATCACAAACGCTATCTACCTGATCACAAATACTATCATAACTGACCACAAGTATTATCACACTTGAACGCAAACACTATCACACCTGATCACAAACACAAATCACCCAATTTAAAAACTATCACACCTGACCACAAACACTATCCACCTGATCACAAATAATATCATACCTGATCAAAAATATTATCACACCTGATCACAAACACTATCCACCTGATCACCAACAATATCAAACCTGATCACATACATTATCACAGCTGATCACAAACACTATCACACCTGATCACAAACTCTATCACATCTGATCATAAACATGATCACACCTGATCACAAGCACTATCACTTCAGATCACAAAAACTATCACACCTGATCACAAACATTATCACACCTGATCACAAACTTGATTCACCTGATCACAAACACTATCACATCTGATCACAAACACTATCCACCTGATCACAAACACTATCACATCTGATCACAAACATTATCACATCTGATCACAAACACTATCTACCTGATCACAAATACTATCATAACTGATCACAAACATTATCACATCTGATCAAAATAACTGTCACATCTGATCACAATCTCTATCACACGTGATCACAAACACTATCCACCTGATCAGCAACAATATCAAACCTGATCACATAAACTATCACAGCTGATCACAAACACGATCACACCTGATCACAAACATTATCACACCTGATCACAAACACTATCTCTTCTGATCACAGCACTATCACATCTGATCACAAACACCTGATTAAAAACACTATCACATCTGATTAAAAAACACTATCACACCTGATCACAACTATTATCACACCTGATGAAAAACTCTATCCACCTGATCACAAACTCTATCACACGTGATCACAAACACTATCCAGCTGCTAAACAACACGATCACACCTGATCACAAACACTATCTCACCTGATCACAAACACTATCACACCTGATCACAAATGCTATCTACCTGATCACAAATACTATCATAACTGATCAAAGACACTATCACACCTGATCATAAACACGAATCACCCAATCCAAAAACTATCACACCTGACCACAAACACTATCCACCTGATCACAAATAATATCATACCTGATCAAAAACACTATCACACCTGATCACAAACGCTATCTACCTGATCACAAATACTATCATAACTGATCACAAATATTATCACACCTGAACACTAACACTATCACACCTGATCACAAACATGAATCACCCAATCCAAAAACTATCACGCCTGACCACAAACACTATCGCACCTGATCACAAACACTATCACACCTGATCACAAACACTATCACACCTGATCACAAACGCTATCTACCTGATCACAAATACTATCATAACTGACCACAAGTATTATCACACTTGAACGCAAACACTATCACACCTGATCACAAACACAAATCACCCAATTTAAAAACTATCACACCTGACCACAAACACTATCCACCTGATCACAAATAATATCATACCTGATCAAAAATATTATCACACCTGATCACAAACACTATCCACCTGATCACCAACAATATCAAACCTGATCACATACATTATCACAGCTGATCACAAACACTATCACACCTGATCACAAACTCTATCACATCTGATCATAAACATGATCACACCTGATCACAAGCACTATCACTTCAGATCACAAAAACTATCACACCTGATCACAAACATTATCACACCTGATCACAAACTTGATTCACCTGATCACAAACACTATCACATCTGATCACAAACACTATCCACCTGATCACAAACACTATCACATCTGATCACAAACATTATCACATCTGATCACAAACACTATCTACCTGATCACAAATACTATCATAACTGATCACAAATATTATCAGAACCTGAACATAAACACTATCACACCTGATCACAAACACATATCGCCTATTTCCAAAAACTATCACACCTGACCACAAACGCTATCCACCTGATCACAAATAGTATCATACCTGATCACAAATATTAACACAACTGATCACAAACACTATTCACCTGATCACAAGCTTGATCACACCTGATCACAAACACTATCCACCTGACCACAAACATTCACACTTGATCACTAGCACTATCCAGCTGATCACAAACACTATCACACCTGATCACAAATATTATCACACCTGATCACAAACACTATCACATCTGATCACAAACACTATCCACCTGATCACAAACATTCACACTTGATCACAAGCACTATCCAGCTGATCACAAACACTATCACACCTGATCACAAACACTATCACATCTGATCAAAAAATCTATCACATCTGATCACAAATACTATCACACCTGATCACAAACACTATCTCATCTGATCAAAAAAACTATCACATCTGATCACAAACACTATCAGAGCTGATCACAAACATTATCACACCTGATCACAAACACTATCACACCTGATCACAAACACTATCCTCCTGATCACAAACACTATCACACCTGATCACAAACACTATCACACCTGATCACAAACTCTATCACACCTGATTACAAACACTATCACACCTGATCACAAACTCTATCACACCTGATCACAAACACTATCCACCTGATCACCAACAATATCACACCTGATCACAAACACTTTCACACCTGATCACAAACACTATCACAGCTGATCACAAACATTATCACACCTGATCACAAACATTATCACACCTGATCAGAAACTCTATTCACCTGATCACAAACTCTATCACATCTGATCACAAACACTATCACACCTGAGCACAACTATTATCACACCTGATCAAAAACTCTATCCACCTGATCACAAACTTTATCACATGTGATCACAAACACAATCCAGCTGCTCAACAATATCACACCTGATCACAAACACTATCACACCTGATCACAAACACTATCACAGCTGATCACAAACGCTATCTACCTGATCACAAATACTATCATAACTGATCACAAATATTATCACACCTGAACATAAACACTATCACACCTGATCACAAACACAAATCACCCATTCCAAAAACTATCACACCTGACCACAAACGCTATCCATCTGATCAAAAATATCATACCTGATCACAAATATTATCATACCTGATCACAAACACTATCCAGCTGCTCACAAACATGATCACACCTGATCACAAACACTATCCACCTGATCACAAACATTCACAATTGATCACAAGCACTATTCACCAGATCAAAAACACTACCACACCTGATCACAAACATTATCACACCTGATCACAAACACTATCCACCTGATCAGAAACACTGTCACACCTGATCACAAACACTATCACACCTGATCACAAACATTATCACACCTGATCACAAACCCTATCCACCTGATCACAAACACTATCCACCTGATCACAAACACTATCACATCTGACCACAAACATTATCACAGCTGATCACAAACACTATCACACCTGATCACTAACATTCCCACTTGATCACAAACACTATTGCACCTGATCACAAACATTATCACACCTGATCACAAATACTATCACACCTGATCACAAACATTATCACACCTGATCACAAACACTATCACATCTGATCACAGCACTATCACATTTGATCACAAACACTATCACACCTGATCACAAACACGTTCACACCTGATCACAAACACTATCACAGCTGATCACAAAGATTATCACACCTGATCACAAAATCAATCACATCTGATCACAAACATTATCACACCTGATCACAAACACTATCACACCTGATCACAAACATTATCACACCTGATCACAAACACTATCACATCTGATCACAGCACTATCACATTTGATCACAAACACTATCACACCTGATCACAAATATTATCACACCTGATCACAAACACTATCACATCTGATCACAGCACTATCACATCTGATCACAAACACTAATCACCTGATTAAAAACACTATCACACATGATTAAAACACTATCACACCTGATCACAACTATTATCACACCTGATCACAAACTCTATCCACCTGATCACAAAATCTATCACAAGTGATCACAAACACTAGCCAGCTGCTCAACAACAATGTCACACCTGATCACAAACATTATCACACCTGATCACAAACACTATCACACCTGATCACAAACTCTATCACATCTGATATCAAACTCTATCACACCTAATCGCAAACACTATCACACCTGATCACAAACATTATCACACCTGATCAAAAACGCTATCACACCTGATCACAAATACTATCATAACTGATCACAAGCACTATCACAGCTGATCACAAACACTATCACACCTGATCACAAACTCTATCACATCTGATATCAAACTCTATCACACCTAATCGCAAACACTATCACACCTGATCAGAAACACTATCTCACCTGATCACAAATACTATCATAACTGATCACAAGCACTATCACTGCTGATCACAAACACTATCACACCTGATCACAATCTCTATCACATCTGATCACAAACACTATCACACCTGATTAAAACACTATCACACCTGATCACAACTATTATCACACCTGATCAAAAACTCTGTCCACCTGATCACAAATTCTATCACACGTGATCACATACGCTATCCCGCTGCTCAACAACAATATCACACCTTATCATAAACACTATCACACCTGATCACAAACACTATCACACCTGATCACAAACACTATCTGCCTGATCACAAATACTATCTACCTGATCACAAACACTATCACACCTGATCACAAACATGAATCACTCAATCCAAAAACTATCACACCTGACCACATAAACTATCCACCTGATCACAAATAATATCATACCTGATCACAAATATTATCACACCTGATCACAAACACTATCCACCTGATCACAAACATGATCACACCTGATCACAAACACTATCACATCTGATCACAAACACTATCCACCTGATCACAAACACTATCACACCTGATCACAAACACTGTCACATCTGATCAAAAAAACGATCACATCTGATCACAAACACTATCACACCTGATCACAAACACTATCACACCTGATCACAAACTCTATCCACCTGATCACAAACTCTATCACGTGATCACAAACACTATCCAGCTGCTAAACAATATCACACCTGATCACAAACACTATCCACCTGATCACAAACACTATCACATCTGATCACAAACATGAATCACCTGATTAAAAACACTATCACACCTGATTAAAAACACTATCACACCTGATCACAACTATTATCACACCTGATCACAGCACTATCACATCTGATCACAGCACTATCACATCTGATCACAGCACTATCACATCTGATCACAAACACTATCACATCTGATCACAGCACTATCACATCTGATCACAAACACTAATCACCTGATTAAAAACACTATCACACCTGATTAAAAACACTATCACACCTGATCACAACTATTATCACACCTGATGAAAAAATCTATCCACCTGATCACAAACTCTATCACACATGATCAGAAACACTATCCAGCTGCTCAACAACAATATCACACCTGATCACAAACACTATCTCACCTGATCACAAACACTATCACACCTGATCACAAACGCCATCTACCTGATCACAAATACTATCATAACTGATCACAAGTATTATCACACCTGAACACAAACACTATCACACCTGATCACAAACATGAATCACCCAATCCAAAAACTATCACACCTGACCACAAACACTATCCACCTGATCACAAATAATATCATACCTGATCAGAAATATTATCACACCTGATCACAAACACTATCTCACCTGATCACAAACACTATCACACCTGATCACAAACGCCATCTACCTGATCACAAATACTATCATAACTGATCACAAGTATTATCACACCTGAACAGTATTTCTCTTTTTTAAACTTTAGCTCTGTAGTTTATAGTTACTAGGGTCTTTTCTGGTGTAGCAGGGACTGTTGGTAGACTATACAAGCGCCTTAGAGATATTTTTAATTGGTGGTAGTAAATTAATTTAAATTAAGTAAAGGGAAGGTCATGCCAGGTGAGCCCAGTCCTGTGATATGCTCCTCTTGCTCTATGTGGGAATTCAGGGACCCCGGTGCCCCTGATGACCACGTGTGCCAGAGATGCATCCATCTGCAGCTACTAGCAGACCGCATTGAGGCGCTGGAGCTGCGGGTGGATGGGTTGTTGAGCATTCACGATGCTGAGAGGGTCGTGGATAGCACGTTTAGTGAGTTGGTCACACCACAGGGAAGGGCTGCACAGGAAGACAGGAAATGGGTGACCACCAGGCGGAGCAATAGAAGCAGGCAGGTAGTGCAGGAGACCCCTGTGACCATTCCCCTCTCAAACAAGTATACCGCTTTGGATACTGTTGGGGGGGATGACTCACCAGGGGAAGGCAGCAGCAGCCAACTTGCTGGCACTGGGGGTGCTCCTGCTGCCCAGGAAGGGGGGAAAAAGAGTGGGAGAGCAATAGTGGTAGGGGATTCTATAGTAAGGGGAACAGATAGGCATTTCTGTGGCCATAGACGTGAATCCAGGATGGTTTGTTGCCTCCCTGGTGCCAGGGTCAAGGATATCACTGAGCGGCTGCAGGGCATTCTGGAGGGGGAGGGTGAACAGCCAGAGGTCGTGGTCCACATTGGTACCAACGACATAGGTAAAAAGAGGGATGAGGTCCTGCAGCAAGAATTTAAGGAGCTAGGTGAAGGATTAAAGAGCAGGACCTCAAAGGTTGTAATCTCTGGATTACTCCCCGTGCCACGTGCTAGTGGGTATAGGAATAGGAAGATAGAACAGATGAATGCGTGGCTAAAGGGATGGTGCAGGGGGGAGGGCTTTAGTTTCCTGGATCACTGGGTCTGCTTCTGGGAAAGGTGGGACTTGTACAAGTCGGACGGTTTACACCTGAACCAGAGGGGAACCAATATCCTTGCGGGGAGGTTTGCTAGCACTGCTGGGGGGGGGTTTAAACTAACTTGGCAGGGGGATGGGGTACAGAGTGGAGCTATAGTAGGGGGTGATTTACAGCCAAATACAGAGGAAAAAACAAGTCAGCTGGGAAGGCAGAGCAAATATGTGAAGGCAAAAGGGAATATGGCAGGGCTGGAAGGCATTTATTTTAATGCAAGGAGTCTTGCAAATAAGGTGGATGAACTGAAGTTGTTGTTGAACACATGGGAGTACGATATTGTTGCTATCACGGAGACATGGTTGAGGGAGGGTCAGGACTGGCAGCTCAATATTCCGGGGTATAGAATCTTCAGGCGAGACAGAGGGGGGTGTAAAAGGGGAGGGGGTGTTGCAATATTAATTAAGGAGTCAATTACTGCTGTAAGGAGGGACGATATATTAGCGGGTTCCTCTAATGAGGCCATATGGGTAGAACTTAAAAACAAAAAGGGGGCAAGCACTTTGCTGGGAGTGTACTATAGGCCCCCAAACAGTCAGGGGGAGATAGAGGAACAGATATGTAGGCAAATCTCAGAGAAGTGCGAAAATAATACGGTAATAATAGTGGGGGATTTCAACTTCCCCAATATAAATTGGGATAGTCAGAGTGTGAAAGGCTTAGAGGGTGCAGAATTCTTAAAGTGCATCCAGGAGAGCTTTTTGAGCCAACATGTAGAAAGTCCTACAAGAGAGGGGGCGGTACTGGACCTAATTCTGGGGAATGTAGCCGGGCAAGTGGTGGAAGTATCAGTAGGAGAGCATTTTGGCGACAGTGACCATAATTCGATGAGATTTAAGGTGGTCATGGAAAAAGACAAAGACGGCCCGGAAATAAGGGTTCTAAATTGGGGGAAGGCCGATTTTAATATGATAAGGCAGGATCTGGCCAAAGTGGACTGGGAGCAGCTACTTATAGGAAAATCCACATCAAAACAGTGGGAGACTTTCAGAAGGGAAATAGAGAGAGTACAGCGCCAACATGTTCCTGTAAAGGTCAAGGGTGGGACCAACAAGCAAAGGGAACCTTGGATGACAAGGGATATACAAAAATGCATTAGAAATAAAAGGGGGGCTTTTGGCAGTTACAAAAGACTAAAGACGGAAGAAGCCCTAGAGGAGTATAAAAAGTGCAGGGGCATACTTAAAAAAGAAATTAGGAGGGCGAGGAGGGGCCATGAAATAACACTGGCGAGCAAAATAAAGGAAAATCCTAAGATGTTTTATAAGTATATTAAGGGCAAGAGGATAACCAGGGAAAGGGTAGGGCCCATTAGGGACCAAAGTGGCAATCTGTGTGTAGAGCCAGATGATGTAGGCGGGGTTTTAAATGAATTTTTTGCATCTGTGTTCACTATGGAGAAAGACGATGCAGACATAGAAATCGGGCAAGGGGACTGTGACATACTTGAACATATTAGCATCGAGAGGGAGGAGGTGCTAGCGGTTTTAGCAGGCCAAAAAGTGGATAAATCCCCAGGCCCGGACGAGATGTATCCCAGGCTGCTGTGGGAGGCAAAGGAGGAGATTGCAGGGGCTCTGACACAAATTTTCAGAACCTCTCTGGCCACAGGGGATGTACCAGAGGACTGGAGAACAGCTAATGTAGTACCATTATACAAGAAGGGTAGCAGGGATAAACCAGGGAATTACAGGCCAGTGAGCCTAACCTCTGTGGTAGGGAAATTATTGGAAAAAATTCTGAGGGACAAAATTAGTCTCCACTTGGAGAGGCAAGGATTAATCGGGGATAGTCAGCATGGCTTTGTCAAGGGTAAATCATGTCTGACAAATCTGATTGAATTTTTCGAGGGGGTGACTAGGGGGGTGGATGAGGGAAATGCTGTGGATGTGGTTTACATGGACTTCAGTAAAGCCTTTGACAAAGTCCCGCATAGGAGACTGGTCAAGAAGGTAAGAGCCCATGGGATCCAGGGTGCCTTGGCGCGTTGGATCCTAAACTGGCTGAGTGGCAGGAGGCAGAGGGTGATGGTCGAAGGTTGCTTTTGTGACTGGAAGCCTGTGTCCAGTGGGGTACCTCAGGGATCGGTGCTGGGTCCCTTGTTGTTTGTGATCTACATAAATGATTTGGATGAGAATGTAAAAGGTATGATCAGCAAGTTCGCAGATGACACGAAAATTGGTGGGGTGGTCAATTGCGAGGAGGAAAGCCTCAGGCTACAGGACGATATAAACGGGTTGGTCAGATGGGCGGAAAAGTGGCAAATGGAATTTAACCCTGAAAAGTGCGAGGTGATGCATTTTGGACGGACAAATAAGGCAAGGGAATACACAATGAGTGGTAGGACCCTAGGAAGTACAGAGGGTCAGAGGGACCTTGGTGTACATGTACATAGATCCCTGAAGGCAGCGGAACAGGTAGATAAGGTGGTTAAAAAGGCATATGGGATACTTGCCTTCATTAGCCGAGGCATAGAATATAAGAGCAGGGAGGTTATGATGGAGCTGTACAAAACGCTGGTGAGGCCACAGCTGGAGTACTGTGTGCAGTTCTGGTCACCTCACTATAGGAAGGATGTGATTGCTTTGGAGAGGGTGCAGAGAAGATTCACCAGGATGTTACCTGGGATGGAGCGCCTCAGCTATGAAGAAAGACTAAACAGGCTGGGGTTGTTTTCCTTGGAGCAAAGAAGGCTGAGGGGGGACCTGATTGAGGTATACAAAATGATGAGGGGCATAGATAGGGTAGACAAAGAGGAACTTTTCCCCTTAGTAGGGGGGTCAATAACAAGGGGGCATAGATTCAGGGTAAGGGGCAGGAGATTTAGAGGGGATTTGAGGAGGAACTTTTTCACCCAGAGGGTGATTGGAATGTGGAACTCAATGCCCAAAAGGGTGGTAGAGGCAGGAACCCTCACAACATTCAAGAAGCATTTGGATGAGCACTTGGAATGCCAATGCATACAAGGCTATGGACCAAATGCTGGAAAATGGGATTAGACTGGACAGGGATGGATGGGCGGCGCAGACACGATGGGCCGAAGGGCCTCTTTCTGTGCTGTAAAACTCTATGGGCTAGATTTTCAGTATAGACAGTTTTGGGGCGCTAACCTTAGCGCCCGCCTGAAGTTAGCGCCCGCCCCAAAGTAGCGCCCCTTTGCCGGAAATTCAGTGGCTTCGCCCTAAGAGGTTGGTGGAGCGCTAAAAGAGGCGTTCCACTACTATCTTTAGGCGCTAAGCCGGCGGTGCAGAGCGCAGCGCCCGAGTTCGGGCGCAGCGCACAGCAGACACTCTGGTGCCAGTGAGCTCTTAAAGGGGAAGGGTGCATGTGTTTTTTTTCAAAGGCAGAGTCTGGGGAATGATGATGATGATGATGATGATGATGATGAGGAGGAGGAGGAGGAGGAGGAGGAGGAGGAGGAGGAGGAGGAGGAGGAGGAGGAGGAGGAGGAGGAGGAGGAGGAGGAGGAGGAGGAGGAGGAGGAGGAGGAGGAGGAGGAGGAGGAGGAGGAGGAGGAGGAGGAGGAGGAGGAGGAGGAGGAGGAGGAGGAGGAGGAGGAGGAGGAGGAGGAGGAGGAGGAGGAGGAGGAGGAGGAGGAGGAGGAGGAGGAGGAGGAGGAGGAGGAGGAGGAGGAGGAGGAGGAGGAGGAGGAGGAGGAGGAGGAGGAGGAGGAGGAGGAGGAGGAGGAGGAGGAGGAGGAGGAGGAGGAGGAGGAGGAGGAGGAGGAGGAGGAGGAGGAGGAGGAGGAGGAGGAGGAGGAGGAGGAGGAGGAGGAGGAGGAGGAGGAGGAGGAGGAGGAGGAGGAGGAGGAGGAGGAGGAGGAGGAGGAGGAGGAGGAGGAGGAGGAGGAGGAGGAGGAGGAGGAGGAGGAGGAGGAGGAGGAGGAGGAGGAGGAGGAGGAGGAGGAGGAGGAGGAGGAGGAGGAGGAGGAGGAGGAGGAGGAGGAGGAGGAGGAGGAGGAGGAGGAGGTGGTGGTGGTGGTGGTGGTGGTGGTGTCCGGAAACATAAATACGCCATTCAGAACAACACACACTGCAGCCTTCCACACAACACATGCAGACTGCCGTTTATAGTGCAGGAGGAGTGCCCTTTAATTTGCGCTCCCCAGGGGTGTGTTGCGTTCCATTTTACAAACGCTCTGGACGCCAGCCGCACAATGGGGCGGTCCGACTGAAGTTTGGATTCGGGGCGGCCAAAGGGCGTTGCACGAGGATGTGACGTCATTTTCTGCGTGCGCATCCGGCCGGCCGCTAAACTTTGCGCCGGCGCTAACAGGCAACTTAATTTGGGGCGGGGCGCAAACTGCGCTGCGCCCGGGCGCTACACGCATAGCGCCCGAAAATCACTTCTCTTAAGGCGCTAACTGCTGGCGCAAGCAACTGAAAATCTAGCCCTATGACTCTATGACTCTATGAACACAAACACTATCACACCTGATCACAAACATGAATCACCCAATCCAAAAACTATCACACCTGACCACAAACACTATCCACCTGATCACAAATAATATCATACCTGATCACAAATATTATCACACCTGTTCACAAACACTATCCACCTGATCACAAACATTCACACTTCATCACAAGCACTATCCAGCTGATCACAAAATCTATCACATCTGATCACAAACACTATGCACCTGATCACAAACACTATCCACCTAATCGCAAACACTATCACACCTGATCACAAACACTATCACACCTGATCACAAACATTATCACACCTGATCAAAAACTCTATCCACCTGATCACAAACACTATCAGACCGGATCACAAACAAAATCACACCTCAGCGCAAACACTATCAAACAATCCAAAAACTATTACACCTGATCACAAACACTGTCACACCTGATGACAAACTCTATCATATCTGCTCACAAACACTATCACATCTGATCACAAACACTATTCACCTGATTAAAAACACTATCACACCTGATTAAAAACACTATGACACCTGATCACAACTATCATCACACTTGATCAAAAACTCCACCCACCTGCTCACAAATTCTATTACAAGTGATCAGAAACACTATCACACCTGATCACAAACACTATTACACCTGATCACAAACACTATCACACCTGATCATAAACGCTATCACTTCAAATCACAAACACTATCACACCTGATCACAAACACTATCACACCTGATCACAAAATCTAACACACCTCATCGCAAACACTATCACACCTGATCATAAACTCTACCACACCTGATCACAAACCCTATCGTTGCTGATCACAAACACTATCCATTCTGATCACAAATATTCACACTTGATCACAAGCACTATTCACCTGATCAAAAACACTTACACACCTGATCACAAACACTATCCACCTGATCACAAACACTATCCACCTGATCACAAACACTATCCACCTGATCACAAACACTATCACACCTGATCACAAACATTATCACACCTGATCACAAACACTATTCACCTGATCAAAAACACTATCACACCTGATCACAAACATTATCACACCTGATCACAAACACTATTCACCTGATCAAAAACACTATCACACCTGATCACAAACATTATCACACCTCAGCGCAAACACTATCAAACAATCCAAAAACTATTACACCTGATCACAAACACTGTCACACCTGATGACAAACTCTATCATATCTGCTCACAAACACTATCACATCTGATCAAAAACACTATTCACCTGATCACAAACACTATCACACCTGATCACAAACACTATCCACCTGATCACAAACATTCACATTTGATCACAAGCACGACTCACCTGATCAAAAACACTATCACACCTGATCACAAACATTATCATACCTGATCACAAACACTATCCACCTGATCACAAACATTATCAGACCTGATCACAAACACTATCCACCTGATCACAAACACTATCACACCTGATCACAAACACTATCACATCTGATCAAAAATTCTATCACACCTGATCACAAATACTATCCACCTCATCACAAACTCTATCCACCTGATCACAAACACTATCACACCTGATCACAAACAATAACACAGCTGATCACAAACACTATCACACCTGATCACAAACATTCACACTTCATCACAAACACTATTGCACCTGATCACAAACATTATCACATGTGATCACAAACACTATCCACCTGATCACCAACAATATCACACCTGATCACAAACACTTTCACGCCTGATCACAAATACTATCACAGCTGATCACAAATATTATCACACCTGATCACAAACTCTATCACATCTGATCACAAACATTATCACACCTGATCACAAACACTATCACACCTGATCACAAACATTATCACACCTGATCAAAAACACTATCACACCTGATCACAAACAATATCACACCTGATCACAAACATTATGCCACCTGATCACAAACATTATCACACCTGATCACAAACACTATCACATCTGATCACAGACACTATCACACCTGATCACAAACATTATGCCACCTGATTAAAAACACTATCACACCTGTTTAAAAACACTATCACACCTGATCACAACTATTGTCACACCTGATCACAGCACTATCACATATGATCACAAACACTATCACACCTGATCACAAACACTAATCACCTGATTAAAAACAGTATCACACCTGATTAAAAACACTATCACATCTGATCACAACTATTATCACACCTTATGAAAAACTCTATCCACCTGATCACAAACTCTATCACACATGATCAGAAACAATATCCAGCTGCTCAACAACAATATCACATCTGATCAGAAACACTATCTCACCTGATCACAAACACTATCACACCTGATCACAAACGCTATCTACCTGATCACAAATACGATCATAACTGATCACAAGTATTATCACACCTGAACACAAACACGATCACACTTGATCACAAACATGAATCACCCAATCCAAAAACTATCACACCTGACCACAAACACTATCCACCTGATCACAAATAATATCATACCTGATCAAAAATATTATCACACCTGAAGACAAATACTATCACACCTCATCACAAACACGAATCACCCAATCCAAAAACGATCACACCTGACCACAAACACTATCCACCTGATCACAAATAATATCATAACTGTTCACAAATATTATCACACCTGATCACAAACATGATCACACCTGATCACAAACACTATCCACCTGATCACAAACATTCACACTTGATCACAAGCACTATCCACCTGATCACAAACACTTTCCACCTGATCACAAACACTATCCAACTGATCACAAACTCTATCACAGCTGATCACAAATATATCACACCTGATCACAAATTCTATCACATCTGATCACAAACACTATCACACCTGATTAAAAACACTATCACACCTGATCACAACTATTATCACACCTGATCACAAACACTATCACATCTGATCACAAACACTAATCACCTGATTAAAAACACTATCACACCTGATTAAAAACACTATCACACCTGATCACAACTATTATCACACCTGATGAAAAAATCTATCCACCTGATCACAAACTCTATCACACATGATCAGAAACACTATCCAGCTGCTCAACAACAATATCACACCTGATCACAAACACTATCTCACCTGATCACAAACACTATCACACCTGATCACAAACGCCATCTACCTGATCACAAATACTATCATAACTGATCACAAGTATTATCACACCTGAACACAAACACTATCACACCTGATCACAAACATGAATCACCCAATCCAAAAACTATCACACCTGACCACAAACACTATCCACCTGATCACAAATAATATCATACCTGTTCACAAACACTATCCAACTGATCACAAACAGTCACACTTGATCACAAACACTATCCAACTGATCACAAACACTATCATACCTGATCACAAACACTATCCACCTGATCACAAACATTCACACTTGATCACAAGCACTATCCAGCTGATCACAAAATCTATCACACCTGATCACAAACACTATGCACCTGATCACAAACACTATCCACCTAATCGCAAACACTATCACACCTGATCACAAACACTATCACACCTGATCACAAACATTATCACACCTGATCAAAAACTCTATCTGTGGTGTATGTAACCTGTTCCACCTTAAGAGAACTTAAGCCTGGTCCACCTTAAGAAAGGTACTACTTTCTTTGGCTGCTGTATACGTAATACCGGTGGTGATCACACCGGTATATAAGCACAGTGTAATAATATTGTAATCAGTATAGTCCGACCTCCAACCAGTAAAGAGCTGTTGAATTTACTCTTGTGGTCTGTGTAGTAATTCTCACTATAACATACAGACTTAACAGTGGCGACGAGTCCGATTCTTACCCTGCTGCAGTAATTTCCACGGCGACTTCGTCCACAGACAGGACGTCGAAGAGAGGTTTCCACCCTCATCACCTACGGGAAGACACGTCGAGCGGCAGGCATCGAGCAACCGGAGTGCAGAAGACATCCTGACCTCGAAGCCTCCATCAGCGACTGTCAGCTTCTTCTACTACCTCGTGGTGGGTAAGCCGGGCAGCGACGCGACAGACAGTCAACCGCGTTGGCTGTACAGACGGGGCTGGGAAGACGGAGGAATAAGGGCGGTGAGGTCGATCGCGACCAGAGATAAGGGCCGGGCCGCTTTCGAGCGAGAGGCGCAGCGCGGGACATCGATCGCGACCGGAGATAAGGGCCGCATTCGGGCTAAAGGCGCAGCGTCTGGGGAAACTGAAGGCGCGAGAGCCGCGGTGAAGCAGAGACAGCGTCGGGGGGACGGGTGAAGACCGCCAAGCGCGGGAAAACCGCCATTTTGTGGGCGGAGGACGACGGCAAGAGCGGGAAGCCGCCATCTTAGATAACATTAAAAATACGATAAATTGCTACGATGCCTAAACATGGGAACATTAATGCCTTCGACAGTGATATAGAAGACTGTGATGTGCCTCAATAAGTTCCGAGACTCGATGTTAGCGAAACAAAACAAGGCTTTTATTAAATTAGAAAGTAACACGTAAAAGAGAGAGATGTCTTCCTTCTGGAGGCTGAGGCCAGACTGAGCCAGCTTACAAAAGGGGTCAGGTATGGGCGGAGCCCTACACACAGCACATTCCAGCACATTCCAATACATAATACAATGAGGACTGGGGGAAGGGAAATGACACTGAAACCGACCACAGTCACAGGCAGTGATGAATGGAATATATTTCATCACATTCACCCCTTCTATAGATTTAGTCTGTTCAGGGGTTTGATAGTCCTCTGCGACCGACGTGGTGCCACGGGTGTCGGCTGGGTGTCCCCGGTAGCCTCCTGGGTCTCTGCTGGGGGTGCCGCCAGGGTTGTTGAAGGGGTAGTTGGTGGGGGTGCCGTTGGTCGATGTTCTTCCGGGGGTGATGAAAGAGTAGTGGGTGGGTAAGGGTTGCTGTGATCGTTGAAAAGAGTAGTGGGTGGGTAAGAATTGCTGTGATCGTTGTCGCTGCTATTGCCATGGTTGTTGTTGATGCCGGCTGGGGCGACGTCTTTTATGGACACGGTGTCCTCCCTTCCGTCGGCGTGCCGGACATATGCGTATTGGGGGTTGGCGTGGAGTAGGTGTACTGGCTCCACGAGAGGGTCCGTCTTGTGGCCCCTCACATGCCTTCGCACGAGTACCGGACCTGGGGTGGAGAGCCATGACGGCATGGATACACCTGAGGTGGATTTCCGGGGAAAGACAAACATACGTTCATGAGGCGTGGCATTAGTGGCCATACACAATAGCGACCGTATCGAATGGAGCACATCCGAGAGGACTTCCTGCCAGCGGGAGATAGGGAGGCCCTTGGTCCTTAGAGCTAGAGTGACTGCTTTCCACACTGTCCCGTTCTCTCGCTCCACCTGGCCGTTACCCCGGGGGTTGTAGCTGGTGGTACGGCTCGTGGCGATCCCCTTGGACAGCATGTACTGGCGTAGCTCTTCACTCATGAAGGACGCCCCCCTATCTGTATGGATGTAGCTCGTCATACCGAACAGGCAGAACAGGCTGTTGAGGCATTTAATGACCGTGGCGCTGGTCATGTCTGGGCAGGGGAAGGTGAATGGGAACCGGGAGTATTCGTCCACAATGTTCAGGAAGTAAACATTGCGGTCGACGGACAGGAGGGGGCCCTTGAAATCTAAGCTGAGCCGCTCAAAGGGCCGTGTAGCTTTGATTAAGTGGGCTCTATCTGGGCGGTAGAACCGAGGCTTGCACTCAGCGCAAGTGCGGCAGTTCCTGGTCAGAGACCGAACTTCCTCAATCGAGTAGGGTAAGTTATGGGACTTTATGAAGTGGAACAGCCGCGTGACCCCTGTGTGGCAGAGGTCGTTGTGGAGGGTCTGTAGCCGATCCCCGGTGGCGCTGGCACACATCCCTCGTGAGAGGGCGTCAGGGGATTCGTTAAGGGCCCCTGGCCAGTAAATGATGTTGTGCTGCCTCTCCCTCTAACTTAACCTCAACTGTATGTATTTAACTTACTTATATATGTATAACCTACCTGTTGGGGCTGTTGCCCCTTTAACTTACCTTTTAGGGCCATTGCCCCTTTAAGACGCACCTTAGCGTGCTGACGTCACGTCACGTACAACGTAGCGTGCTGACGTCACGGCACGTACGACGTGACGTGCGTGAGGCGGCTGCCGGCCCGACTCGGCCTTCCAGAAAGGCTGCCGGCACAGCCCGGCCTAGCGTCTTCGGCCGCATCTACCAGCCGCCGGGAGCGACGCGATCTTCCGCTCCCGCGGCAAGCATCGGCTCAGCCTGGCCTCCAGCTCCCGCTCCCGACTTCGGCCTCCACGGCCAGAAACGCGACCACGCGCATCACGTGACGCCCCAAGCGCGGACAACGCTACCGAGCGTGATGAGGTCATCACGCTCCCCACAGGACTGCTACGTAGTCCTCGTGGAGTCCTTGCTGGGACACAGACCTACACCACGGTGCTCCTACAGCAGCACAGGCTCCGGGCAGTTGTATTGTCCCCATGCTTGAGTCTTGGAAATTGTTTGTCTGTGAGTATTCTAGAATGCTATAGATGATTAATGTGCACTGTATGTTGTAGAAAATGTTTAGTTGTAACTTTTCTCTGCCTAGCTGATTAACTAGTAGCTGTATTTTCATACACTATGTACAGGGCTAATTTAAAGAGAATGCCTCCCAGTTTACTAAATGTACTGTGTTGCTCAGGCGTACCTAAATCTGTGTATACATATCAGTTATGCGCCTGTATACTAATGTGTGCTTCCATTTCTGTGTTGTATTTCAGTTTTACAATTAGAATCGTTCAGTAAAGCGTTACAAGAAAAGTCAAGCCTTGTGATTTTATTGGAAGATATCGAGTTGTTCGCTATCTGTCTAGCTCTGCATAGAAGCGCGTTGCGAGGGCAGAACAGTAAAAAGACAACAGCACAGCGGGCTCAAGCGCAGGAAGATACCACTCCGCTACCATGAGTCTACGCTCAGGAAAACAATATACCCTAGAGGACGTCGACCAGTCAAGCGAGAAGCATGAGCCTCTCCTAGCAAACGATGCCAAGTCACAGCCCTCTAAAGTATCCCCTAGGTCATCTCGGCGGTCCAGCAGACCGTCGTCATCGACAGCTTCTGCAGCCGCCAAAGCACGTGCCAAGGCAAAAGCTGCCCAGGCTCAATTGTCCTTCGCTGAAAAAGAAGCTGACCTTATGAAGCAGAGAGCCGACCTCGAAGCTAGTATGATGAAGCAGAAAGCTGACCTTATGAAGCAGAGAGCCGACCTCGACGCTAGTGTGATGAAGCAGAGAGCTGACCTCGACGCTAGTGTGATGAAGCAGACAGCACAGTCCTCTAAAGTATCCACTAGATCATCTCGGCAGTCCAGCAGACCGTCGCCATCGACAGCTTCTGCAGCCGCCAAAGCACGTGCCAAGGCAAAAGCTGCCCAGGCTCAATTGGCCCTTGCTGAAAAAGAAGCTAGGGTTATGAAGCAGAGAGCTGACCTCGCTGCCAGTCTCCACATTCTCCAAAGCCAGAGAGCTGCCGCTGCCGCTAAAGCTAAAGCCGCAGCTTATGAAGAAGGTGAGGAGAACGAAGGCGGGGAGCCCAGCCAGGAAACATATGTTCTGGGACAGCCCCTCAGTCCAGTGCAACGTACAAGTGAGTGTGTCCAACAACACTCCAAATTGTTCTCCAAGGAAACATCCAACTATCTCAACGCAGAACCAGCTACTCAACACAGTAGCAAACAGCCTGTTTTTGGAGACACTGAGCTTAAAGGAGAAGAAACAAGCAAGACTTACCTACAGAGACCTCCACAGCACTCGGCCAATCCAGCCAAGCAGTCCTCACCCGAGCCACAGGGTACACAGGACCTCGCTGGGTGCCTTATCCGCCGAGAGTTGTTGAGTTCGGGCCTTCTGGAGTTAGATGGCCGTCCTGAAAGTTGTTGGCCATGGAAAGAGTCCAACCCGAGACTACACAAGGTAGCATCGAACAGTGGACTGGTGATGGAAGCCTTCCCTGCAGAGGACCGTGCCAAGGATCTGAAGGATTTGCACCTTGGAGTGGATCCTCCCCCCCTTCAACGGAGCCTGGGGCTCTCCTGGAACCTGGAAACAGACAGCGTCACATTCCTGGTGTCCCGTGAAGAAAGGCCATTCACACGGAGAGACATCCTGTCCACAGTCAACAGTTTGTACGACCCTTTGGGGTTCGTAGCTCCCATAACAATGCAAGGAAAAGCATTAGTACGGGAACTCTCATCGGATCAGAGTGAGTGGGATGCTCCACTCCTCCCAGAAAAAGAAGCAAAATGGAACCTACAGTTGATCAGAGACAAGATTGACATCGATGTGGGCGCCGTCAAGTTCTTCACGGACAGCAAGATTGTACTTGGTTACATCCACAACTCCACAAGAAGGTTTTACGTGTATGTTTCCAACCGGGTGACTCGTATCAGACGATCCACTCACCCCGACCAGTGGTGCTATGTCTCCACAGACCTGAACCCTGCAGACCATGCTACCAGGTCTATACCAGCAGCACACCTACAGCAAAGCAGTTGGTTCTCGGGCCCCTCTTTCCTGTCTAATGTCAACACAGAGGAGACTCCTGAGTCCAATCCCTTCACCCTTGTGGAGCCTGAAGCTGATACTGAGATTCGGCCTGAAGTTACGACCCTGGTCACCAAAGCCTCAGAATCTCAGTTGGGCTCACAAAGCTTCGAGCGATTCTCAAGCTGGAGAACACTCTGCCGAACCACAGCCCGACTCATTCATGTAGCAGCATCCTTCAAGGGGAATTCGGACAACATAGAACGCAAAGGATGGAAATGTTCTAAAGAAGTATCCAGCACAAGTGAGCCTTCACAAGCCAAAGGTGTGATCATTCGCTCTGTCCAGCATGATGTCTTCAAGGAGGAATTCAAATGTCTTGAAGAGGGACAGACATTCCCCAAGCAAAGAGGAGAGTATTTGTCCACCCTACAGAGCCATAGGAAATGGACAGAAGACAAGCCAAACGTCAAAGTGAGAGACGTTGTCTTGCTGAAAGACAGCCAAGCACGCAGAAATGAATGGCCAGTGGGCCTGGTTGTCAAAACTCTGCCGACCAGGGACAAGAGGGTCCGCAAGGTGGAGGTGAAGATTGTCAAGGAGGGGCCTATCAAAGTGTTTCTGAGGCCAGTCTCAGAGATCCTCCTTTCTGAAGTAACCTAGAGAACGGACTCTGAGTATGTTGCAGCCAAAGGACGTTTTCTTCAGGTTTATTTTGTATCTGTAGTGGTACAATGGAATTGTACCAAGCGGGGAGTGTGCTGCCTCTCCCTCTAACTTAACCTCAACTGTATGTATTTAACTTACTTATATATGTATAACCTACCTGTTGGGGCTGTTGCCCCTTTAACTTACCTTTTAGGGCCATTGCCCCTTTAAGACGCACCTTAGCGTGCTGACGTCACGTCACGTACAACGTAGCGTGCTGACGTCACGGCACGTACGACGTGACGTGCGTGAGGCGGCTGCCGGCCCGACTCGGCCTTCCAGAAAGGCTGCCGGCACAGCCCGGCCTAGCGTCTTCGGCCGCATCTACCAGCCACCGGGAGCGACGCGATCTTCCGCTCCCGCGGCAAGCATCGGCTCAGCCTGGCCTCCAGCTCCCGCTCCCGACTTCGGCCTCCACGGCCAGAAACGCGACCACGCGCATCACGTGACGCCCCAAGCGCGGACAACGCTACCGAGCGTGATGAGGTCATCACGCTCCCCACAGGACTGCTACGTAGTCCTCGTGGAGTCCTTGCTGGGACACAGACCTACACCACGGTGCTCCTACAGCAGCACAGGCTCCGGGCAGTTGTATTGTCCCCATGCTTGAGTCTTGGAAATTGTTTGTCTGTGAGTATTCTAGAATGCTATAGATGATTAATGTGCACTGTATGTTGTAGAAAATGTTTAGTTGTAACTTTTCTCTGCCTAGCTGATTAACTAGTAGCTGTATTTTCATACACTATGTACAGGGCTAATTTAAAGAGAATGCCTCCCAGTTTACTAAATGTACTGTGTTGCTCAGGCGTACCTAAATCTGTGTATACATATCAGTTATGCGCCTGTATACTAATGTGTGCTTCCATTTCTGTGTTGTATTTCAGTTTTACAATTAGAATCGTTCAGTAAAGCGTTACAAGAAAAGTCAAGCCTTGTGATTTTATTGGAAGATATCGAGTTGTTCGCTATCTGTCTAGCTCTGCATAGAAGCGCGTTGCGAGGGCAGAACAGATGTCGTACTCGAAGGTGGAGAGCTCGATCCGCCACCTAAGAATCTTATCATTTTTAATCTTCCCCCTCTGTTTATTGTTGAACATAAACGCTACCGACCGCTGGTCGGTAAGTAGGGTGAAGCGTTTGCCGGCTAGGTAGTGGCGCCAGTGGCGCACTGCCTCCACGATGGCTTGGGCCTCCTTTTCCACAGAGGAGTGTCTGATCTCGGGGCCTTGGAGGGTCCTCGAGAAGAAAGCTACGGGCCGCCCCGCCTGGTTGAGGGTGGCCGCCAAGGCGAAGTCAGACGCATCACTTTCCACTTGAAATGGAGTGTTCTCGTCCACTGCCTGTAGCGTGGCCCGCTCAATATCCTGCTTAATGCATTTGAAGGCGGCGTGGGCCTCAGCAGAGAGCGGAAAAGAGGATGCTTTCAAGAGGGGGCGGGCTTTGTCGGAGTAGTTGGGGACCCATTGGGAATAATAAGAAAATAACCCCAGGCACCTTTTCAGGGCTTTGGGAGTGTTGGGCAGGGGCAGCTCCCGTAGGGGGCGCAATCGGTCGGGGTCTGGTCCGATTTCCCCATTCTCCACCACGCTGCCTAGTATGCAGAGGCGCGTGGTGTTGAAAACGCACTTGTCCTCGTTGTAGGTGTGGTTGAGTTTTTGTGCGGTTTCCAGGAACCTCTCGAGGTTCGAGTCGTGATCCTGCTGATTGTGGCCGCAGATGGTGACGTTGTCGAGGTAGGGGAAGGTTGCCTGCAAGTGGTGGTCATCGACCATGCGGCCCATCTCCCTCTGAAAGACCGAGACCCCATTCGTCACCCCAAAGGGGACTCTGAGGAATTGGTAGAGGCGTTCGTTCGTCTCGAAGGCGGTGTACGGGCGGTCCTCTGGTCTGATAGGGAGCTGGTGGTACGCTGACTTGAGGTCGATGGTGGAGAACACCCGGTATTGGGCGATTTGGTTCACCATTTCTGATATGCGGGGTAGCGGGTAGGCGTCTAGTTGGGTGTACCTGTTGATCGTTTGACTATAGTCGATCACCATCCGTTTCTTCTCGCTACCCCTTACCACTACCACTTGGGCGCGCCACGGGCTGTTGCTGCATTCAATAATGCGCTCTTTCAGGAGCCTGTCTACCTCGGTCGCGATAAACCGCCTGTCCTCCCAGCTGTACCTCCTGCTTTTGGTCGCTATTGGCCGGCAGTTAGGGGTAAGGTTCGCGAATAGCGAAGGTGGCTTTACCTTCAGGGTAGCCAGACCGCACACTGTGAGGGGCGGCTGGGACCCATCGTACTTGAGCGTGATGCTTTGGTGGTTGCATTGGAAATCCAGGCCCAAGATCACGCTCGCACATAGGTTCTTCATGATTAACACTTTAAAATTATCGTATACAGTTCCGTTAACGCCCAATTGTACCGTGCAGTAACCCAGAATGGTCGATGTCTGGGTTTTATCAGCCATAGAGATGGTACCCTGAGTAGGGACCACCTTTAGGGAGAGTTGCTGTGCCAGTTCAGGGTGGATAAAACTCTCCGTGCTTCCACTGTCAATTAAGCATTTAACCCGGCACCCGTTTACCTCGATGTCCACCATTGATTTGGATAGCGGGTGCGGCCTGGTCTGGTCCACTGTGACCGATGCCACTGTAGGGCTCTGATCGATACAAGATGGCGTCCAAGATGGCCGCTCCCACGGCGCACACGCGGCGGTTGCGGGTTTTCCGGCGGTTGGTTTTCCGGCGGGGTTCCCTCTGCACACCTTCCCGAAGTGCCCCTTCTTACCGCACTTAAAGCAGGTGGTGCCTTTCGCCGGGCACAGGTTTCTGGTGTGCTTTGGCTGCCCGCAGAAGTAGCAGTTGGGTCCCTGACGCGTCGCGGCTGTCGTAGGGCTTCTGGGGGGAGAGCTGGGCCCCGCCGGTGTCGAGCTGCCGGGTGGGGAAGATGCCTTCCAAGATGGCGGCACCCTCGGTGCGCACGTGGCGGCGTGGACGGCGCGGGCTGAAGAGTAGGCGTCCGAGTTTCTCTGGGCCACATCCAGGGACCGCGCGGTGTCCGCAGCCTGTTTCAGGTCCAACCCCGTTTTTTTCCAGCAGTCTTTGCCGGATGTAGGTGGAGCTGAGGCCTGTGATAAAGGCATCGCGAACAAGCTCATCGGTGTACACTGCGGCTTTTACCTCTCGGCACTTACAGTCTTTGCCAAGCATTTTCAGGATGCTTAGGAACTCCTCCACCGATTCCCCAGGTCGCTGTGCGCGAGTAGCGAGTAGATGCCTAGCATACACCTCATTCGTAGGCTGCTGGTAATGCGCCTTTAAGATGTCGCAGGCGGCCAGGTACGTATCGGTGTCTTGGATGAGGGGGTAAACCCGGTGGCTTACCCAATTCCGCAGAATTCCGAGGCTCATCCTCGCAGCGTCCGTAGCGTCTTTGACGGCTGCGGAATTGTCCAGGAAGAATTCCATACACTCAAACCAGTGTCCGAAGCGTGCTGATGCGTCCGGAGCATGTTGATCCAAATCCAAACGTTCGGGTTTCAGGAGTTGGTCCATAGTGTTGAAAAATAATTTAATAAAATTGATGTGCCTCAATAAGTTCCGAGACTCGATGTTAGCGAAACAAAACAAGGCTTTTATTAAATTAGAAAGTAACACGTAAAAGAGAGAGATGTCTTCCTTCTGGAGGCTGAGGCCAGACTGAGCCAGCTTACAAAAGGGGCCAGGTATGGGCGGAGCCCTACACACAGCACATTCCAGCACATTCCAATACATAATACAATGAGGACTGGGGGAAGGGAAATGACACTGAAACCGACCACAGTCACAGGCAGTGATGAATGGAATATATTTCATCACAGACTGGGCTATGTATGTAGAACGCATACAAAACTATTGTAAGGCAAATAAAATTCCTGAGACAGATAAAGCACTAACATTACTAAACTTAATGGGTGTGAAGACATACGGGCAATTGAAACACCTGTTATCACCAGATGAACCGGCGGATAAGACGTTCGAACAGATTGTTACTGTCCTAAAAAATCATCTTAGCCCCACGCCGCTGATGCTAGCGGAACGATTTAAATTTTATGATAGAAGACAGCGGCAAAATGAAAGCAATGCTGAATATTTGATGGAATTACGTAAGCTAGCAAAATATTGTCAGTTTGGAACTGGACTGACAGAGGCACTTCGAGATAGATTTGTGTGTGGTTTATTTAAACAGGATACACAAAGGCGACTGCTCGAGGAGAATGAGCTGTCTCTCGAGAAGGCGGTCACTATGGCAGCAGCACACGAGGCCGCATCGAGAGGCACGGCAGTAATGCAGCTACGGCCACCGGAACTCGGTACAAACAAATTGGGTTTGAGTTCTGTCAAATGTTATCGTTGTGGAAAGACAACGCACGATCAGAACCAGTGTTGGTTTAAAAACCAAGAATGCAGAACGTGTGGCAGGTTTGGCCGCATAGCTAAAGTATGCCGGTCAGGAAAGAAGACCAGCAATAAAAAGTCACCGCAAGGAAAATATGCAAAGGTACACAAGGTGACAAAGAACAGTTTGACTGAACAGAAGTCAGATTCAGACGCTAGCAGTAATGAACTGGATAGCTTAAGAATACACAACGTTGGTAAGGATACAGACCTCCAGACAATTTGGGTCACTCTTAAGATAGCAGGAGTCCAAGTAAAAATGGAATTGGACACTGGATCGGCATTGACGGTCATGAATAAGAAAGATTACAGAAGGTTATTCCAACATATTCCCTTACAGGATACGGAGATTATATTGAAAACATACACGGGGCAAAGAGTGTACCCCATCGGAAAAGTAGAGGTAGAAGTGGTCCACAAGGGCGAAGAAAGCCAAGTAATGGACTTATATGTGCTACCTGAAGGAGGTCCACCACTACTAGGACGGGAGTGGATTAGGAAAATGAATATGGACTGGCACTCCTTGAAAGCACTAACGGTAGATTCCGGAGAAACAGCTGTCAAACCTAAATGATTGTCCAGAATATTGGATGAGGCTAAAGAGGTGTTCCAGCCGGGACTGGGAACACTGAGAGGAATTACGGCAAACATCAAGATTGATGAACATGCACAACCAAAATTTTTTAAAGCCAGACCGGTACCCTATGCAATACGACCTGCGGTTGAAGCGGAGCTGGAAGCACTAGAACGTTCAGGGGTACTGTCTAAAGTAGATTGGAGTGAGTGGGCTACGCCCATTGTTCCCGTTATGAAACGTCCTGCGAACAATAAGCCAGGAGATCCAGGGAAGGTTCGCATCTGTGGCGATTTCAAGATCACCGTTAATCCGGTGCTTCACACGGTGCAGTATCCGCTTCCACGGATTGAGGATATTTTCGCTTCACTGTCTGGCGGGAAACACTTCACCAAGATAGACCTGGCGCAGGCGTACTTGCAGATGGAGGTTGAAGAAGAGTCACGTCAATACCTCACGATCAACACGCATCGAGGGTTGTACCGGTACAATAGGCTGGTTTTTGGTGTGGCATCGGCTCCAGCAATTTGGCAGAGGGCCATGGAGCAGGTATTACAGGGAATTCCAGGCACACAATGTTACCTGGACGACATTCTGATCACAGGTGATGGTGATGAACAGCATCTCGCTAACTTGGAACTGGTGCTCAACAGACTGAAAGAGTATGGACTTAGGGTAAATCGGCAGAAATGTGAGTTCTTCCAGAAGCGGATCTCGTACTGTGGTCATGTCATTGACCGGGAGGGGCTTCATAAGTCTCCTGACAAGATAGCGGCAGTTGTAAAGGCTCCCGCTCCGGAGAATGTCTCTCAGTTGAGGTCGTTTCTAGGATTAATTAACTACTACCATAAATTTCTGCCAAATCTATCCACGGTGCTGCATCCGTTGAACGCTCTTTTACAGAAAGGGGTACCATGGGACTGGGGCGAAAACTGTAAGAAGGCATTTCGCAAAAGCAAAGAATTGATCACCTCAGAGGAAGTGTTGGCTCACTTCAACCCAACACTGCCTATTCGGTTGGCTTGTGATGCTTCTCCATATGGTATTGGGGCAGTACTCTCACATAAATTGCCAAATGGCACGGAAAGGCCAGTCGCGTTTGCATCCAGATCATTGACCTCCGCTGAGCGCAACTATGCGCAGGTCGATAGGGAGGCCCTTAGCCTTGTATGGGGAGTGAAGAAGTTTAATCATTACCTACAGGGCCAAAAATTCACACTTCTGACGGACCATCAACCGTTGGTGTCCATTTTTAACCCTAAGAAGGGTGTTTCGGTGATGACAGCACAGCGTCTCCAGAGATGGTCTCTTTTCTTAGGGGCACATCAATATCAGATAGAATTCAAAGGTACGAAACAGCATGGCAATGCTGATGGCCTGTCGCGCCTGCCACTACCTGAAGATGAAGACACGACGGAAGTTGACCCTGTTGAGTTATTTCATTCGACCATTATCGAGTGTTTACCTGTCACCAACGCAAGTATTGAAAGAGAAACCAGGAACGACCCGACACTGTCCAGAGTCTACGAGTGACAGTGAAAGGATGGCCAACACGGGGTGATCCTCTGTTACCAGCATTCTCGGCAAGGCGAGACCACCGTCTGCCATGGTACTTTGATGTACGGGACAAGAGTGATTATTCCTCCCAAGTTAAGGGAAAGAGTTTTAAAAGAACTACATGAAGGTCATCTGGGGGGAGTTAAAATGAAAAGTCTTGCTAGGGCTTACGTATGGTGGCCGGGTATTGACCAACAGATTGAGGAGTTAACGAAAAGCTGCGCTAGGTGTCAAAAAGTGCAAAATGCACCTCCAATAGCACCGCTACACCCATGGGAATGGCCTTCAGCCCCATGGCAACGCGTACACATTGACTTTGCTGGTCCATTCATGGACTCCATGTTCCTAATCGCGGTGGACGCACATTCCAAATGGCCAGAAGTCATCAAGATGAATACCACTACTTCAGAAAAGACAATTGCGGTGTTAAGAACAATATTCGCAAGGAACGGATTGCCAGAACAGATCTGTTCGGACAACGGACCACAGTTTGTATCGGAAGAATTCCAACAATTCTTAAAGAAGAATGGAGTTAAACATTATACCTCTGCCCCATATCATCCGGCGACAAACGGGTTGGCTGAAAGATTTGTCCAGACATTCAAAAAGGCTATTAAGGCCATGAATGATGATCAGATTCCGCTGCAACACAAGGTCGATAAGTTCCTGATGTCATATAGAAACGCCGATCATGCCGTGACTAACCAAAGTCCTGCTATGATGTTTTATAACAGGAGGTTGCGGTCCAAGTTGGACTTGTTAAAACCAAATGTGCGGAGGGAAGTGGAAAACAAACAGTTTCGGCATATTAACAGCAAGACCACTCGAACTTTCGACGTAGGACAACCAGTGATGGCAAGGGGCTATGGAAACGACAAATGGCAGTCCGGAACAATCCGGGCCAGACAAGGACCTCTGATGTACACCGTAGATATTGGTCATAATGTGATAAGGCGTCATGCGGATCAACTGGTAGAGTCGAGAGCAAGGGTCGAACCCATGGTTGTGACAGAGACAGCTGTGGAAGACGTTCATGAACCTGAAGCATCTACCTCGGCCGAGAATGTATTTGATGATGATGACACCCAATACATTGGCAACCAACTAGAGGAGGCACCTCAACAACAAGAATCAGAGACCACTGAAAGGCGTCATCCAAGCCGAATCAGAAAGCCTCCTGAGAGACTGAACCTTTGAACTGTTATACCTGAAGTTATATATGTATATATGTTATGTTTATTTGGGGATATGACTGTTAAGCTAAAAAGGGAGGATTGTGGTGTATGTAACCTGTTCCACCTTAAGAGAACTTTTAAGCCTGGTCCACCTTAAGAAAGGTACTACTTTCTTTGGCTGCTGTATACGTAATACCGGTGGTGATCACACCGGTATATAAGCACAGTGTAATAATATTGTATTCAGTATAGTCCGACCTCCAACCAGTAAAGACCTGTTGAATTTACCCTTGTGGTCTGTGTAGTAATTCTCACTATAACACACAGACTTAACACTATCCACCTGATCACAAACACTATCAGACTGGATCACAAACAAAATCACACCTCAGCGCAAACACTATCAAACAATCCAAAAACTATTACACCTGATCACAAACACTGTCACACCTGATGACAAACTCTATCATATCTGCTCACAAACACTATCACATCTGATCACAAACACTATTCACCTGATTAAAAACACTATCACACCTGATTAAAAACACTATGACACCTGATCACAACTATTATCACACTTGATCAAAAACTCCATCCACCTGCTCACAAATTCTATTACAAGTGATCAGAAACCCTATCACACCTGATCACAAACACTATTACACCTGATCACAAACACTATCCACCTGATCACAAACATTATCAGACCTGATCACAAACACTATCCACCTGATCACAAACACTATCACACCTGATCACAAACACTATCACACCTGATCACAAACACTATCACATCTGATCACAAACACTATCCACCTCATCACAAACTCTATCCACCTGATCACAAACACTATCACACCTGATCACAAACATTCACACTTGATCACAAACACTATTGCACCTGATCACAAACATTATCACATGTGACCACAAACACTATCCACCTGATCACCAACAATATCACACCTGATCACAAACACTTTCACATCTGATCACAAACTCTATCACATCTGATCACAAACATTGTCACACCTGATCACAAACACTATCACACATGATCACAAACATTATCACACCTGATCACAAACACTATCACAGGTGATCACAAACACTATCACACCTGATCACAAACTCTATCATATCTGATATCAAAAACTATCACACCTAATCGCAAACACTATCACACCTGATCACAAACACTATCACAACTAATCACAAACAGTATCTACCTGATCACATATACTATCATAACTGATCACAAGTATTATCACACCTGAACAGAAACACTATCACACCTGATCACAAACACGAATCACCCAATCCAAAAACTATCACACCTGACCACAAACACTATCCAAATGATCACAAATAATATCAAACCTGATCACAAATATTATCACACCTGAACACATACACTATCACACCTGATCACAAACATGTATCACCCAATCCAAAAACTATCACACCTGATCACAAACACTATCCACCTGATCACAAATACTATCATAACTGATCACAAATATTGTTACACCTGATCACAAACACTATCACACCTGATCACAAACATGATCACACCTGATCACAAACACTATGCACCTGATCACAAACATTCACACTTGATCACAAACACTATCCACCTAATCACAAACACTATCACACCTGATCAAAAACTCTATCCACCTGATCACAAATTCTATCACATGTGATCACAAACACTATCCAGCTGCTCAACAATATCACACCTGATCAGAAACACTATGCACCTGATCACAAACTCTATCCACCTGATCACAAACACTATCACACCTGATCACAAACACTATCACATCTGATCAAAAAAACTATCACATCCGATCACAAACTCTATCACACCTGATCACAAACTCTATCACACTTGATCACAAACACTATCCACCTGATCACCAACAATATCACCCCTGATCACATACACTATCAGACCTGATCACAAACACTATCACAGCTGATCACAAACATTATCACACCTGATCACAAACTCTATCACATCTGATATCAAACTCTATCACACCTAATCGCAAACACTATCACACCTGATCACAAACACTATCACACCTGATCACAAACGCTATCACACCTGATCACAAATACTATCATAACTGATCACAAGCACTATCACAGCTGATCACAAACACTATCACACCTGATCACATAAACTATCAGACCTGATCACAAGCACGATCACTGCTGATCACAAACTCTATCACACCTGATCACAAACTCTATCACACTTGATCACAAACACTATCCACCTGATCACCAACAATATCAGCCCTGATCACATACACGATCATACCTGATCACAAACACTATCACAGCTGATCACAAACACTATGACACCTGATCACAAACTCTATCACATCTGATATCAAATTCTATCACACCTGATCACAAACACTATCACACCTGATCACAAACTCTACCACACCTGATTGCAAACACTATCACACCTGATCACAAACTCTACCACACCTGATCACAAACTCTATCGTTGCTGATCACAAACACTATCACACCTGATCACAAACACTATCACAACTGATCACAAAAACTATCACACCTGACCACAAACGCTATCCATCTGATCACAAATAAAATCATACCTGATCACAAATATTATCATACCTGATCACAAACACTATCCACCTGATCACAAACATGATCACACCTGATCAGAAACACTATCCCCCTGATCACAAACATTCACACGTGATCACAAACACTATCCACCTGATCACAAACACAATCAACCTGATCACAAACACTATCCACCTGATCACAAACATTCACACTTGACCACAAGCACTATTCACCTGATCAAAAACACTATCACACCTGATCACAAACATTATCACACCTGATCACAAACACTATCCACCTGATCACAAACACTATCACACCTGATCACATACACTATCACACCTGATCACAAACACTATCCACCTGATCACAAACTCTATCCACCTGCTCACAGACACTATCACACCTGATCACAAACATTATCACAGCTGATCACAAACACTATCACACCTGATCACAAACATTCACACTTGATCACAAACATTATTGCACCTGATCAGAAACATTATCATACGTGATCACAAACACTATCCACCTAATCACCTACAATATCACACCTGATCACAAACAATTTCGCACCTGATCACAAAAACTATCACAACTGATCACAAACATTAACACACCTGGTCACAAATTCTATCACACTTGATCACAAACACTATCCACCTGATCACCAACAATATCAGCCCTGATCACATGCACGATCAGACCTGATCACAAACACTATCACAGCTGATCACAAACACTATCACACCTGATCACAAACTCTATCACATCTGATATCAAACTCTATCACACCTGATCACAAACACTATCCACCTGATCACAAACATTCACACTTGATCACAAACACTATCCACCTGATCACAAACACGATCAACCTGATCACAAACACTATCCACCTGGTCACAAACATTCAAACTTGATCACAAGCACTATTCACCTGATCAAAAACACTATCACACCTGATCACAAGTATTATCACACATGAACACAAACACTATCACACCTGATTACAAACACGAATCACCCAATCCAAAAACTATCACACCTGACCACAAAAACTATCCACCTGATCACAAAAAATATCAAACCTGATCACAAATATTATCACACCTGAACACAAACACTATCACACCTGATCACAAACACGAATCACCCAATCCAAAAACGATCACACCTGACCAAAAATACTATCCACCTGATCACAAATAATATCATACCTGATCACAAATATTATTACACCTGTCACAAACAGTATCCACCTGATCACAAACATGATCACACCTGATCACAAACACTATCCACCTGATCACAAACATTCACACTTGATCACAAACACTATCCACCTGATCACAAACACTATCACACCCGATCAAAAACTCTATCCACCTGATCACAAATTCTATCACATGTGATCACAAACACGATCCAGCTGCTCAACAATATCAAACCTGATCAGAAACACTATGCACCTGATCACAAACTCTATCCACCTGATCACAAACACTATCACACCTGATCACAAACACTATTACACCTGATCAAAAAATCTATCACATCCGATCACAAACTCTATCACACCTGATCACAAACTCTATCACACTTGATCACAAACACTATCCACCTGATCACCAACAATATCACCCCTGATCACATACACTATCAGACCTGATCACAAACACTACCACAGGTGATCACAAACACTATCACACCTGATCACAAACTCTATCATATCTGATATCAAAAACTATCACACCTAATCGCAAACACTATCACACCTGATCTCAAACACTATCACACCTGATCACAAACGCTATCACACCTGATCACAAGTATTATCATAACTGATCACAAGCACTATCACAGCTGATCACAAACTCTATCACACCTGATCACAAACTCTATCACACTTGATTACAAACACTATCCACCTGATCACCAACAATATCAGCCCTGATCACATACACGATCAGGCCTGATCACAAACACTATCACAGCTGATCACAAACACTATCACACCTGATCACAAACTCTATCACATCTGCTCACAAACACTATCACACCTGATCACAAGCACTATCACTTCAGATCACAAAAACTATCACACCTGATCACAAACATGATCACACCTGATCACAAACACTATCCACCTGATCACAAACATTCACACTTGATCACAAACACTATCCACCTGATCACAAACACTATCACATCTGATCAAAATCTCTATCCACCTGATCACAAATTCTATCACATGTGATCACAAACACTATCCAGCTGCTCAACAATATCACACCTGATCAGAAACACTATGCACCTGATCACAAACTCTATCCACCTGATCACAAACACTATCACATCTGATCACAAACACTATCACACCTGATCACAACCACTATCACACCTGATCACAAACATTATCCCACCTGATCACAAACATTATCCCACCTGATCACAAACATTATCACATCTGATCACAAACATTATCACACCTGATTACAAACACTATCCACCTGATCACAAACACTATCACATCTGATCACGAACGCTAATCACCAGATTATAAACACTATCACACCTGATTAAAAACACTATCACACCTGATCACAACTATTATCACACCCTATCAAAAACTCTATCCACCTGATCACAAACTCTATCACATGTGATCACAAACACTATCACACCTGATCACGAACACTATCACACCTGATCACAAACACTATCACAGCTGATCACAAACGCTATCTACCTGATCACAAATACTATCATAACTGATCACAAATATTATCACACCTGAACATAAACACTATCACACCTGACCACAAACACAAATCACCCAATCCAAAAACTATCACACCTGACCACAAACTCTATCCATCTGATCACAAATAATATCATACCTGATCACAAATATTATCATACCTGATCACAAACACTATCCACCTGATCACAAACATGATCACACCTGATCACAAACACTATCCACCTGATCACAAACATTCACACTTGATCACAATCACTATTCTCATGATCAAAAACACTATCACACCTGTTCACAAACATTATCACGCCTGACCACAAACTCTATTCACCTGATCACAAACTCTATCACTTCTGATCACAAACACTATCACATCTGATCACAAACACTATCCACCTGATCACAAACATTCACACTTGATCACAAACACTATCCACCTGATCACAAACACTATCACACCTGATCACAAACACTATCCACCTGATCACAAACATTCACACTTGATCACAAACACTATTCACCTGATCAAAAACACTATCACACCTGATCACAAACACTATCCACCTGATCACAAACTCTATCCACCTGATCACAAACACTATCACACCTGATCACAAACACTATCCACCTGATCACAAAAACTATCACATCTGATCAAAAAAACTATCACATCCGATCACAAATTCTATTACACCTGATCACAAACACTATCCACCTAATCGCAAATGCTATCACACCTGATCACAAACACTATCACACCTGATCACAAACGCTATCACACCTGATCACAAATACTATCATAACTGATCAGAAACACTATCACACCTGATCACAATCTCTATCACACCTGATCACAAACACTATCACACCTGATCACAAACACTATTACACCTGATCACAAACCCTATCCACCTGATCACAAACACTATCACACCTGATCACAAGCTCGATCACACCTGATCACAAACACTATCACACCTGATCATAAACGCTATCACTTCAAATCACAAACACTATCACACCTGATCACAAACACTATCACAACAGATCACAAAATCTATCACATTTGATCACAAACACTATCACATCAGATCACAAACTCTACCACACCTGATCGCAAACACTATCACACCTGATCACAAACTCTACCACACCTGATCACAAACCCTATCGTAGCTGATCACAAACACTATCCACCTGATCACAAACAGTATCACACCTGATCACAAATGCTATCACTTCTGATCACAAACCTTATCACACCTGATCAATAAATCTATCACACTTGATCACAAACACTATCCACCTGATCACCAACAATATCACACCTGATCACAAACACTATCACAGCTGATTACAAAAACTATCACACCTGATCACAAACTCTATCACATCTGATCACAAACATGATCACACCTGATCACAAACACTATCCACCTGATCACAAACACTATCACATCTGATCAAAAACACTATCACATCTGATCACAAACACTATCACATCTGATCACAAACACTAGCACACCTGATCACAAACATTATCACACCTGATCACAAATATTATCCCACCTGATCACAAACACTATCCACCTGATCATAAACATTCACACTTAATCACAAACACTATCCACCTGATCACAAACACTATCACAGCTGATCACAAACACTATCACAGCTGATCAAAAACACTATCACACCTGATCACAAACACTATCACATCTGCAACAGGTAGATTGTTGAGGACGAGATCAAGTAGGTTTTTCCCTCATTACAGCCTTGGTCCAAACATGGACAAACGAGCTGAACTCAAGAGGTGAGGTGAGAGTGACTGCCCTTGACATCAAGGCAGCATTTGATCGAGTGTGGCATCAAGGAGCCCTAGCAAAACTGAAGTCAATGGGAATCAAGGGGAAAACTCTCCATTGGTTGGAATCATACCTAGCACAAAGGAAGCTGGCTGTGGTTGTTGGAGGTCATTCATCTCAATCACAATACATCACTGCAGGACTTCCTCAGGGCAGTGTCCTAGGCCCAACCATCTTCAGCTGTTTCATCAATGACCTTCCCTTCATCATAAGGTCAGAAGTGGGGATGTTTGATGATGATTGCACACTGTTCAGCACCATTCGAGACTCGTCAGATACTGACACAGTCCGTGTCCATATGCAGCGAGACCTGGACAACATTCAGACTTGGGCTGACAAGTGGCAAGTAACATTCGCACCACACAAGTGCCAGGCAATGACCATCTCCAACAAGCGAGACTCTAACCATCTCCCCTTGACATTCAATGGCATTACCATCGCTGAATCCCCCACTATCAACATCCTAGGGGTTACCATTGATCAGAAACTGAACTGGACCAGCCATATAAATACTGTGGCTACAAGAGCAGGCCAGAGGCTGGGAATTCTGCGGCGAGTGTCTCACCTCCTGACTCCCCAAAGCCTTTCCACCATCTACAAGGCACAAGTCAGGAGTGTGATGGAATACTCTCCACTTGCCTGGATGAGTGCAGCTCCAACAACACTCAAGAAGCTCGACACCATTCAGGATAAAGCAGCCCGCTTGATTGGCACTCCATCCACCACCTTCAACATTCACTCCCTCCACCACCGGTGCACTGTGGCTGCAGTGTGTACCATCTACAAGGTACAATGCAGCAACTCGCCAAAACTCCTTCAACAGCACCTTCCAAACCCGCGACCTCTACCACTTAGAAGGACAAGGGCAGCAGACGCATGGGAACATCACCACCTACAGGTTCCCCTCCAAGCCACACATCATCCTGACTTGGACCTGTATAGCCGTTCCTTCACTGTCGCTGGGCCAAAATCCTGGAACTCCCTTCCTAACAGCATTGTGGGTGTACCTACACCATATGGACTGCAGCGGTTCAAGAAGGCAGCTCACCACCATCTTCTCAAGGGCAATTAGGGATGGGCACTAAATGCAGGCCTAGCCAGCGACGCCCACACCTCATCAATGAATATAAAAAATACTTTCACAACTTATCACAAACACTGTCACACCTGATCACAAACACTATCACACCTGATCACCAACATTATCACACCTGATCACAAACACTATCCACCTGATCACAAACATTCACACCTGATCACAAACATTCACACTTGATCACAAACACTATCAACCTGATCACAAACACTATCCAACTGATCACAAAAACAATCGCACCTGATCACAAACATTATCACACCTGATCACAAACACTATCACACCTGATCACAAACACTATTCACCTGATTAAAAACAATATCACACCTGATTAAAAACACTACCACACCTGATCACAACTATTATCACACCTGATCAAAAACTCCTTCCACCTGATCACAAACTCTATCACACGTGCTCACAAGCACTACCCACCTGATCACCAACAATATCACACCTGATCACAAACACTATCATACCTGATCACAAGCACTATCACACCTGATCACAAACACTATCACAGATGATCACAAACTCTATCACACCTGATCACAAACACTATCACATCTGATCACAAATCCTATCACAGATGATCACAAACATTATCACACCTGATCAAAAACTCTATCCACCTGATCACAAACACTATCAGACCGGATCACAAACACTATTCACACAATCCAAAAACTATTACACCTGATCACAAACACTATCACACCTGATCACAAACACTATCACATCTGATCACAAACACTATTCAACTGATTAAAAACACTATCACACCTGATTAAAAACACTATCACACCTGATCACAACTATTATCACACTTGATCAAAAACTCCATCCACCTGCTCACAAATTCTATCACACATGATCAGAAACACTATCACACCTGATCACAAACACTATTACACCTGATCACAAACACTATCACACCTGATCATAAACGCTATCACTTCAAATCACAAACACTATCACACCTGATCACAAACTCTATCACATCTGATCACAAACTCTATCACATCTGATCGCAAACACTATCACACCTGATCACAAACTCTATCACACCTGATCACAAACACTATCCACCTGATCACAAACACTATCACATCTGATCACAAACACTATCGCAGCTGATCACAAACACTATCACAGCTGATCACAAACTCTATCACACGTGATCACAAACCCTATCACTGCTGATCACAAACACTATCACACCTGATCACAAACACTATCACACCTGATCACAAACCCTATCGTAGCTGATCACAAATTCTATCCACCTGATCAAAAACACTATCACACCTGATCACAATCTCTATCACACGTGATGACAAACACTATCCACTTGATCACCAACAATATCACACCTGATCACATACACTATCACAGCTGATCACAAACACTATCACTTCAGATCACAAAAACTATCACACCTGATCACAAACATTATCAAACCTGATCACAAACTCTATCCACCTGATCACAAACACTATCACATCTGATCACAAAGACTATCACACCTGATCACAAACACTATCGCACCTGATCACAAACACTATCCACCTGATCATAAACATTCACACATAATCACAAACACTATCCACCTGATCACAAACACTATCCACCTGATCACAAACACTATCACTTCAGTTCACAAAAACTATCACACCTGATCACAAACACTATCACATCTGATCACAAACACTAGCACACCTGATCACAAACACTATCACACCTGATCACAAACATTATCCCACCTGATCACAAACACTATCCACCTGAACATAAACATTCACACTTAATCACAAACACTATCCACCTGATCACAAACACTATCCACCTGATCACAAACACTATCACATCTGATCACAAACACTATCACAGCTGATCACAAACACTATCACACCTGATCACAAACACTATCACATCTGCAACAGGTAGATTGTTGAGGACAAGATCAAGTAGGTTTTTCCCTCATTACAGCCTTGGTCCAAACATGGACAAACGAGCTGACCTCAAGAGGTGAGGTGAGAGTGACTGCCCTTGACATCAAGGCAGCATTTGATCGAGTGTGGCATCAAGGAGCCCTAGCAAAACTGAAGTCAATGGGAATCAAGGGGAAAACTCTCCATTGGTTGGAATCATACCTAGCACAAAGGAAGTTGGCTGTGGTTGTTGGAGGTCATTCATCTCAATCACATGACATCACTGCAGGACTTCCTCAGGGCAGTGTCCTAGGCCCAACCATCTTCAGCTGTTTCATTAATGACCTTCCCTTCATCATAAGGTCAGAAGTGGGGATGTTCACTGATGATTGCACACTGTTCAGCACCATTCGAGACTCGTCAGATACTGACGCAGTCCGTGTCCATATGCAGCAAGACCTGGACAACATTCAGACTTGGGCTGGCAAGTGGCAAGTAACATTCGCACCACACAAATGCCAGGCAATGACCATCTCCAACAAGTGAGACTCTAACCATCTCCCCTTGACATTCAATGGCATTACCATCACTGAATCCCCCACTATCAACATCCTGGGGGTTACCATTGATCAGAAACTGAACTGGACCAGCCATATAAATACTGTGGCTACAAGAGCAGGCCAGAGGCTGGGAATTCTGCGGCGAGTGTCTCACCTCCTGACTCCCCAAAGCCTTTCCACCATCTACAAGGCACAAGTCAGGAGTGTGATGGAATACTCTCCACTTGCCTGGATGAGTGCAGCTCCAACAACACTCAAGAAGCTCGACACCATTCAGGATAAAGTAGCCCGCTTGATTGGCACTCCATCCACCACCTTCAACATTCACTCCCTCCACCACCGGCGCACTGTGGCTGCAGTGTGTACCATCTACAAGATACACTGCAGTAACTCGCCAAATCTCCTTCAACAGCACCTTCCAAACCCGCGACCTCTACCACTCAGAAGGACAAGGGCAGCAGGTGCATGGGAACATCACCACCTACAAGTTCCCCTCCAAGCCACACACCATCCTGACTTGGACCTGTATCGCCGTTCCTTCACTGTCGCTGGGCCAATATCCTGGAACTCCCTTCCTAACAACATTGTGGGTGTACCTACACCATATGGACTGCAGCAGTTCAAGAAGGCGGCTCACCACCATCTTCTCAAGGGCAATTAGGGATGGGTACTAAATGCAGGCCTAGCCAGCGACGCCCACATCTCATCAATGAATAAAAAAAAACACTTTCACACCTTATCACAAACACTATCACAGCTGATCACAACCACTATCACACCTGATCACAAACTCTATCACATCTGATCACAAACACTATCCACCTGATCACAAACACTATCACACCTGATCACAAACATTATCACACTTGATCACAAACACTATCCACCTGATCACAAACACTATCACACCTGATCACAAACACTTTCACACCTGATCACAAACAATATCACAGCTGATCACAACCATTATCACACCTGATCACAAACTCTATCACATCTGATCACAAACACTATAACACCTGACCACAAGCATTATCACACCTTATCACAAACACTATCCACCTGATCACAAACATTCACACTTGATCACAAACACTATCCACCTGATCACAAACACTATCACAGCTGATCACAACCACTATCACACCTGATCACAAACTCTATCACATCTGATCACAAACACTATAACACCTGACCACAAGCACTATCACACCTTATCACAAACACTGTCCACCTGATCACAAACACTATCACACCTGATCACAAACACTTTCACACCTGATCACAAACAATATCACAGCTGATCACAACCATTATCACACCTGATCACAAACTCTATCACATCTGATCACAAACACTATAACACCTGACCACAAGCACTATCACACCTTATCACAAACACTATCACACCTGATCACAAACATTATCACACCTGATCACAAACACTATCCACCTGATCACAAACATTCACACTTGATCACAAACACTATCCACCTGATCACAAACACTATCCAACTGATCACAAAAACTATCACACCTGATCACAAACAATATCACAGCTGATCACAAACTCTGTCACACCTGATCACAAACTGTATCACATCTGATTACAAACACTATCACACCTGATCACAAACACTATCACACCTGATCACAAACACTATTCACCTGATTAAAAACACTATCACACCTGATTAAAAACACTACCATACCTGATCACAACTATTATCACACCTGATCAAAAACTCCTTCCACCTGATCACAAACTCTATCACATGTGATCACAAGCACTATCCACCTGATCACCAACAATATCACACCTGATCACAAACAGTATCATACCTGATCAGAAACAATATCGCACCTGATCACTAACACTATCACACCTGATCACAATCTCTATCACACCTGATCAGAAACAATATCACACCTTATCACAAACACTATCATACCTGATCACAAACTCTATCACATCTGATCAGAAACAATATCACACCTGATCACAAACACTCACACCTGATCACAATCTCTATCACACCTGATCACAAATACTATCACATCTGATCAAAAACTCTATCCACCTGATCACAAACACGATCAGACCGGATCACAAACAATATCACACCTCAGTGCAAACACTATCACACATGATCACAAGCTCCATCACACCTGACCACAAACACTATTCACACAATCCAAAAACTATTACACCTGATCCCAAACACTATCACACCTGATCACAAACTCTATCACACCTGATCACAAACACTATTCACCTGATTAAAAACACTATCACACCTGATTAAAAACACTACCACACCTGATCACAACTATTATCACACCTGATCAAAAACTCCTTCCACCTGATCACAAACTCTATCACATCTGATCACAAACTCTATCACACCTGATCACAAACTCTATCACACCTGATCACAAACACTATCACATCTGATCACAAACACTATTCACCTGATTAAAAACACTATCACACCTGATTAAAAACACTATCACACCTGATCACAGCTATTATCACACTTGATCAAAAACTCCATCCACCTGCTAACAAATTCTATTACACGTGATCAGAAACACTATCACACCTGATCACAAACACTATTACACCTGATCACAAATTCTATCACATCTGATCACAAACTCTATCACACCTGATCGCAAACTCTACCACACCTGATCACAAACCCTATCGTAGCTGATCACAAACTCTGTCACACCTGACCACAAACACTATTCACACAATCCAAAAACTATTACACCTGATCCCAAACACTATCACACCTGATCACAAACTCTATCACACCTGATCACAAACACTATTCACCTGATTAAAAACACTATCACACCTGATTAAAAACACTACCACACCTGATCACAACTATTATCACACCTGATCAAAAACTCCTTCCACCTGATCACAAACTCTATCACATCTGATCACAAACTCTATCACACCTGATCACAAACACTATCACATCTGATCACAAACACTATTCACCTGATTAAAAACACTATCACACCTGATTAAAAACACTATCACACCTGATCACAGCTATTATCACACTTGATCAAAAACTCCATCCACCTGCTAACAAATTCTATTACACGTGATCAGAAACACTATCACACCTGATCACAAACACTATTACACCTGATCACAAATTCTATCACATCTGATCACAAACTCTATCACACCTGATCGCAAACTCTACCACACCTGATCACAAACCCTATCGTAGCTGATCACAAACTCTGTCACATCTGATCACAAACTCTATCACACCTGATCGCAAAAACTATTCTGTGGCAAAACCACCAATGAACTCCTGTACAAACGCATAACTGTCTTTAAACCAATGTTACAGCATCTATGTTCGTTTGCTGAGTGTAAACAGGCTTTCTGTAAAAGCCCTGAAACAACGCGATGACGTCATGCCCCAAACGGCGGGAAACGTGATGACGTCATGACGTCAGAGAGTGGGAGGTCCTGATTCAGACCTCGTGGAACAAGCTGCTGTGTAGACCTGTTTGCTGTTGCTCCTGCATGTTTTTGTTTTGTTCACTTGTTTAATTAAATTCAGTTGATTTACTGAACTGACTCGACCTCAGTGATTCAGTTAGGAATCCGTTGATTCCTACATTGGTGACCCCGAAGCTTCACGGATGATTTTCGCGGAGGCAAGCTCGAGAACAAGATGGATGTGAATGCAGCGAGTTTGAAGCTCCCTCAATTTTGGGAACAACAGGCAGCCTCCTGGTTCGTGCAAGCGGAGGCTCAGTTCCAACTGCGAAACATAGTGCTGGATCAGACCCGTTACCTTTATGTGGTCTCCGCACTGGACAGCTCGACGGCTTCCCGAATTATCAGCCTGCTGGAGACCCCACCCGTGGAGAACAAGTACGAAATGCTCAAGGCGCCTCATGCAAGTATTCGGTCTCACGAAGGCGGAGCGAGCGCGAAGCTTGCTCGCACTCCCCGGGTTAGGCGATGCTAAGCCTTCCGAGTTGATGAGCCACATGCTCACCCTCCTTGGGTCTGAGCCGCAGTGTTTTATATTTCGGGAACCGTTCCTGAGCCAGCTCCCTGAGCAGGTACAAGCAGCCCTGGCCAGGTCGACGGCTACGGACGGTGTGGCGCTCGCGGCCGAAGCCGACACCATTTACGCGGCGATGCAGCAGTACTGGGCCACCTCGACGCGTCCCGCCTCCAAGAACCCCGCCTCGGCGCCTCCACAGACCGGCCTTTGCTACTACCATGCCCGTTTCGGTCAGAAATCCAGATGCTGCCGACCCCCGTGTAAATTCGTGCCGCTGGCACCGAGAAAGCAGCAAAACCAATTGCGCGACCGGAGGGGAGACCCTGAGGTCAGTTTCGCGTCCACGCTGGCAGTTGGTGATTCCAGGAAATTGTTGTACATCACCGACTCCATTTCGGGCCGGTGTTTCTTGTGCGACACGGGCAGCAAGTGCAGCATCCCCCCCGCTTCGGTCCTCGACGTCCGATCTGGGAGGCGCGGTTCTCCACTAGAGGCCGCCAATGGCAGCGCCATCCGTACGTACGGGAAGCGGCGGATCCGATTGTGTCTCAGCGGGCAACTTTTCCACTGGGAGTTTATAACCGCCACGATACCACTGGCAATCCTCGGCTCTGACTTTTTCTGCATGCATGACCTACTGGTCGACGTACGTAATCGCCGCCTGATTCATGCCGCCTCATGGGCCCCCATTCCCTGTTTGCAGGGCTCCGGCGCGACCCACGCGGTTGCCCGCACCGAGTCGACGCCCGACGAGTTCACCCGCCTGCTCAAGGAATTTCCGGAGCTCACTCGACCCACCTTCTTGGCGACGACCGCCAAACATGGTGTTGAACACCACATCGCGACGACCGGCCCCCCAGTTTACGCCCGGGCTCAGCGATTAGAGGCCAGTAAACTCGAAGCCGCGAAGGCGAAATTCGCCACTATGGAGCGGCTGGGAATCGTTCGCCGGTCAGATAGTCCCTGGTCGTCTCCGCTACACATCATGCCAAAGCCCGGCGGTGGGTGGCGGCCCTGTGGTGATTATCGGCGCCTCAATGAGGTCACGACTCCGGACCGGTACCCGATACCGTACATTCAAGATTTTTCCGCCCACTTAGCCGGCACTTCGTGGTTCTCCAAGATCGACCTCGTCCGCGGGTACCACCAAGTGCCCGTCCACCCTCAGGATGTCCAGAAGACGGCGGTCATTACCCCGTTTGGCCTTTTTGAATTTTTACGAATGCCTTTCGGACTCAAAAATGCGGCGCAGGCGTTCCAACGCCTCATGGATTCGGTGCTACGGGATCTCAAATTCCTTTTCGTCTACCTCGATGACATCCTCGTCGCCAGCGCGTCAAAGGAGGAACATCTACGTCACCTGCGCGTCCTTTTCCGCCGTCTCCAGGAACATGGCCTTATAATTAATCCAAACAAGTGCCAATTTGGACTGAGGCAGATCGATTTTCTGGGCCACCGCATCACCGCAGAAGGGGCACTGCCACTCCGGGCGAAAGTGGCAGCCGTGGCTGCGTTCCCACGGCCACAATCCGTCAAGGCGCTCCAAGAATTCCTCGGCATGGTAAATTTTTACCATCGCTTTGTCCCCGGGCTGCCCAGCTCATGCGGCTGCTCTACGAAGCACTCCGAGGGAAACCGGGGAAGGAACCTGTGATTTGGTCGCCGGTTATGGACCGCGCATTTGGGGACACGAAGGAGGCCCTCGCCAATGCGACGATGTTGGCGCACCCGCTGCCCGGCGCCACCATCGCGCTCACGACAGATGCGTCGGACTACGCCGTCAGCGCCATGCAAGAGCAATGGGTCGACGGGACATGGCAACCGCTGGCGTTTTTTAGCCGCCAGTTACGTAGAAACGAACGTAGCTATAGCACATTTGACCGGGAGCTGTTGGCGTTGTTCCTGGCCATCCGCCACTTTCACTTTTTATTGGAAGGACACCAATTCGTCGCTTTCGTGGATCACAAGCCCCTGACGTTTGCCATGGCCAAGACGACTGAGCCGTGGTCGGCCCGACAGCAACGGCAACTCACTTTCATTTCCGAGTTTACCACCGACATCCGGCACGTGGCCGGCAAGGACAACGTTGTTGCCGACTGCCTCTCGCATGCGGCCGTCCAGGCCGTCCAGCTGGGTCTCGATTATTCGCTAATGGCGGCTGACCAAGCGGCTGACCCGGAGACGCACGCTTTACGTTCCGATTCGTCCTGCCTGCGGCCAGTGGACGTACTTTTCCACTCAGACGGCACGTCCTTGCTCTGCGATGTCTCCCTGGGAAACCCACGCCCGATCGTTCCATCATCCTGACGCAGGAAAGTATTCGATATCATGCACGGCCTTGCACACCCGGGCGTGCGTGCTTCACAGAAATTGTTAGCATCCAAGTTTGTCTGGAGGGGAATGAGAAAAGATGTGTGCGACTGGGCCAACACCTGTGTCATGTGCCAGAGGGCAAAGGTGCAGCGCCACGTCAAAGCTCCTGTCGCCGTTTTTGAGGTACCGGAGCAGCGATTCGATCATGTTCATATCGACCTCATGTGCCCACTACCACCGTCACAAGGGTTCACGCATCTTCTGATGATCGTCGACCGTACCACCAGATGGCCGGAGGCCATTCCATTGACGTCCACCACCTCCGCGGATGTCGCCCGGGCTCTTCTTTCGTCCTGGGTTGCCCGTTTCGGCGTGCCATCGGACATTTCATCAGACCGCGGGCCGCAGTTCTCGTCTGCTTTGTGGAACGCCGTGGCTTCAGAATTGGGCGCCAAGCTCCATCGCACCACAGCTTACCACCCGCAGGCCAATGGGTTATGCGAACGCTTTCATTGTTCTTTGAAGGCATCGCTGCGGGCTACCCTCCAAGGGACTGCGTGGATGGATAAGTTGACATGGGTGATGCTCGGGTTGCGCATGGCTCCTAAAGAGGGCCTGCAGGCGTCGGCCGCCGAACTGGTTTATGGCCAGCCGCTTAGGGTCCCCGGCGAGTTTCTCCCATCGCCGACGCGTCCGTCGTCCGCCACTGAACAACTGGAGGCTCACCGGGCCGCAGCGCGCGCTTTCCAGCCCATTCCGACTTCACAGCACGGACTGCCCGCGTCACATGTTCCGCCGGAGCTTATGAGGGCTAAATTTGTTTTTGTCCGGCAGGATGCCCACCGTAGTCCCCTCATGCCTCCATACATGGGCCCTTTCCAAGTACTGCAGGCGGGTGCCAAGAGTTTTCTAGTGGACGTCGGAGGTAAACCCGACCACATTTCCGTGGACCGCCTCAAGGCTGCACACCTGGACCTCGAGCAGCCAGTCGAAACAGCGCAGTCGCCGCGTCGTGGGCGACCACCCGCGGCCACCACGCCTGGCCCATCGGCCCCGCGACCCAGCTCCTCTCCTGCACCGCCCATTCCTTTCCGGGAATATCGGAGTCGCTCCGACAGGATTGTCCGACCTCCTCTGCGATTGACTTTGATGATTAAAGACACTTCTGGGGGGACGCATGTGGCAAAACCACCAATGAACTCCTGTACAAACGCATAACTGTCTTTAAACCAATGTTACAGCATCTATGTTCGTTTGCTGAGTGTAAACAGGCTTTCTGTAAAAGCACTGAAACAACGCGATGACGTCATCACGTTGGTCACGTGATGCCCCGAACGGCGGGAAACGTGATGACTGTTAGATCCGTGATTCTGAGGGTATGCTGTTTTTTAATAACCACACGGATGCTGTAACTTAACAATAAACAGGTATTTACTGGAGGAGGGTAGTCTCAAGACTGGGGGTACAGAGGCATGCGCAAAGCTTATATACAGGTGTGGTCACTGCCGGTACTACAGTATACAGCAGCTGTAAAAGTAGTTCTGTCTTAAAGGCACATACACTACAATTCCTCCCCCTTTAAGATTGTAGTACCCCTAATATTCAAATAACAATTAACACTTTATCATGTACATTAAACAACAATAGTCCATTTATAGATTCAGTCTTTGGGGCGGCTTCCTGACCCTTTCGGGATAGCGCCTTTCCTGAGGTTCTTGTTCTTGGTACAGAGGCGATTCTGACCCCTTTTCATCGGGTAGTTCATTGGGTTGCACTGCTACTGGTTCTGAGGTAGATGCTACCGGTATGTCGGGTACATCCCCAGGTACTCGAGACATGGGGTTGACGCATTCCTGTGATGCTAAGATCTGATCGACGTGGCGTCTCACAATGTTCTCCCCGACATCCACTGTGTACATTAATGGCCCCTGCCTTGTGCATATCGTTCCGGGTTGCCATTTCTCTGTTCGATAGTCACGGGCCAAGACTGGTTGCCCTACATTGAAGCTCCTTGTCGGCTTCTCATTGATGTGCTGGAATTGTTTGTCCTCAACATTTCTTCGCACATTTGGTCTGAGCAAGTCCAGACGAGAACTCAACCTTCAGTTAAAGAACATCATGGCCGGGGTCTGGTTGGTAACTGCATGTGTCGCGTTTCGGTAGGCTAATAAGAAATTGTCCATCTTATGCTGTAGTGGAATTTCATCGTCGCACATGGCCTTTATCGCCTTCTTAAAGGTTTGTACGAACCTCTCAGCCAATCCATTTGTAGCTGGATGATACGGGGCGGATGTGTAATGCCTTACCCCATTCCTTCTCATAAATTTTTGAAACTCTTCGGACACAAACTGTGGTCCATTATCAGAGCAAATCTGCTCTGGCAAACTGTTTCTGGCAAATATGGTCCGTAGGACTGCAATCGTTTTCTCTGTAGTGGTTGAAGACATTTTTATCACCTCAGGCCACTTTGAATGAGCATCCACTGCTATTAAGAACATTGAGTCCATGAATGGACCAGCGAAATCAATATGCACCCGTTGCCATGGAGAGGAGGGCCACTCCCATGGGTGTAGAGTGGCATGTGGTGGTGCATTTTGGACCTTCTGGCATCCTAAGCAGCTCTTAGTTAGGTCTTCGATTTGTTGATCGATTCCCGGCCACCACACATAAGCCCTAGCAAGGCTTTTCATTTTCACTCCCCCCAGATAATAATAATAATAATAATAATAATCAACTTTATTGTCATTGTTAGTGCACAAGTGCAGTACAACGAAATGTAGGCTTGCAGCTCCCGAGAGTGTACATTTAGATTAAGACATTTAAACATTCAACATTCATTTGGCTTGTAATACATTAACATAAACATAATAAAGTGCATTGGCAGATGTGCAGGCTTTAGAGTTTATTTGTGGAGTTCAGTAGGGTGACAGCCCTGGGAAAGAAGCTGTTCCTAAATCTGGTCGTTCGGGTGCGAATGCATCTGTAGCGTCTCCCAGATGGCAGGAGGGCGAACAGACTGTGGCTGGGGTGGGTAGGGTCTTTGATGATGGTCCGTGACTGTAGTGTATGTACCTTGAAGAAGGAACTATATTCTGCAGCCCCTGTATACTGCAGTACCAGTAGTGACCACCCCTGTATATAAGCCTGTGTAGTAACTTTGTATAGTAGTTCCAGTTTTGTCTCCATTCAGTAAACACCTGTTATAACCAACTTCTGCAGTCCGTGTCTCAATTACACACGGACATTACAGTGACCTCCGTAAACAGCGTTTCTAGTATATGTGCTCTATGGTCGGTAGCCGGGTGCCGGTAATGCGTTGGGCAGTTCTGACTACCCGCTGCAGGGCTTTCCGGTCACAGTAGCTACAGCTGCCATACCATACTGTGATACAGTTCGTCAGGATGCTCTCTATTGTGCAGCGGTAAAAGTTAGAGAGGATCAGGGGTGACAGGTTACATCCCTTCAGCCTCCTTAGGAAATATAGGCGCTGCTGGGCCTTCTTCACCAGAGAGGAGGTATTGAGGGACCAGGAGAGGTCTTCTGTGATGTGGACTCCGAGGAACTTAAAGCTGTCCACCCTTTCCACCACAGCCCCATGGATGTGGATGGGGGTGTGACTTCCGCCTTTAGACTTCCTGAAGTCCACAATGATTTCTTTGGTTTTCTTGATGTTGAGGGCCAGGTTGTTATCGGCGCACCACTTCACGAGATGCTGGACCTCCTCCCTGTAGGCTGACTCATCGTTGTTGGTGATCTGGCCTACCACCGTGGTATCATCTGCAAACTTGATGATGGTGTTGGAACCATGAACAGCCACACAGTCGTGGGTGAAGAGGGAGTAGAGGAGGGGGCTCAGCACACATCCTTGTGGGGCCCCCGTGTTCAGGGTCAGGGGGGGGGAGGTGTGGTTACCTAATTTGACGGACTGGGGTCTGTTTGTTAGGAAGTCCAGGCTCCAGTTGCAGAGGGAAGTGTTCAGGCCAAGAGTGTGGAGTTTGGTGGCCAGCTTGTTGGGGACGATAGTGTTGAATGCTGAGCTGTAGTCTATGAACAGCATTCTGATGTAGGTCTCTTTACCGTCTAAGTGATTCAGTGCAGAGTGTAGAGCAGTTGTGATTGTATCCTCCGTTGATCTGTTTGCACGATAGGCAAACTGGTGTTGGTCAAGAGAGGCGGGAAAACTGGCTTTGATGTGAGCCAGGACCGGTCTCTCGAAACACTTCATTATGATGGGTGTGAGTGCGACAGGTCGATAGTCGTTCAGACACGTCACAGCCGTTTGCTTTGGCACAGGTATAATGGTAGCAGTCTTGAAGCATGTAGGGACTACTGCCTGGGCCAATGGCCTTCAAGTAGCTCATTTAGCACTCTCTCCCTTAACTTGGGTGGAATCACCACTCTGGATCCACACATCACTGTCCCCTGGCATACTGACAGCTGTTCTCTTCTGGATGAGAATGCTGGCAACAGTGAGTCGCCATGTGTTGGCCATCCCCTCACCGTCAAATCATATACCCGAGACAGCATCGGATCATTGTGGGTCTCCTTCTCTATATCCGCGTTCGTTACTGGCAATCGTTCAATTATAGACGAATAAAATATCTCGATAGGGTCCACTGCTGGTGCTTCCTCCACAGTAGGCAGTGGCAGGCGCGATAGCCCATCAGCGTTCCCATGCTGTTTCGTGCCTTTATATTCTATTTCATATTGATTCACCCCTAGAAACAGGGACCATCTTTGTAACCATTGTGCAGTCATCACTGGAACGCCCTTCTTAGGATTAAAGATGGAGACAAGTGGTTGGTGGTCAGTCAGCAAGGTGAACTTCTGCCCATGCAGATAGTGGTTGAATTTTTTTACTCCCCATACTAGGCTGAGGGCCTCCCTGTCAATCTGGGCATAGTTGCGCTCGGCTGAGGTTAGTGACCGAGACGCAAAGGCTACTGGCCTCTCCAACCCGTCTGGGAATTTGTGCGACAGCACCGCTCCAATACCATAGGGTGATGCATCACATGCCAAACGAATTGGTAGTGCTGGGTTGAAATGGGCCAACACCTCTTTTGATGTGATCAATTCTTTACACTTCTGGAAAGCTCGTCTCCGTTCGTCATCCCACTTCCATGGTACCCCTGTTTGCAGTAGGGTGTTCAGTGGGTGTAATACCATGGACAAATTTGGTAAGAACTTGTGGTAGTAGTTTACCAGCCCGAGGAACGACCACAGTTGTGACACATTTTCCGGTGCTGGAGCCTTGACTACTGCCTCAATCTTTTCAGGGGACTTATGTAACCACTCTTCATCGATGACGTGGCCACAATACGAGACCTGTTTCTGGAAAAACTCGCACTTGTGGCGATTAGCTCGTAGCCCATACTCCTTTAATCTGGTGAGCACCTTCTCCAAGTTGGCGAGGTGATCACTGTCATTTTCGCCCGTGACCAAGATGTCGTCCAAATAACACTGGGTCCCTGGAATCCCTTGCAGGACCTGATCCATCGCCCTTTGCCAGATAGCCGGAGCCGAGGCTACTCCAAACACCAGCCGGTTGTATTGATAGAGACCTTTATGAGTGTTAATCGTAAGGTATTGTTTCGAAGCTTCTTCTACCTCCATTTGCAAGTACGCCTGGGCTAGATCAATTTTGGTGAAGCGTTTACCTCCAGATAGCGAGGCGAAAATATCCTCAATTCGTGGAAGCAGATATTGTACCGTGTGAAGGACTGAGTTCACTGTCACCTTAAAATCCCCACAGATGCGGACCTTCTTTGGTTCCCCAGGCGTATTACTCAACGACCTCTTCATTACAGGAACGATGGGTGTAGCCCACTCGCTCCAGTCCACTTTGGACAGTACTCCTGAACGTTCCAACCCTTCCAGCTCTGCTTCAACAGCTGGTCTGATCGCATAAGGCACTGGTCTGGCCTTAAGAAACTTTGGGCTTGCATTTTCCTCTATTTTAATCATTGTTGTTATGCCTTTTAGTGTTCCTAGTCCCTCCTGGAACACTTCTTTTGCGTCAGTTAGCATTTTTGACAGTCGTCCAGGTGTGACGTCGGCATCCTTTTTGGCCTCAACCTTCAGTGCCTGTATGGAATGCCAATCTAATTGTATCTTCCGGATCCATTCACGTCCTAGCAGTGGTGGTCCTCCATCTGGCAATACATATATATCCATTTTAGGTATTGCCTGGCCTTTATATATCACTTTCACCCTTATTTTCCCTTTGGGTAGACTTTTTGCCCCGTATATGTCTTCAAGACAATCTCTGTAGCTTTCAAGGGTATATGTGAAAATAGCCGCTTGTAGTCCCTTTGGTTTATGACTGTTAGGGCTGATCCTGTGTCCAATTCCATTTTCACTTGGACTCCGTCTATCTTGAGTGTAACCCAGATAGTCTGGTGATCCTCCATTTCGGTTACCTTATGTAGTTTCAGACAACCCAGCTCCTTGCTTCTGGAGTCTGTGTCACTTTTCTGTTCGTCTGAACCACTGTCCATCACCTGGTGTACTTTTTGTACTTCTCCTGTGGAGATTTCTTACTGTTGGTTTTCTTCCCAGACCTGCAGACTCTTGCTATGTGTCCTGCTTTTCCACACTGTCTGCACACTTGGTCCTTGAACCAACAATCCTTCTGGTCATGTGTTGTTCTGCCGCAGCGATAGCACTTCCCTGTTCCATAGGACAGTTCATTGGTGCCATATTCTTGCGGTCTCCGTTGTATCTCTGCAGCGCCACTTGCGGCTGCTTCGTGTGATACTGCCATACTGAAAGCCTTGTCCAGCGTAAGATCCTTTTCTGATAGAAGCCGTTTCTGGGTTCCTTCACTTTGTAGCCCACACACAAACTTGTCCCTTAATGTATCTGCTAGTCCCGCTCCAAACTGGCATTGTTTCGATAGCTAGCGCAGTTCCGTTAGGTACTCAGCATTGCTTTCATCTTTGTGTTGGTTCCTTTTATGGAACTTAAATCATTCTGCTATCAGCAGCGGTGTGGGGTTTAAGTGGTCCTGTAGGATTTCTACTATGCTTTCAAAATTCTTGTTCACCGGCTTCTCTGGGGTTATTAGATTTCGCAGTAACACATAAGTTTTTGCACCCATGGAATTTAACAAAACCAGTGCTTTATTAGCATCTGGCACTTCATTCGCCCTGCAGTACACCTCAATACGTTCCACATATGTCGCCCAATCTTCGACTTCATTGTCGAACGTAGAGATACTGCCACTCTTCGGCATCCCTGGGTGTGATTTAACTGTCAATAATGGCGTCTCCCGCGCTTCCCCTTCTTCTTCGCTGGCACAAAATGGCATCTCCCGCACTTTCATTCCTTCCCGCGCTCGCCCTTCTTCTCCGCTGCGGCTTCTAAAAATGGAGTCTCCCGCGCTCTTCCTTCTTCTCCGCGGCTCAATGGCATCTCCCGCGCTCTCCCTTCTTCTCCCCGCGGACCCTGGTCAGCCCGTGAGCCTGTGCTCTGCGCGTTCTTCTTTTTTATTTATTTATTTATTTTCTCGACGCCGCTCGGTCTTGAACCCGGCTGTTTCTTTACCCTCTCTCTCTCCGGTTTGTTTGTTTTTTTTTCTCTCGACGCCGCACGGTTTTCAACACCCGGCTGTGCCCTGTGCGCTTCACCCTCTGTCTTACCCCGTCGACGCTGCTCGGCTTTCTCTCCGCTGTCGGTCAGCTCCAGCCGCCGCTGCCCGGGAAGGGTCTGCGCTGGACCTGTCGTCAGTCTCTTGCTGATCGTCGTGGCTGGGGAACCAAGCCCGGCTCTCCACATCCTCCCCTGCGATGTTCACTCTCTGCCTGACGACTGTGCGGTTGCTCGTGGTCGACGCCCGTGTTCCTGGCCATGACTTTTTTTTGTTGTTTTTGTTGCAGGTAGATTCGAATCGACACTCGTCATCACTGTTAGATCCGTGATTCTGAGGGTATGCTGTTTTTCAATAACCACACGGATGCTGTAACTTAACAATAAACAGGTATTTACTGGAGGAGGGTAGTCTCAAGACTGGGGGTACAGAGGCATGCCAAAACTTATATACAGGTGTGGTCACTGCCGGTACTACAGTATACAGGAGCTGTAAAAGTAGTTCTGTCTTAAAGGCACATACACTACAATGACATCATGACATCAGAGAGTGGGAGGTCCTGAGTTCAGGCCTCGTGGAACAAGCTGCTGTGTAGACCTGTTTGCTGTTGCTCCTGCATGTTTTTGTTTTATTCACTTGTTTAATTAAATTTGGTTGATTTACTGAACTGACTTGACCTCAGTGATTCAGTTAGGAATCCGTTGATTCCTACAATCACACCTGATCGCAAACTCTACCACACCTGATCACAAACCCTATCGTAGCTGATCACAAACTCTATCCACCTGATCACAAACACTATCACATCTGATCACAAACAGTATCACACCTCATCACAAACATTATCACACCTGATCACAAACTCTATCCACCTGATCACAAACACGATCACATCTGATCACAAACACTATCACATCTGATCACCAACATTATCACGCCCGATCAAAAACTCTATCCACTTGATCACAAATTCTATCACACGTGATCAGAAACACTATGCACCTGATTGTAAAGTCCGCGCCTCAATAATACACGGACTTCGGGAGAACAGTTTAACAGGTACTTTACTGAACAAGAGGCAGCTTGAAACTGAAACTACAGAAGCCTGCTAGGGCCTTTTATACAGGGGTGGTCACTGCCGGTACTGCAGTCTAAGACCAGTTATTCCCTTAATGGTACATACACAACAATTCCTCCCCTTTTAGATAAACAGTACATAACATTCATTTAACAACTAAATAATAACTAATTACAATTACAATTTTCGCAGTAATATATACATCAACTGAAATAGTCATTTATAAGTTCAGTCTTTGAGGAGGCTTCCTGATCCGGACTGGATAGCGCCTTTCTCGAGTATCCTGTTCTGGCGGTGGAGTCAATTCTGGCTCATTGTCATTGGTTGGTTCGGCAGCTTCCAATACCCCTGCTTCTGAGGTAGACACAATCTGTACTTCGGGCTCATTACCAGGTGCACATGCTTGTGGTACAGGTTTGGCTTGTTCCTGTGACTCTAGAATCTGGTCAGCATGGTGTCTCACGATGTTCTCTCCAACGTCCACTGTGTACATTAGTGGTACCTGCTGTGTGCATATCGTGCCTGGCTGCCATTTTTCTGTTCAGTAGTCGCGCGCCAAGACTGGTTGCCCTATCTTGAAGCTTCTGGTTGGCTTCTCATTTATGTGCTGGAACTGCTTATCCTCAACATCTCGTCTTATGTTTGGTTTGAGCAAATCCAAGCGACATCTTAGTCTCCGGTTGAAAAACAGTACGGCTGGAGTTTGGTTGGTTACTGCATGTGTCGCATTCCAGCAAGCAAACAGGAAGTTATCCACCTTGTGTTGCAGTGGTATGTCGTCATTATACATTGCCTTTATGGCCTTTTTAAAGGTCTGAACAAACCTCTCAGCCAATCCATTTGTGGCTGGATGATATGGGGCAGATGTGTAATGTTTCACCCCATTATTCTTCAGGAGCCTCCGGAAATCCTCAGACACAAACTGTGGGCCATTGTCGGAACAGATCTGTTCTGGCAACCCATTCCTGGCGAAGATGGTCCTTAGGACTGCAATAGTTTTCTCCGTGGTGGTGGAGGACATTTTAATGACCTCTGGCCATTTCGAATGGGCGTCCACAGCGATTAGAAACATTGGCCTAGAAATTCATTAAGGCGCCGGCAGCTTTGCGGCCAGTTACCGCCTAAAGAGGGCTTCTGCGCCAATACAGGAGTTTGCGCTGATATTCAGCGCAGCGGTAATGGCGGCGGTAGCCGTTAGCGCTGCGCCGGCACCGATGACGTCATCGGTGTGCGCAGTGCCCCGGTTCCGCCCCGATACCGGCCCGATCCCCATATTTAGTTGCGGCCGCCTCTTCCGCAGCGGCCGCAAACAGCGACCAGAAAACGGGGCTGTACTGTAGCCTTAGTGGGGCGCTTTAAGGTGGAGGTGCGGCCGGCCGCTTTTTCGGCGGCCGCCTGCCCGCACCTCCTTCCCCGGCCTCCTCCACGCCCCCCCCCCGCGGCATTGCCGGCTGCTTTCCGCGAACCCGGCACTTCTCCGTGGTGCCGGGCTCATTTGCCGGCACTATCCAGCGGCGATCTCCCCATGGTAGGCACCTCCCCCTTAAGAGAAGGAGGAGGCCTGCAGTACCGCAGCCTGCCGCTCCGCAGCGGGTGGCGCAGCGGCGCCTAGAGCGCTGAAATTCAGTTTCAGCGCCCCAAGCGGGGGCGGGCACACCCTGGAATAGCGCCCGGTTCCGACTTGGGGCGCAAAAACTGAATATCTGACGGTCGCAACTGGCTCCGCGCCCAGCGCTAACTTTTGGGCGCTAACCAGCTGGCGGGGCCATAGTGAATTTCTAGGCCATTGAGTCCATAAATGGACCAGCGAAATCAATGTGTACCCGTTGCCATGGAGATGAGGGCCACTCCCATGGATGTAGCGGGGCCTGTGGTGAAGCGTTTTGATCCTTCTGGCATCCTGTGCATCTCTTCGTCATAACCTCGATTTCTTTATCGAGTCCCGGCCACCACACAAACGCCCTGGCTAGGCTCTTCATTTTTACCCCTCCCAGATGACTCTCGTGAAGCTCATTGAGTACTCTATCGCTCAACTTGGGTGGAATTACCACTCGGGATCCACACATCAAGGTTCCCCGGCACACTGACAGCTGTTCCCTCCTTGGCGAGAATGCTGGCAACAGTGAGTCGCCATATGCTGGCCATCCCTTCACCGTCAAATCATAGACCCGAGAGAATGTCGAGTCATTTTGGGTTTCCTTCTCAATACTTGCGTTTGTAACAGGCAAACATTCGACTATGGTCACATGGAATATCTCCACCAGGTCCACTGCAGGTGCTTCTTCCGCCATAGGCAACGGTAGGCGCGACAGCCCATCAGCGTTTCCATGTTGTTTCGTACCTTTGTACTCTATGTCATACTGATGTGCCCCTAGAAAAAGTGACCATCTTTGCAGCCGTTGCGCCGTCATCACCGGAACGCCCTTCTTTGGGATAAAAATTGAGACCAGGGGTTGATGATCAGTCAGTAGGGTGAATTTCTGCCCGTGCAGATAGTGATTGAACTTCTTCACCCCCCACACCAGGCTGAGGCCCTCCCTGTCAATCTGGGCGTAGTTACGCTCGGCTGAGGTTAGCGAGCGCGTTGCAAAGGCTATTGGCCTCTCTGAACCGTCACGGAATTTGTGTGACAGCACCGCTCCAATGCCGTAAGGTGACGCATCACATGCCAACCGAATCGGTAGTGTTGGGTTGTAGTGGGCCAATACTTCTTTTGAAGTGATTTGGCATTTACATTCCTGAAAGGCACGCTTACTCATCACTCCATTTCCATGTTACACCAGTTTGAAGGAGGGCGTTCAGTGGGTGCAGAATTGTAGATAAATTCGGCAAGAACTTATGGTAGTAGTTCACCAACCCGAGGAACGACCTCAGTTGCGACACATTTTCCGGTGCTGGAGCCTTGACTGCAGCTTCAATCTTGTCCGGCGACTTATGCAACCCCTCCTCATCAATCATGTGGCCACAATACGAGATTTGTCTCCTGAAGAACTCGCATTTGGGACGGTGGGCTCGTAGCCCATATTCCTGCAATCTCGTGAGCACCTGTTCCAGGTTGGCAAGGTGTTCATTGTCATTTTCGCCCGTAACCAGGATGTCGTCCAAATAACACTGGGTCCCCGGGATCCCTTGCAGGGCTTGTTCCATTGCCCACTGCCACATAGCCGGGGCTGATGCTACCCCAAATACCAGTCGATTGTACTGGTAAAGGCCTTTGTGGGTGTTTATCGTGAGGTATTTCCTAGATGCTTCTTCCACCTCCATTTGTAGATACGCTTGAGCCAGGTCAATCTTTGTAAAACGTTTCCCTCCAGATAGTGAGGTGAAAATATCTTCTATCCGCGGAAGCGGATACTATACTGTGTGCAGGACTGGGTTCACAGTCACCTTGAAGTCCCCACAGATGCGAACCTTCCTTGGCTCCCCAGGCGTGCTGCTCAATGCTTTCTTCATTACAGGAATGATGGGTGTGGCCCACTTGCTCCAGTCCACCTTAGACAGCACCCCCGAATGCTCCAGACTCTCCAGTTCAGCTTCCACAGCTGGGCGTATCACGTATGGCCTTGAAAAATTTTGGGGTTGCATTATCCTCAATCTTTATGGTTGCCTTTACTCCTTTTAGAGTCCCAAGTCCTTGTTGGAACACCTCTTCTGCGTCAGAGAGAATTTGTGACAGACATCCAGGTGCAACGTCATCATCTTTTTTGTCAGTCACAGTTAGTGCCAGAATGGAATGCCAATCCAATTGTAGTCTTCGGATCCATTCACGTCCCAATAATGGTGGTCCTCCATCTCGTAGTATATGCATGTATAGTTTCTGTGTTTCCTTTCCGTTATATTCAACTGGCACCCTTATTTTTCCTCTGGGGTAGACCTTTTGCCCCGTGTATGTCTTCAATACAATGGACGTGTCCTTTAAGGGTATGTGTGAGAATAGCCGCTCATAGTCTCGTCGATTCATGACAGTTAGGGCTGATCCTGTGTCCAGTTCCATCTTCACTGGGGACCCTGCTATCATGAGGGTGACCCAAATGGTTCGGTGATCTTCTTTTGCAATCACGTTGTGTAACTTTAAACAACTTAGTCGCCTGCTCCCGGAGTCCTTATCACCCTCCTGATCTTCTGAACTACTATCTGTCAGTTTCTTTACTTTCCTGTACTGTTCCTTAGTAGTTCTTGTCGTGTTGGTCTTCTTTCCCGACCTGCAGACTCTTGCTATATGTCCCATTTTCCCACATTGCCTGCATATTTTGTCTTTAAACCAGCAGTCCTTCTGCTCATGGGTTGTTCTGCAGCAGCGATAGCACTTTTCGGCTCCATACGCCATTTCGTTAGCGCTGTATTCTTGTGGTTTCTGTTGTATTTCTGCAGCTCCCCGTGCTGCTGCTTCGTAGGATACTGCCACGCTGAAAGCCTGTTCTAGCGTCAGGTCCTTTTTTGAAAGTAGTCGTTTCTGGGTTCCTTCATTCTGGAGCCCGCAGACAAACTTATCCCGTAAGGTGTCTGCCAGTCCTGCTCCGAACTGGCAGTGCTTCGATAAGTTGCGTAGTTCCGTAAGATAGTCAGCATTGCTCTCATCTTTGTGCTGGTTTCTTTTATGGAACTTGAATCTTTCTGCTATCAGCAGTGGTGTAGGGCTTAGATGTTCCTGTAAGATATGAACAATCTCCTCAAAACTTTTCTCCATTGGTTTAGCTGGGGTAATTAAATTCCGCAATAGGCCGTACGTACTCGCACCCATCAGATTTAATAATACCGACGCCCTCTTTCCATCAGCCACCTCATTTGCCTTGCAGTACACTTCAATTCTTTCCACATATGTGGTCCAGTCTTCTACCTCATTGTCAAAAGCAGTGATACTGCCACTTTTTGGCATCTTGGGCGATTTAAAATGGCGCCTCCCGCGCTTTTGCTTCTTCCCCAACGGGATAAAATGGCGCCTCCTGCGCTTTTGCTTCTTCCCCTTACTGCCACGCTGCTCCTAGCATTCTACGAGGTAATGGCGGCGACCTGCAGCTTCGGCGCGTCTCGCTTTCCTTCGTCCCCATTTAGTTTCTCTCTGCTGTCCTGTTCTGGAGCACCGACCGCGCCCTGTGCGCTCCACCCTCTCTCTCTTGTTTTCTTTTCCCGGCGACGCTGCGTGGCCCGATTTGTAGAGCCACTCGATCGAGCTTGAGCCCGCCGCAGTCCGGAAGGGTCAGCGCGCTACCTGCTACCAGCACGATTCGCTGGAACCACAGTCTCTCCCGCAATTCTCCAAACACCGATGGATTCTTTGGGCGGTTGCCCTCGGTCGATGCCCGTTGCTCAGACTACGACCTTCCAGGACCTTCCTTTCAGGCGAGATCCCCGTGAGATGATGCCACACTGCAGGTGAGTTCGAACTTAATCGTCGCCACTGTAACGTCCGCGCCTCAATAATACACGGACTTCGGGAGAACAGTTTAACAGGTACTTTACTGAACAAGAGGCAGCTTGAAACTGAAACTACAGAAGCCTGCTAGGGCCTTTTATACAGGGGTGGTCACTGCCGGTACTGCAGTCTAAGACCAGTTATTCCATTAAAGGTACATAAACAACACTGATCACCAACAATATCACACCTGATCACATACACTATCACAGCTGATCACAAATATTATCACATCTGATCACAAACTCTATCACACCTGATCAGAAACACTATTCACCTGATTAAAAACACTATCACATCTGATCACAAACTATATCAGACGTTATCACAAACATTATCACACCTGATCACAAACTCTATCTATCTGATCACAAACTCTATGGACCTGATCACAAACCCTATCCACCTGATCACAAACACTATCCACCTGATCACAAACACTATCACATCTGAGCAAAAACACTATCATACCTGATCACAAACACTATCCACATGATCACAAACACTGACACACCTGATCACAAACTCTATCCACCTGATCACAAACACTATGACATCTGATCACAAACACTATCACATCTAATCACAAACACTATCACATCTGATCACAAACACTATCACATCTGATCACAACTATCACATCTGATCACAAACATTATCACACCTGATCAAAAACTCTATCCACTTGATCACAAACTCTATCACACGTGATCAGAAACACTATCCATCTGATCACCAACAATATCACACCTGATCACATACACTATAACACCTGATCACAAACACTATCACATCTGATCACAAACAGTATTCACCTGATTAAAAACACTGTCACACCTGATCACAAACTCTATCACACGTGATCACAAGCTCTATCACACCTGACCACAAACACTATTCACACAATCCACAAACTATTACACATGATCGCAAACACTATCCACCTGATCACAAACACTATCACATCCGATCACAAACACTATCCACCTGATCCCAAACACTATCACATCTGATCACAAACACTATCCACCAGATCACAAACCCTATCCACCTGATCACAAACACTATCACATCTGATCAGAAACACTATCGCACCTGATCACAAAACCTATCCACCTGATCACAAACACTATCACAGTTGACCACAAATTAAGGAAGTGTTACTCGGTAAAATAATGGGACTCAAGGCGGATAAATCACCTGGACCTGATGGCTTACATCCTAGGGTCTTGAGGGAAGTGGCGGTAGGGATTGTGGATGCATTGGTAATAATTTTCCAAAACTCCCTGGACTCGGCAAAGGTCCCGGCAGACTGGAAAACTGCTAATGTAACACCCTTATTTAAAAAGGGCAGTAGACAGAAGGCTGGAAACTATAGACCGGTTAGCCTAACATCTGTGGTAGGTAAAATTTTGGAGGCCATTATTAAGGAGACAGTAACAGGACATTTGGATAATCATCATTTAATAGGACAAAGTCAGCATGGTTTTATGAAGGGGAAGTCATGTTTGACAAATTTGCTGGAGTTCTTTGAGGAAGTAACATATAGGGTGGATAAAGGGGAACCAGTGGACGTAATGTATTTAGACTTCCAAAAGGCATTTGACAAGGTGCCACACAAAAGATTATTGCTTAAGATAAAAAATCACGGGATTGGGGGTAATATTCTGGCATGGATAGAGGACTGGCTATCTAACAGAAGGCAGAGAGTTGGGATAAATGGTTCATTCTCAGACTGGCAATCAGTAACTAGTGGTGTTCCGCAGGGGTCAGTGCTGGGTCCCCAACTCTTTACAATCTATAGTAACGATTTGGAGGAGGGGACCGAGTGTAACATATCAAAGTTTGCAGATGATACTAAGATGGGAGGGAAAGTAGTGAGTGAGGAGGACATAAAAAACCTGCAAGGGGACATTGACAGGCTAAGTAAGTGGGCAGAGATTTGGCAGATGGAATACAATACTGGAAAGTGTGAGGTTATGCACTTTGGCAGGAAAAATCATAGAGCAAGTTATTATCTTAATGGCAAGAAACTGGAAAGTACAAAGGGATCTGGGGGTCCTGGTGCACGAAACTCAAAAGGTTAGTATGCAGGTGCAGCAAGTGATTAAGAAGGCCAATAGAATGTTGGCTTTCATTGCTAGGGGAATAGAATATAAAAATAGGGAGGTATTGCTTCAGTTGTACAAGGTATTGGTGAGACCGCACCTGGAATATTGCGCACAGTTTTGGTGTCCATACTTAAGAAAGGACATACTTGCTCTCGAGTCAGTACAAAGAAGGTTCACTCGGTTAATCCCGGGGATGAGGGGATGGACATATGAGGAGAGGTTGAGTAGATTGGGACTCTACTCATTGGAGTTCAGAAGAATGAGAGGCGATCTTATTGAAACATATAAGATTGTGAAGGGGTTGGATCGGGTGGATGCGGGGAAGATGTTCCCGATGATGGGTGAAACTAGAACTAGGGGGCATAGTCTTAGAATAAGGGGCTGCTCTTTCAAAACTGAGATGAGGAGGAACTACTTCACTCAGAGGGTGGTAGGTCCATGGAATATGCTGCCCCAAAAAGCTGTAGAAGCTACATCATTACATAAATTTAAAACAGAAATAGACAGTTTCCTAGAAGTAAAGGGAATTAAGGGTTACGGGGAGCGGGCAGGAATTTGGACATGAGTCTAGGTTCGGATTGGTCATGGCCCTGTGGGTAGCGGAGCGGGCCCAGGGGCCGTGTAGCCTGATCCTGCTCCTATTTCGTGTGTCTAATTCTGTTAGATTCAGGAGATGGTTCTGTGATAGTGGATTGGCGGTTAGGATCAGATCAGCCATGATCTTATTGAATGGCGGAGCAGGCTCGAGGGGCCGATTGGCCTACTCCTGCTCCTATTTCTTATGTTCTTATGTAAACACTATCACACCTGATCACAAACACGATCACATCTGATCACAAACCCCATCACACCTGATCACAAACATTATCACACCTGATCAAAAACTCTATCCACCTGATCAGAATCACTATCCACCTGATCACAAACACTATCCACCTGATCACAAACACTATCCACCTGATCACAATCACTATCCACCTGATCACAAATATTATCACACCTGATCACAAACCTTATCAAACCTGATCAAAAAGTCTATTCCCCTGATCCCAAACACTATCACAGCTGATCACAAACATTATCACACCTGATCACAAACACTATCACATCTGGTCACAAACACTATCCACCTGATCACAAACATTATCACTTCTGATCACAAACACTACCACACCTGATCACAAACACTACCACACCTGATCAGAAACACTATCACACCTGATCACAAACACTATCCACCTGATCACAAACATTATCACATCTGATCACAAACACTATCACATCTGGTCACAAACACTATCCACCTGATCACAAACATTATCACTTCTGATCACAAACACTATCCACCTGATCACAAACACTATCACATCTGATCAAAAACACTATCACAGCTGATCACAAACTCTATCACATCTGATCACAAACACTACCACACCTGATCACAAACACTATCACATCTGATCACAAACACTATCACACCTGATCACAAACACTATCACATCTGATCACAAACTCTATCACACGTGATCACAAACACTATCACACCTGATCACAAACACTATCCACCTGATCACCAACAATATCACACCTGATCACAAACACTATCACACCTGATCACAAACACTATCACATTTGATCACAAACACTATCCACCTGCTCACCAACAATATCACACTTGATCACAAACACTATCACACCTGATCACAAGCAGTATCACAGCTGATCAAAAACACTATCACATCTGATCACCAACAATATCCACCTGATCACAAACACTATGACACCTGATCACAAACACTATCACACCTGATCACAAACACTATCACACCTGATCAAAAACTCTATCCACCTGATCACAAACACTATCAAAATTGATCACAAACACTATCCACCTGATCACAAACACTATCACACCTGATCACAAACAATATCACAGCAAATCACAAACACTATGATAATTGATCACAAACACTATCACACCTGATCACAAACACTATCACACCTGATCACAAACACTATCACACCTGATCACAAACAATATCACACCAAATCACAAACACTATCACAGCTGATCCCAAACTCTATCACACCTGATCACAAACTCTATCACATCTGATCACAAACACTATCAAACCTGATCACAAACACTATCACACCTGATCACACACACTATCACACCTAATCACAATCTCTTTCACATCTGATCACAAACGCTATCACACCTGTTCACAAACATTATCACACCTGATTACAAACACTTTCCACCTGATCAAAAACTCTATCACACCTGATCACAAACTCTATCAGACGTGATCACAAACGCTATGACACCTGATCACATACGCTATCACATCTGATCACAATTACTACCCAGCTGATCACAAACACTATCACACCTGATCACAAACACTATCCAGCTGATCACAAACACTATCACACCTGATCACAAACTCTATCCACCTGATCACAAACACTATCACAGCTGATCACAAACACTATCTCACCTGATCGCAAACACTATCACACCTGATCACAAGCACTATCACTCCTGATCACAAAAACTAATCACCCAATCCAAAAACTATCACACCCGATCACAAATACTAAGACACCTGATCACAAACACTATCCACCTGATCACAAACATGATCACACCTCATCACAAACGCTATGCACCTGATCACAAACATTCACACTTGATCACAAACACTATCCACCTGATCACAAACACTATCGCACCTGATCACAAACATTATCACACCTGATCAAAAACTCTATCCACCTGATCACAAACTCTATCACACGTGATCACAAACACTATCCACCCGATCACCAACAATATCACCCCAATCACATACCCTATCACACCTGATCACAAACACTGTCACACTTGATCTCAAACACTATCACTCCTGATCACAAACACTATCACGCCTGATCACAAAACTATCACGCCTGATCACAAACATTATCACATCTGATCACAAACACTATCACACCTGATCACAACCACTATCAAACCTGATCACAAACATTATCACACCAGTTCAAAAATTCTATCACACCTGATCACAAACACTATCACACCTGATCACAAACATTATCACACCTGATCACAAACATTATCACACCTGATCACAAACACTCCCACACCTGATCACAAACTCTATCCACCTGATCACAAACACTTTCACATCTGATCACAAACTCTATCACACCTGATCACAAACATTATCACACCTGATCAAAAACACTAACCACCTGATCACAAACTCTATCCACCTGATCACCAACAATATCACACCTGACCACAAACACTATCACACCTGATCTCAAACACTATCACACCTGATCACAAAAACTATCGACCTGATTACAAAAACTATTCACCTGATAACAAACTCTATCACACCTGATCACAAACTCTATCACACCTGATCACAAACACTATCCACCTGATCACAAACACAATCACATCTGATCACAAGCACTATCACACCTGATCACATAGATACATAGATACATAGAAGATAGGAGCAGGAGTAGGCCATTCGGCCCTTCGTGCCTGCTCCGCCATTCGATGAGATCATGGCTGATCCTTTAATTCAGTATCCCGTCCCCGCCTTCTCTCCGTAACCCTTAACCCCTTTTGCCCGTAGAAATATATCTAATTCCCTCTTAAATATATTTAATGAGCTGGCGTACACTGCCCTCTGTGGCAATGAGTTCCACAGGTTCACCACTCTCTGAGTGAAGAAATTCCCCCTCATCTCTGTCCTAAATGGTTTAGCCCTTATCCTTAAATTATGTCCTCTAGTTCTGTTCTCACCCGCCAAGGGAAACATTCCTTCTGCATCCAGTCTGTCTAGACCTGTCAGAATTTTATACACTTCTATGAGGTCCCCTCTCAATCTTCTAAACTCCAGTGTGTACATCCCTAAACTACATAGTCTCTCCTCATAGGTCATTCCCGCCATTCCTGGTATCAGCCTGGTGAATCGCCGCTGCACCCCCTCCATGGCAAGAACATCCTTCCTCAGATGAGGCGACCAAAACTGTACACAGTACTCGAGGTGTGGTCTCACCAGTGCCCTGTACAGCTGCAGCAAGGTATCCCTGTTCCTGTATTCTAACCCTTTTGCTATGAAGGCCAGCATACCGTTTGCCTTCTTGACCGCCTGTTGCACCTGCATGCTCGCCTTCAGTGACTGGTGTACAAGAACACCCAGGTCTCTCTGTACTTCCCCCTCTCCCAATCTATTGCCATTTAAATAATAATTTGCCCTCCCGTTCCTGCACCCAAGGTGGATAACTTCGCACTTGTCCACATTATAGTGCATCTGCCATTTATCCGCCCAATCGCCCAGTCTGTCCAAATCGCTCTGGAGCTTCCTGGTCTCTTCCTCTGAGCCCACCCCCCCTCCTAGTTTAGTGTCGTCTGCAAATTTGGAAATGCTGCATCCAACTCCCTGATCCAGGTCATTAATGTAAATTGTGAACAGCTGGGGGCCCAGGACAGATCCCTGTGGTACCCCACTTGTTACTGCCTGCCATTCAGAAAATGAGCCGTTTATTCCAACTCTCTGTTTTCTATCTGACAGCCAGTTCCCTATCCACGCCAAAACTTTCCCCTTTATCCCATGAGCCTCAATTTTCCATGCTAATCTTTTATGTGGGACCTTATCGAAGGCCTTTTGGAAGTCCAGGTACACCACATCTACTGGCTCTCCCCCATCTATTCTACCAGTTACTCCCTCAAAAAATTCCAATAGATTAGTCAAGCACGATTTACCCTTTGTAAATCCATGTTGACTCTGTCCTATCCTGTCCCCATTTGCTAAGTGCTCCGCTATTTCATCCTTAATGATGGACTCCAGCATTTTGCCCACAACTGATGTAAGGCTTACAGGTCTGTAATTACCTGCTTTTTCCCTACCCCCCTTTTTGAATAGTGGGGTAACGTTAGCTACCCTCCAATCCATCGGCACTGTTCCCGAGTCTAATGAATTCTGAAAAATCATCCTTAGTGCATCCGCTATCTCTAGGGCCACCTCCTTCAGTACCCTAGGATGCATGTTATCAGGCCCTGGGGATTTGTCCACCTTCAATCCCTTTAGCTTCCTTAACACCATATCCTTAGAGATATTGATTTGCGTCAGTTCCTCCTTTGCCAATGTCCCTATTTTTCCCAATATCCCAGGGAGGTTTTTTGTGTCTTCCTTCGTAAAGACTGACCCAAAGTATGCATTTAGTTGATCTGCCATTTCCTTATTTCCCATTATATATTCCCCCGTATCTGACTGCAATGGACCAACTTTGGTTTTCACCAGTCTTTTCCTTTTGATATATTTATAAAAGCTTTTGGAGTTAGTTTTTATATTTTCCGCCAGCTTGTTTTCGTAAGCTATTTTGCCCCTCTTGATCATGCCCTTTGCCCTCCTTTGCTCTATCTTAAACTGTTCCCAATCTTCCGCTCTGGCGCTTTTTTTGGCTATTTTATACGCCCTATCTTTGGATTTTATGCTGTCTCTAATTTCCCCTGTTATCCACGGTTGAGTCACCTTTTTAGATTTCCTTTTATGCCAGATTGGTATAAACAATTTTTGCAATTTTGTCATTCTATCTTTAAATGTTTGCCATTGTTTATCTACCTCCAGTCCTCCCAGGAACGTTGTCCAATCAGACCTACTCAGTTCCCGTCTCATGGCATCATAATTCCCCTTGTTTAAATTCAGGACCTTAGTCTCTGAGTCAATTTCTTCGCTCTCCATTTCGAGTGAGAAATCGATCATGTTATGATCACAAACACTATCAGACCTGATTATAAACTCTATCCACCTGATCACAAACACTATCACACCTGATCACAAACACTATCAGACCTGATTACAAACTCTATCACATCTGATCACAAATTCTATCACACCTGATCACAAACACTATCACACCTGATCACAAACACTATCCACCTGATCACAAACACTATCAGACCTGATTACAAACTCTATCACACCTGATCACAAACTCTATCCACCTGATCACAAATACTATCACACCTGATCACAAACTCTATCACACCTGATCACAAATACTATCACACCAGATCACAAACACTATCACACCTGATCACAAACACTATCACACCTGATTACAAACACTATCACACCTGATCACAAACTCTATCACACCTGATCACAAACACTATCACACCTGATCACAAACACTATCCACCTGATCACAAAGACTATCACACCTGATCACAAACACTATCACACCAAATCACAAACACTATCACACCTGATCAGAAACACTATCACACCTGATCACAAACACTATCACACCTGATCAGAAACACTATCACACCTGATCACAAACTCTATCACACCTGATCACAAACACTATCACACCTGATCACAAACACTATCCACCTGATCACAAACACTATCACACCTGATCACAAACACTATCACACCAAATCACAAACACTATCACACCTGATCACAAACACTATCACACCTGATCAGAAACACTATCACACCTGATCACAAACACTATCACACCTGATTACAAACACTATCCACCTGATCACAAACACTATCACACCTGATCACAAACACTATCACACCAAATCACAAACACTATCACACCTGATCACAAACACTATAACACCTGATCACAAACACTATCGCACCTGATTACAAATACTATCCACCTGATCACAAACACTATCACACCTGATCACAAACACTATCACACCTGATCACAAACACTATCCACCTGATCACAAACACTATCACACCTGATCACAAACACTATCACACCTGATCACAAACACTATCCTCCTGATCACAAACACTATCACACCTGATCACAAACACTATCACACCTGATCACAAATGTTATCACACTTGATCACAAACACTATCACACCTGATCGCAAACACTATCACACCTGATTACAAACACTATCCACCTGATCACAAACACTATCACACCTGATCACAAACACTATCACACCAAATCACAAACACTATCACACCTGATCACAAACACTATAACACCTGATCACAAACACTATCGCACCTGATTACAAATACTATCCACCTGATCACAAACACTATCACACCTGATCACAAACACTATCACACCTGATCACAAACACTATCCACCTGATCACAAACACTATCACACCTGATCACAAACACTATCCACCTGATCACAAACACTATCACACCTGATCAGAAAAAATATCACATCTAATCACAAACACTATCACACCTGATCACAAACACTATCGCACGTGATCACAAACACTATCCTCCTGATCACAAACACTATCACACCTGATCACAAACACTATCACACCTGATCACAAACGTTATCACACTTGATCACAAACACTATCACAGCTGATCACAAACTCTATCACATCTGATCACAAACACTATCACACCTGATCACAAACTCTATCACATCTGATCACAAACACTATCACACCTGACCACAAACACTATCACACCTGATCACAAACACTATCACATCTGATCACAAACACTATCACACCTGATCACAAACACTATCAGACCTGATTACAAACTCTATCCACCTGATCAGAAACACTATCACACCTGATCACAAACACTATCCACCTGATCACAAACACTATCAGACCTGATTACAAAACTATCACGCCTGATCACAAACATTATCACATCTGGTCACAAACACTATCACATCTGATCTCAAAATCTATCACACCTGATCACAAACACTATCACACCTGACCACAAACACTATCACACCTGATCTCAAAATCTATCACACCTGATCACAAACACTATCCACCTGATCACAAACACAATCACATCTGATCACAAGCACTATCACACCTGATCACAAACACTATCACACCTGATTATAAACTCTATCCACCTGATCACAAACACTATCACACCTGATCACAAACACTATCCACCTGATCACAAACACTATCAGACCTGATTACAAACTCTATCACATCTGATCACAAACTCTATCACACCTGATCACAAACACTATCACACCTGATCACAAACACTATCCACCTGATCACAAACAATATCAGACCTGATTACAAACTCTATCACACCTGATCACAAACTCTATCACACCTGATCACAAATACTATCACACCATATCACAAACACTATCACACCTGATCACAAACACTATCACACCTGATTACAAACACGATCACACCTGATCACAAACTCTATCACACCTGATCACAAACACTATCACACCTGATCACAAACACTGTCTCACCTGATCACAAACACTATCCACCTGATAACAAAGACTATCACACCTGATCACAAACACAATCACACCAAATCACAAACACTATCACACCTGATCAGAAACACTATCACACCTGATCACAAACACTATCACACCTGATCAGAAACACTATCACACCTGATCACAAACTGTATCACACCTGATCACAAACACTATCACACCTGATCACAAACACTATCCACCTGATCACAAATACTATCACACCTGATCACAAACACTATCACACCAAATCACAAACACTACCACACCTGATCACAAACACTATCACACCTGATCACAAACACTATCCACCTGATCACAAACACTATCACACCTGATCACAAACACTATCCACCTGATCACAAACACTATCACACCTGATCAGAAAAAATATCACATCTAATCACAAACACTATCACACCTGATCAAAAACACTATCACACCTGATCACAAACACTATCCTCCTGATCACAAACACTATCACACCTGATCACAAACAATATCACACCTGATCACAAACGTTATCACACTTGATCACAAACACTATCACACCTGCTCAAAAACACTATCACATCTGATCAAAAACACTTTCACAGCTGATCACAAACTCTATCACATCTGATCACAAACACTAGCACACCTGATCACAAACTCTATCACATCTGATCACAAACACTATCACACCTGACCACAAACACTATCACACCTGATCTCAAACACTTTCACATCTGATCACAAACACTATCACACCTGATCACAAAAACTATCGACCTGATTACAAAAACTATTCACCTGATCACAAACACTATCACATCTGATCACAAACACTATCACACCTGATCACAAACACTATCAGACCTGATTACAAACTCTATCCACCTGATCAGAAACACTGTCACACCTGATCACAAACACTATCCACCTGATCACAAACACTATCAGACCTGATTCCAAACTCTATCACATCTGATCACAAACTCTATCACACCTGATCACAAACACTATCACACCTGATCACAAACACTATCCACCTGACCACAAACAATATCAGACCTGATTACAAACTCTATCACACCTGATCACAAACTCTATCCACCTGATCACAAACACTATCACACCTGATCACAAACACTATCACACCTGATCACAAACACTATCACACCTGATCAGAAACAATATCACACCGAATCACAAACACTATCACACCTGATCACAAACACTATCACACCTGATCACAAACACTATCCTCCTGATCACAAACACTATCACACCTGATCACAAACACTATCACACCTGATCAGAAACGCTATCACACCTGATCACAAACACTATCACACCTGCTCACAAACACTAACACATCTGATCAAAAACACTATCACTGCTGATCACAAACTCTATCACATCTGATCACAAACACTTTCACATCTGATCACAAACACTATCCCACCTGATCACAAAAACTATCGACCTGATCACAAAAACTATTCACCTGACCACAAACACTATCACACCTGATCACAAACTCTATCACACCTGATCACAAACACTATCCACCTGATCACAAACACAATCACATCTGATCACAAACACTATCACACCTGATCACAAACACTATCAGACCTGATTACAAACTCTATCCACCTGATCACAAACACTATCCACCTGATCACAAACACAATCACACCTGATCACAAACACTATCCACCTGATCACAAACACAATCACATCTGATCACAAACACTATCACACCTGACCACAAACACTATCCACCTGATCACAAACACAATCACATCTGATCACAAACACTATCACACCTGATCACAAACACTATCAGACCTGATTACAAACTCTATCCACCTGATCACAAACACTATCCACCTGATCACAAACTCTATCACACCTGATCACAAACACTATCCACCTGATCACACACACAATCACATCTGATCACAAACACTATCACACCTGACCACAAACACTATCACACCTGATCACAAACTCTATCACACCTGATCACAAACACTATCCACCTGATCACAAACACAATCACACCTGATCACAAACTCTATCACACCTGATCACAAACACTATCAGACCTGATTACAAACTCTATCCACCTGATCACAAACACTATCACACCTGATCACAAATACTATCACACCTGATCCAAAACACTATCACACCTGGTCACAAACACTATCCACCTGATCACAAACACAATCACATCTGATCACAAACACTATCGGACCTGATCACAAACACTATCAGACCTGATTACAAAATCTATCACACCTGATCACAAACTCTATCAGACCTGATCACAAACTCTATCACACCTGATTACAAACACTATCACACCTGATCACAAACTCTATCACACCTGATCACAAACACTATCAGACCTGATTACAAACTCTATCACATCTGATCACAAACTCTATCACACCTGATCACAAACACTATCACACCTGATCACAAACACTATCCACCTGATCACAAACACTATCAGACCTGATTACAAACTCTATCACACCTGATCACAAAATCTATCCACCTGATCACAAACACTATCACACCTGATCACAAACTCTATCACACCTGATCACAAATACTATCACACCAGATCACAAACACTATCACACCTGATCACAAACACTATCACACCTGATTACAAACACTATCACACCTGATCACAAACTCTATCACACCTGATCACAAACACTATCACACCTGATCACAAACTCTATCACACCTGATCACAAATACTATCACACCAGATCACAAACACTATCACACCTGATCACAAACACTATCACACCTGATTACAAACACTATCACACCTGATCACAAACTCTATCACACCTGATCACAAACACTATCACACCTGATCACAAACACTGTCTCACCTGATCACAAACACTATCCACCTGATCACAAAGACTATCACACCTGATCACAAACACTATCACACCAAATCACAAACACTATCACACCTGATCAGAAACACTATCACACCTGATCACAAACACTATCACACCTGATCAGAAACACTATCACACCTGATCACAAACTCTATCACACCTGATCACAAACACTATCACACCTGATCACAAGCACTATCCACCTGATCACAAACACTATCACACCTGATCACAAACACTATCACACCAAATCACAAACACTATCACACCTGATCACAAACACTATCACACCTGATCAGAAACACTTTCACACCTGATCACAAACACTATCACACCTGATTACAAACACTATCCACCTGATCACAAACACTATCACACCTGATCACAAACACTATCACACCAAATCACAAACACTATCACACCTGATCACAAACACTATAACACCTGATCACAAACACTATCGCACCTGATTACAAATACTATCCACCTGATCACAAACACTATCACACCTGATCACAAACACAATCCACCTGATCACAAACACTATCACACCTGATCACAAACACTATCACACCTGATCACAAACACTATCCTCCTGATCACAAACACTATCACACCTGATCACAAACACTATCACACCTGATCACAAATGTTATCACACTTGATCACAAACACTATCACACCTGCTCACAAACACTATCACATCTGATCAAAAACACTTTCACAGCTGATCACAAACTCTATCACATCTGATCACAAACACTATCACACCTGATCACAAACTCTATCACATCTGATCACAAACACTATCACACCTGACCACAAACACTATCACACCTGATCTCAAACACTTTCACATCTGATCACAAACACTATCACACCTGATCACAAAAACTATCGACCTGATTACAAAAACTATTCACCTGATCACAAACACTATCACATCTGATCACAAACACTATCACACCTGATCACAAACACTATCAGACCTGATTACAAACTCTATCCACCTGATCAGAAACACTATCACACCTGATCACAAACACTATCCACCTGATCACAAACTCTATCACACCTGATTACAAACACTATCACACCTGATCACAAATTCTATCACACCTGATTACAAACACTATCACATCTGATCACAAACACTATCCACCTGATCAAAAACACTATCACACCTGATCACAAACTCTATCACACCTGATCACAAACACTACCCACCTGATCACAAACACTATCACACCTGATCACAAACACTATCCACCTGATCACAAACACTATCACACCTGATCACAAACTCTATCACACCTGATCACAAACACTATCCACCTGATCACAAACACTATCCACCTGATCACAAACACTATCCACCTGATCACAAGCACTATCACACCTGATCACAAACTCTATCACACCTGATCACAAACACTATCCACCTGATCACAAACACTATCACACCTGATCACAAACACTATCACACCTGATCACAAACACTATCACACCTGATCACAAAATCTACCACACCTGATCAGAAACACTATCACACCTGATCACAAACACTATCACACCTGATCACAAACACTAACACACCTGATCACAAACACTATCCACCTGATCACAAACACTATCACACCTGATCACAAACACTATCCACCTGATCACAAACACTATCACACCTGATCAGAAAAAATATCACACCGAATCACAAACACTATCACACCTGATCACAAACACGATCACACCTGATCACAAACACTATCCTCCTGATCACAAACACTATCACACCTGATCACAAACACTATCCTCCTGATCACAAACACTATCACACCTGATCACAAACACTATCACACCTGATCAGAAACACTATCACACCTGATCGCAAACACTATCACACCTGATTACAAACACTATCCACCTGATCACAAACACTATCACACCTGATCACAAACACTATCACACCAAATCACAAACACTATCACACCTGATCACAAACACTATAACACCTGATCACAAACACTATCGCACCTGATTACAAATACTATCCACCTGATCACAAACACTATCACACCTGATCACAAACACTATCACACCTGATCACAAACACTATCCACCTGATCACAAACACTATCACACCTGATCACAAACACTATCCACCTGATCACAAACACTATCACACCTGATCAGAAAAAATATCACATCTAATCACAAACACTATCACACCTGATCACAAACACTATCACACCTGATCACAAACACTATCCTCCTGATCACAAACACTATCACACCTGATCACAAACACTATCACACCTGATCACAAACGTTATCACACTTGATCACAAACACTATCACACCTGCTCACAAACACTATCACATCTGATCAAAAACACTTTCACAGCTGATCACAAACTCTATCACATCTGATCACAAACACTATCACACCTGATCACAAACTCTATCACATCTGATCACAAACATTATCACACCTGACCACAAACACTATCACACCTGATCTCAAACACTTTCACATCTGATCACAAACACTATCACACCTGATCACAAAAACTATCGACCTGATTACAAAAACTATTCACCTGATCACAAACACTATCACATCTGATCACAAACACTATCACACCTGATCACAAACACTATCAGACCTGATTACAAACTCTATCCACCTGATCAGAAACACTATCACACCTGATCACAAACACTATCCACCTGATCACAAACACTATCAGACCTGATTACAAAACTATCACGCCTGATCACAAACATTATCACATCTGGTCACAAACACTATCACATCTGATCACAGCCACTGTCAAACCTGATCACAAACACTATCACACCTGATCACAAACACTATCCACCTGATCACAAACACTATCAGACCTGATTACAAAACTATCACGCCTGATCACAAACATTATCACATCTGGTCACAAACACTATCACACCTGATCACAAACACTATCACACCTGATCCCAAACATTATCACACCTGATCACAAACATTATCACACCTGATCACAAACACTACCACACCTGATCACAAACTCTATCACACCTGATCACAAACATTATCACACCTGATCACAAACTCTATGCACCTGATCACCAACAATATCACACCTGACCACAAATACTATCACACCTGATCTCAAAATCTATCACACCTGATCACAAACACTATCCACCTGATCACAAACACAATCACATCTGATCACAAGCACTATCACACCTGATCACAAACACTATCACACCTGATTATAAACTCTATCCACCTGATCACAAACACTATCACACCTGATCACAAACACTATCCACCTGATCACAAACACTATCAGACCTGATTACAAACTCTATCACATCTGATCACAAACTCTATCACACCTGATCACAAACACTATCACACCTGATCACAAACACTATCCACCTGATCACAAACACTATCAGACCTGATTACAAACTCTATCACACCTGATCACAAACTCTATCCACCTGATCACAAACACTATCACACCTGATCACAAAAACTATCGACCTGATTACAAAAACTATTCACCTGATCACAAACACTATCACATCTGATCACAAACACTATCAGACCTGATTACAAACTCTATCCACCTGATCAGAAACACTATCACACCTGATCACAAACACTATCCACCTGATCACAAACTCTATCACACCTGATTACAAACACTATCACACCTGATCACGAATTCTATCACACCTGATTACAAACACTATCACACCTGATCACAAACTCTATCACACCTGATCACAAACACTATCCACCTGATCACAAACACTATCACACCTGATCACAAACACTATCACACCTGATCACAAACACTATCACACCTGATCACAAAATCTACCACACCTGATCAGAAACACTATCACACCTGATCACAAACACTATCACACCTGATCACAGACACTATCACACCTGATCACAAACACTATCCACCTGATCACAAACACTATCACACCTGATCACAAACACTATCCACCTGATCACAAACACTATCACACCTGATCAGAAAAAACATCACACCGAATCACAAACACTATCACACCTGATCACAAACACGATCACACCTGATCACAAACACTATCCTCCTGATCACAAACACTATCACACCTGATCACAAACACTATCCTCCTGATCACAAACACTATCACACCTGATCACAAACACTATCACACCTGATCAGAAACACTATCACACCTGATCACAAACACTATCACACCTGATTACAAACACTATCCACCTGATCACAAACACTATCACACCTGATCACAAACACTATCACACCAAATCACAAACACTATCACACCTGATCACAAACACTATAACACCTGATCACAAACACTATCGCACCTGATTACAAATACTATCCACCTGATCACAAACACTATCACACCTGATCACAAACACTATCACACCTGATCACAAACACTATCCACCTGATCACAAACACTATCACACCTGATCACAAACACTATCCACCTGATCACAAACACTATCACACCTGATCAGAAAAAATATCACATCTAATCACAAACACTATCACACCTGATCACAAACACTATCACACCTGATCACAAACACTATCCTCCTGATCACAAACACTATCACACCTGATCACAAACACTATCACACCTGATCACAAACGTTATCACACTTGATCACAAACACTATCACACCTGCTCACAAACACTATCACATCTGATCAAAAACACTTTCACAGCTGATCACAAACTCTATCACATCTGATCACAAACACTATCACACCTGATCACAAACTCTATCACATCTGATCACAAACACTATCACACCTGACCACAAACACTATCACACCTGATCTCAAACACTTTCACACCTGATCACAAACACTATCGACCTGATCACAAACACTATCACACCTGATCAGAAAAAATATCACACCGAATCACAAACACTATCACACCTGATCACAAACACTATCACACCTGATCACAAACACTATCCTCCTGATCACAAACACTATCACACCTCATCACAAACACTGTCACACCTGATCACAAACATTATCACACTTGATCACAAACACTATCACACCTGCTCACAAACACTATCACGTCTGATCAAAAACACTATCACAGCTGATCACAAACTCTATCACATCTGATCACAAACACTATCACACCTGATCACAAACACTATCACACCTGATCACAAACACTATCACACCTGATCACAAACACTTTCACATCTGATCACAAACACTATCACACCTGATCACAAAAACTATCGACCTGAATACAAAAACTATTCACCTGATCACAAACACTATCACACCTGATCAGAAACACTATGCACCTGATCACAAACACAATCACATCTGATCACAAACACTATCCACCTGATCACAAACACTATCAGACCTGATTACAAACTCTATCCACCTGATCACAAACACTAGCATACCTGATCACAAACACTATCCACCTGATCACAAACACCATCAGAACTGATTACAAACTCTATCACATCTGATCACAAACACTATCACACCTGATCACAAACACTATCCAACTGATCATAAACACTATCAGACCTGATTACAAACTCTATCACACCTGATCACAAACTCTATCCACCTGATCACAAACACTATCACACCTGATCACAAACTCTATCACACCTGATCACAAACACTATCACACCTGATCACAAACACTATCACACATGATCACAAACTCTATCACACCTGATTACAAACACTATCACACCTGATCACAAACTCTATCACACCTGATCACAAACACTATCCACCTGATCACAAACACTATCACACCTGATCACAAACACTATCACACCTGATCACAAACACTATCACACCTGATCACAAAATCTATCACACCTGATCACAAACTCTATCCACCTGATCACAAACACTATAACACCTGATCACAAACACTATCACACCTGATCACAAACACTATCCACCTGATCACAAACACCATCAGACCTGATTACAAACTCTATCACATCTGATCACAAACTCTATCACACCTGATCACAAACACTATCACACCTGATCACAAACACTATCCACCTGATCACAAACACTATCAGACCTGATTACAAACTCTATCACACCTGATCACAAACTCTATCCACCTGATCACAAACTCTATCACACCTGATCACAAACACTATCCACCTGATCACAAACACTATCACACCTGATCACAAACACTATCACACCTGATCACAAACACTATCACACCTGATCACAAAATCTACCACACCTGATCAGAAACACTATCACACCTGATCACAAATACTATCACACCTGATCACAAACTCTATCACACCTGATCACAAACACTGTCACACCTGATCACAAACACTGTCACACCTGATCACAAACACTATCACACCTGATCACAAACACTATCACACCTGATCACAAGCACTATCCACCTGATCACAAACACTATCACACCTTATCACAAACACTATCCTCCTGATCACAAACACTATCACACCTGATCACAAACATTATCACACCTGATCACAAACGCTATCACACCTGATCACAAACAGTATCACACCTGATCACACATACTATCAGACCTGATTACAAACACTATCACACCTGATCACAAACACTATCCTCCTGATCACAAACACTATCACACCTGATCACAAACACTATCCTCCTGATCGCAAACACTATCACACCTGATCGCAAACACTATCACATCTGATCACAAACACTATCACACCTGACCACAAACACTATCACACCTGATCTCAAACACTATCGTCCTGATCACAAACACTATCACACCTGATCACAAACACCATCACACCTGATCACAAACTCTATCACACCTGATTACAAACACTATCACACCTGATCACAAACTCTATCACACCTGATCACAAACACTATCCACCTGATCACAAACACTATCCTCCTGATCACAAACACGATCACACCTGATCACAAACACTATCCTCCTGATCACAAACACTATCACACCTGATCACAAACACTATCCTCCTGATCACAAACACTATCACACCTGATCACAAACACTATCACACCTGATTACAAACACTATCCACCTGATCACAAACACTATCACACCTGATCACAAACACTATCACACCAAATCACAAACACTATCACACCTGATCACAAACACTATAACACCTGATCACAAACACTATCGCACCTGATTACAAATACTATCCACCTGATCACAAACACTATCACACCTGATCACAAACACTATCCACCTGATCACAAACACTATCACACCTGATCAGAAAAAATATCACATCTAATCACAAACACTATCACACCTGATCACAAACACTATCACACCTGATCACAAACACTATCCTCCTGATCACAAACACTATCACACCTGATCACAAACACTATCACACCTGATCACAAACGTTATCACACTTGATCACAAACACTATCACACCTGCTCACAAACACTATCACATCTGATCAAAAACACTTTCACAGCTGATCACAAACTCTATCACATCTGATCACAAACACTATCACACCTGATCACAAACTCTATCACATCTGATCACAAACACTATCACACCTGACCACAAACACTATCACACCTGATCTCAAACACTTTCACATCTGATCACAAACACTATCACACCTGATCACAAAAACTATCGACCTGATTACAAAAACTATTCACCTGATTACAAACACTATCACATCTGATCACAAACACTATCACACCTGATCACAAACACTATCAGACCTGATTACAAACTCTATCCACCTGATCAGAAACACTATCACACCTGATCACAAACACTATCCACCTGATCACCAACAATATCACACCTGACCACAAACACTATCCACCTGATCACAAACACTTTCACATCTGATCACAAACTCTATCACACCTGATCACAAACATTATCACACCTGATCAAAAACACTAACCACCTGATCACAAACTCTATCCACCTGATCACAAACACTTTCACATCTGATCACAAACACTATCACACCTGATCACAAAAACTATCGACCTAATTACAAAAACTATTCACCTGATAACAAACTCTATCACACCTGATCACAAACACTATCCACCTGATCACAAACACAATCACATCTGATCACAAGCACTATCACACCTGATCACAAACACTATCACACCTGATTATAAACTCTATCCACCTGATCACAAACACTACCACACCTGATCACAAACACTATCCACCTGATCACAAACACTATCAGACCTGATTACAAACTCTATCACACCTGATCACAAATTCTATCCACCTGATCACAAACACTATCACACCTGATCACAAACTCTATCACACCTGATCACAAATACTATCACACCAGATCACAAACACTATCACACCTGATCACAAACACTATCACACCTGATTACAAACACTATCACACCTGATCACAAACTCTATCACACCTGATCACAAACACTATCACACCTGATCACAAACACTGTCTCACCTGATCACAAACACTATCCACCTGATCACAAAGACTATCACACCTGATCACAAACACTATCACACCAAATCACAAACACTATCACACCTGATCAGAAACACTATCACACCTGATCACAAACACTATCACACCTGATCAGAAACACTATCACACCTGATCACAAACTGTATCACACCTGATCACAAACACTATCACACCTGATCACAAACACGATCACACCAAATCACAAACACTATCACACCTGATCACAAACACTATCACACCTGATCACAAACACTATAACACCTGATCACAAACACTATCGCACCTGATTACAAATACTATCCACCTGATCACAAACACTATCACACCTGATCACAAACACTATCACACCTGATCACAAACACTATCCACCTGATCACAAACACTATCACACCTGATCACAAACACTATCCACCTGATCACAAACACTATCACACCTGATCAGAAAAAATATCACATCTAATCACAAACACTATCACACCTGATCACAAACACTATCACACCTGATCACAAACACTATCCTCCTGATCACAAACACTATCACACCTGATCACAAACACTATCACACCTGATCACAAACGTTATCACACTTGATCACAAACACTATCACACCTGCTCACAAACACTATCACATCTGATCAAAAACACTTTCACAGCTGATCACAAACTCTATCACATCTGATCACAAACTCTATCACACCTGATCACAAACTCTATCACATCTGATCACAAACACTATCTCACCTGACCACAAACACTATCACACCTGATCTCAAACACTTTCACATCTGCTCACAAACACTATCACACCTGATCACAAAAACTATCGACCTGATTACAAAAACTATTCACCTGATCACAAACACTATCACATCTGATCACAAACACTATCACACCTGATCACAAACACTATCAGACCTGATTACAAACTCTATCCACCTGATCAGAAACACTGTCACACCTGATCACAAACACTATCCACCTGATCACAAACACTATCCACCTGACCACAAACAATATCAGACCTGATTACAAACTCTATCACACCTGATCACAAACTCTATCCACCTGATCACAAACACTATCACACCTGATCACAAACACTATCACACCTGATCACAAACACTATCACACCTGATCAGAAACAATATCACACCGAATCACAAACACTATCACACCTGATCACAAACACTATCACACCTGATCACAAACACTATCCTCCTGATCACAAACACTATCACACCTGATCACAAACACTATCACACCTGATCAGAAACAATATCACACCGAATCACAAACACTATCACACCTGATCACAAACACTATCACATCTGATCAAAAACACTATCACTGCTGATCACAAACTCTATCACATCTGATCACAAACACTATCACACCTGATCACAAACTCTGTCACATCTGATCACAAACACTATCACACCTGACCACAAACACTATCACAACTGATCTCAAACACTTTCACATCTGATCACAAACACTATCCCACCTGATCACAAAAACTACCGACCAGATCACAAAAACTATTCACCTGACCACAAACACTATCACACCTGATCACAAACTCTATCACATCTGATCACAAACACTATCCACCTGATCACAAACACAATCACATCTGATCACAAACACTATCACACCTGATCACAAACACTATCAGACCTGATTACAAACTCTATCCACCTGATCACAAACACTATCCACCTGATCACAAACACAATCACACCTGATCACAAACACTATCCACCTGATCACAAACACAATCACATCTGATCACAAACACTATCACACCTGACCACAAACACTATCACACCTGATCACAAACTCTATCACACCTGATCACAAACACTATCCACCTGATCACAAACACAATCACATCTGATCACAAACACTATCACACCTGATCACAAACACTATCAGACCTGATTACAAACTCTATCCACCTGATCACAAACACTATCCACCTGATCACAAACTCTATCACACCTGATCACAAACACTATCCACCTGATCACAAACACAATCACATCTGATCACAAACACTATCACACCTGACCACAAACACTATCACACCTGATCACAAACTCTATCACACCTGATCACAAACACTATCCACCTGATCACAAACACAATCACACCTGATCACAAACACTATCACACCGGATCACAAACACTATCAGACCTGATTACAAACTCTATCCACCTGATCACAAACACTATCACACCTGATCACAAACACTATCACACCTGATCAAAAACTCTATCACACCTGATCACAAACACTATCCACCTGATCACAAACACAATCACATCTGATCACAAACACTATCGGACCTGATCACAAACACTATCAGACCTGATTACAAAATCTATCACACCTGATCACAAACTCTATCAGACCTGATCACAAACTCTATCACACCTGATTACAAACACTATCACACCTGATCACAAACTCTATCACACCTGATCACAAACACTATCCACCTGATCACAAACACTATCACACCTGACCACAAACACTATCACACCTGATCACAAACTCTATCACACCTGATCACAAACACTATCCACCTGATCACAAACACAATCACACCTGATCACAAACACTATCACACCGGATCACAAACACTATCAGACCTGATTACAAACTCTATCCACCTGATCACAAACACTATCACACCTGATCACATACACTATCACACCTGATCAAAAACTCTATCACACCTGATCACAAACACTATCCACCTGATCACAAACACAATCACATCTGATCACAAACACTATCGGACCTGATCACAAACACTATCAGACCTGATTACAAAATCTATCACACCTGATCACAAACTCTATCAGACCTGATCACAAACTCTATCACACCTGATTACAAACTCTATCACACCTGATCACAAACACTATCCACCTGATCACAAACACTATCACACCTGATCACAAAATCTACCACACCTGATCACAAACTCTATCAGACCTGATCACAAACTCTATCACACCTGATTACAAACTCTATCACACCTGATCACAAACACTATCCACCTGATCACAAACACTATCACACCTGATCACAAAATCTACCACACCTGATCACAAACTCTATCAGACCTGATCACAAACTCTATCACACCTGATTACAAACTCTATCACACCTGATCACAAACACTATCACACCTGATCACAAACACTATCACACCTGATCACAAACTCTATCACACCTGATCACAAACACTATCCACCTGATCACAAACACTATCACACCTGATCACAAACACTATCACACCTGATCACAAACACTATCACACCTGATCACAAAATCTACCACACCTGATCAGAAACACTATCACACCTGAGCACAAACACTATCCACCTGATCACAAACACTATCACACCTGATCAGAAAAAATATCACACCGAATCACAAACACTATCATACCTGATCACAAACACTATCACACCTGATCACAAACACGATCCTCCTGATCACAAACACTATCACACCTGATCACAAACACTATCACACCTGATCACAAACTCTATCACACCTGATTACAAACACTATCACACCTGATCACAAAATCTATCAGACCTGATCACAAACACTATCCACCTGATCACAAACACTATCACACCTGATCACAAACACTATCACACCTGTTCACAAAATCTACCACACCTGATCAGAAACACTATCACACCTGATCACAAACACTATCACACCTGATCACAAACACTATCACACCTGACCACAAACACTATCACAGCTGATCACAAACTCTATCACATCTGATCACAAACACTATCACACCTGATCACAAACTCTATCACATCTGATCACAAACACTATCACACCTGACCACAAACACTATCACACCTGATCTCAAACACTTTCACATCTGATCACAAAAACTATCGACCTGATTACAAAAACTATTCACCTGATCACAAGCACTATCACACCTGATCACAAACTCTATCACACCTGATCACAAACACTATCCACCTGATCACAAACACAATCACATCTGATCACAAACACTATCACACCTGATCACAAACACTATCCACCTGATCACAAATACTATCAGACCTGATTACAAACTCTATCACATCTGATCACAAACTCTATCACACCTAATCACAAACACTATCACACCTGATCACAAACACTATCCACCTGATCACAAACACTATCAGACCGGATTACAAATTCTATCACACCTGATCACAAATTCTATCCACCTGATCACAAACATTATCACACCTGATCACAAACACTATCACACCTGATCACAAACACTATCCACCTGATCACAAACACTATCACACCTGATCACAAACACTATCCACCTGATCACAAACACTATCACACCTGATCACAAACACTATCCACCTGATCACAAACACTATCACACCTGATCACAAACACTATCCACCTGATCACAAACACTATCACACCTGATCAGAAAAAATATCACACCGAATCTCAAACACTATCACACCTGATTACAAACACTATCACACCTGATCACAAACACTATCCTCCTGATCACAAACAATATCACACCTGATCACAAACACTGTCACACCTGATCACAAACATTATCACACTTGATCACAAACACCATCACACCTGCTCACAAACACTATCACATCTGATCAAAAACACTATCACAGCTGATCACAAACTCTATCACATCTGATCACAAGCACTATCACACCTGATCACAAACTCTATCACATCTGATCACAAACACTATCACACCTGATCACAAACACTATCACACCTGATCTCAAACACTTTCATAACTGATCACAAAAACTATCGTCCTGATTACAAAAACTATTCACCTGATCACAAACACTGTCACACCTGATCACAAACTCAGTCACACCTGATCACAAACACAATCACATCTGATCACAAACACTATCACACCTGATCACAAACACTATCAGACCTGATTACAAACTCTATCACATCTGATCACAAACTCTATCACACCTAATCACAAACACTATCACACCTGATCACAAACACTATCCACCTGATCACAAACACTATCAGACCGGATTACAAACTCTATCACACCTGATCACAAACTCTATCCACCTGATCACAAACATTATCACACCTGATCACAAACAGTATCACACCTGATCACAAACACTATCCACCTGATCACAAACACTATCACACCTGATCACAAACACTATCCACCTGATCACAAACACTATCACACCTGATCAGAAAAAATATCACACCGAATCACAAACACTATCACACCTGATCACAAACACTATCACACCTGATCACATACACTATCCTCCTGATCACAAACACTATCACACCTGATCACAAACACTGTCACACCTGATCACAAACATTATCACACTTGATCACAAACACTATCACACCTGCTCACAAACACTATCACATCTGATCAAAAACACTATCACAGCTGATCACAAACTCTATCACACCTGATCACAAACACTATCACACCTGATCACAAAAGCTACCACACCTGATCAGAAACACTGTCACACCTGATCACAAACACTATCACACCTGATCACAAACACTATCACACCTGATCACAAACACTATCCACCTGATCACAAACACTATCACACCTGATCAGAAAAAATATCACACCGAATCACAACACTATCACACCTGATCACAAACACTATCACAGCTGATCACAAACACTATCCTCCTGATCAAAAACACTATCACACCTGATCACAAACACTATCACACCTGATCACAAACTCTATCACACCTGATTACAAACACTATCACACCTGATCACAAACATTATCACACTTGATCACAAACACTATCACACCTGCTCACAAACACTATCACGTCTGATCAAAAACACTATCACAGCTGATCACAAACTCTATCACATCTGATCACAAACACTATCACACCTGATCACAAACTCTATCACATCTGATCACAAACACTATCACACCTGACCACAAACACTATCACACCTGATCTCAAACACTTTCACATCTGATCACAAAAACTATCGACCTGATTACAAAAACTATTCACCTGATCACAAGCACTATCACACCTGATCACAAACTCTATCACACCTGATCACAAACACTATCCACCTGATCACAAACACAATCACATCTGATCACAAACACTATCACACCTGATCACAAACACTATCCACCTGATCACAAATACTATCAGACCTGATTACAAACTCTATCACATCTGATCACAAACTCTATCACACCTAATCACAAACACTATCACACCTGATCACAAACACTATCCACCTGATCACAAACACTATCAGACCGGATTACAAATTCTATCACACCTGATCACAAATTCTATCCACCTGATCACAAACATTATCACACCTGATCACAAACACTATCACACCTGATCACAAACACTATCCACCTGATCACAAACACTATCACACCTGATTACAAACACTATCCACCTGATCACAAACACTATCACACCTGATCAGAAAAAATATCACATCTAATCACAAACACTATCACACCTGATCACAAACACTATCACACCTGATCACAAACACTATCCTGCTGATCACAAACACTTTCACACCTGATCACAAACACTGTCACACCTGATCACAAACATTATCTCACTTGATCACAAACACTATCACACCTGCTCACAAACACTATCACATCTGATCACAAATTATATCACATCTGATCACAAACACTATCACACCTGACCACAAACACTTTCACATCTGATCACAAACACTATCACACCTGATCACAAAAACTATCGACCTGATTACAAAAACTATTCACCTGATCACAAACACTATCACACCTGATCACAAACACTATCACACCTGATCACAAACACTTTCACATCTGATCACAAACACTATCACACCTGATCACAAAAACTATCGACCTGATTACAAAAACTATTCACCTGATCACAAACACTATCACACCTGATCACAAACACTATCCACCTGATCACAAACACAATCACATCTGATCACAAACACTATCCACCTGATCACAAACACTATCAGACCTGATTACAAACTCTATCCACCTGATCACAAACACTAGCATACCTGATCACAAACACTATCCACCTGATCACAAACACCATCAGACCTGATTACAAACTCTATCACATCTGATCACAAACACTATCACACCTGATCACAAACACTATCCAACTGATCATAAACACTATCAGACCTGATTACAAACTCTATCACACCTGATCACAAACTCTATCCACCTGATCACAAACACTATCACACCTGATCACAAACTCTATCACACCTGATCACAAACACTATCACACCTGATCACAAACACTATCACACATGATCACAAACTCTATCACACCTGATTACAAACACTATCACACCTGATCACAAACTCTATCACACCTGATCACAAACACTATCCACCTGATCACAAACACTATCACACCTGATCACAAACACTATCACACCTGATCACAAACACTATCACACCTGATCACAAAATCTATCACACCTGATCACAAACTCTATCCACCTGATCACAAACACTATAACACCTGATCACAAACACTATCACACCTGATCACAAACACTATCCACCTGATCACAAACACCATCAGACCTGATTACAAACTCTATCACATCTGATCACAAACTCTATCACACCTGATCACAAACACTATCACACCTGATCACAAACACTATCCACCTGATCACAAACACTATCAGACCTGATTACAAACTCTATCACACCTGATCACAAACTCTATCCACCTGATCACAAACTCTATCACACCTGATCACAAACACTATCCACCTGATCACAAACACTATCACACCTGATCACAAACACTATCACACCTGATCACAAACACTATCACACCTGATCACAAAATCTACCACACCTGATCAGAAACACTATCACACCTGATCACAAATACTATCACACCTGATCACAAACTCTATCACACCTGATCACAAACACTGTCACACCTGATCACAAACACTGTCACACCTGATCACAACCACTATCACACCTGATCACAAACACTATCACACCTGATCACAAGCACTATCCACCTGATCACAAACACTATCACACCTTATCACAAACACTATCCTCCTGATCACAAACACTATCACACCTGATCACAAACATTATCACACCTGATCACAAACGCTATCACACCTGATCACAAACAGTATCACACCTGATCACACATACTATCAGACCTGATTACAAACACTATCACACCTGATGACAAACACTATCCTCCTGATCACAAACACTATCACACCTGATCACAAACACTATCCTCCTGATCGCAAACACTATCACAGCTGATCGCAAACACTATCACATCTGATCACAAACACTATCACATCTGACCACAAACACTATCACACCTGATCTCAAACACTATCCTCCTGATCACAAACACTATCACACCTGATCACAAACACCATCACACCTGATCACAAACTCTATCACACCTGATTACAAACACTATCACACCTGATCACAAAATCTATCACACCTGATCACAAACACTATCCACCTGATCACAAACACTATCACACCTGATCACAAACACTATCACACCTGATCACAAACACTATCCTCCTGATCACAAACACTAACACACCTGATCACAAACACTATCACACCTGAGCACAAACTCTATCACACCTGATTACAAACACTATCACACCTGATCACAAACTCTATCACACCTGATCACAAACACTATCCGCCTGATCACAAACACTATCACACCTGATCACAAACACTATCACACCTGATCACAAACACTATCACACCTGATCACAAAATCTACCACAACTGATCAGAAACACTATCACACCTGATCACAAACACTATCACACCTGATCACAAACACTATCACACCTGATCACAAACACTATCCACCTGATCACAAACACTATCACAACTGATCACAAACACTATCCACCTGATCACAAACACTATCACACCTGATCAGAAAAAATATCACACCGAATCACAAACACTATCACACCTGATCACAAACACTATCACACATGATCACAAACACTATCCTCCTGATCACAAACACTATCACACCTGATCACAAACACTGTCACACCTGATCACAAACATTATCACACTTGATCACAAACACTATCACACCTGCTCACAAACACTATCACGTCTGATCAAAAACACTATCACAGCTGATCACAAACTCTATCACATCTGATCACAAACACTATCACACCTGATCACAAACTCTATCACATCTGATCACAAACACTATCACACCTGACCACAAACACTATCACACCTGATCTCAAACACTTTCACATCTGATCACAAAAACTATCGACCTGATTACAAAAACTATTCACCTGATCACAAACACTATCACACCTGATCACAAACTCTATCACACCTGATCACAAACACTATCCACCTGATCACAAACACAATCACATCTGATCACAAACACTATCACACCTGATCACAAACACTATCAGACCTGATTACAAATTCTATCCACCTGATCACAAACACTATCACACCTGATCACAAACACTATCCACCTGATCACAAACACTATCAGACCTGATTACAAACTCTATCACATCTGATCACAAACTCTATCACACCTAATCACAAACTCTATCACATCTGATCACAAACACTATCACACCTGATCACAAACTCTATCACACCTGATCACAAACACTATCACACCTGACCACAAACACTATCACACCTGATCTCAAACACTTTCACATCTGATCACAAAAACTATCGACCTGATCACAAACACTATCCACCTGATCACAAACACAATCACATCTGATCACAAACACTATCACACCTGATCACAAACACTATCAGACCTGATTACAAACTCTATCCACCTGATCACAAACACTATCACACCTGATCACAAACACTATCCACCTGATCACAAACACTATCAGACCTGATTACAAACTCTATCACATCTGATCACAAACTCTATCACACCTAATCACAAACACTATCACACCTGATCGCAAACACTATCCACCTGATCACAAACACTATCAGACCGGATTACAAACTCTATCACACCTGATCACAAACTCTATCCACCTGATCACAAACATTATCACACCTGATCACAAACACTATCCACCTGATCACAAACACTATCCACCTGATCACAAACACTATCACACCTGATCACAAACACTATCACACCTGATCACAAGCACTATCACACCTGATCACAAAATCTATCACACCTGATCACAAACTGTAACCACCTGATCACAAACACTATCACACCTGATCACAAACACTATCCACCTGATCACAAACACCATCAGACCTGATTACAAACTCTATCACATCTGATCACAAACTCTATCACACCTGATCACAAACACTATCACACCTGATCACAAACACTATCCACCTGATCACAAACACTATCAGACCTGATTACAAACTCTATCACACCTGATCACAAACTCTATCCACCTGATCACAAACTCTATCACACCTGATCACAAACACTATCCACCTGATCACAAACTCTATCACACCTGATCACAAACACTATCACACCTGATCACAAACACTATCACACCTGATCACAAAATCTACCACACCTGATCAGAAACACTATCACACCTGATCACAAACACTATCACACCTGATCACAAACACTGTCACATCTGATCACAAACACTATCACACCTGATCACAAACACTATCACACCTGATCACAAACACTATCACACCTGATCACAAACACTATCCACCTGATCACAAACACTATCACACCTTATCACAAACACTATCCTCCTGATCACAAACACAATCACACCTGATCACAAACACTATCACACCTGATCACAAACGCTATCACACCTGATCACAAACACTATCACACCTGATCACACATACTATCAGACCTGATTACAAACACTATCACACCTGATCACAAACACTATCCTCCTGATCACAAACACTATCACACCTGATCACAAACACTATCCTCCTGATCGCAAACACTATCACACCTGATCACAAACACTGTCACACCTGAACACAATCATTATCACACTTGATCACAAACACTATCACACCTGCTCACAAAAACGATCACGTCTGATCAAAAACACTATCACAGCTGATCACAAACTCTATCACATCTGATCACAAACACTAACACACCTGATCACAAACTCTATCACATCTGATCACAAACACTATCACACCTGACCACAAACACTATCACACCTGATCTCAAACACTTTCACATCTGATCACAAAAACTATCGACCTGATTACAAAAACTATTCACCTGATCACAAACACTATCACACCTGATCACAAACTCTATCACACCTGATCACAAACACTATCCACCTGATCACAAACACAATCACATCTGATCACAAACACTATCACACCTGATTACAAACTCTATCCACCTGATCACAAACACTATCACACCTGATCACAAACACTATCACACCTGATCACAAATACTATCCACCTGATCACAAACACTATCAGACCTGATTACAAACTCTATCACATCTGATCACAAACTCTATCACACCTAATCACAAACACTATCACACCTGATCACAAACACTATCCACCTGATCACAAACACTATCAGACCGGATTACAAACTCTATCACACCTGATCACAAACTCTATCCACCTGATCACAAACATTATCACACCTGATCACAAACACTATCACACCTGATCACAAACACTATCCACCTGATCACAAACACTATCACACCTGATCACAAACACTATCCACCTGATCACAAACACTATCACACCTGATCAGAAAAAATATCACACCGAATCAAAAACACTATCACACCTGATCACAAACACTATCACACCTGATCACAAACACTATCCTCCTGAACACAAACACTATCACACCTGATCACAAACACTGTCACACCTGATCACAAACATTATCACACTTGATCACAAACACTATCACACCTGCTCACAAACACTATCACATCTGATCAAAAACACTATCACAGCTGATCACAAACTCTATCACATCTGATCACAAACACTATCACACCTGATCACAAATTATATCACATCTGATCACAAACACTATCACACCTGACCACAAACACTATCGACCTGATTACAAAAGCTATTCACCTGATCACAAACACTATCACACCTGATCACAAACACTATCCACCTGATCACAAACACAATCACATCTGATCACCAACACTATCACACCTGATCACAAACACTATCAGACCTGATCACAAACACTATCCAACTGATCACAAACACTATCAGACCTGATTACAAACTCTATCACACCTGATCACAAATTCTATCCACCTGATCACAAACACTATCACACCTGATCACAAACTCTATCACACCTGATCACAAACACTATCACACCTGATCACAAACATTATCACACCTGATCACAAACACTATCACACCTGATCACAAACACTATCACACCTGATCACAAACTCTATCACACCTGATTACAAACACTATCACACCTGATCACAAACTCCATCACACCTGATCACAAACACTATCCACCTGATCACAAACACTATCACACCTGATCACAGACACTATCACACCTGATCACAAACACTATCACACCTGATCACAAAATCTATCACACCTGATCACAAACTCTACCCACCTGATCACAAACACTATCACACCTGATCACAAACACTATCCACCTGATCACAAACACCATCAGACCTGATTACAAACTCTATCACATCTGATCACAAACTCTATCACACCTGATCACAAACACTATCACACCTGATCACAAACACTATCCACCTGATCACAAACACTATCAGACCTGATTACAAACTCTATCACACCTGATCACAAACTCTATCCACCTGATCACAAACTCTAGCACACCTGATCACAAACACTATCCATCTGATCACAAACACTATCACACCTGATCACAAACACTATCACACCTGATCACAAACACTATCACACCTGATCACAAAATCTACCACACCTGATCAGAAACACTATCACACCTGATCACAAACACTATCACACCTGATCACAAACTCTATCACACCTGATCACAAACACTGTCACACCTGATCACAAACACTATCACACCTGATCACAAATTCTATCACACCTGATCACAAACACTAGCACACCTGATCACAAACGCTATCCACCTGATCACAAACACTATCACACCTGATCACAAACACTATCCACCTGATCACAAACACTATCACACCTGATCAGAAAAAATATCACACCGAATCACAAACACTATCACACCTGATCACAAACACTATCACACCTGATCACAAACACTATCCTCCTGATCACAAACACTATCACACCTGATCACAAACACTGTCACACCTGATCACAAACATTATCACACTTGATCACAAACACTATCACACCTGCTCACAAACACTATCACGTCTGATCAAAAACACTATCACAGCTGATCAGAAACTCTATCACATCTGATCACAAACACTATCACACCTGATCACAAATTCTATCACATCTGATCACAAACACTATCACACCTGACCACAAACACTATCGCACCTGATCTCAAACGCTTTCACATCTGATCACAAAAACTATCGACCTGATTACAAAAACTATTCACCTGATCATAAACACTATCACACCTGATCACAAACTCTATCACACCTGATCACAAACACTATCCACCTGATCACAAACACAATCACATCTGATCACAAACACTATCACACCTGATCACAAACACTATCAGACCTGATTACAAACTCTATCCACCTGATCACAAACACTATAACACCTGATCACAAACACTATCCACCTGATCACAAACACTATCAGACCTGATTACAAACTCTATCACATCTGATCACAAACTCTATCACACCTAATCACAAACTCTATCACATCTGATCACAAACACTATCACACCTGATCAAAAACTCTATCACACCTGATCACAAACACTATCAAACCTGACCACAAACACTATCACACCTGATCTCAAACACTTTCACATCTGATCACAAAAACTATCGACCTGATTACAAAAACTATTCACCTGATCACAAGCACTATCACACCTGATCACAAACTCTATCACACCTGATCACAAACACAATCCACCTGATCACAAACACAATCACATCTGATCACAAACACTATCACACCTGATCACAAACACTATCAGACCTGATTACAAACTCTATCCACCTGATCACAAACACTATCACACCTGATCACAAACACTATCCACCTGATCACAAACACTATCAGACCTGATTACAAACTCTATCACATCTGATCACAAACTCTATCACACATAATCACAAACACTATCACACCTGATCACAAACACTATCCACCTGATCACAAACACTATCAGACCGGATTACAAACTCTATCACACCTGATCACAAACTCTATCCACGTGATCACAAACATTATCACACCTGATCACAAACACTATCACACCTGTTCACAAACACTATCCACCTGATCACAAACACTATCACACCTGATCACAAACACTATCCACCTGATCACAAATACTATCACACCTGATCAGAAAAAATATCACACCGAATCACAAACTCTATCACATCTGATCACAAACACTATCACACCTGATCACAAACTCTATCACATCTGATCACAAACACTATCACACCTGACCACAAACACTATCACACCTGATCTCAAACACTTTCACATCTGATCACAAAAACTATCGACCTGATTACAAAAACTATTCACCTGATCACAAACACTATCACACCTGATCACAAACTCTATCACACCTGATCACAAACACTATCACACCTGATCACAAACACAATCACATCTGATCACAAACACTATCACACCTGATCACAAACACTATCAGACCTGATTACAATCCCTATCCACCTGATCACAAACACTATCACACCTGATCACAAACACTATCCACCTGATCACAAACACTATCAGACCTGATTACAAACTCTATCACATCTGATCACAAACTCTATCACACCTAATCACAAACTCTATCACATCTGATCACAAACACTATCACACCTGATCACAAACTCTATCACACCTGATCACAAACACTATCACACCTGACCACAAACACTATCACACCTGATCTCAAACACTTTCACATCTGATCACAAAAACTATCGACCTGATTACAAAAACTATTCACCTGATCACAAGCACTATCACACCTGATCACAAACTCTATCACACCTGATCACAAACACTATCCACCTGATCACAAACACAATCACACCTGATCACAAACACTATCAGACCGATTATAAACTCTATCCACCTGATCACAAACACTATCACACCTGATCACAAACACTATCCACCTGATCACAAACACTATCAGACCTGATTACAAACTCTATCACATCTGATCACAAACTCTATCACACCTAATCACAAACACTATCACACCTGATCACAAACACTATCCACCTGATCACAAACACTATCAGACCGGATTACAAACTCTATCACACCTGATCACAAACTCTATCCACCTGATCACAAACATTATCACACCTGATCACAAACACTATCACACCTGATCACAAACACTATCCACCTGATCACAAACACTATCACACCTGATCACAAACACTATCCACCTGATCACAAACACTATCACACCTGATCAGAAAAAATATCACACCGAATCACAAACACTATCACACCTGATCACAAACACTATCACACCTGATCACAAACACTATCCTCCTGATCACAAACACTATCACACCTGATCACAAACACTGTCACACCTGATCACAAACATTACCACACTTGATCACAAACACTATCACACCTGCTCACAAACACTATCACATCTGATCAAAAACACTATCACAGCTGATCACAAACTGTATCACATCTGATCACAAACACTATCACACCTGATCACAAATTATATCACATCTGATCACAAACACTATCACACCTGACCACAAACACTATCACACCTGATCTCAAACACTTTCACATCTGATCACAAACACTATCACACCTGATCACAAAAACTATCGACCTGATTACAAAAACTATTCACCTGATCACAAACACTATCACACCTGATCACAAACACTATCCACCTGATCACAAACTCTATCACATGTGATCACAAACACTATCACACCTGATCACAAACACTATCAGACCTGATTACAAACTCTATCCACCTGATCACAAACACTATCACACCTGATCACAAACACTATCCACCTGATCACAAACACCATCAGACCTTATTACAAACTCTATCACATCTGATCACAAACTCTATCACACCTGATCACAAACACTATCACACCTGATCACAAACACTATCCAACTGATCACAAACACTATCAGACCTGATTACAAACTCTATCACACCAAATCACGAACTCTATCCACCTGATCACAAACACTATCACACCTGATCACAAACTCTATCACACCTGATCACAAACACTATCACACCTGATCACAAACACTATCACACCTGATCACAAACACTATCACACCTGATTACAAACACTATCACACCTGATCACAAACTCTATCACACCTGATCACAAACACTATCCACCTGATCACAAACACTATCACACCTGATCACAAACACTATCACACCTGATCACAAGCACTATCACACCTGATCACAAAATCTATCACACCTGATCACAAACTCTACCCACCTGATCACAAACACTATCACACCTGATCACAAACACTATCCACCTGATCACAAACACTATCACACCTGATCACAAACACTGTCACACCTGATCACAAACACTATCACACCTGATCACAAACACTATCACACCTGATCACAAACACTATCCACCTGATCTCAAACACTATCACAACTTATCACAAACACTATCCTCCTGATCACAAACACTATCACACCTGACCACAAACACTATCAAACCTGATCTCAAACACTTTCACATCTGATCACAAACACTCTCACACCTGATCACAAAAACTATCGACCTGATTACAAAAACTATTCACCTGACCACAAACACTATCACCCCTGATCACAAACTCTATCACACCTGATCACAAACACTATCCACCAGGTCACAAACACTATCACACCTGATCACAAACACTATCCACCTGATCACAAACACCATCAGACCTGATTACAAACTCGATCACACCTGATCACAAACACTATCCACCTGATCACAAACACCATCAGACCTGATTACAAACTCTATCACACCTGATCAGAAACTCTATCCACCTGATCACAAACACTATCACACCTGATCACAAACACTATCACACCTGATCACAAACACTATCACACCTGATCACAAACACTATCACACCTGATCACAAAATCTATCACACCTGATCACTAACACTATCACACCTGATCACAAACACTATCACACCTGATCACAAACACTATCACACCTGATCACAAACACTATCACACCTGATCACAAACAATATCACACCTGATCACAAACACTATCACACCTGATCTCAAACACTATCCACCTGATCACAAACACTATCACACCTGATCACAAACACTATCCTCCTGATCACAAACACTATCACACCTGATCACAAACACTATCACACCTGATCACAAATGCTATCACACCTGATCACAAACACTATCACACCTGATCACACACACTATCAGACCTGATTACAAACACTATCACACCTGATCACAAACACTATCCTCCTGATCACAAACACTATCACACCTGATCACAAACACTATCCTCCTGATCGCAAGCACTATCACACCTGATCACAAACACTATCACACCTGATCACAAACACTATCACACCTGATCACAAACACTATCCACCTGATCACAAACACTATCACACCTGATCACAAACAATATCACACCAAATCACAAACACTATCACACCTGATCACAAACACTATCACACCTGATCACAAACGCTATCACACTTGATCACAAACACTATCACACCTGCTCACAAACACTATCACACCTGATCACAAACACTATCACATCTCATTACAAACACGATCACACCTGATCACAAACACTGTCACATCTGATCACAAACACTTTCACATCTGATCACAAACACTGGATAAAGGGCAACCAGTGGACGTTGTGTATTTAGACTTCCAAAAGGCATTTGACAAGGTGCCACACAAACGATTATTGCTTAAGATAAAAAATCGCGGGATTGGGGGTAATACTCTGGCATGGATAGAGGATTGGCTATCTAACAGAAGGCAGAGAGTTGGGATAAATGGTTCATTCTCAGACTGGCAATCAGTAACTAGTGGTTTTCCGCAGGGGTCAGTGCTGGGTCCCCAACTCTTTACAATCTATATTAACGATTTGGAGGAGGGGACCGAGTGTAACATATCAAAGTTTGCAGATGATACAAAGATGGGAGGGAAAGTAGTGAGTGAGGAGGACATAAAAAACCTGCAAGGGGACATCGACAGGCTAAGTAAGTGGGCAGAGATTTGGCAGATGGAATACAATACTGGAAAGTGTGAGGTTATGCACTTTGGCAGGAAAAATCGTAGAGCAAGTTATTATCTTAATGGCAAGAAACTGAAAAGTGCTGAAGTACAAAGGGATCTGGGGGTCCTGGTGCATGAAACTCAAAAGGTTAGTATGCAGGTACAGCAAGTGATTAAGAAGGCCAATGGAATGTTGGCTTTCATTGCTAGGGGGATAGAATATAAAAATAGGGAGGTATTGCTTCAGTTGTACAAGGTATTGGTGAGACCGCACCTGGAATACTGCGTACAGTTTTGGTGTCCATACTTAAGAAAGGACATACTTGCTCTCGAGTCAGTACAAAGAAGGTTCACTCGGTTAATCCCGGGGATGAGGGGATGGACATATGAGGAGAGGTTGAGTAGATTGGGACTCTGCTCATTGGAGTTCAGAAGAATGAGAGGCGATCTTATTGAAACATATAAGATTGTGAAGGGGTTGGATCGGGTAGATGCGGGGAAGATGTTCCTGATGATGGGTGAAACTAGAACTAGGGGGCATAGTCTTAGAATAAGGGGCTGCTCTTTCAAACCTGAGATGAGGAGGAACTACTTCACTCAGAGGGTGGTAGGTCCATGGAATATGCTGCCCCAAAAAGCTATAGAAGCTACATCATGACATAAATTTAAAACAGAAATAGACAGTTTCCTAGAAGTAAAGGGAATTAAGGGTTACGGGGAGCGGGCAGGAATTTGGACATGAGTCTAGGTTCGGATCGGTCATGGCCCTGTGGGTAGCGGAGCGGGCCCAGGGGCCGTGTAGCCTGATCCTGCTCCTATTTCGTGAGTCTAATTCTGTTAGATTCAGGAGATGGTTCTGTGATAGTGGATTGGCGGTTAGGATCAGATCAGCCATGATCTTATTGAATGGCGGAGCAGGCTCGAGGGGCCGATTGGCCTACTCCTGCTCCTATTTCTTATGTTCTTATGTTCTTATGTTCTATCACACTTGATCACAAACACTATCACATCTGATCACTAACTCTATCACACCTGATCACAAACACTATCATACCTGATCACAAACTCTATCCACATGATCACAAACACTATCCACCTGATCACAAACTCTATATCACCTGATCACTAACTCTATCACACCTGATTACAAACACTATCACACCTGATCACAAACATTGTCACATCTGATCACTAACTTTATCACACCTGATCACAAATACTATCATACCTGATCACAAACACTATCCACCTGATCACAAACACCATCAGACCTTATTACAAACTCTATCACATCTGATCACAAACTCTATCACACCTGATCACAAACACTATCACACCTGATCACAAACACTATCCAACTGATCACAAACACTATCAGACCTGATTACAAACTCTATCACACCAAATCACAAACTCTATCCACCTGATCACAAACACTATCACACCTGATCACAAACTCTATCACACCTGATCACAAACACTATCACACCTGATCACAAACACTATCACACCTGATCACAAACACTATCACACCTGATTACAAACATTATCACACCTGATCACAAACTCTATCACACCTGATCACAAACACTATCCACCTGATCACAAACACTATCACACCTGATCACAAACACTATCACACCTGATCACAAACACCATCAGACCTGATTACAAACTCTATCACATCTGATCACAAACTCTATCACACCTGATCACAAACACTATCACACCTGATCACAAACACTATCCACCTGATCACAAACACTATCACACCTGATCACAAACACTGTCACACCTGATCACAAACACTATCACACCTGATCACAAACACTATCACACCTGATCACAAACACTATCACACCTGATCACAAACACTATCCACCTGATCACAAACACTATCACACCTTATCACAAACACTATCCTCCTGATCACAAACACTATCACACCTGATCACAAACACTATCACACCTGATCACAAACGCTATCACACTTGATCACAAACACTATCACACCTACTCACAAACACTATCACATCTGATCAAAAACACTATCACAGCTGATCACAAACTCTATCACATCTGATCACAAACACTATCACACCTGATCACAAACTCTATCACATCTGATCACAAACACTATCACACCTGACCACAAACACTATCAAACCTGATCTCAAACACTTTCACATCTGATCACAAACACTCTCACACCTGATCACAAAAACTATCGACCTGATTACAAAAACTATTCACCTGATCACAAACTCTATCACACCTGATCACAAACACTATCCACCTGATCACAAACACCATCAGACCTGATTACAAACTCTATCACACCTGATCACAAACACTATCCACCTGATCACAAACACCATCAGACCTGATTACAAACTCTATCACACCTGATCACAAACACTATCCACCTGATCACAAACACCATCACACCTGATCACAAACACTATCACACCTGATCACAAACACTATCACACCTGATCACAAACACTATCACACCTGATCACAAAATCTATCACACCTGATCACAAACACTATCACACCTGATCACAAACACTATCACACCTGATCACAAACACTATCACACCTGATCACAAACACTATCACACCTGATCACAAACAATATCACACCTGATCACAAACACTATCCACCTGATCACAAACACTATCACACCTGATCACAAACACTATCCTCCTGATCACAAACACTATCACACCTGATCACAAACACTATCACACCTGATCACAAATGCTATCACACCTGATCACAAACACTATCACACCTGATCACACACACTATCAGACCTGATTACAAACACTATCACACCTGATCACAAACACTATCCTCCTGATCACAAACACTATCACACCTGATCACAAACACAATCACATCTGATCAGAAACACTATCACACCTGATCACACATACTATCAGACCTGATTACAAACACTACCACCTTATCACAAACACTATCCACCTTATCACAAACACTATCACACCTGATCACAAACAATATCACACCAAATCACAAACACTATCACACCTGATCACAAACACTATCACACCTGATCACAAACGCTATCACACTTGTTCACAAACACTATCACACCTGCTCACAAACACTATCACACCTGATCACAAACACTATCACATCTGATTACAAACACTATCACACCTGATCACAAACACTGTCACATCTGATCACAAACACTTTCACATCTGATCACAAACACTGGATAAAGGGCAACCAGTGGACGTAGTGTATTTAGACTTCCAAAAGGCATTTGACAAGGTGCCACACAAACGATTATTGCTTAAGATAAAAAATCACGGGATTGGGGGTAATACTCTGGCATGGATAGAGGATTGGCTATCTAACAGAAGGCAGAGAGTTGGGATAAATGGTTCATTCTCAGACTGGCAATCAGTAACTAGTGGTTTTCCGCAGGGGTCAGTGCTGGGTCCCCAACTCTTTACAATCTATATTAACGATTTGGAGGAGGGGACCGAGTGTAACATATCAAAGTTTGCAGATGATACAAAGATGGGAGGGAAAGTAGTGAGTGAGGAGGACATAAAAAACCTGCAAGGGGACATCGACAGGCTAAGTAAGTGGGCAGAGATTTGGCAGATGGAATACAATACTGGAAAGTGTGAGGTTATGCACTTTGGCAGGAAAAATCGTAGAGCAAGTTATTATCTTAATGGCAAGAAACTGAAAAGTGCTGAAGTACAAAGGGATCTGGGGGTCCTGGTGCATGAAACTCAAAAGGTTAGTATGCAGGTACAGCAAGTGATTAAGAAGGCCAATGGAATGTTGGCTTTCATTGCTAGGGGGATAGAATATAAAAATAGGGAGGTATTGCTTCAGTTGTACAAGGTATTGGTGAGACCGCACCTGGAATACTGCGTACAGTTTTGGTGTCCATACTTAAGAAAGGACATACTTGCTCTCGAGTCAGTACAAAGAAGGTTCACTCGGTTAATCCCGGGGATGAGGGGATGGACATATGAGGAGAGGTTGAGTAGATTGGGACTCTGCTCATTGGAGTTCAGAAGAATGAGAGGCGATCTTATTGAAACATATAAGATTGTGAAGGGGTTGGATCGGGTAGATGCGGGGAAGATGCTCCTGATGATGGGTGAAACTAGAACTAGGGGGCATAGTCTTAGAATAAGGGGCTGCTCTTTCAAACCTGAGATGAGGAGGAACTACTTCACTCAGAGGGTGGTAGGTCCATGGAATATGCTGCCCCAAAAAGCTATAGAAGCTACATCATGACATAAATTTAAAACAGAAATAGACAGTTTCCTAGAAGTAAAGGGAATTAAGGGTTACGGGGAGCGGGCAGGAATTTGGACATGAGTCTAGGTTCGGATCGGTCATGGCCCTGTGGGTAGCGGAGCGGGCCCAGGGGCCGTGTAGCCTGATCCTGCTCCTATTTCGTGTGTCTAATTCTGTTAGATTCAGGAGATGGTTCTGTGATAGTGGATTGGCGGTTAGGATCAGATCAGCCATGATCTTATTGAATGGCAGAGCAGGCTCGAGGGGCCGATTGGCCTACTCCTGCTCCTATTTCTTATGTTCTTATGTTCTTATGTTCTATCACACTTGATCACAAACACTATCACATCTGATCACTAACTCTATCACACCTGATCACAAACACTATCATACCTGATCACAAACTCTATCCACATGATCACAAACACTATCCACCTGATCACAAACTCTATATCACCTGATCACTAACTCTATCACACCTGATTACAAACACTATCACACCTGATCACAAACATTGTCACATCTGATCACTAACTTTATCACACCTGATCACAAATACTATCATACCTGATCACAAACTCTATCCACGTGATCACAAACACTATCACACCTGGTCTCAAACACTATTCACCCAATCAGAAACTCTATCCTTCCTATCAATGGCCTTCCCTTTTGTTCTTCCCTCCCCTCTCCCCTTTCCCTCCTTCTGTACTTGCTTAAAACCTGTTACATCTCTAACTTTTTCCAGTTCTGATTCTCGCTGACCTGCTGAGTGTTTCCAGCTTTTTTCTCTTTTTATATCAGATTTCCAGCACCCACAGTATTTTGCTTTTGCGTAAGTCACAAACACTGCTCCCCTCTTTCATTTCATTCTCAAATTACTTTAAAGTATTTCTCACCAATATCTTGATTATATTCTGGCAGCATTATCACCAGCCAAATGCTATCTTTGACCAGAGGGCAGCAGAGCAGGGCTGCAATGAGAAGAAATACCCAGAACTTCTCTGATGAAGACCTCCAAACCCTCTTGGAGAAGAATGAAACTAGGATGGACAGACCGGCGTCCGGGAATGCCAATCTGCTGCCTGGAGGAAGGTGGCACAGACTGCCAGCTTTCTCACTCCCAGGACTGCAGAACAGTACCAAATAAAGTGCAAAAACTTGACCAGGGCTGCCAAGGTAACAAACTCACCATGCTCTCCCTTTCAGCCTTGGGTGCCACCAACGTCTTAATGCACCACATACACAACCAACCCATAACACTATGGTTAAGGGCACCTCCATCTCCCTATCCTGTACTACGACCACACAGCTCCTTTAACACACAGCAACTGTCTTGCATAATAGCAAAACACCTTCCTTCACTGTAACACTGCTCATGCCTGAGCCATTATAGTTGAGGACAGTGTTCATCTTTAAAGGCACAGATGGAGCAGTGCTGGTAGCCTGGCTTCAGATCTTTGTGCGGAATGTCACAGAGATGGCCAATAACAGGTTTGGAGAAGCGAATCCTTCTGATACGGAGTTCATCAGAGCAGTCCTCAAAGGACCTGTGCTGCCTGTAAATTCTTTGGGAGGGAGGGAGGTTAATATCTCATATGTTAAGTCTGTGTGTTCTAGTTATTGTTAATAAGAATCACTGCACACAGACCACAAGAATAAATTCAACAGGTCTTTACTAGTCGAAGGTCAGGCTGAACTGCCCAATAAATCATTACACAGCACTTATATACCGGTGTGGTCACCACCGGTATTACAGTATACAGCAGCCAAGATAAAGTAGTGCATCTCTTAAAATAGTTCTCTTAAAGGTGGAACGGTTACATACACCACAATCCTCTCTTTTTAGCTTAACAGTATATATTCCCCATTTAACATAACATAATAACATATATGCACAACTTCATGTAAAAACAGTTCACAGATTCAGTCTCTGAGGAGGCCTCCTGATCCGAGACGGATAACGCCTTTCAGGGGTCTCTGGTTCTCGTTGCTGGGGTGACTCATCTAGTTGATCCCCTATGGATAGGACATCATCATCAGGTGTATTCACTTCTGAGGTAGATGCTTCAGGTTCACTAACTTCCTCCACGGTTGTCTCTGTCGTAACCATGGGCTCGACCCTTGTTCTCGATCCCACCAGTTGGTCAGCATGACATCGCATTACGTTTTCACCAACATCTACCGTGTACATCAGGGGTCCTTGTCTGGCCTGAATTGTTCCAGATTGCCATTTCTCGTTTTTATAGTCCCTGGCTAACACCGGTTGTCCTATTTCAAAACTCCGAGTGGGCTTGTTATTGATATGCTGGAACTGTTTGTTTTCGACTTCCCTCCGCACATTTGGTTTTAACAAGTCCAACCTGGACCGCAACCTCCTGTTATAGAACATCATGGCAGGACTTTGGTTTGTTGTTGCATGGGTGGCGTTTCGATATGCCAGTAGGAAATTGTCCACCTTGTGTTGCAGTGGAATCTGATCTTGGCTCATGGCCTTTATTGCCTTTTTGAACGTCTGTACAAACCTCTCGGCCAGCCCATTCATAGCTGGATGATATGGGGCAGAGGTATAATGTTTCACCCCATTCTTCTTCAGGAATTTCTGGAATTCCTCTGACACGAACTGTGGTCCGTTGTCTGAACATATTTGCTCTGGCAATCCATTTCTTGCAAATATCATTCTTAGCACCGCGATCGTCTTCTCCGAGGTAGTGGCAGTCATTTTAATCACTTCTGGCCATTTAGAATGTGCGTCCACCGCAATTAAAAACATGGAGTCCATGAATGGACCAGCAAAGTCAATATGTACACATTGCCATGGGGTTGAAGGCCATTCCCATGGATGCAGCGGTGCAATTGGGGGTGCATTTTGGACTTTTTGGCACCCTGAGCAGCTTTTCGTCAGATCCTCTATCTGTTGGTTGATACCCGGCCACCACACATAAGCCCTAGCAAGGCTTTTCATCTTGACTCCCCCCAGATGACCTTCATGTAGTTCTTTTAGAACTCTCTCTCTTAACTTAGGAGGGATAATCGCCCTTGTTCCATACATCAATGTTCCCTGACAGATGGACAGCTGTTCTCGTCTTGCTGAGAATGCCGGTAACAGTGGATCACCATGGGCTGGCCATCCCTTTACTGTCAATTCGTAGACCCGGGACAGTGTCGGGTCATTCCTAGTCTCCCTTTCAATATTTGCATTGGTGACAGGTAAACATTCGATGATGGTCGAGTGAAATAACTCCACCGGGTCAACCGTCGGTGCCTCCTCCTCAGTAGGTAGTGGCAGGCGCGACAGCCCATCAGCATTACCATGCTGCTTTGTACCTTTGAATTCTATCTGATATTGATGTGCCCCTAGGAAAAGGGACCATCTCTGGAGCCTCTGTGCTGTCATCACCGAAACACCCTTCTTAGGGTTAAAAATGGATACCAACGGCTGGTGGTCTGTCAGCAGTGTAAACTTCTGGCCCTGCAGGTAATGATTAAACTTCTTTACTCCCCACACAAGGCTGAGAGCCTCCCTATCTATCTGAGCATAGTTGCGCTCAGCGGAGGTCAATGATCTGGATGCAAATGCGACTGGCCTTTCCAAGCCATTTGGCAACTTGTGTGAGAGTACTGCTCCAATACCATAAGGAGAAGCATCACAAGCTAAACGAATAGGTAGCGTTGGGTTGAAGTGAGCCAACACTTCCTCTGAGGTGATCAATGCCTTGCTTTTGCGAAAGGCCTTCTTACAGTCCTCGCTCCACTTCCATGGTACTTCTTTCTGCAAAAGAGCGTTCAGCGGGTGCAGCACCGTGGATAGATTTGGCAGAAACTTATGGTAATAGTTAATCAACCCTAGGAACGACCTCAACTGGGATACATTTTCCGGAGCGGGAGCCTTCACAACAGCTTCGATCTTGTCAGGTGACTTGTGCAGCCCCTCCTGGTCAATGACATGACCACAGTACGAGATCCGTTTCTGAAAGAACTCACATTTCTGGCGATTAACTCGAAGTCCATATTCCTTCAATCTGGTGAGCACCAGTTTCAAATTTGCAAGGTGTTCCTCATCGTCATCTCCTGTAATCAGGATATCGTCCAAGTAACATTGAGTGCTTGGAATTCCCTGTAATACCTGCTCCATGGCCCTCTGCCAAATTGCTGGAGTCGAAGCCACTCCAAAAAACAGTCTATTATATCGATACAAGCCTCTGTGCGTGTTGATTGTGAGATATTGGCGCGACTCTTCCTCAACTTCCATCTGTAAGTACGCTTGCGCCAGGTCTATCTTGGTGAAGTGTTTCCCGCCAGACAATGAAGCAAAGATATCCTCAATCCACGGAAGCAGATATTGCACCGTGTGAAGCACCGGATTAACCGTGATCTTGAAGTCTCCACAGATGCGGACCTTCCCCAGTTCCCCTGGCTTGTTACTCGATGAACGCTTCATGACGGGAACAATGGGCGTGGCCCACTCACTCCAGTCCACCTTAGACAGTACTCCTGAACGTTCTAGCCCTTCCAGCTCAGCTTCCACAGCAGGTCGTATTGCATAAGGTACCGGTCTGGCTTTGAAAAATTTTGGGTTTGCATGTTCTGCAATCTTGATTTTTTGCCGTAATTCCTCTCAGTGTTCCCAGTCCCTGTTGGAACACCTCTTTAGCCTCATCCAATATTCTGGACAATCGTTCAGGTTTGACATCTTTTTTTCCGGAATCTACCGTTATTGCTTTTAGGGAGTGCCAGTCCATATTTATTTTCCTGATCCACTCCCGTCCCAGAAGTGGTGGACCTCCCTCAGGTAGTACATATAAGTCCATTCCTTGGTGTTCTTTGCCCTTGTGTACCACCTTGACTTTTATCTTTCCGATGGGGTATACTCTTTGCCCCGTGTATGTCTGCAATACTATCTCCGTATCCCGTAGGGGAATATGTGTGAATAACCTTTTGTAATCTTGCTTATTCATGACCGTCAACGCCGATCCTGTGTCCAATTCCATCTTCACTTGGACTCCTGCTATCTGAAGTGTGACCCAGATAGTTTGTAGGTCAGCTTCCTTACTCACATTGTGAATTCTCAGACTACCCAGTTCCTTGCTGTTGGAGTCTGAATCCGAATTCTGTTCATCCGAACTCTTCTCAGCCACCTTATGTACCTTTCTGCACTTTTCCTGCGGTGACTTTTTGTTGCTGGTCTTCTTTCCTGACCGGCATACTTTAGCTATGTGACCAAGCTTGCCACATTTTCTACATTCCTGATTTTTAAACCAGCATTGGTTCTGATCGTGTGTTGTCTTTCCACAACGATAACATTTCGCTGTACCCAAAGCCATTTGATCTACGCTGAGTATCGCTGCCTTCAGCTGCATTTCCGCAGTGCCTCTCGCTGCGGCTTCGTGCGATGCTGCAATAGTGACAGCCTTATCAAGTGTAAGATCATTCTCTTCAAGCAACCGCTTTTGTGTTCCTTCTTTCGACAATCCACACACGAATTTGTCTCTCAGTGCCTCTGTCAGTCTTTCCCCAAACTGACAGTATTTCGCTAGCTTACGCAGTTCAATTAAATACTCCGCGTTGCTTTCCTCTTTCAGTTGCGTTCCCGCATAAAATTTAAATCGTTCCGCTAACATCAGCGGTGTGGGGTTCAAATGATTTCTCAGGACAGCAACAATATTAGCGAAAGCCTGATCCGCCGGTTTAGCTGGTGATAGAAGATGCTTCAATAGCCCGTATGTCTTCGCACCCATTGAGTTTAGTAAGGTTAGTGCTTTATCTTCATCTGATATTTTATTTGCCTTACAATAAATCTCTATGCGTTCTACATACGTGGCCCAATCTTCAACATCGGCATCGAAATCATTGATGTTACCACGCTTAGGCATCCTCACAATCTTCTTGAGAAACAAAAAGAAATTTTTCTTTTATTTTTTTTTCTTCAAAATGGCGGTTTCCCGCGCTTGTCTTCTTCCCCCGCCTACGAAAATGGCGGCTTCCCGCGTTTGCCTTTCTCCCCCGCTGGCTGTAATGGTGATTGCCATATTGCTGCGTTCGCCCTCCCCAGCGGTTCTCAAATCGTGCCTCCCAGCCCCTCTTGCGGTCCGGTCCTTTCCCCCGACTGCGGCTGAGTTCTCCGTGTTTTTTTAAAATTATTTTTATTTTCTCCCGCGCCTCGCGGCCTCGGTAGCTGCCCGGCCTTTTTCCCCGGTCGCGGTCGAGCTCTCTCTCGACGCTGTTGCGTCTCCCAGCCCGCTTGCAGCCCGGTCTTTTACACCGGCTGCGTTTGCATTCACCGCGGCTCCCGTGCCTTACGCTGCCCCACTCTCAGCGCCTCTGGCCCCGTCTTCTGTCCGGCTCTTTTCCCCGGCCATGGTCGAGTTCTCCGCCCTTATATCCTCCGTTTTTCCCTCCCCTACTTCACAGCCAACGTTGCCGACTTGCTGCTCATCGCTGATCGGCTTACCCACCACCGTGATAGAAGGGATGATCACTGCCTGTTGCTGATGGAAGGCTTCGTGTCAGGATTCTTCCTTGCTCTTCAGACCCGAGTCTTTTCTCAGCAGGATGATGAGGGCGGATGCCTCTTCTCGACGCCCGTTAAACTGCCTTGGATATATCTCTGCCGCAGGGTAAGATCGTCATCGTCGCCACTGTTAAGTCTGTGTGTTCTAATTATTGTTAATAAGAATCACTGCACACAGACCACAAGAATAAATTCAACAGGTCTTTACTAGTCGAAGGTCAGGCTGAACTGCCCAATAAATCATTACACAGCACTTATATACCGGTGTGGTCACCACCGGTATTACAGTATACAGCAGCCAAGATAAAGTAGTGCATCTCTTAAAATAGTTCTCTTAAAGGTGGAACGGTTACATACACCACATCATAGGCTGCAGTCTTCTGCCTTGCTGCCTCATTCTCCTTGCCGAAACCTGCTGCCCCTCCTCCCCCCAATAATAGCATGGAGAGGTACGCTCATGACTGCTCCTGAGTTGATCTGACTATGGGGAGGAGGGAGAAGGTGGGTCAAGGGTCCTGAAATTTTTGGGTGGGATGGCACTCAGTCAAAATGGAGTGCAGGTCTTAGTAAGTGGATAACAAATTTGAACAAGATGGGCTGGAAAAGCATTTCCGGAAGCCAGTAATCGGTAAGCAAATTTTGGGGACTCTTCAAAGCTCTTCAACTCCTCACTTCTGCCCGGACTAGGTGACAAGGGAAAGCCGCTGTGCCTCTTCAGCCCTTTTATCTGGGTGTAAATTACCCAGATTGTAATAGAGGCATCAAAACACCAAACCCGCGTCTGCAGCCATTGGCTGACAGGCGGTGGAGTATAAATGAGCCCCCGCGAGAGCTTGGCAGGCAGACTGGGGCATGGAAGGACTTCAAAGAGTGCGGAAACTTTGGGGGACGGGGAAGAGATTTAAAGGCCTGTGAGTGACGGAAATCACTTCCACTTGAATTTCCTCATGTGAAATTGATCTTATGCCGTTCCAGCACCGGAAAACGGCAAATAATTCACTCCTAATACGTAAGGTACATTCACTGTCGGGTTTTGCTAACTAATCGAATGCCATCAAATGAATTGATGGATTGTTTTAGTCAACACTCACTGAAGCCATTGGCGCATTATACTGTATGGACCCAGCACCTGTTTGATCTGATCCTGAGGGGAATAAAATGGCCTTATTCATCAATTTATTTGCTGGGAAGCTGAGTCTAATATGGAAAAAGTCCAAACAAGCTGGGGCTCGCTCACTCAGATGTCAACATGTTACTTTGCAAGTTGCTGAAAGCACATTCAAACAGGGAGTGGCCTCACTTTCTTTTTCCAATTTCCTACTTTTAATTGATTGATTTGATATTCCAGTACGAAAGTTATTGCCCTCATCGACCACCATTACCTAAAGAGAGCGTGGTTGATTAAAGGAAGGCTGTTTGGATGCCAATAGTAAGAGTCATTTGTTTGTGGGAGCTTACTATGCGCAAATTGGCTGCCGCGTTTCCTACATTACAACAGTGACTACATTTCAAAAGTACTTCATTGGCTGTAAAGCGCTTTGGGGCGTCCTGTGGTCGTGCAAGGCGCTATATAAATGTGGCGATGTTATCCCTCTGGTGTCCTTCAAGGATCTATCTTTGGTTCCCTCCTATTGCTCATTGACATGCTGCCCCCTCAGCAACATCATCCGAAAACACAGCATCAGTTTCCACATGTACACTGATGACACCCAGCTTTACCTCACCACCACTACTCTCAACCCCTCCTCTGTCTCTAAATTGTCAGACTGCTTGTTCGACATCCTGTACTGGATGAGCAGAAATTTCCTCCAACTAAATAATGGGAAGACCAAAGCCATCATCTTCGGTCCCCCTCACAAACTTCGTTCCCTAGCCATCGACTCCATCCCTCTAAGTAGCATCTGTCTGAAGCTGAAACAGACTGTTCGCAACCTTGGAGTTATATTTGACCCTGAAATGAGCTTCCAACCACATATGCAGGCCACAACTAAGACCGCCTATTTCAACCTCCGTAACATCGGCTGTCTCCGCCCCGCTTCAGTTCATCTGCTGCTGAAACCCTCATCCCTGCTTTTTTTACCTCTAGACTTGACTATTCCAATGCACTCCTGGCTGGCCTTCCATGTTCTACCCTTCGTAAACTTGAGGTCATCCAAAACTTGGCTGCCCGTGTCCTAATTTGCACCAAGTCCCATTCACCTATCATCTCCATGCTCGGTGACCTACATTGACTCCCGGTTAAGCATCGCCTCGATTTTAAAATTCTCATCCATGTTTTCAAATCCCTCCATAGCCTCGCCCCTTCCTATCTCTGTAATCCCCTCCAACCCTACAACCTCCGAGATCTCTGCGCTCCTCTAATTTTAGCCTCTTGAGCATCCCTGATTTTAATCGCTCCACCATTGGTGGCCGTGCCTTCTGTTACCTAGGCCCTAAGCTCTGGAATTCCCTCCCTAAACCTCTCCGCCTCTTTACCTCTCTTTCCTCCTTTAAGACGCTCCTTAAAACCTACCTCTTTGACCAAGCCTTTGGTCACCTGCCCAAATTTCTCCTTATTTGGCTCGGTGTCAATATTTTTTTGATAACGCTCCTGTGAAGCTCCTTGAGATGTTTTACTACGTTATAGGCACTATATAAATACAAGTTGGTGTTGTTGCTGTTGTTGTTTATTTTTTCAGGTAAAATTAAGTTACTGGTACAAATTTATTGTGTCAAAATATTCAAACTTAGATCTAAGGTTGAGTATCACTGATCTTTTTTAAAGAACGAAACACTTGCATTTATATAGCGCCTTTCACGACCACAGGACGTCCCAAAGCGTTTTACAACCAATGAAGTACTTTTGGAGTATAGTCACGGTTGTAATGTAGGAAACGCAGCAGCCAATTTGAACACAGCAAGCTCCCACAAACAGCAACGTGATAATGACCAGATAATCTGTTTTTTTAGTGATGTTGATTGAGGGATAAATATTGGCCAGGACACCTGGGATAACTCCCCTGCTCTTCTTCAAAATAGTGCCATGGGATCTTTTACATCCACCTGAGAGAGCAGACGGGGCCTCGGTTTAACGTCTCATCCGAAAGATGGCACCTCCGGCAGTGCAGCACTCCCTCAGTGTCAGCCTAGATTTTTGTGTTCAAGTCTCTGGAGTGGGACTTGAACCCACAGCCTTCAGAGACGAGAGTGTGACTATTAAGCCACAGCTGACGCTAATCTGTCTGCCTGGTATCACATTTACAATTTGATAACAGCTGTAAAATCTTGCAGAGCTGCTGAAATGTTGAGTTTAAAGTCTTGCCTGCATAGTTAACCTACTTTCTTATTCTTCAAGCTGAGGGACACCTTTGCATTCGCCAGGTCAGGTACAACATGGGTTAGATGCAAGATTGTGTATGCTGCCCCAGAAAATTTAGGCCTAGAAGCCTCTGAGAATGGATGCCTTTCACAGCTTCGGGCAGCAATTACATCCTACTCGCAAATGCTGCCAGATCTTTTGGGATACGGTGGAACAGAAGGAAGGAAGGATTGATTTAAAAAGGTCATGTGACTCATCAGGCTGTTCCTTTAATGCATCATTTGCACTTTCATCCCTATAAGCTTCATTCCCGCACATAGGGGGGGTGGGGGAGGGGGGGAAGGGGAGGGGGAGGGGGGTGGGGGGAGGGAGGGGGAGGGGGGGCGGGGGGCCCCCCGAGGGTCGTGGCCCCCCGAGGGTCGCGGCCCCACCCCCGAGGGTCGCGCTCCCCCCCCGAGGGTCGCGCCCCCCCCGAGGGTCGCTGCCCCCCGAGGGTCGCGCCCCCCCCGAGGGTCGTGGACCCCCCCGAGGGTCGCGCCCCCCCCCGAGGGTCGCGCCCCCCCCCCGAGGGTCGCGGCCCCCGCAGAGGGTCGCAGCCCCCCGAGGGTCGCGCCCCCCCCTCGAGGTGAAGACCGCCGATTGCAGCTGTGCGAGACGGCCGGCGGGCCCGGTTGCCAGGGTAACGCTTGACGCTCAGCAAGCCCCGCCCCCCGGCCGAGCCAGAGAGAGACGCAGCGTCTCAGCTCCTGCTGCGCACGCACCCTAGCGGCGCTGGGCTGAGGCTCGGCCCTCCAGCCTTCGAGTGAGGCCGGGAGGTGCCTAGCTCGGGCGTGGGTGGGAAGGAGAAGCCGAGGCTTCGAGGCCTACCTGGAAAAACGGGGAAAGGTAGGAAAATTAATGAGATTAGATAAGTTAATTCGTTTCTAAATCATTTTTTTTAAAAACAATATATGTTTTAAAAGCAACGTTTTTTTTAAAGACGCAGAAAGCGGGAAAAAGAAAGGAAAAGTTTGGAATCAAGATGGCGGCGACTCACCTCGGTTCAGAACGATAAGGCCCGGCCACACACGCACCGATTGGCCCGGCGGCACACGCCAGCAACCCGGCGTACGATTGGTCGAGCTCGAGGTCACTCTGTCGCTAATGAGCGGATAATGAGATGCTAATGAGCGGAATGTTGAAGTTTTTTCGGATACCGCGGGCGTGATTTTAGCCCGGCCGAAACGTAAATACGCTTAAAACCGTCTCTGAAGCGTAAGCTTTCTTTGGAGGTAACGCGCGCGTAGGTACGCCCTGTAACTTTCGAGCGCATAGCCCGACAGACGCACAGGCGATGACAGACAGAATGACAGACAGACAGACAGATGTACCGATTTATATATATAGATAGACTAGCTGAATTGCCCGGCGGTGCGAGGCTTTTTCGAGGGCATGTTGTTGTTGGAAGAGAGAGAGAGAGAGCGACTGGGGTGGGGGGGGGGGAGAAGAGAGAGAGAGAGCGGGACTGGGGGGGAAGAGAGAGAGCGACTGGGGGGTAGAGAGAGAGCGACTGGGGGGAAGAGAGAGAGCGACTGGGGGGAAGAGAGAGAGCGGGTGGGGGGAAGAGAGCGGGGGGGGAAGGGAGGGCAGGGGGGGAAGGGGTGGGGGGAAGGGAGGGGGCGGGGGGAAGGGAGGGGAAAGGGAGGGAAGGGGGGAAAGGGAGGGGGGATTGGAGGGGGGGAAGGGGCGGGGGGGAAGGGAGGGGGAAGGGAGGGGGGAAGGGGCGGTGGGGAAGGGGCGGGGGGAAGGGAGGGGGGAAGGGGCGGGGGGAGAAGGGGGGGAAGGGGAAGGGGGGAAGGGGAAGGGGGCGGGAAGGGGCGTGGGGAAGGGAGGGGGGAAGGGAGGGGGGGAAGGGGCGGGGGGAAAGGGGCGGGGGAAGGGAGGGGGGAAGGGGCGGGGGGGAGAAGGGGGGAAGGGGAAGGGGGGGAAGGGGAAGGGGGGCGGGAAGGGGCGTGGGGGAAGGGG